>NC_089725.1:8979932-10179932 GCF_035083965.1 Branchiostoma lanceolatum
ATACATAGTGATGTTCCAGAACCTGCAGCGCCGGCGTTGCTTCTCTCCTCCCAGCGTGACGATATCCCATTTTACCCTGTCTTAAGGCTTTTCCAATGGAGAGCGGGTAAAACGAGGGTCTCAGCGTCGTGCAACCTTAATGCCGACGTCCATCGCCTCGCTGTCGGCGCTGAATCGTGGTCGGCCGTCCCACGGCCCCGCCGAGGCCAGAACTTGCAGCGCCGGCGTTGCTTTCTCCTCCCTCCAGCGTGCGATGATCCCATTTTACCCTGTCTTAAGGCTTTTCCAATGGGAGAGCAGGTAAAACGAGGGTCTCAGCGTCGTGCAACCTTAATGCCGACGTCCATCGCCTCGCTGTCGGCGCCTGAATCGTGGTCGGCTGTCCCACGGCCCCGCCGAGGGCCAGAACCTTGCAGCGCCGGCGTTGCTTTCTCCTCCCAGCGTGCGATGATCCCATTTTACCCTGTCTTAAGGCTTTTCCAATGGAGAGCGGGTAAAACGAGGGTCTCAGCGTCGTGCAACCTTAATGCCGACGTCCATCGCCTCGCTGTCGGCGCTGAATCTGTGGTCGGCCGTCCCACGGCCCCGCCCGAGGCCAGAACCTGCAGCGCCGGGCGTTGCTTTCTCCTCCCAGCGTGCGATGATCCCATTTTAACCCTGTCTTAAGGCTTTTCCAATGGAGAGCGGGTAAAACGAGGGTCTCAGCGTCGTGCAACCTTAATGCCGACGTCCATCGCCTCGCTGTCGGCGCTGAATCGTGGTCGGCCGTCCCACGGCCCCCGCCCGAGGCCAGAACCTGCAGCGCCGGCGTTGCTTTCCTCCTCCCAGCGTGCGATGATCCCATTTTACCCTGTCTTAAGGCTTTTCCAATGGAGAGCGGGTAAAACGAGGGTCTCAGCGTCGTGCAACCTTAATGCCGACGTCCATCGCCTCGCTGTCGGCGCTGAATCGTGGTCGGCCGTCCCACGGCCCCGCCCGAGGCCAGAACCTGCAGCGCCGGCGTTGCTTTCTCCTCCCAGCGTGCGATGATCCCATTTTACCCTGTCTTAAGGCTTTTCCAATGGAGAGCGGGTAAAACGAGGGTCTCAGCGTCGTGCAACCTTAATGCCGACGTCCATCGCCTCGCTGTCGGCGCTGAATCGTGGTCGGCCGTCCCACGGCCCCGCCCGAGGCCAGAACCTGCAGCGCCGGCGTTGCTTTCTCCTCCCAGCGTGCGATGATCCCATTTTACCCTGTCTTAAGGCTTTTCCAATGGAGAGCGGGTAAAACGAGGGTCTCAGCGTCGTGCAACCTTAATGCCGACGTCCATCGCCTCGCTGTCGGCGCTGAATCGTGGTCGGCCGTCCCACGGCCCCCGCCCGAGGCCAGAACCTGCAGCGCCGGCGTTGCTTTCTCCTCCCAGCGTGCGATGATCCCATTTTACCCCTGTCTTAAGGCTTTTCCAATGGAGAGCGGGTAAAACGAGGGTCTCAGCGTCGTGCAACCTTAATGCCGACGTCCATCGCCTCGCTGTCGGCGCTGAATCGTGGTCGGCCGTCCCACGGCCCCGCCCGAGGCCAGAACCTGCAGCGCCGGCGTTGCTTTCTCCTCCCAGCGTGCGATGATCCCATTTTACCCTGTCTTAAGGCTTTTCCAATGGAGAGCGGGTAAAACGAGGGTCTCAGCGTCGTGCAACCTTAATGGCCGACGTCCATCGCCTCGCTGTCGGCGCTGAATCGTGGTCGGCCGTCCCACGGCCCCGCCCGAGGCCAGAACCTGCAGCGCCGGCGTTGCTTTCTCCTCCCAGCGTGCGATGATCCCATTTTACCCTGTCTTAAGGCTTTTCCAATGGAGAGCGGGTAAAACGAGGTCCTCAGCGTCGTGCAACCTTAATGCCGACGTCCATCGCCTCGCTGTCGGCGCTGAATCGTGGTCGGCCGTCCCACGGCCCCGCCCGAGGCCAGAACCTGCAGCGCCGGCGTTGCTTTCTCCTCCCAGCGTGCGATGATCCCATTTTACCCTGTCTTAAGGCTTTTCCAATGGAGAGCGGGTAAAACGAGGGTCTCAGCGTCGTGCAACCTTAATGCCGACGTCCATCGCCTCGCTGTCGGCGCTGAATCGTGGTCGGCCGTCCCACGGCCCCGCCCGAGGCCAGAACCTGCAGCGCCGGCGTTGCTTTCTCCTCCCAGCGTGCGATGATCCCATTTTACCCTGTCTTAAGGCTTTTCCAATGGAGAGCGGGTAAAACGAGGGTCTCAGCGTCGTGCAACCTTAATGCCGACGTCCATCGCCTCGCTGTCGGCGCTGAATCGTGGTCGGCCGTCCCACGGCCCCGCCCGAGGCCAGAACCTTGCAGCGCCGGCGTTGCTTTCTCCTCCCAGCGTGCGATGATCCCATTTTACCCTGTCTTAAGGCTTTTCCAATGGAGAGCGGGTAAAACGAGGGTCTCAGCGTCGTGCAACCTTAATGCCGACGTCCATCGCCTCGCTGTCGGCGCTGAATCGTGGTCGGCCGTCCCACGGCCCCGCCCGAGGCCAGAACTTGCAGCGCCGGCGTTGCTTTCTCCTCCCAGCGTGCGATGATCCCATTTTACCCTGTCTTAAGGCTTTTCCAATGGAGAGCGGGTAAAACGAGGGTCTCAGCGTCGTGCAACCTTAATGCCGACGTCCATCGCCTCGCTGTCGGGCGCTGAATCGTGGTCGGCCGTCCCACGGCCCCGCCCGAGGCCAGAACCTGCAGCGCCGGCGTTGCTTTCTCCTCCCAGCGTGCGATGATCCCATTTTACCCTGTCTTAAGGCTTTTCCAATGGAGAGCGGGTAAAACGAGGGTCTCAGCGTCGTGCAACCTTAATGCCGACGTCCATCGCCTCGCTGTCGGCGCTGAATCGTGGTCGGCCGTCCCACGGCCCCGCCCGAGGCCAGAACTTGCAGCGCCGGCGTTGCTTTCTCCTCCCAGCGTGCGATGATCCCATTTTACCCTGTCTTAAGGCTTTTCCAATGGAGAGCGGGTAAAAACGAGGGTCTCAGCGTCGTGCAACCTTAATGCCGACGTCCATCGCCTCGCTGTCGGCGCTGAATCGTGGTCGGCCGTCCCACGGCCCCGCCCGAGGCCAGAACTTGCAGCGCCGGCGTTGCTTTCTCCTCCCAGCGTGCGATGATCCCATTTTACCCTGTCTTAAGGCTTTTCCAATGGAGAGCGGGTAAAACGAGGGTCTCAGCGTCGTGCAACCTTAATGCCGACGTCCATCGCCTCGCTGTCGGCGCTGAATCGTGGTCGGCCGTCCCACGGCCCCGCCCGAGGCCAGAACTTGCAGCGCCGGCGTTGCTTTCTCCTCCCAGCGTGCGATGATCCCATTTTACCCTGTCTTAAGGCTTTTCCAATGGAGAGCGGGTAAAACGAGGGTCTCAGCGTCGTGCAACCTTAATGCCGACGTCCATCGCCTCGCTGTCGGCGCTGAATCGTGGTCGGCCGTCCCACGGCCCCGCCCGAGGCCAGAACTTGCAGCGCCGGCGTTGCTTTCTCCTCCCAGCGTGCGATGATCCCATTTTACCCTGTCTTAAGGCTTTTCCAATGGAGAGCGGGTAAAACGAGGGTCTCAGCGTCGTGCAACCTTAATGCCGACGTCCATCGCCTCGCTGTCGGCGCTGAATCGTGGTCGGCCGTCCCACGGCCCCGCCCGAGGCCAGAACTTGCAGCGCCGGCGTTGCTTTCTCCTCCCAGCGTGCGATGATCCCATTTTACCCTGTCTTAAGGCTTTTCCAATGGAGAGCGGGTAAAACGAGGGTCTCAGCGTCGTGCAACCTTAATGCCGACGTCCATCGCCTCGCTGTCGGCGCTGAATCGTGGTCGGCCGTCCCACGGCCCCGCCCGAGGCCAGAACTTGCAGCGCCGGCGTTGCTTTCTCCTCCCAGCGTGCGATGATCCCATTTTACCCTGTCTTAAGGCTTTTCCAATGGAGAGCGGGTAAAACGAGGGTCTCAGCGTCGTGCAACCTTAATGCCGACGTCCATCGCCTCGCTGTCGGCGCTGAATCGTGGTCGGCCGTCCCACGGCCCCGCCCGAGGCCAGAACTTGCAGCGCCGGCGTTGCTTTCTCCTCCCAGCGTGCGATGATCCCATTTTACCCTGTCTTAAGGCTTTTCCAATGGAGAGCGGGTAAAACGAGGGTCTCAGCGTCGTGCAACCTTAATGCCGACGTCCATCGCCTCGCTATCGGCGCTGAATCGTGGTCGGCCGTCCCACGGCCCCGCCCGAGGCCAGAACCTGCAGCGCCGGCGTTGCTTTCTCCTCCCAGCGTGCGATGATCCCATTTTACCCTGTCTTAAGGCTTTTCCAATGGAGAGCGGGTAAAACGAGGGTCTCAGCGTCGTGCAACCTTAATGCCGACGTCCATCGCCTCGCTGTCGGCGCTGAATCGTGGTCGGCCGTCCCACGGCCCCGCCCGAGGCCAGAACTTGCAGCGCCGGCGTTGCTTTCTCCTCCCAGCGTGCGATGATCCCATTTTACCCTGTCTTAAGGCTTTTCCAATGGAGAGCGGGTAAAACGAGGGTCTCAGCGTCGTGCAACCTTAATGCCGACGTCCATCGCCTCGCTGTCGGCGCTGAATCGTGGTCGGCCGTCCCACGGCCCCGCCCGAGGCCAGAACTTGCAGCGCCGGCGTTGCTTTCTCCTCCCAGCGTGCGATGATCCCATTTTACCCTGTCTTAAGGCTTTTCCAATGGAGAGCGGGTAAAACGAGGGTCTCAGCGTCGTGCAACCTTAATGCCGACGTCCATCGCCTCGCTGTCGGCGCTGAATCGTGGTCGGCCGTCCCACGGCCCCGCCCGAGGCCAGAACTGCAGCGCCGGCGTTGCTTTCTCCTCCCAGCGTGCGATGATCCCATTTTACCCTGTCTTAAGGCTTTTCCAATGGAGAGCGGGTAAAACGAGGGTCTCAGCGTCGTGCAACCTTAATGCCGACGTCCATCGCCTCGCTGTCGGCGCTGAATCGTGGTCGGCCGTCCCACGGCCCCGCCCGAGGCCAGAACTTGCAGCGCCGGCGTTGCTTTCTCCTCCCAGCGTGCGATGATCCCATTTTACCCTGTCTTAAGGCTTTTTCCAATGGAGAGCGGGTAAAACGAGGGTCTCAGCGTCGTGCAACCTTAATGCCGACGTCCATCGCCTCGCTGTCGGCGCTGAATCGTGGTCGGCCGTCCCACGGCCCCGCCCGAGGCCAGAACTTGCAGCGCCGGCGTTGCTTTCTCCTCCCAGCGTGCGATGATCCCATTTTACCCTGTCTTAAGGCTTTTCCAATGGAGAGCGGGTAAAACGAGGGTCTCAGCGTCGTGCAACCTTAATGCCGACGTCCATCGCCTCGCTGTCGGCGCTGAATCGTGGTCGGCCGTCCCACGGCCCCGCCCGAGGCCAGAACCTTGCAGCGCCGGCGTTGCTTTCTCCTCCCAGCGTGCGATGATCCCATTTTACCCTGTCTTAAGGCTTTTCCAATGGAGAGCGGGTAAAACGAGGGTCTCAGCGTCGTGCAACCTTAATGCCGACGTCCATCGCCTCGCTGTCGGCGCTGAATCGTGGTCGGCCGTCCCACGGCCCCGCCCGAGGCCAGAACTTGCAGCGCCGGCGTTGCTTTCTCCTCCCAGCGTGCGATGATCCCATTTTACCCTGTCTTAAGGCTTTTCCAATGGAGAGCGGGTAAAACGAGGGTCTCAGCGTCGTGCAACCTTAATGCCGACGTCCATCGCCTCGCTGTCGGCGCTGAATCGTGGTCGGCCGTCCCACGGCCCCGCCCGAGGCCAGAACCTTGCAGCGCCGGCGTTGCTTTCTCCTCCCAGCGTGCGATGATCCCATTTTACCCTGTCTTAAGGCTTTTCCAATGGAGAGCGGTGTAAAACGAGGGTCTCAGCGTCGTGCAACCTTAATGCCGACGTCCATCGCCTCGCTGTCGGCGCTGAATCGTGGTCGGCCGTCCCACGGCCCCGCCCGAGGCCAGAACCTGCAGCGCCGGCGTTGCTTTCTCCTCCCAGCGTGCGATGATCCCATTTTACCCTGTCTTAAGGCTTTTCCAATGGAGAGCGGGTAAAACGAGGGTCTCAGCGTCGTGCAACCTTAATGCCGACGTCCATCGCCTCGCTGTCGGCGCTGAATCGTGGTCGGCCGTCCCACGGCCCCGCCCGAGGCCAGAACCTTGCAGCGCCGGCGTTGCTTTCTCCTCCCAGCGTGCGATGATCCCATTTTACCCTGTCTTAAGGCTTTTCCAATGGAGAGCGGGTAAAACGAGGGTCTCAGCGTCGTGCAACCTTAATGCCGACGTCCATCGCCTCGCTGTCGGCGCTGAATCGTGGTCGGCCGTCCCACGGCCCCGCCCGAGGCCAGAACCTGCAGCGCCGGCGTTGCTTTCTCCTCCCAGCGTGCGATGATCCCATTTTACCCTGTCTTAAGGCTTTTCCAATGGAGAGCGGGTAAAACGAGGGTCTCAGCGTCGTGCAACCTTAATGCCGACGTCCATCGCCTCGCTGTCGGCGCTGAATCGTGGTCGGCCGTCCCACGGCCCCGCCCGAGGCCAGAACCTGCAGCGCCGGCGTTGCTTTCTCCTCCCAGCGTGCGATGATCCCATTTTACCCTGTCTTAAGGCCTTTTCCAATGGAGAGCGGGTAAAACGAGGGTCTCAGCGTCGTGCAACCTTAATGCCGACGTCCATCGCCTCGCTGTCGGCGCTGAATCGTGGTCGGCCGTCCCACGGCCCCGCCCGAGGCCAGAACCTGCAGCGCCGGCGTTGCTTTCTCCTCCCAGCGTGCGATGATCCCATTTTACCCTGTCTTAAGGCTTTTCCAATGGAGAGCGGGTAAAACGAGGGGTCTCAGCGTCGTGCAACCTTAATGCCGACGTCCATCGCCTCGCTGTCGGCGCTGAATCGTGGTCGGCCGTCCCACGGCCCCGCCCGAGGCCAGAACCTGCAGCGCCGGCGTTGCTTTCTCCTCCCAGCGTGCGATGATCCCATTTTACCCTGTCTTAAGGCTTTTCCAATGGAGAGCGGGTAAAACGAGGGTCTCAGCGTCGTGCAACCTTAATGCCGACGTTCATCGCCTCGCTGTCGGCGCTGAATCGTGGTCGGCCGTCCCACGGCCCCGCCCGAGGCCAGAACTTGCAGCGCCGGCGTTGCTTTCTCCTCCCAGCGTGCGATGATCCCATTTTACCCTGTCTTAAGGCTTTTCCAATGGAGAGCGGGTAAAACGAGGGTCTCAGCGTCGTGCAACCTTAATGCCGACGTCCATCGCCTCGCTGTCGGCGCTGAATCGTGGTCGGCCGTCCCACGGCCCCGCCCGAGGCCAGAACTTGCAGCGCCGGCGTTTGCTTTCTCCTCCCAGCGTGCGATGATCCCATTTTACCCTGTCTTAAGGCTTTTCCAATGGAGAGCGGGTAAAACGAGGGTCTCAGCGTCGTGCAACCTTAATGCCGACGTCCATCGCCTCGCTGTCGGCGCTGAATCGTGGTCGGCCGTCCCACGGCCCCGCCCGAGGCCAGAACCTTGCAGCGCCGGCGTTGCTTTCTCCTCCCAGCGTGCGATGATCCCATTTTACCCTGTCTTAAGGCTTTTCCAATGGAGAGCGGGTAAAACGAGGGTCTCAGCGTCGTGCAACCTTAATGCCGACGTCCATCGCCTCGCTGTCGGCGCTGAATCGTGGTCGGCCGTCCCACGGCCCCGCCCGAGGCCAGAACCTTGCAGCGCCGGCGTTGCTTTCTCCTCCCAGCGTGCGATGATCCCATTTTACCCTGTCTTAAGGCTTTTCCAATGGGAGAGCGGGTAAAACGAGGGTCTCAGCGTCGTGCAACCTTAATGCCGACGTCCATCGCCTCGCTGTCGGCGCTGAATCGTGGGTCGGCCGTCCCACGGCCCCGCCCGAGGCCAGAACTTGCAGCGCCGGCGTTGCTTTCTCCTCCCAGCGTGCGATGATCCCATTTTACCCTGTCTTAAGGCTTTTCCAATGGAGAGCGGGTAAAACGAGGGTCTCAGCGTCGTGCAACCTTAATGCCGACGTCCATCGCCTCGCTGTCGGCGCTGAATCGTGGTCGGCCGTCCCACGGCCCCGCCCGAGGCCAGAACTTGCAGCGCCGGCGTTGGCTTTCTCCTCCCAGCGTGCGATGATCCCATTTTACCCTGTCTTAAGGCTTTTCCAATGGAGAGCGGGTAAAACGAGGGTCTCAGCGTCGTGCAACCTTAATGCCGACGTCCATCGCCTCGCTGTCGGCGCTGAATCGTGGTCGGCCGTCCCACGGCCCCGCCCGAGGCCAGAACTTGCAGCGCCGGCGTTGCTTTCTCCTCCCAGCGTGCGATGATCCCATTTTACCCTGTCTTAAGGCTTTTCCAATGGAGAGCGGGTAAAACGAGGGTCTCAGCGTCGTGCAACCTTAATGCCGACGTCCATCGCCTCGCTGTCGGCGCTGAATCGTGGTCGGCCGTCCCACGGCCCCGCCCGAGGCCAGAACTTGCAGCGCCGGCGTTGCTTTCTCCTCCCAGCGTGCGATGATCCCATTTTACCCTGTCTTAAGGCTTTTCCAATGGAGAGCGGGTAAAACGAGGGTCTCAGCGTCGTGCAACCTTAATGCCGACGTCCATCGCCTCGCTGTCGGCGCTGAATCGTGGTCGGCCGTCCCACGGCCCCGCCCGAGGCCAGAACCTGCAGCGCCGGCGTTGCTTTCTCCTCCCAGCGTGCGATGATCCCATTTTACCCTGTCTTAAGGCTTTTCCAATGGAGAGCGGGTAAAACGAGGGTCTCAGCGTCGTGCAACCTTAATGCCGACGTCCATCGCCTCGCTGTCGGCGCTGAATCGTGGTCGGCCGTCCCACGGCCCCGCCCGAGGCCAGAACTCTGCAGCGCCGGCGTTGCTTTCTCCTCCCAGCGTGCGATGATCCCATTTTACCCTGTCTTAAGGCTTTTCCAATGGAGAGCGGGTAAAACGAGGGTCTCAGCGTCGTGCAACCTTAATGCCGACGTCCATCGCCTCGCTGTCGGCGCTGAATCGTGGTCGGCCGTCCCACGGCCCCGCCCGAGGCCAGAACTTGCAGCGCCGGCGTTGCTTTCTCCTCCCAGCGTGCGATGATCCCATTTTACCCTGTCTTAAGGCTTTTCCAATGGAGAGCGGGTAAAACGAGGGTCTCAGCGTCGTGCAACCTTAATGCCGACGTCCATCGCCTCGCTGTCGGCGCTGAATCGTGGTCGGCCGTCCCACGGCCCCGCCCGAGGCCAGAACTTGCAGCGCCGGCGTTGCTTTCTCCTCCCAGCGTGCGATGATCCCATTTTACCCTGTCTTAAGGCTTTTCCAATGGGAGAGCGGGTAAAACGAGGGTCTCAGCGTCGTGCAACCTTAATGCCGACGTCCATCGCCTCGCTGTCGGCGCTGAATCGTGGTCGGCCGTCCCACGGCCCCGCCCGAGGCCAGAACTTGCAGCGCCGGCGTTGCTTTCTCCTCCCAGCGTGCGATGATCCCATTTTACCCTGTCTTAAGGCTTTTCCAATGGAGAGCGGGTAAAACGAGGGTCTCAGCGTCGTGCAACCTTAATGCCGACGTCCATCGCCTCGCTGTCGGCGCTGAATCGTGGTCGGCCGTCCCACGGCCCCGCCCGAGGCCAGAACTTGCAGCGCCGGCGTTGCTTTCTCCTCCCAGCGTGCGATGATCCCATTTTACCCTGTCTTAAGGCTTTTCCAATGGAGAGCGGGTAAAACGAGGGTCTCAGCGTCGTGCAACCTTAATGCCGACGTCCATCGCCTCGCTGTCGGCGCTGAATCGTGGTCGGCCGTCCCACGGCCCCGCCCGAGGCCAGAACTTGCAGCGCCGGCGTTGCTTTCTCCTCCCAGCGTGCGATGATCCCATTTTACCCTGTCTTAAGGCTTTTCCAATGGAGAGCGGGTAAAACGAGGGTCTCAGCGTCGTGCAACCTTAATGCCGACGTCCATCGCCTCGCTGTCGGCGCTGAATCGTGGTCGGCCGTCCCACGGCCCCGCCCGAGGCCAGAACTTGCAGCGCCGGCGTTGCTTTCTCCTCCCAGCGTGCAGATGATCCCATTTTACCCTGTCTTAAGGCTTTTCCAATGGAGAGCGGGTAAAACGAGGGTCTCAGCGTCGTGCAACCTTAATGCCGACGTCCATCGCCTCGCTGTCGGCGCTGAATCGTGGTCGGCCGTCCCACGGCCCCGCCCGAGGCCAGAACTTGCAGCGCCGGCGTTGCTTTCTCCTCCCAGCGTGCGATGATCCCATTTTACCCTGTCTTAAGGCTTTTCCAATGGAGAGCGGGTAAAACGAGGGTCTCAGCGTCGTGCAACCTTAATGCCGACGTCCATCGCCTCGCTGTCGGCGCTGAATCGTGGTCGGCCGTCCCACGGCCCCGCCCGAGGCCAGAACTTGCAGCGCCGGCGTTGCTTTCTCCTCCCAGCGTGCGATGATCCCATTTTACCCTGTCTTAAGGCTTTTCCAATGGAGAGCGGGGTAAAACGAGGGTCTCAGCGTCGTGCAACCTTAATGCCGACGTCCATCGCCTCGCTGTCGGCGCTGAATCGTGGTCGGTCCGTCCCACGGCCCCGCCCGAGGCCAGAACTTGCAGCGCCGGCGTTGCTTTCTCCTCCCAGCGTGCGATGATCCCATTTTACCCTGTCTTAAGGCTTTTCCAATGGAGAGCGGGTAAAACGAGGGTCTCAGCGTCGTGCAACCTTAATGCCGACGTCCATCGCCTCGCTGTCGGCGCTGAATCGTGGTCGGCCGTCCCACGGCCCCGCCCGAGGCCAGAACTTGCAGCGCCGACGTTGCTTTCTCCTCCCAGCGTGCGATGATCCCATTTTACCCTGTCTTAAGGCTTTTCCAATGGAGAGCGGGTAAAACGAGGGTCTCAGCGTCGTGCAACCTTAATGCCGACGTCCATCGCCTCGCTGTCGGCGCTGAATCGTGGTCGGCCGTCCCACGGCCCCGCCCGAGGCCAGAACCTGCAGCGCCGGCGTTGCTTTCTCCTCCCAGCGTGCGATGATCCCATTTTACCCTGTCTTAAGGCTTTTCCAATGGAGAGCGGGTAAAACGAGGGTCTCAGCGTCGTGCAACCTTAATGCCGACGTCCATCGCCTCGCTGTCGGCGCTGAATCGTGGTCGGCCGTCCCACGGCCCCGCCCGAGGCCAGAACCTGCAGCGCCGGCGTTGCTTTCTCCTCCCAGCGTGCGATGATCCCATTTTACCCTGTCTTAAGGCTTTTCCAATGGAGAGCGGGTAAAACGAGGGTCTCAGCGTCGTGCAACCTTAATGCCGACGTCCATCGCCTCGCTGTCGGCGCTGAATCGTGGTCGGCCGTCCCACGGCCCCGCCCGAGGCCAGAACTTGCAGCGCCGGCGTTGCTTTCTCCTCCCAGCGTGCGATGATCCCATTTTACCCTGTCTTAAGGCTTTTCCAATGGAGAGCGGGTAAAACGAGGGTCTCAGCGTCGTGCAACCTTAATGCCGACGTCCATCGCCTCGCTGTCGGCGCTGAATCGTGGTCGGCCGTCCCACGGCCCCGCCCGAGGCCAGAACCTGCAGCGCCGGCGTTGCTTTCTCCTCCCAGCGTGCGATGATCCCATTTTACCCTGTCTTAAGGCTTTTCCAATGGAGAGCGGGTAAAACGAGGGTCTCAGCGTCGTGCAACCTTAATGCCGACGTCCATCGCCTCGCTGTCGGCGCTGAATCGTGGTCGGCCGTCCCACGGCCCCGCCCGAGGCCAGAACCTGCAGCGCCGGCGTTGCTTTCTCCTCCCAGCGTGCGATGATCCCATTTTACCCTGTCTTAAGGCTTTTCCAATGGAGAGCGGGTAAAACGAGGGTCTCAGCGTCGTGCAACCTTAATGCCGACGTCCATCGCCTCGCTGTCGGCGCTGAATCGTGGTCGGCCGTCCCACGGCCCCGCCCGAGGCCAGAACCTGCAGCGCCGGCGTTGCTTTCTCCTCCCAGCGTGCGATGATCCCATTTTACCCTGTCTTAAGGCTTTTCCAATGGAGAGCGGGTAAAACGAGGGTCTCAGCGTCGTGCAACCTTAATGCCGACGTCCATCGCCTCGCTGTCGGCGCTGAATCGTGGTCGGCCGTCCCACGGCCCCGCCCGAGGCCAGAACTTGCAGCGCCGGCGTTGCTTTCTCCTCCCAGCGTGCGATGATCCCATTTTACCCTGTCTTAAGGCTTTTCCAATGGAGAGCGGGTAAAACGAGGGTCTCAGCGTCGTGCAACCTTAATGCCGACGTCCATCGCCTCGCTGTCGGCGCTGAATCGTGGTCGGCCGTCCCACGGCCCCGCCCGAGGCCAGAACTTGCAGCGCCGGCGTTGCTTTCTCCTCCCAGCGTGCGATGATCCCATTTTACCCTGTCTTAAGGCTTTTCCAATGGAGAGCGGGTAAAACGAGGGTCTCAGCGTCGTGCAACCTTAATGCCGACGTCCATCGCCTCGCTGTCGGCGCTGAATCGTGGTCGGCCGTCCCACGGCCCCGCCCGAGGCCAGAACTTGCAGCGCCGGCGTTGCTTTCTCCTCCCAGCGTGCGATGATCCCATTTTACCCTGTCTTAAGGCTTTTCCAATGGAGAGCGGGTAAAACGAGGGTCTCAGCGTCGTGCAACCTTAATGCCGACGTCCATCGCCTCGCTGTCGGCGCTGAATCGTGGTCGGCCGTCCCACGGCCCCGCCCGAGGCCAGAACTTGCAGCGCCGGCGTTGCTTTCTCCTCCCAGCGTGCGATGATCCCATTTTACCCTGTCTTAAGGCTTTTCCAATGGAGAGCGGGTAAAACGAGGGTCTCAGCGTCGTGCAACCTTAATGCCGACGTCCATCGCCTCGCTGTCGGCGCTGAATCGTGGTCGGCCGTCCCACGGCCCCGCCCGAGGCCAGAACTTGCAGCGCCGGCGTTGCTTTCTCCTCCCAGCGTGCAATGATCCCATTTTACCCTGTCTTAAGGCTTTTCCAATGGAGAGCGGGTAAAACGAGGGTCTCAGCGTCGTGCAACCTTAATGCCGACGTCCATCGCCTCGCTGTCGGCGCTGAATCGTGGTCGGCCGTCCCACGGCCCCGCCCGAGGCCAGAACTTGCAGCGCCGACGTTGCTTTCTCCTCCCAGCGTGCGATGATCCCATTTTACCCTGTCTTAAGGCTTTTCCAATGGAGAGCGGGTAAAACGAGGGTCTCAGCGTCGTGCAACCTTAATGCCGACGTCCATCGCCTCGCTGTCGGCGCTGAATCGTGGTCGGCCGTCCCACGGCCCCGCCCGAGGCCAGAACTTGCAGCGCCGGCGTTGCTTTCTCCTCCCAGCGTGCGATGATCCCATTTTACCCTGTCTTAAGGCTTTTCCAATGGAGAGCGGGTAAAACGAGGGTCTCAGCGTCGTGCCACCTTAATGCCGAGGTCGATCGCCTCGCTGTCGGCGCTGAAACGAGCTTTGTCAGGACAGCGGGTAAGAATAGTAAACAACGTCTTACCCGCAAACTTTACCTAAACCGCAAAAAAATGTTAATGCCCAACTCATGCGCACTTGAATACTGTATACGCACAAGTATGACAGGGCCATTTGACAATGACATTTGGGTACGCCGGTGGGCAGAATTGAACTATATGAGGTGGCGTTTTTTTAACTATTTCTTTCCACAATTTATTGTCTATCATCCTGTGCAGTGGCAGTTATTGCCCATGATCAGGGAAACCTTTTCCTGTTCACTATCCCGGAATAATTGGTGGGTGCACCATGAAACATGGCACAGTTTTCTTGATATTTCTTTTCGTGATCGTGCAAGTCTCAGCTCTCGATAGTATCATATTGTTGAATACATTTTTAGTATGATCGACATATGATCGACAACGGCCGCCACTATCTGGTTCCTGTCAGAGCACTTTTGAAATTTTGAACATTTTTATCCTCCGACCTCTAGACACGATTAATATCTCTGAGTCTACCTTTTCTACGTTCAGAGTTGGGGTCTTTTATAACAGTGGGTAACCCCCTTTGTTATATAGAGGTCGTTATCCGTGACAATCTCATTTGATACAACTGGGTGTTTGTCGTGCATGTTCCCACGGCCCGCCTCGCCAAAACTTATTCGGCTTTCCCGAAAGGAACCGCCATTGGGAAGAGTACCGTAAGTTGGCGCAACGCGTTATGCCCTATTCTAATTCACCATTAATCGTAGCCGACCAGCTCTAATTCAACGTTAAGCTTTGCCGATATGCAAAGAGACGAGAAGAAGCCGAACCTATGAATTAGAGTATTGTAGATCCATTGTTTTAGATTAGTAAGCGGACGACCTCATCACTGGCCGTCAACATGCCGGCCGGGTTAGTGCACGTCCGACTTCGCGCGCGGCTGCCGAACTTTACCTGCTAATTTCTTCAGTTACAAACAAGCTTTAATCAGTTTGACGGTTGCGAGCAGTTGAGGTGGCTAAAAGGGAATTTCCCACCGATATAAACAGACGTTCATGTGGCCGTTCATTTTTGGGGGTACGGACTCTTTGGGACACGCGGAGTAACTCAGGGATGAGACCTTAAACCGAGTCCTATCAGCACGTTCTTCCCTGTTGTTGGTTCATTTTTACTGGTAGCTACTTGTGCAGAGTTCAGTGTGTATGTGTTGTGCGGAGGGATGTTATAAGCCCGTCATTCGCGACGATAGCCAACACTGCTTCACCATCGTTTATCTGCAGATTTCTCTGTCTGATGAACTTTCCGTAAGGCCAACAAATACATTTTATGGATGACATCTTCTGCAGACTCCAAATTGAATGGGCGGAAAAAAAAAACAAGATGGCCAAAAAGAAAACAAAATATCATGCCATAACAGGTAACAAGTCTTTTATTCTTGAAACTCGTGTGGTAGACTGTTATACGGTATCTGCCTTACCAAATTGGCAATTACACTCGTTACTACCACGCTGATGCTACTTCTACAACTAGCAAACTAGATTCCTCACTAGCGTCAGCTACAACTCGACATGTTTTCCCATTTCCCCTCGGATAGGACGTTGAATTGAGGTCCCGTGATTGAGGAGAGTCACACCTTGAGCACGTAAAATAACCCACCACATCTTTCGAAAAAGAGTAGGGGCATGCCCCGTTGTGAGTGGATCAAAACATTCCGGCCTAAAATTTCCCGAGCAGACTTCGTAACCCCTACTTCTCCTAATGGGTCAGTGAAGTCATGCTTGTCTGGAGCATTGATGTTTCTGACCTAGGGTGAAGAGA
Source organism: Branchiostoma lanceolatum (assembly GCF_035083965.1). Taxonomy (NCBI): domain Eukaryota; kingdom Metazoa; phylum Chordata; class Leptocardii; order Amphioxiformes; family Branchiostomatidae; genus Branchiostoma; species Branchiostoma lanceolatum. The sequence continues at coordinate 8,995,122 of NC_089725.1, forward strand.
TGCTGCTACAGTAAGAATAAGTTCAGTGCTAGCACTGAGCGAGTTCGTTAAAAACAAAATTCCCAATCACATATCGAAACGGTACAGCTAGCACAAGCCCACTCCTCTGCAGCACAGACTGCAATATTGTGACATTATGATCAAGCAAGAGATGAACGACATTTCATATAAGATTGCAAACTGTATCGTAAGAATTCTAACAAGTTACTTTTTGATTGTATCAAAGAAAAATTACCATACTTCTAATGTCTAAACAATGGATACATTTATATTTTTGATGCCAGACATCAGTCTACTTCTCTCGTAGACTGCGGTTTTCTCTCAGTGTAAAGAGAAATGAAGTGAACTCTACTACTGAAGTGCACTACAGCCTTCGAAGCTGTAGTACACATCTGTAGTAGACTTCATTTCATTGGCAAGGTATAGGCTGCAGATGAGCATCCTATATTCAATCCAAAGTTTACTTTACTTTATAATATATGTTGTGAATCTTTAGGTACTAGTACTACCTCTGTTGTACATAGTTTCCTGTATATGTTTGTTAAGTCACACGATAGATGGCCCGTACCTGTATAGCCCTTCAAGGCATGAAAGTAAAATAAAGGTCTTTCTTCCATAATTGCAACGTGAAGCAATCACGTGACAGCCACGTGGCACGCGTGACTGTATGCGAACAGGTGTTCTAGTAACATTGGAGAAAGTACTCGAGTGTTCTTTAAGAATCATCTTCGAATGCATTCGAGCAAGATCGTTACTTTGAACTTGTCACTCTATCCTCCGACATTGGGGCGACTACAGGTACAGTTACGACCTCCAAAACATCGCAGCCACACGACCCGTCACCATATCCTCAGAGATCAAGCACATTGAAGACGTCGGGACCTGAACTGTAAGTAGACTGGTTACATATATACTGAGCATATTTTCGTAAGCCATTTGTGATTCTTTTAGGAACAATTCGACTACGGTACACACTGAAATCGACAATGTTGTCCATGTATTGGAAGGTACAAATGTATCCTGAAACATTATTGATGTTAGGACCGATTGAAAGGCTAGAGCGGACTTAGATTTGTCTTTTAAAACTGTCGTGCTAGACATCGTAGTCTACTTCTCTGGTAGACTACACCTTTTTTTAGTGTAAAGAAAAATAAAGTGTGAAGTCGACTACAAAAGTATACTATAGCCGCCGAGACTGAAGTACGCATCTCCTGTAGACTTCATTTATCGCTAACGTTACACTCACGGAGTTGCAGTCTACGACAGAAAACGACTGTAGGATGTCTAGTGCGACAGTTTCAAACTTGTTTTAGTGTAAAGCGTACCTAGTCCGGGTAATATAATCAACGGGGAATGATGTTAAATCAGTATTCGGGTCATTTGTATTTTATCGCGATCGCGATGTAAAGCTAACATTTTTTTCTGTCAAAAGGAAGATTCTTCCGTAAGGAAGGAAAACAAAGTTTTTAAACCCGCTAACGGTGTCATTCGAGAACGTTCGATCGAACAGGTGACGCAAGGACACCTGTTCATGCCAAGCTCCGCCACATGAAAACCCGTTAGAAACGTTCAAATATGCAGCGTTGTGAACGTTAGGTGTCCAAGTCAGTTTTCGGGTCATTTGTATTTTACCGCGATCGCCGAATTTAACGCTATAGCTATGGTCACACTAAACTCACGTCGTACCTGCGATGGGGTTTCTTCCGTCATGACAGCGCCGTACGTCGTACGTTTGGGGAAAACCGGGTGCAATAGTTAACACATACAAAGTGGTGGTCACATAAAACGTAGGTACATCGTACGATGGGTTTTTTGAGTGTACCTAGGTCAATCGCAGGTCAATCGCAGGTAAATCGCACGTAAAAGTAGCCATCGCCGAGCGTCCTACGCCGGAAAATACAGCTAAAGATGATTTTGAACATGTTCAAAATTTTGCTTCCGTCGCCGTACGATTTTTATTGCCCCCAATACAGACTTCACTACGGCCTTCTTTTTATACCAATGAGATGAAAAATGTATACATTTCGACCGTGTTCTGATGGTTTCAGTTTTCCCTGATATTGTCGATGTTGTTGAGACGTGCAGCCACCAGAGCACAGTGGCAACTGGTGTACAGCGCGACCGCTGAAGAGCCTGCTTTCAAGGCTACGATTTTCCACGTGTCAGATCGAGTATCGCGCACAGGTGATGCATACGATTGTTTCATGGCTATACACACGTGGGTTCATAATTAGATCAGACCTCATTCCCTGAAGAACCTACCCAAGGACTTATGGCGTGACGTCTGTATGCTATACTCTGGTGTCACGGCTATCTGAAGCTGGCAGACGCCCGGGAACAGCAGCACAACCAGCAGGACGACCAGAACTGAGTTTTTTTATTGATATCAACGATTGCTTTATGTTGTAAACATATCATCCTGTATCTCTTAACGAAAGAAAGATACTAAAAAGACTGAAACTTTCATTTTGCAGTTAATTGCTGTCACATGCACTTCACTTTCAGAGAAATCCATATATCAGTACATCCCACTGAAGATATGTATCAAACCATAAAGAAATGTTGTGCTCCATGATCAGTTGGAATGTTTTCGTTTCACCCTCGTTTTATATCTTTACTTCTGAGTGGTTGTTTAAGGCAATATTGTGTACATAGGTGTGTTATCATGTAAGATCAACGCAATTCAGAAGTGCATGTATCTGTACGAAATTATATGTACTTCTGTGAGGTTGTTTCAAACAAATAAAGAGTTGAGAAAGATTTGAGATTTGAGAAATTACTGTAACTTTTTTTATAAATTCGAAAACAAAACTGAATAAGGAGGCGTTCTAATACATTAAAAGAATAAGGATGCGATGCAACAAAACGTTATTTTGTCCAAGCCAGTTTGCCCCGGATGTGAAAGGGTGATTTGTAAAGATTATTTCATTAACATATCTTGATATTAAGGGGTGAAAAATAAAGTTACTAGAAGACATATCTTTATGCTTATGCGTCTCTGTTGTCATAAACTAAAAACAACTGAAGCCATCATCAGCGCACATATCTATACATGCAAATCGGCCTATATCATATGGTGCTGCCATGGCAACGAACCCACAGGTTTATTGTAGTACTGTTTCAGATAGACTCTTAGCTGTTTTCCCTCTATGTTTGCCACATTTCCCCCCCCCCCCCCCCGCACATTTCGCATCTCATCCAAACATCCCGGCCTGCCTCCATGCCCCAGGGACAACTTGCCCCCCTGGCCCCAAGTCTCTGTTTTGTAAGCCTGGGTAGCTTTCTCTCATGAGATTATGCAAACATATAGCAGCGCTCACTATGCGCTCGACTGCTTTTGGTTTCTGAAGTAGTCCCCGCCACACTCTCGAGCCAACTCAATCAAAAGTGTGTCGTATTGGCCTAGTAAGGTCCACCGCTGGATCCACGGCCTCGCCCACCATCTCCGTCGCCTTCTCGCATGCTGTCTTTCTTGCAGAACCCTGATGAGGGCTGCCAAAATTACAGCTTGCCTTCCCTGTACTTTATTTAGCTGTATCTGCAGTCACACCAGCCTGATTCTTTCTGGTGGCATCACCATCTTGCAAAGGTCAGATGAAACGTGCACACATATGAGATGAGCGACACGTGACAAATCGCACGACGCCGGAAAGTTTTGAACATCACCCGACGCTCTGCGATAGCTGATTTTACCTACGATTTACCTGCGATTTACCTGCGATTTACCTGCGTTGTACGGGAAATGCATCGTACGTGCATCGTAGGTACGACGTGAGTTTAGTGTGACCGGGGCTTATGTAAACATTCGTCCGTAACGAAGAAAAAAAAACTTCTTAAAACCCGCTAACGGTGTTATTCGAGAACGTTCGTTCCAACAGGTGATACAAGAACACCTGTTCATACAATGCCCTGGCGCATAAACACTCGTTACAAACGTTCGAATATGCTGCAGTTGTGAGCGTTAGGTGTCCACTCGAATCGCAGTTCACTGTAGAAGGCTTTATTTTCTTTTTTTTATGGCGTTATTCGCCGGGTTATGATTTGACTCCGTTACATGGGTGTAAATAGCAGCCTTGTCTAATGACGTCCAGCATCTTTGTTCAGTGGTCTTAAATTACTGTTGACATTCAGATTTCCTGGATCAATGCAACATTCTTATTCAATGTTGATAAGGCCATGTTGATTTGATTATATGGATAACGTCCTATGGAGACCCCAAAACTGATGTGAGCGTACGAATAAAAATAAGTTTGGCAGAAAAAATTGCCTTCATTATGAAATCTACGTGGTCAGGAAGGTTGAACAAATTTAAAACTAAACACACAAGAGTGTGGTATACCGAAATATAGGTTCTCCATTTTGTTATTTTGTACTAGATATCAATAATAGCAACAAAGTAACGTTCTAAACAATGATGATATAGCTTGAAGAATAAGAATGTTGCGTTAATTATTCCATACTCCAGAAAAACTTAGTTTGATATGATGAAGTTTTATTGCAAGTTCATGCCCGTGCGCGAATTGCAAATACATTGTACATTGTAGAAACATAGGGGAAAACATACATGTGTAAGTGAACTGTGACTGAAGTTGTTGTAACAATAGGCTACTATCACTAAATATGATATGATTGACTAAATATGACTGTTTGCTATATCTAGACAGGGTGGGTTTGACTTCTTTTTTGGAGGGCAATGGAAGACGAAAAGTCCCTGTTTTTTCTAGAATTTGTGGGTTCTGTGATTTCAAGAGAAAAGTAGCTTTTTGTTCATCTGTGAATGTGTAAAAGTAGGGGTATTTCCTGGTAACTTGTTTAAACAATTCGGTTCTTTCGTCACGGTTAACTGGACAATTGGAAATAAAATGTGCTTCGTCTTCCACTGCTTTGGACGCACAGTATTTACAAATTCTTTGGCACACTGGTAATCTCTTATATCGTCCTTTCTCTACTTTAAGGGGTGAGTGCTAATTCTTAATTTGCCAAGCGCAACTCAAAATCAGCAAGTTCTAGGTACCTCTCTCTAGTGTATACAGTTTTATAAAATCTCACTTTACCTGTATTGGTACTTAGATTATGAAGGAATGTCTGGATATACATATCAGAAATTCTGGTCCTTATCAGGGTACATACATATTTGGGGTCACAGAGTAAGTTATCGGAGTATAAGACCCCGTTCATACTAGGCTTCGCTGATCCGGATCATATCCGGATCAGTGCTGATCCGGATATATCCCTTTGCGTTCATACCAAGGTTATGCGAATCCGGATCTGCATGATCCTGTCCAAAAACAGATCCGGATATATCCGGCTAGGTGCCACTTGGTTAAGTTAGACAGGTCAAAGGGTAAAGTTTACTACAGTCGAGTAAAGTAAAAAAAGTAACAAAAGTATAGCTGTAGAGTAGAGAAGATTGTTTCGGCCAGGTAGGAGTCCTTTAGAACAGTTCTAAAACGTCTAAAAGTTTGAAACGTTCTTTAGAACAGCGCGTCTTTCTTTAAACATGTCAGGTGGGAATACCCATGTCGCGGCGCTTTGTGCCATCATTAGCTAAGTTGTATAAGTACATTTAATAGGTGTTAAGTGTTAAGTGTGACGTCCAACCAAACAATGTATCCGGATACGCGAGCCGGATTGCGTTCATACCAGGGTTCACCCCGCAGCTGATCCGGATAAATCCACCTCCAGATGTGGATACAATCGTATCCGGATATATCCAGATCATATCCGGATCAGAACCGTTCATACTAGGCTTCGCGGATCCGGATCAGCGCTGATCCGGATATGATCCGGATCAGCGAAGCCTAGTATGAACGGGGTGTAAGAGATATGAGTAACCGCTACAATCAAGGATTTCTTTAACTCGCTGTAACAATATTTTTCTATGACTACTAGTATCGAGTATAGCGTTTCTGGACCTTTCTGTTGGTGAACAGCTTAAAGTATCACAGCGATGTGTCAAGAGGGAATCTGTATCAGCAATGTGTAAAGCCACAATGTGTATTGACTTTAAATACATCTCATAGTTTCAGAGATTGGATCTTCTGTACATGTGCTCAAATAACAAACACTGAACACCGCACTGTCTATATTGTAGAGTATTGTATTGTACATATTAGTGGTTCAGCACCAAAGCCTTCTATTGTGGAGAAAATGTAAGATCACCTTGCATACTGGTCATTATTATATATCACATTGGAAAATCACATAATTTTGTTTTGTCAAATCATTTTCAGGATGTCAGACAGAGGTATGAGCTTTTCTAACACACAATATTGTAATACATTGCCCAAATGTTATCCCTGGAACATATGGCTTTAACACCCTCATAGGTAAAGTTGCCTTGTGGGAGGGAGGTCTGATGTCTTGGTAGTAGAAGTGACTGTAAGTTCCCATGCCATCAGCACTTTGGTGTTCTGTATGGGGCAAGAGAGGTACTATTAGTAACATAGATGCAGATTGGTACATTTTTTTGTGGCCTCCTCTATGCAACTGTGTTATGCCAGTTCATGTTTGCTTCCTTGTATTTCAAGTATTACTTCAACCTTTTAAAGGCATCCAGAGCATTTTATGTGGCTTGAAAACTGGAAATATTCTAGTTGCTGTAATCTTTATGAAGTTGACATTTAATACCACTGTTAACCACATTTGCGTGATAATTACATATTAAAAGCGCTCAAAAGCCGCGCGAAAATAAGCTACATGATCCCTTTACTTTGACGCGCCTAGTGTAATTAGACTGAAACAGAACGCAAACCGATTTTCGTCAGTAATGGACCATTCCCATCAAACACCATATAGAACCCCCTGTTCTATTTGGAACACCTCTGTCAAAAACAGCGCTAGTAGGACAGAAATAACAAGCAGGGTATGTATATCTGTGACAGATTTCTCACTGCATAGGCTACATGAATGTTCAGGAAAAAACGAAATGAAAAAGAAAACACATCAGGCACTCAAAGGGGACAGAGCTTGTAACACATTGCCAACTACTACTAATGTTAAGTCCACTAGTTCCATCTCTTTTGTACTTGTGTGATTGTGATTCTGGTGTTCGACTGGAACGGTCCATTCTCGGCAAGTTATGACGACGTGACATCACATTCCAAGAGGTGGGAAAATTTGACAGCGCTTGGATTTTCTATCAGTGCTCACCACACAACGACATCGCATCTCTGCTCCTTGAATGTCGATATGTAATCATGACACAGTGTTATTGAAACTTACTATGTGTAGAAATGACTAGAAATGTGAGTTTTTTAATCTGAGTTATAACAGGATTCTGGGTAATAATATGGCGGCGGGAAAATACACACGCCGTAGGTTGTAGCAACAAAGAGGAGTTTAGATGACTGATCACACTTAGAATCAAGTTGCAGGTTAGCAAAATAGATTGTAATAAGTTGTCTTGTAAATAATTGTGTTTAGCAGGAAGCGGATGTGACATTTGTGTTATAAACCAGCCAACAACCGTGTAGTGTGATTCTCCCACAAGCCCCCAGACTCTGTCACTAAGGGACGGAGAGTTTTTGACGTCGCCAACTTCTAATGCATCGGGTTATCGAAGCTTTTCAGCCGGTGTTCTGAATATGTTAGTCTATCCGGTTTGCATTGCTGGCGTTATAACTGATTTTGCATCTAGCACATATCCCTAAAATACACCGTTTCCAAAAATGGCGAATTTAAATACCCCGCAAATTTATGTTACCCAACGTTAGTGTATCATAAGGCCACACCAATCTAATTTCTTGGTTAACAGATTTTTTTCTTAAATTTTAGCCAAACAAAATCATGAAAACAGAAGGCTGTGGTGAAAACTTGCACCTGACCCTGTTCAGTCCCTGAAATTGTGTGCACCAAAGTACAAACTTAATCCTCTGAGATTCTGTTTTCCTGTTGATTTTCCAATCTAGCATTTTTTTTAAAATTCTGTTAACCAAGAAATCAAATTGGTGTGGCCTAAACAAAAGAAAATGCAACTAGTGAAACAGATGACAACCAAAGATGAGGGAGACTGCTGGTAAAACAAGTAGTTATCCAATACATAAAGGTCAACATTATACTTACATTTGTCCTGTAGTTAAGGGAACCAGGTTTCCCCCTCCTCTTTCTTTGGCGCTTTTGTTATCTTCTTCATCTCCCTGGGGATTTTCTTTGTTGCTGTTGAGGGCAAATGCATGGTTAGAAAACTTAGAATTGAGATTTTGTCCCTCCGAACCCACAGTGACTTAATCTTATGGATAACATACTGTGTAGATTATAATTTTCTTATCTGTGTGTGTGTCCACCCATCTAATACCTCAAAGAGCCTTTTCTATTTGTGGTGGCAGGGTGAGGAAAATCAAATTGATGCATTTACAAATATAACCCATAACATCAAGTGAGTATGATTTAGACTGAAAAAAAATGTTCAAAAGCAAAAATAAAAGTCTACCCAAAGTTATTTTGCATGCCATGCCAGATATCATTAGAGATTTTTAACCCCTTCTCTCGATACAGTTGTCGTGTGCTCCCTCCACAACTTTCAGTCCTAACATGGGAGGAAAACATTTGGCAAAGTAAAAAAAGTTAATTTTGCTTGTTTCAAAATAACAACTAGTTATGATTCTCTCTGATCATCAAAGCATATCCATTCGCATCTAGGATAGGTAACAGCAGACATTTCATAGTGGTATGAGTGAAAATTCTGAATTAAGAAAAAAGATTATCTTTTCCTTCTAATAATGACCGTATAACATTATCAAAGGCCCAATTTACACTTGTTTTTTTAAACTGTAGGACTACACATCGTAGTCTACTTCTGTAGTACACTTAACAGCTTCATGTCTGCTTTACAGTCAATGACAGGAAGCCTAGCCAGACACCCACTGTCAGTGAGTGTAGTGACCTTTTGTGACTTTTGAAAAATTGTGGGAGGGAATTTCAGCATGGTTTTTATTTGTGAAAAGGTAGGGGTTTATCTGATGCGAAATACCAAGGAAAAGGGCCTGACAGCTCGGTTTTACTGTGACAACTAGAGAATGACCGCACTGATGACTCGAAATGGAACACGCGTTTAGTTCGTCTTATGTCAGATCGAACACGGTTGTTGCCTTCGAAGTGTAGTTGACTACCTCTGTACTATAGTTTCGCTTTGCACCCAAAGTCTCGCAGAACCTCCGCCAAAGTGTACTACTACAGCGTTGAAGGGTGTACTCTGTAGTAGAATTCTGTAGTAGATAACGCTTTATTTCTTTTTACACCCGGAAAAAAGCTGTAGTCTACTACTGTAACAGAAGTAGGCTACGATGTGTAGTACTACAGTTAAAAGAACATTGTAGTGTAAATTGGGCTCTTTTTAAAACACATGGCGATATAATTACATACTTTATTACATAAACATTTCTGCATGATATCTGAGGCGTATTTAAAAGTATCCTGATTTGATATTGTCTTAATAATATCTCTAATGTCAAGCTGAATTGATTTGAACAGAGACTGATGCTCATTTTCATACTATACATGTAGTCTAGTAAGAAATGCATTTCATCTGCAATATGAGAGTTATTACAAAATTTACATAATCTATTAGGGGTACCGCTATACCTTCCAAATTATACATGTAATGGATGGTCACTGATACGAAGTTTACACATGGCTGTACGATTCTTGAAATTTGGAATGTTTAAATCTTTGTCATACATCTCTTTGAATGTTTTGTTGTCAATGTTGCCTTGATTTCCTCCTTGGCCCTTTGTTTGTAATGCTGAATTGAATTTTTGGATGAACATATCTTTCAATCTTTGTCTTATAGTTCATGAAGATGGAAGGGTTTGTTAATATATTCGTGTGTAAAAAGACAGGCATAGCCAGATTCCCTTAAACTATCTTCATGTTCCACAACCAACAGGGTATTTTACTTCTTACAACTGAAGGTCTTTTTGTACATTTGTAAGCTTCATACTGAAGACTTTCCATAGGAACATTCAGAACTAAACTATAATTAGTAACTATACATACTACAACACGTTTCAATCCATAGGGGAAAGCGACCGAGTTCAGCTCTACCATGTTTACTGGCATAATTACTAGGCGTTTCTTCTTACTCCTAGGATAATTGTTTACAAAATTTCAAGTGTGTTTGTTCAAGCGGAGAGTTATCATTCAATTTGCTATTACACCACATTTCTGCTCCATATAATAATATAGGAGCTATACATTGATAAAATAACTTAGAGTAGACTAATATGGGAGCCTTAGTGTCTCCAAGAGTACATTTGATGCTGAATAGCGCTCGTAGAGCCGTCTTTTGTAGCGCTTTCATTGCTGTGTTAAAGCTACACCCGGCTGTGAAGACAACACTTTTTAAAAAGTAAGAATAAGAAGAAACCACTTTGATGCTTCTGGAGAATAATTGAAAGCTAAGTTTTGAAAAGATGTATCATTTTTAGGTGAATATCAATGATCTTTGTTTAATACCTTCGCCGAGAAGGTTATGCATAGGGTAGCCGGTAGCGTTTGTGTGTGTGTGTGTGTGTGTAACGACCAGCATACTGTAATTCTTGATTTGTTAACTGTAACTTAATTTTAGCTGATTTAACGGTCACTAGTCCACAGCTAAGATTTCATCATCACAAATTTTTGATCACTAATATTTGAGACAGTAATGTTTGTTCCCACCCCCCCCCCGCTAAAATTAAGTGCCGTGACCTACTCCATTTTCCCCAAACTGCTATATTTTCCTGCCGCTATATTAAAGTGATTTACAGTAACTCGAGAAGGTTTCAATGGATTATCTTGATATTTGGTACGTGGGTAGGTCTTGATTAGATTTTGGGTGGCCTAGCGTCTTGTTACGGTACTGCAGCAGAACTTCCTGTTTTGATATCTCGTGTTCTGGACATGCTATGGTTCTGATTTTTGAGTGGTTGATACCTATTTGGACAGTTTTGGCCCCCTAGCAGCTTTTTTGAACTGCAGGAGCAGGTTTTGCTTCAGACTTTGAAAGGGAATAACTCAAGAAGGGCTTGATGGATGGTCATGATATTTGGTAAGTAGAGAGCTTGAGAGATGATGTAGATGATTAGATACTTATTATGCAAATCAGTATCTAATTTGCATAATTAATGAGGAAAGTCTATACATCCGACAAATTCCATGATAGGACTCTCAAAAATGTGACATATGTAACTGAGGAAGAGAGAAATATTAATAGATATCAACTATGCAAATGAAGACCTCATTTGCATAATTAATGAGAAAATACTCAAGATGGGCTTGATGGATGGTCATGATTTTTGGTATGTTGATAGCTTAGTACGTGATGCTTTGTATGATTGGACGATAATTATGCAAATCAGAGTCTAATTATTTCGTTATTTGGGTGAAGACGATCAACTGGTATGATTTATAATTAAGGGTTAATGACCCGCCCCGAGGTTTATATGGTGTCATAACGCCTGGTCAGGTGCTATAACCATCGAATAAAACCACCGAGTGAGCGAAGCTATGTGAGGGGTAAAACCCCTCACATAGCCTATTCAAACTGACCCATATATTCTTAATTTTCGCCGGGTAAAACCCCTCACATAGCCTATCCAAACTGACCCATATAATTAAGAGAGACAAATCTCTGTATAATACATAGATTCTTTATTTGGACAAATCCCTGTATAATACAGAGATTCTTTATTTAGTACTATACATGTCAAATCAATCCAATGTACATACGATCTTTATATAATCCAATGTAAACAAGTTGTAACTTGTCTTATTGTTCTAGACACGTAGACTTTATATCGGGCGGTATAATTGTAAATTTCTGTTCAATTTTCACAATTCCTGACGCCTGATTGTTAAACGCTTTGTTGGCTGTGGTAACAACAATCAAGCATGTTTACATCTCCTTTCATGATTTGCTTGTAGTTTCCCGGGATAATTTTTGCTCAAGCCGGAAAATAATCCCACAGAAGCGTACACGTATCTTGCTGAGATCCTTGTAGGTAGAAACTTGTAAGAATTTTGGCGATTTTGACCGTAATTTTTTCGATGCCAACACATCGGTTTACGTGACATGGGGAGGGGGGCGTGTTTAGTGCGTGTCACGTTTGTTTTGAACACGGCGACATCAATTTGCCGGCAATATCTTTAATTTTCGCCGGGTAAAACCCCTCAGAAACGTGAACATACCTTCCTGGGGTCCCCCTGGGTAGAAACTGAGGAGTTCGGCGGCTTCATGGGCGATTTTTTCACTGCCAAGATTAGCTTGGGGAGATACGTTAGCCTGGAATCCAAACCTATTTTAGCTCCCGAGTCTCCTCTCCGCAAATTTGCGCCAGTTTCTCGCCCCTGAACTCCTTCCGCATGTTCCTGGGCGTCTTCCCCAGCTTCCCATGACCCGAAAACTGACTCTAAGTCGGCGTCTGACAGTTCCTCGACGAAAAACTGTGGTACTCTTATGGCGGACGTTCGAACGCGTTCTGCGAACGATCGTCTGGGCCGGTTCCACTTTGACGGTGGGGGTGTGAAAAATATTATTTTTAGTCCTTCCGTTTGAATTTTACTTGAATTGAATTTTTTTCCTTTTTTCATAACTTTTTCATGTATTCTAAGGACATTTGGGGGAATTTTAAGACAATAAAGATATTTTAAACAAGGTTAAGAAAAAGATTCATCAAAAAGATACCCCCATCTACAAAATGCAACGGTTTTGTTATGGCATCACGTCAATCAGTGGTGTGTTATGGCGTGATAACAGACCACTTATTGTGGGCAATGGAGGCTTCTGATTGGTCGACACCATCTGGCCATGTGATAATTGATCAGAAACACTCCTAATACGTCAGTCATAATGGTTAAAACAATTTGGCGAAGGTTTGAGGTCGTGGAACTCTAGTTTTAGATAGGTTGATGGTAAGTTTCCACTTTTGGCAATACCTTCCAAGGGTATCTATTGCGTTTTGCAGTCCTTGTATGCAGACCAGTCCTTGCATAGAGCTAGAAGGGAAAAGATTGAAGAGGACAATACATGCTCGCATGGCGTTAAACAGGCAGAGAAAAACTTACAGACTAGAATGCATTTTTTTTTCAAAGAGCTGAATAGTGATATTTCTTCCCATGTGTTGAACATTTGGCTCTGTCGGCACAGTACTAAGATAAATAGGTTTTGAATAAATTGGATGATAATTGGTCATGTTACGTTACTTAAAAGTGTTAATCCCGTGAAAAATGGCACTGTTAGTAATGTGCTACACGTATCGTCCGCTCAGATCACCAAGAATTCATCTGTTAAGGATATGGAGGTCAGATTGGAAGCATAAGTCGCTTAGGTTTTTTCAAAATGCATTGAGTGGGCTTTTGTCAGTGAAGTTTTGCGGGATATTCACCTGAGAAGTTGTATTTACATTTAAATCAAATTGTCAATGTTGTCTTGATACTTCATAGTCTAACCAAGGAGGTTAACCTCCTTGCTAACTTGGTCTATCAAGGAGCCTATTCTGCTATGATCTATGAATACTGTCAGTACTGGACTAATCATAAACAAATACTGGACTTATCATAAACAAAATCATGCATAAACATTTAATCTTGAAGAAAAATTCTCTTGTCACCACTTGGCACACTTCCAGGCACAAATACAGGACTATGATGAGAAAAAGCAGACTGCTGCAATATCTGTTACCGTTGATTCATAAATTCTTGGAAACTTGAAAGCATTTTCCATCAATTTTAGCTCTCTCTGTTTACTGACTTTTAGTGCATTTTGTAGAACTGAATTTGAAAAGCGTATCAACCCTGGTTGACCTTAAACCATATGTTATCTCAATATTAACAAGAGTTCTACGACCTCATACCTTCGCCAAATGTTTTAACCGAAATATGACTGATGTATTAGGAGTGTTTCTCATCAATTATAAATCATACCAGTTGATCGTCTTCACCCAAATAACATAAGTTGTCCAAGGTATGAGCTTAACAAAGAATGTTATGCTTACATTTAACAATTATGCAAATGAGGTCCTTATTAGCATAATTGATTCAATGGCGTTCACAATCACACAACTTCCAAATGCCACAAGTATGAAATTGCCGTCCGCCATTTACTAGTATGGAATTATAGTAGTTTCTCATTAATTATACAAATTAGGCCTACATTTGTATATTTTCTATCTATCAACATTCCTATCTTTCTTGGTTACAAATGTCACATATTTGAATAGTCATATCATGGAACACAGCGGGTTTTTAAAATAGTCTCATTAATTATGCAAATAAGAATCTGATTTGCATAATTATCATCCAATCATACAAAGCATCACGTAAGCTATCTACATACCAAAAATCACGACCATCCATCAAGCCCATCTTGAGTTCTAGTATTTTCTCATTAATTATGCAAATGAGGTCTTCATTTGGATAGTTGATATTTATACATATCACATCCACCCTTCATCAAATACTTCTTCAGCAATACATATCCATACTCTTAGTGCACACTTCCACACAACCTCCATGTACACCATACCTCTATCCGTTTGTAATGAATACTGTTACCAGGGCTAACCCTTTGTAATAGCCTTTGGCTAGTTGGGTAGCCCTGGCTGTACTTTTTACAGCCAAATAAATCAAATCAAATCAAACCTCTTCCTTCCCAGATATAACATAGTTAACTCACCTACCCTGGACACCGTCCTATTCCCATGCTGTGACACACGAGTACTGATGGTTCTTCCTGATGTAAGGCAGTGTATATCCAATTTTGGTCTGCTTCCACCAAATTCCACACCACTTTCTGCTGCTACCTTTTCCATACCACTGCCTACTGACTGACAAGCCAATTTGTCACAGCAACTAGGGTTTCCTGCCTCCCACATGACAACTACCACCCCTACGACCCCTACCACTTATCCTTGACCCCTCGAAACAACACCGGCAACACGTCCCAGCCAGAGTACAATACTCTAGCATACAATATAACACATTTTTACACTTTTCTCGTTAATTATGCAAAGCACTTCGCCCAAAATCTAATCATCTTGAGATTTCCCATATACACACCGACACACCAACTACGACAACAAACCATCCAGGCGTTCTCGACTTATCGTGTTCACTAAACAGACACACAGACAAGCATCAACGAATAACCTTCTTGACGAAGGTAATAATAATATCATGATCATAATCTGTTTTATGATCATAAACTGTTGATGCTAGTAATCCAATACCAATTGCCAATTACATGTAACCCCAAATCATTTTCACCGGTAATTAAGATAAACTCCAGTTTACAATCCCCAATAGATTAAAAGATCAACGTAAAGCCTCTCACAATCAAAAACGGTATCGCTCAAATCTGGGATTTTCAGAAACGAGGCATTTAGGGATATATCCAAGATGCATCATCAGTGTATCATCATACATACAGCCAGAAATGCAAAGTTGACAGACTTATGTATTCAAACACTGTCTAGAAAGCATTGATAACCATGCATTTGAAGACGAAGTAGTCCCATATTGGAACGTTTGGCCTCATCATGGGAAATTTGTACTACACTGTTGTTCACTGGATTATTTTGGAAAATTGCCATAATTCCACTCACCGTTGACCACAATTATTCACCAGACAAAAAGTATTAATACAAAGCTTTTTATGCTAAGCAGCAATTCAACTCACATGTGTTCAATCATCAAAAAAACTTTTAGCTGCCACTAACTCATGAGCACTGTGATGTAAATCTGGTGCCGCGCTGCCATTTTCCTACTTAGAAGCAATGAGTGTCTGCGATTTGACCCTAGACCTTTCACTTTTGTCAAACTAAAAGATGAAATGCACGCAGAATATATTACAGATCTGTTGCCCTTCAAACTGATTATTTGTATTTTACAAATACACGTAGCTATATTCTTCCGTTACCGCCCCATATAGAAAGTTGTACAAGATTCATTGACCGGACTCGTCTGGATTGACTTAACCTGATGTTCTACTGACGCAACAAAATGTGGATATTTTGCTTCCGAAGTGCTGCTGCATAAGATATGGCGCTTATTTTCTTTAACGCCATTTTGTTATGTTTAAGTCAATACTGGTGTTTTATAATGAGGAAAGCCATGTGTTATTTTCTGCTACGTTGATGGACATATTTCAAACAGAGGTATCATGTGGTCTGACCCCCTGTATGTTTGCATCTAGTTTCGCCGAAGCAGGATGTTGACCCCTGAGCAAGTACACAAAATGGAGGAGCTTTGGAGGAGGGGGTTGATGAAGATCAGCTCCCACTGCCCCCGGCTGTGTGCTCTGGTAGACGAGGCTGTGGGGGCTGGTCTGAACATGGATCAGATCAGGGTGAGTTGACTTCTACACTGTAGATGATCATTTTCACGCATCTGCCACCTAAGAATCATCCGTGAGAGATTTAAATTTTGTCATGTACATTGTGTATTATGGTATACTGTAACAGTTCTCCATTGCTTTTATACACATATACACTGCAATGGATCGCATTTGAACAAGCAACACCAAACTAAATGTATCAATTGCATTACTGTCATACCTATAGTACTTCCTAAAGAAAGCCCGAGCTGATACAGGAATGAACACTTGGGAGCATGAGGACATCGACAGGGAGGTGCTTATCGCCATGACCGTAAGTAAATAGACCTAAGCAATGCTGACAACATCGAGGACTAGTAAGTACACATCCATGTTCACTTACCAATGGGAGGGAGTGTCTTCACCAAGTTTTTTTGAGCCTTTTCTGTACATTTTTTGGGGACACCTCAGGGGCAGAGCCTGTCAGGTACCATTTCTGTACAAACAGAATGAAATGTGCATTAGCAAACGTGCAGAAAAGACTTCAAAATCATGCCCACAGATTCATCTGCTTGGAGTTAAGTTATTTTGTAGATGACAAAAGAATGTGAACTCCATCCACAATCTACGAGTAGATTTTGACAAATGTTTTTGTGTTCCTGCAGCTCGAGGAATTGAGGGTCAGGCGAGGCATCTCCCTCCAGGACGAAGTCAACATCTTGGCTTTGACTGGTAAGTTTCTCATCAAGTATGGCAAAATGTCTTTAAGCATGTTGCATAATACATTGCACACAGTACAACAATGAGCTTCAAGTTGTCATTTTCAGACAAAATCAATTTTCTTTTTTATTTGTGAAGAACATAATAGTAAATAAATTTTTTAAGTTTCTTTTCATTTTTTTCATCTCTTATTCATACACCTTTATTTTCTTTGTTTTGACTTGTTTTAATTTATCTATATTCATTTTCTTTAACTTGAATAAAACTTTTTATCTCACTCAACAACAGGTTCACAGAAAACGGGTTCGCAGCCGCGGGCCGCGTCGCCTTCTGAGCCGCAGGAAGCGTCCTCCGGATGCCCTCCTCTGACTCCGCGGCCAGCTGGCCAGCCCCTTTCCTTTGGGGAAGGGAACGACTGTGGCCAGCTTGGTACGCTGGATAACGAGGAGCGGCTCCTGCCTACCCCGGTGGCCTTACCCGCTGGTAAGATCATCGTGGACGTGGCCGCCGGGGCAATGCACTCGGCGTTTCTAACGTCCGAGGGAGGACTGCTTACTTGCGGCCTTAATGATGAAGGCGAGCTTCTAAGGCCCACCGCACAGGAAGAGGACTGCCTCGGGGCGGCCTCCACGTCCCTCATCCCGGCCGGACTGGTAGTGGCCGAGGTGTCTTGTGGCGGTAGTTTCACTGCCGTCCGGGACACTCTCGGCCGCGTCTTCTGGGCCGGTCAGTTGAGGGTAAGTCTAATGATCCGTTTTACTAGTTTGAGATGGACTTTCTTTGCATTTTGTTTAAATACAGCCAGCCTTATTCATGTGCAATACTATGTAGATATGGTTACATCTGTTTCTCCCACATTTGTGCAGGACAGCGGCGGGGTCTTTCATGACATCGGGCCCCGTCTGGTGGAGGTCCCCCTGTGGGCCCCAGCAACTAAGATCTCTGCTGGCGGCGACCACTTGGCAGTCCTCGTTGGCCATAAGATCGCGACGTGCGGGGCTGCGAGCCATGGCCAGCTAGGCAGGATGAGAGCACGCCAGGCCAACAAAAGAACATCAAAGAGTGAGTACCGCATGTACGTTTACAGTCGTATGGACTTTTACACTCTGAGTAGTACCATTCGTCATCTGTGTCACCTGGCACAGTCTCTTGCTCTATTTCCTGAACCTGTTGGCATGGTGGTTTCACTTACAATCCATGCAGCAGTTGTGAAATATAACGTCTTATGTTTTCCTACAGAGGCGTCTCTCATCCTGTCCCCCTGGACCACAGCCGCCAAATTCACCGACGTCTGCTGCGGTGACTGCAACACCCTTGGTCTTACCGCAGCAGGCGACGTTTGGGGCTGTGGTGCCAACCACCAGTATCAGCTGGGTAAGTCACTTTAATTTTCCAACACAGCCATTATGCCCCTGTCACACTTGTGCGTATATACAAGTCCGCATGAGTTGCGTGTTAACATCTTTTTGGTTTAGGTTAAGTTTGCAACCGAAGAAATGATTTCTTTGGTTTGATAACTAGACTGCTCAACGGTTGGTCAAAGTAGAAAACAACTTCCTCCCCGCAAAATTTACTTCAACCAAAAAAATGTTACTTCGGAACTCACGCGCACTCGTATATACGCACAAGTGTGACAGGGCCCTTAGATTTAAAACTGCTATTTTTGGTTGGAGTGATATAAGAAAGTGATCAGAAGTATGCATACAAATTTTAAACAATAGGATATAGGAGATTCTTTGTACACAACCAGGTATTGTTCTCACCTGCTAACATTTCGATGTCTAGCAGACACCTTCTTTAGAGCTTCTGGCTGGAGTACTGCTTCTCACCGCTATAAGTAGCGGATGTAGGTGGCACTTTTGCGGTGAGAACACTGTCCCAAACGTGGCTAAGTTTGTATCCCCACTTGTCTCGGTTCATCACCGATGAGAAGCAGTACTCCAGTCAGAAGCTCTGAAGAAGGTGTCTGATAGACATCGAAACGTTAGCAGGTGAGAACAATACCTGGTTGTGTACAAAGAATCTCCTATATCCTAGATATTCTACCAACCTGATGAAATTATTTTCAGAAATTTTAAACAATGTCATGTTTTTTTTTTTACAACAGCGCTGGAGGGGCCTGGGATCATCTGGACCCACACACGGATCCCGGCCCTTTCCCGGCTCCAGCTGGTACAGGTGGCCATGGGGGAAATGCACGGGGTTGGCCTCAGCTCCTCAGGTAAACCTACTTCTTCATACTAACATTCCATCTGCCCTTGGTTTTCTGGAGTGAAGACATTATCTGTGATCACTGAGACTGTTACCCCTAGGCTTATATGCTGTATTCCTTCCATATCTAAGGCCCAATTTACACTTGTTCTTTTAACTGTAGTACTACACATCGTAGTCTACTTCAGATCTGTAGTACACTACAGCTTCACATCTGCTCTACATCCACTGACAGGAAGCCTAAGCCTAACCTTTGCCAAAGTGTAGTACTACAGCCTCTTTCTACACGAAGAAAAAAGCTGTAGTCTACTACGATGTGTAGTACTACAGTTAAAAGAGCAAGTGTAAATTGGACCTAAGTTATCCTTTGTATACATCGTAACTAGTGCATCCCTGACAGACTCTCTTTTCCTGTTTTGGACTCAGGAGCCGTTTTCTGCTGGGGCGACCGCTGTGACGGACAACTGGGGGACGGAACGATTGACCAACAGGAACCGAGCGTCACCCCCCTGGTTGTCCAGGGCCTGCCAAATAACATCAGGCAGGTCGCAGCGGGCCCCAGACAGTCCTACTGTTGGACCAGTCAAGGTTAGTCTCATACACACCTTGTCAAGTTGTTTGTAACTCAGAATAGTATTAGATAGAACGTAATTAACTGACAGTGTCCCACTGTGCTGTGATTCCTGTTAGTTACACATCTGATGGGTAACAAGGTTCTCTATTCACAACCGCAATATATTACCATCGAAGCTAACGTTTTGTGATAGTCATCAAAACGTCGGCAGCGATTTTATATATCATGGTTGTGAATAAAGAACCTTGTTGTCAACTGATTTTCCAGCCTGTTTGAAATACTGTAAATACAGAAATGTTCGCGGTGGTTTTATGTTCGCTGTTTACGCGGCGACCGGTTCACTGCGAACTTAAAACCACCGCAATACTGTAGCGGTATGTGACTATAGCTCTGCCGCGAACTTAAAACTGCCGCAAACACTCCGTTTTTGCTTTAGCGTGAAATAAAAACCATGCAAACTTAAATGCATTTACAATATACTGTCAGATGCCCTGTCAGATGTTTGTGTTTCCTTATTTTCTGCAGGCCATGCATACGCCTGGGGATCTGGGGGCTCCGACCAGCTTTGCGTCGGAGACCAAGTGTACGCCAAGGAGTCCCCGTTCCCCATGGTCGGACTGCGCGCCCCCATCCTCAAGATCGCTGTGGGCGCGCAGCATGCTATAGTCCTGGTAGGTGTTCCTCCTGCTCCCAGCTCCACATAGTCACACAGACCGTGGATGATAGTCACGCAGACCGTGGATGATAGTCACGCAGACCGTGGATGATACTTTATCAACAGAAGATTTAATGTCTCTTTGCACAATGTACTTCAAGTTAAACATCAGTGCATGACCCAGACTGTCAGAACAGTACACTCAGCTCCTAAAAGTAAACTCATGTGCAGTTACCTGACACTCGGCATGCTACCGTAAAATCCCTATTTACGTACGCACTTTTAAAACTTTTCAAGTCCTCCAGGCCAACGCCAAAGTCGGGGTTCGTACGTTAGGAGGGGTTCTTCCTCGGAAAAATCGCATATCAGCTTGAGAGTACGGTACATCTTCATGCAAATGAAGTGTGGAATACTACCACACAATCAGTAATAAAGAATAAATAATACATATATTTAAATTGTTTGACATTTTCTACCCAGAAACATTTCGTCAGTAACCCTTTAAGTCGGTAAATATCATCAGAAGGATGAGATGTCAACCTCTAACTATCCACCGAAATGCTGGAGAGGGGGTGCGTACGTTAGGAGGGTTTTTCCCCTGAACGTTTCAACTCACTGATGAGTCAGGCCCGCAATCGTCTCCAAATCGGGGATGCGTACGTTAGGAGAGGTGCATAGTATATTACGTAAATAGGGATTTTACGGTAAATACGGTCTTGTTCACATTTGCAAGATGACAAGCAAAGAGGTACAAGTATATTCACAATTGTTTCCATAATATGTACAAGTCATGTATACAAGGGCGTTTGATCGTAAATAGTATTGGGTTACAATCACATTAGATAGATGTTTGAAAATGAAACAACACAAACCTTATGCAAATTTTTGGAATATGTTTCTGGGACGCTTTTCGTGAGTTTCTCATTAGAAGAAGAAATTAAAGAAAACTGAGGCCAGAGAGGATCAAACTATATTTGGCTATATTTTCGCAGTGTTATTAGATTCTGTAATACAATGGAAACTGGTAAGCGTGCATGGATGGTAATGAAAAGATAGAAAAGATTATGTATCATAATTGATAGTGCTTTTTTAAATGTAAATCTTGCAAATCTCAAGTTAATCTTTCTGCCGCAAAATACATTAATCTAATTTCAAAGTATCTTTCATAATTTTCTTTCAGTATTTCATGCGTTCAGTTTTATTAAATGTATATCAGATTCTACTGTTTGTAAATATATGTAGCACACTTTGCTGGCATGTACAACTCACTTGCTCACTATATACCCGGTTTATTGCCTGTTGTTCTCCGCCATATAAGAGTTAGATGTGCTTGCACATACTATTAGATAGATGTGGAGGCTTCATGACTTCTGGCCTGGTTTAGATGCCTCAGTCTTTTGGGTTGGCATTGTGCATGTTAAGAAGAGGAAGGTCTTCACAAGTATGATCGATACCAATTTAGTGCAATGAGTAAGTTTACATTATAGGTACATGTAGATGTTGGAAAAAGAAAACGATGCAAACCACACTTTTCGGACAGTGAATTTTTTTATGATACACAATCATGTATTGTACATTTAACCTTTTGTTATTAATACCATACTTTCTGTGATGTCACCATTAAATAAATGCTTCACTCTGCATGAGTCTAACTTCAAAACTAGACATTGTTTCACATGTCCCTTATTTTTCCACCCCACATACTGATTCCGTGTTCAAAGCTGGACATTCACATACATATATCAGGCCAAAAAGTAGTTTCTTATTGTAGATTACGGTCTCTCACTATAGAAGTAGAGTCAGTATACGGAGCGAACTGTCCTTTATCTCAGCTTCATCTCTTAAAATCCACGTACATGCTTTAAAGCCAAAGTTAGGGCACAGCAGTCTAGCTACGGTTATTACGTAGCCCGCACAGAAATCACACCCAACCTCATCTTCTTTGACTTCTGCACCCAGCATTATTTCAGTAAAGCCCCCCTCCCCTCACTGGACCCGCGGCACGCTGTCGGCGTCTGTGGCTGATAAAGCACGAATTTCATCGACAAATATTAAAAGGAATCTTTTTAAGCTTTGTGTTTTTTGTTGTCTTTTTGGTCATACTTGTACGTTTTGAATGAAATTCCCATAATAAAGTCAAGGGTAACACAAATCCAGTTTAGAACGCAGCGACGACGCCTGCGTGCCGCGGGTCCAGTGAGAGGGGGGCTTAAACCTTTTGTCTGGCTGTTGGTGCACAGACGCCATCACCCTGATGCCCTGAGCTTGTCTGTTGCTGCATCTGCTAAAAGTACATTTACATGACAAATCTGAGGTTTTAAAGGTGACACTGTGGGAAACCAAGTGTCCAACTAGGTGAGCCCAGCCGTACAGACGGCGGATGTCGCAATTCTGAGGACGGCACGAGCAGAGGTCGAAGGTCGCTTCCTCAGCGTAATTCCCTACGATTGGTCGACTGACCAATCCTACCATGTTGAGTCACACACAGGGCACTGTTTGGGATTGTTTATCACCGGGGCTGTACCCTGAGGTTTATGTCATACCCGGGCCGCAAAAACACACGATATGGGCGTTCTGGACAGGGTGATAACTTTGGGTTATTTTGCACACGGGATTCCATAGGATATCTAAAATACATTTCGAGTGTGCTGAGTGCCCCACTATCGAAAATTCGAATATTGGATTTGATCGTTTGAATGAGCAGTTTGTTCGAGGACACCAACTTGTCTCAACTTCTGGCGATTTCGCATTGAAATGTGTGTTTTCTCGGGTGAGTATGACATATTTTCTACAACACGGTGTATTCCGCATCACGGTTGGTCCCACGCATCTCTCAGCATCTCTCAGCCCTACGCACGGTAGGGCTGGTACCTCGGGTGATACAGAATACCCTGTGTTGTATTCTATATGTGCTTGTTTCTGTCTTCTGATGCTTTGGGTGTTATTTCTTGCAAGTGACTACAGCTTGTGGGGTTCTGAGTTTGTATTGTGTACTCTGAAGAATCTAGTCTGGTCGCTCATTCATTCATTCATTCATTCATACAGGTTTGACAGAGCTTATGTCAGCTGCACTTTGACATTTTAAAATTTGTCTAACCAAGGACGTGTGACATTGAAATGTCAACTGGTTCATATATGGTAAAGGATTCTGTTCCAGACACGAGCTCAAAATTCAAACGTCAACCAATTTTCTCTTTATTATAATCAAAAGACTTCAGTTTCAGTTTATAATTGATAACAACTTGCATAATGCATGTAACAAATGTGCAAGTCACATGAAATGTGTTGAAACTACAGTAAAAACGCTCTTAGGATACAGTTAACATTAGAGTTAAAAAGCAACAACAGCAATCAATATAAAATCTATACAAATTAAAATATAAGCTCACAACATCTAGGGATTCTTCTTGGACATTACAACTTCAGAGCACGTGGCATGAAAGATATTTCATGTCGCTTAGTTTTACTTAAGTGTGGGGAGGACCTGTTCACGAGCCCAACGCAGATTGTAGTTCATCTGCGATGGTTTGGACACAAAATCAAGCAGAGGGTTGTGAGGATCCTCCGAGATGTTTTGTAGTGTGCGCAAGCTGGCCTGGTCCCGCCTTGCAGACAGAGAAGGCAGAGACTCTACGGGGATATCTATAATCTTACTCTTACAACATCGCTTTTGCACTGACTTTCGAGCAGGTGTGATAGGTGTTTGGGCAGGCCTCCCCAAACTGGGCTGGCATATTCAAGTAAGGGACGTATGAATACAAGATAAATGCGTGTAAGCACATCTGTAGACAAACCAGCCTTCTTAGCAACAGTTAAATGATACATTCTTGGGGGAGTTTTAGCGAGCATATACTGGACATGGGCATCCCAATTGCAAGTCAGATCATACGAAATGAATACACCTTAGAAGTTTGAATGTTGGGACACGTTCAATTGGGTGGCCTTCTATTGAAGGATGGGGTGGGGTGGGGACATTTTCCTTTTTTGTAGCACTAATTATCATATCTTTTGTTTTTTTTCACATTCGCTGACAGTGAAAACCCCATTCAGCAACAGAATCCAGCACTCTCTGGGTCTCAGTATCTTAGGAAGTCGCTACATGTAGGTGGCCTTGCAAAGACCTACCCACCTACCAAATATGAAGACAATCCATCCAGGCCTTCTTGATTTATCGTCCCATGGACTTTCACATTCCTGTACAATTCCTAGAATTCTTGCAAACTGCACACAATGTATATATACCATTAGGCTCGCCCCAAGGCGTCGCCAAAAACCACACCGCCAACATCAACAAAACTATGTCTAGTACTTATAATTATTGGGATGTATCTTTGACATCTCTCTACAAAGTTTCATAGATGGTACTTCTGATGTTATGTTGAGTGTATTAATCTTTGGAGCGGACTTCTCGTCTGTCACCTTCACGACTTCTCTCCCGTGGGAAAACAATGTAGTCAGACGGCAGTGATGCTTATGTCATTTTTCTATATTTGTAGTGTTTTGTGAAGCTTTATTTCTTAGGTATGATAGTTGTGTGACTGCTTGGTACTGGTCGTACATGTTTATTTGCCTACATGAGTCATCACTACCAAGTGACCAGTGAACATGCATTGTTTCTGCAGTTAAAATTATATTTTTCAAAATACATGTACAAGAGAAGACTATACAAATTTGAATGCAATTATGAAAGCTCACTGTGCATATATGTGCAAGGACTTTGCTTATTTACCTTTTAGTTTCTAATCAGCATAGTCAGTGGTAACAAACACAGCATACAGTGTGTGCATAATCAGTAAAAATCAAGATTCAAGAAATGTCTAAGTGGAACTCTGAATTACATCAATCTAATTCTAAAAATCATCAATTGCACATCAATAATGCATGTAAAATGGTAAAATGGATGCCCGATATTGCATCCTATATCCCCCTCGCTTACAATAATCAAAACAATCATATCAATAGTATATACATACACTATTCCACATAATAAATGTGTTCAAGGGTGCAATTCGTGTTATGTCAGGACTTGTGTTATGTTATGGCCCCTCCTGCTAACATTCTAAAGCAATTACTGTAAATGCCTTTAAGTTTGCGTGGTTTTGATTTCGCGATAGGGAGAAAATTGAGTGTTCGCGGTTGTTTTAAGTTTGCGTTTTTAAAAGACAATAGCAAACAAGGGGGTAGGAGGGCACAAAAATTCACGGTGGGTTTAAGTTCACGGCGAAGAATACCGCAAAAACCATGAACATAAAACCACCGCAAACATTTCTGCACTTTCTGTACATTATACTATTAGGATATCTTTACCCTGAGGGTAGCATTGGTATCAAGGACAGGTGTCTTTTGCTCACCTCATTGTGTGATAACATCTCTATTCTAGCAGTAGCTCAGAACTGAACTGGACTTTTTTCCCACCAGATTTTGAAGTGGATTAAGGATCCTGTTCATGATTGATTTCTTTTAAATTCAAAAATCAGCTCTCTCTGACAAACATGCCTCACTAAGTTGTTTCTGACTTCGTGACTGCAACACAATCACCAGATTACCTTCACCTGGTTGGTACAGTAATTACCACAAGGTTATCACCTGTGGGCAAGTAAAGACAATACAGAGTGTGAGCTAACTTCTAAGAATAGATTCATCTAGTTCAACAGTTAAACTGCAATGCAGCGAAGAACAGTGCAAGACACACTCCCAACCCTGAAAAAATTCTCATTCTAAACCAAGATCTGCAACCATCCACCCTTTGGTGAGTCTTTCTACTATTTCTTAACAATTGTACAGTCATGATAGTTGACAAATCATTTGTTCATGTTACGAGTGAAAATGTTGTTGTAATAGTTGGCAAGCCAAAAGTTTGGTTCCTGCGTCACATCAAAATGCCAATGAGGAAATGACAGCCAGGGACACTGTCAGAAGGCTATTACATTGTACATAGATTCACAATAGTTTAAGCTATTTATATGAGCATTTGGTCTCTCTTTTTTGTAATCTTAGTCACACAATCTTTGAAAATTCCCAGGGTTTCTCCATGGTTCTGATTCACATACTGCATCTGAGTTGATTATAGAATTTATTGCTTTCTTTTTGACTCAATTATGTGCAATATATGTTTTGCTATGTGTTCTGTTATGTTTAATGTGTGGGTCATGTCACCAGTAATAGATACCTGTGTCCCATGTGTATCGTACTGTTGCAATTCTAATAAAATCAAATCATATTTTTCTGTCAAGATAATAATAAGGAAACATCACCGCCAACAAATATTTGTACATGATGGTACTCATGGTCACCATGCATGTTGACTGCATTTTGTCCGCTTTCTATGTTTATTACATACCAACCTGACATCTGATGTGTCTTCCGACATGTGACGCTACAAAATGAGTGTTGGAATCACAAAATACATGAAGACTTGGCATGTTAACTACTACATTTGTTGTTTTTTCAGGCATTTTATCTCATCTCGGGCAACTTCTGTATACCTGATTCAAGAGGTGTCTGCTGAGCTTTCTCCAGTAGAACCAAGGTAAGGTAAACCCCTACGACATTATGTATCATGTACACCACTTTTGCCAAAAACATTCTACAGTGCCATTTCCATTTGTTGTGGGTGCTTGCTAATAGCAAAATTCTTTCTGTAGATTCGCTACAAACATCATTGTCAATGTTGAGTAGGAAACCGACCAAAGAAAAACAACATAAACATCGCTGTCGTCTGGCGACATTGTTTTCCTGCCATTTTTTCTGGCCGTGCACGTGATTATGGTGGGACGATTCAACACACAGCGAGGTCCAGAGATTTATTGCGCTCTAACATGTGATTGGCTAGGAAAAGGAAACTGAATACGGAGATGGCGAAGATATTTGCCAATAAGCAGACGGAGTGTTGTTGATGCAAGCGATGTCGTTTCTTTGTAAAGATTTTGTCAGTCGGGCCACATTCACTGAGTACGTCACTGGTCTAAAGAGGAAATAAACATCATGTATCGGTTTTTCCACGAACCGACGTGCGCCACCTTCCAACCCGGGACGTGCATCACTTCAGTGGGGGGCTGTGACTGTTCCTCACTGTGTGTAAAGAGAAACCGTCATATACTAATGATATGCTAATTAGATGAACATCTTCTTTTGCATCATATTAGTGGAGAAAAAATAGCATTGAGACTGAGAGGTTCAACATGGCGATGAAGAGGATGCTGGTTCTGCTGCTGATCGTCCTCAAAGACACTGGACCAACCACAGCACTACCCTGCAGCAGCAGCTGTTCATCAGACTGTTATTGTGGCCACAGAGATCTGACCAGTGTCCCTCAGCACCTGCCTACAAACATCACTAGCCTTAACTTGCGTGTGAATGACATCACAACTTTAAGTCAGTCTGATTTCTCAAGGTATACTAGCTTGGAAAGATTACTTCTTACAGCCAATCAGATCTCTATAATCAATAACGGAACTTTTGATAACTTGACCAGCTTAACTACACTGACCCTTATCCTTAATCAATTAACTAGTCTCCCAGCTGATATATTTGAGGGACTTGGTAATCTGGAGAATTTGTATCTTTCCCAGAATCAGTTTTCTGGTCTCCCAGCTGACATATTTGAGGGACTTCGTAAGCTTGATACATTGTTTCTTAACACTAATCAGTTAACAAGCCTTCCAGCTGGCATATTTGATGGACTTGAAAATCTGACAACTTTGCGTCTTAACAATAATCAGTTGACCAGCCTAAAAGCTGACGTATTTCCTGTACTGGCCTCCATTCCATCTGTTCACATTAATAACAACCCCTGGCAGTGTGACTGCAATATGCTTCCCTTTAAGAAATTAATGACAGGGCGTTATGCATTTGAAAGACAGATCACATGTGCCGGACCTGCTAACCTTAGAGGGAAAAGCTTGCTAGATGACGTACAGGTTAATCCAAGAGATCCGAACTGCATGTCATTTAGTCAATTAGTGCCTGCAGTTGTGACACCACAGACTGTGACTGTGAATCTGCTGGCCTAAGCAGTGTCCCCCAGCACTTACCTAAAAACATCACTCGACTTGTCTTGTATTCCAATGACATCACAACTCTAAGTCAGTCTGATTTCTCAAGGTATACTAGCTTGGAAAGATTACTCGTTGGATACAATCAGATATCTACAATCAATAGCGGTACATTTCATAACTTAACCAGCTTGATAACCATAGTCCTTTTCCTTAACCGATTAACTAGTCTCCCAGCTGATACATTTGAGGGACTTGGTAACTTGCGATCTTTGTATCTTTCTGAGAATCAGTTTGCTGGTCTCCCAGCTGACATATTTGAGGGACTTTATAACCTGAAGACATTGTTTCTTAACACTAATCAGTTAACAAGCCTTCCAGCTGGCATATTTGATGGACTTGGAAATCTGACGACTTTACGTATTAACAATAATCAGTTGACCAGCCTAAAAGCTGACATATTTCCAATGCTGGCCTCCATTCCAACTGTTCACATTAATAACAACCCCTGGCAGTGTGACTGCAACATGCTTCCCTTTAAAAAACTGATGACAGGACGTTATGCATTTGAAAGCCAGATCGCATGTGCCGGACCTGCTAACCTTAGAGGGAAAAGCTTGCTAGATGATGTACAGGTAAATTCTAAAGATCCAAATTGTATTTCCTCTGCTTCATGGACCTTGTCCCCTTCACAACATGGAACACTGACTCTACCCTTGGCTTGGCTCCTTATTCTCCAACTAATGAACCAATAAAATCAATATCAATGGTCCACAAGTACACTGAGAGATACAAAAACATCAGTGTGACAAATCAATGGAGCTGGTCCATAAGTATAATTATTGTAATTACATGTATTAAAATAAATCATTCAGTAACTAAAATATGGTCCACAGTCCAGACAACAGGTTATGTAAATGCCCAATGATACATGTAGCTGCTATATACAGGGCAGATGCTATAGTGACTGTTTCCCATAGGAAAGCACATTTAAATACACTAAAACATTAGCCTTCATAACAGTACTAACCCAAATTTCAATCTCAAAAATTCTGCTGCACCTAAAACTAAAAGTCAGAAGAGTCTGATGTATAAAAATGGAATTCAAAGAAACTAGAAAGGCAACATTTTCGAGAAAATGCAGGATATTCCCCTCTCATTACCTACACCTCAAATATGACATCCTTAGCATTTACTGTAAGGGAATAATGAACTTTCTGCATGCATTATGGAAAGGAGTTCCTCATTAACATAAGTTATGTCCAGGTGTATTCACCTTTCCTAAAGGTACCAACATCTCAAGTATGGCATCCATAGCATTTACCGTAAGGGAAATACATATTTCTGCATAAATTATGCAAATGAGGTCCTCATTAGCATAATTTATGGCCAGGTGTTCTTACCTTTCCTAAAGGTACCTACATCTCAAATATGACATCTGTATCCTCTACGGTAAGGGAAATACAAGTTTATGCCTAAATTATGCAAATTAGGTCCCAATTAGCATAATTTATGTCCAGGTGTATTCACCTTTCCCAAAGGTACCTACATCTCAAATATGACATCCGCATATTTTACGGTAAGGGAAATACAAGTTTAAACATATATTATACAATACCTTTTCTACAGGTATACATCTCACATACAACATCCGTACCATGTAACATAAGGTACATAAAACTTTCTGCAATACCATTAGTAGAGCTACCACCCCACATCTTCTTGGTTTTTGGCAGAAGAAGAAGAAAGAACAGGCAAGCAAAAACAGTTAATTCAGAAATATAAATAGGCACTTGACCCACTCAAACTCCCAGAAAAGTGCAGAAACCCTATCTTTGACCCCAGTTTTCTCCTGTATACATCCGCTCAGGTCAACAGGATATGTATGTGAGAAAGTTGGTCAACAGTCCCACTTATTGCTCCTGAGAACTGGCTTTTGTATTAAAATACCCACATGTATATGTGGTCATAACCCAAAGTGGATGATAACTGGTACCGCACGATATCTGGTACCTCTATGAACTAATAAGTAGTTGTATTTTGTTACGTCATTATCAATCATACCTTTATGGAGCTTTCAGTGGAAATTCTATAATGGCCTTAAGGTCACTCTTCATTAAAACTTTGCTCATCATCATTATCATGATGTATTATACGATTTGTTTGTTTAAGGAGCTTAAAGACCCCTATTGTAGGATCAGTCGGTGGTATAAAAAGTTTACATTTTGATTATTTCTTTTTAAAATAAGTTTAATGTACCTTTATTGTATTACCTATCAGCTAGCAAGCAGCATTCACAAAGTACATTATTTTGATGCATCACTGTCATGTATCACTAAGGTGTTGAAAACCTAGGATTTGGCTTTGTTTTGGTCTGGAATGTTGTTACAGTACTAGTATATCAAACACAAATAATTGCCATCTGCACCTCACAGAAAAAAATGACAAATGTTGTTCAAACTTTAAGTAGCGGCTAAAAATGGAAACATTTGGCAAAATTTAGTGAAAATTGTCTATTTTGTTGCCCAAGTCCTATATATTTTAATGATTTATGTTACTTTAACACTACTAATTGTATTAATTATAAATTAATTCTTATTTTTACCTTGACTATGTGATAAAGGATTCTACAATTAGTATAACTATATAGTATATAATTAGTATTTTCTGTTTAAAGCAATAGTACAAAAAAGTGTTATATATATAATATTTCTTAAGATACTATTTTGCTGAGCTAAAAAATGTATTGGCAAGTTAAGATATGAGTTGGAATCAGACAATAACTGCATTTTATATATGACTGTCATGTAACTGTACATGTATACACTGGTGGTAAAGTTCTGATAAATCCCCAAAAAAATCTCCTGAGCTCAATTTTCTTTATTGTTTTGAACAAAAATAAAGGTGCCTGTCTGCATGGGGGAAGACAACAAGCTACATGTTATTACAAAAATATGGATGAAGTTCCTTTTCTGTAGATATTTCTTAGGTTGAATTCATATTCACAATGTATTCTTAGACTGGTAGAAAATAACACTGTATAATTTTATGGTGAAAGGAGTTAAATTCCTTACTGAAATTTATTAGGTAGTAGTACTAGTACATACCTAAAGGAGCTCAACTTGTAGAAGATAGAGTGTCATTAACATGTACATGTATAACTGCATGGTGAAAAGACGGGAATAAAAGTTCCAAAGGGGAACTAAAAGTCTGTGGCTCCAGCATTGTGAATGAAGGATGATTGTGGTGCATTAGTGGGTCAGTTGGCTTAACGATTAGTCTAGATAATGCCTAACACTACAGTTGAAGTTGTAGGGCCTTAACCATAGCAGTCATGAATGTAATACACTAGATTATTATAGTAGATAATAACTGTTTAAAAGATGGGTATCTTCATTTCAAACTAAAAAAATTGGAAAGCTACTTTGGTCTGGCAAAATATACAGTCAAACATTTAAACAAACTAGAGTTCCACGAACACATTATCTTCGTCAAATAATCAGGGCTTATTATGGAGAGTGATTATTATTTACATGCTTATTGGTGTTGGGTGGAGAAATGAGTCCAGCCTAAGATAAGGCTAAAAATGATATAGTGGTACAGGACTAGTATATGTATCTAGTGTGCTGATATATGTTATAACAGGTCATGAAAAAAATACGAGTATTTTTATAACATGTTGATATTATATGGGCCACAAACGTTTGATGCAATGTTGTAAGTTGAAAGTGATGATGAAATGGTACAGTCCATATACATGAATAGAATGAATCTTTATTCCATATCATGCACATTTTGAAAGACATAGTACATGTGGCTTTTCCGTACCTAGCATTGCACGTGGTGCAGTTTTGGTGCAGTGTTTGGTGCAATTTTCACTGACAAAAAGAAAACTAGAACCCACCAATCGCAGAAAAAGTGGGACACTTTGTCTTCCACAGTGCTTCCAAAAAAGAAGTCAAACCCCAAAAGCTAAGTAGATTGTATTCGGAATCAGTTCTTAGAATATAGTCACTTGTTCCACTTTTCACCATTGTTAACTTGCACGGTCTGTATACTCTTTTCATACATTGTCCTAATAAGCCCTCGGGCAAAAGCATGCAAATAAAACTCAGCTATTAAATACTAGTATCTTAAAACAGATGCTACAAATGAATACTCATATAATCTCTCGAGTCCTTTTGATACAAAAATATTGCAAAAGTCCAGCCCGTCGTGCCGAGAGTGACGGTGTTCTTTTTTTTGGGTAAACTTTATCCTCTATGAAAATTATTAAGCCACAAATAACCTTTATAAAGCACCTGTAGTTCCTATCTTGGCTTGAAGAGAGTGCTAAAAATTGTTTGAGAAAAAAAAAAGAACATATGACCGTGAAGTGTGCTTTAAGTGTTCTTAACAAC
Source organism: Branchiostoma lanceolatum (assembly GCF_035083965.1). Classification (NCBI taxonomy): domain Eukaryota; kingdom Metazoa; phylum Chordata; class Leptocardii; order Amphioxiformes; family Branchiostomatidae; genus Branchiostoma; species Branchiostoma lanceolatum. The sequence goes on from NC_089725.1 coordinate 9,027,964, forward strand.
CAATTTCTAAAAAGGTCAACTTGCATTTAATGCACTTTCCTTTATCGCCACTGCTAAAAGTAATACAGACCACAAATACTGTAAAAGGGTAAATGTTCACGGTGGCTTTATTTTCATGATGTTCGTGGTTACTTCTTGACCTTAAACATTTTCGATTTCATAGTAAAACCCAGCATGGCTGTCAAAACCACCCCAAACATGCCATTTACCACGAAATTAAATCCCACGAATATTTTCCCTTTTACAGTATTTGGGGCTGCCCCCCTCCGATTTGATTTTGAGTAAATTATGGGGAGGGGAGGTAGGTTTCAAAACAAGGTACGAATGCAGCTAATACACTAGACAAAACGTACCTTACAGATACAGTTGAATACTTTATAAAGCACATTTACCAGCCATGTAGGCTGGCCTCTACAAAGGTCCAGCCATTCTAGGAAGTACGTTCGAAGTTTTTTTAAAGTCTAAAGCAAAGTATGGGCACATAAATATTTTATCGGCCCATCAGTTAAACTAAGCCACATGGCACATAGTTCAGCAAAACAATCTTCATTGAACAATGAATCATTATGGCAGTTTTTTTCAAAGTAAGTTCTGGGCAATGTATAACCATGGAGGTTTTGGTATAACGTCACTGTTTGATTGCTTTTTAGCATCGAAACCAACTGGAGTTTCACAAACTGATCATGGAGCCCCAAATCCCAAATCTCCGTCCACGTAAAAGTCGTCTTTTCCCTCTGGATAAATTCTCAACTCGAAATATACGAAACCAATTATTCCTTCATCTGTTACGCATTCTTCCAGTTGATGTCCGTCACAGATAACGCAGAATTTTCTGAAAATACTCACCAAAACAAAGGGCAGCTTGCACCTGAAGCTTGTCAAGATGGCCAAATTTTTGTGGACACACGCTGGAAAATTAGCGCCAGCGATTGATAACGGTACTGCAGCTGGTCGCCCCAGGGGACACTGGGCTACCAGAACCTGGACTACTGTAGTCGAAAGCCAGGGTGATCATGAGTCTTGAAATCAGTCTTGAAGCCAAGTTACGAAACTAAGTTTCACCAACTGGATGAGAGGGAAGGAATCGAAAGAGCAGTTTCTACCTCCGTGATGAAAACGCCACGATGTGTTCAGATCGGAGATCATCGGAATGCGAAGGGTGGGGAACATCTGGTGTATATTAGTTGTCTGGCTGGCCAGTCTAATCTTCAAGCAGATCTCCACGGTGCCCAAATCGTACAAGCTAGCTTCTAACTCCAGTCAGCCAGAAAAGTTGTCAGGCACCGTCGGGTTGCAATAAATACTCCTTCTGCCAGTTGGATACGGTCTTTGCAACCGTTGGGTCTTCTCCCAGCAGATGTTAAACTTCAGGAGAGGGCAACTTGCAGATCACCTTTAGTTCAGCATGCACAGGGTTGCCCAACAAGCCGGAGGCTATTACTATTAAGGACCCATGTGCAGCCCATCCTCGTTCACCAGAACCCTTCCGCTCCACGTTACATCGCTCGCAGAATCCTCGTTCACCAGAACCCTTCCGCTCCACGTTACATCGCTCGCAGAAAGGGCCCTGGTAACACGGGATGGCATCCATGGTTATTACGATATCGCCACCAAAACAGCTTCAGCCAATCAGGGGGGTTAAAACCCGTTTGCTTCCTCTCATCGGAAGCAAGCGCGCAAAGAACGCTGGGAAGCTATCAACCAATCAGGTTACGTGTTACTGCTAGCTCATTAATTATTCATGAGCTACAACTGCCGTTTGTCCCAAATAAGGGTTAGCTCATTAACTATTCATGAGCTACAACTGCCGTTTGTCCCAAATAAGGGTTAGCTCATTAATTATTCATCAGCAAGTCTCGTCGACCTGCAATAACCATGGATGCCATCCCGTGTTACCAGGGCCCTTTCTGCGAGCGATGTAACGTGGAGCGGAAGGGTCCTGGAGCGGAAGGGTCCTGGTGAACGAGGATGGTGCAGCCATAGGACTGCAGGTTTGGAACCACTCACACCGGGCAGGACCCCTACTCTTTTCGATATTTAAAGTGTGGGCTCGTGCTCAATGGGTGGCTCTCCTCAAACACGGGACCTCCATTTAACGTCCTATCCGAGGGACGTCCCTAACCGAAGCTAGGTACTCATGATTTGCACCTGAGTGAAGTGAGGAAAGTCGTGCAAAGTGCTTTTCCCAAGGGCACAACGTCGGGGCATATCGGTGGTTTCGAACCCGGGACCTCTCGCACCTTCTTCTGATTGCCCCGCTCTCTGACCGAACGGTTGTCTCACCAGGTGGCTGTCAGAAAGAGGCCGGGGCACTCAGAAGGTAACGATATCATCCTTCAATTCCCGACTTATAGAAATATTTGTTTGTTTGTTTGTTTGTTATGATAACATACGGTTTCTTTTGTAGTGTTCTTGATATAAGAAAAATAACTGAATCTAATTTTTACATTACCTTTATTTCTATACTCGTACTCATAAATGTCACAAATGTACAAATAAAAACTCAATAGAATCCATTCCAAGTCACCAAGAGGGTTTTATGATAATATTTGTAATGATTTAGAAAAATTCTAATAAAAGGATATCTGACTGACAATAGTTCTAAATTTTTCTGAAAGATTGAATATAAAAATATGAATTTCTTTGAAGTCGATTAGATAATTAAGAAATATTTTGAAAGGAACTGCACAAAAATCTCTTTATTTAGAACAATTTCTTAACATCGATGTGATTCTTTCACTTTTAGAAATATTTACAAAAAATGGTAGAAAATGGTTAACAATGATAAAATCGTCAAATTTGAAGTTAACCGGTTTCGAACCCCTGGTTGGCACCAAGGAACCCAGGCGGTACATTCCATTTTGTGGACCTCGGGGGGTCAAGTGTACTGTTGCAACTTTCTCTCATAAAATTAAATAACGGCTCAAGTCCCGTCGTCGAATATTGTGTGTCGCAAATATCAGAATTTCTGAAACCTTTCCAAGGAAGACTTTAAATATATGAGGCCACATCATGTAAATTTGATGGAAGACATCAAGGCGTGCATTTATTTTCGACTAGTTTCGGAAAAAAAAGAACTAATAGATATGTCTTCAAATTGAACGTTTTTGGTGCGATATAACCACCTTGGTGCGACCTTGCAATGGTATCCCACCCAAAATATGATGGACCAAAATCAAAGGTTTTGAAACTTGAATTTGGTCCATCATATTTTGCAGGATAATGTGCGTCGGTGGCAACAACTTGACGGCAATTTTACCACCGGTGATTGCGTGTATTCGCATTTTTTTCGGGGCAAACTTGACCACAAACTGACCGACATCGACGCAGTTAAAATTGTAGAACTAGTAGGATGCAATAGAGAATGGCGACAAACGATTAAGTATACGTTTGATTAAAGGGTACAATCAACAAAATAGCTGAAAACAGAGAAAAAGTGTGGTTGACATTTTGACGCCCTCTTTTAAATGAGGTCATGCGGGTATATGCGGAACTGCAGCCTTCTCACCCATACAATCTGTAAAGTTCATTCGCATGATTTATACGCCGACTTCGCAAACGTCACAACCTCATTATGATTCATACGATCTAAAGGGTGACCTTTGATTCTACCATACAGTCAAGTTCATACCTCGTTGGCTTTTACGTTGAGATGTTTTTGAACGGTTCAATATTTCTGTCGCACTATTTTTCTTACCATACGTCACGGGATCGCGGATTGATAAACTGTGTAGTGCGACCTTGTTCAAAGTGTACTTCTCTTTCAACTATCTTTGTCCTTGGACGAGTCAGTTTCTACCGTTAGAATCGTCGATAGCTTTCAGGTAAGATTTATGTCAGGTTGATTAACGATGGCTGACAGACTAGAAGTCATGATTTTGCGACTGTTTTAGTTTGTAACTTGAGGTTTGTCCTGGGTGCTGAACGGGTGACCTTGTGGGGGAGGGGGCGGCGTTTTTAAAGTGGTGGCGAAGTGCTTCTATTTTTTCGAAACTTTTGAATGATATCTTCCTCGTCATAACCAAAGTGTATCTCGTCTATGGAGTGCCCCACGAGGAGGAAGGCATTTATTGTCAAACTTGACCGGGCAACCACCTGCTGTCACAAGCCACATTAAAACAGTCCCGTCCAACTTTAGATGACAGAGGCTACTGACAGCCTGTCAATAAGACTTTCCCCCATTATTGACAGGCTAATTTACGATGAAATGATACATGGTATTCTGCAACAGGATAGGACTTTGACACATACAATATGATTTTATATATAATTTTGGCGATGGTAGCGAATGTCATCATTTGAAACAGACTATAGATAAATTATGCCAAGAACAGCATTATTTGCACGAGCAATGAGACAAGATGATACTAAATCTGCATGAGGTGTAAGAAATCTTGTTTTAAAATTATGGATTTCTTGTCTCTGTAAAGCTTAACTCCCAGGAAAGCCTTCACCTGTTTAAAAATGGCAATATGTTCCATTCCTTCTTGACCATGGACATGAGATTCTCTGGGGGAATGCATTGAAGAGAGTTCAAATTAACAAAGTTTGGCCAAATAAAAAGTTGCCTTCATTATGAAATCTTGGTGGTCAGGAAGGTTGAACAAATAACTAAACACACAGAGTATCATATTTTATACCGAATAATAGATTCTTCATTTTTGTTCTTTCACATCCTCGACATTAGTATCTGTTTTTTTTATGGGGTCGTTCACAAGAGTCAACTTTCCACTGTAAGGGAGGGTATCAGGTTACCCGGACTCCCACGTGGTCCCCTGGGAGAGTTGTAACGTCTTCTAAAAGATCATGATAGTTAGAAAAATGACCTCTTGCATGTGTCTCGCCAATTGTAAATGAAATTAGCCAATGTGAATACCTCAAAATAAATCCACAGGTCTGGAGATATTAGCTCTTGACAATTCAATGATTTTGGACACACGTTACTTGAGTTTTCAATACCAGTTTGGAATAATGACATGCTTCACAGATAGGGGCAGGGGATATTTGAATGTTGATGCCGGCGTTAACAAGCCCTGCAACTTTTAAGGTCATCCACAATGGTGCCAGTTTAATACAAAGTTTGGTTATATGTTACAATATTGTCCACACCAAAGTTTCAGCAAAGATATACTGTCAAGAAAATGGTTTGTATTTGTAACAAAGTGGGTTTTCTTCTTATGTACGGCACCTCGGAAAGAATTTTGGCACGGATTTACAGTGAAAACCTGCAAATGACCGTGAACGCACATTCTTTTTGAATACATCACTTCAAACATGATAGAATATGATTCAAAATCTAAAAGAGTCTGGAAATTTTGCACTCATATTTGACCATCGTGTATGTTTTAAATTTTGTGGCAACATATGATTACATATGGCATATATTGGCTCATTTTGCAACTGCTTTGTACTAAATTGTAGGGTTAACAGTATGGTTGAAACCCTTTTTTTTGAGGGGGGAAACGGACTTGCAGAAAACTATCTCGCTTGTATTGATTTTCTCAATCTCTCGCTTGTATTGATTTTCTCTTTTTTGTTCTAGACTATCTGAAACCTTCCATAGATCGTAAAAGTTTCACTGAAAAAAGACAAAAACATTGCTGTTTTGTGTTTATTTCTGAGCTTTTTTGTTTGCTAATAACTGTGTATAACTTTGCATGTAAAATTTGTGCCAGCATGCAATTTAATATGTAACAAAAAAATATTCCTAGCACATTAATGCCATGGGTTTAGGTTCTTACTTATAAGAACCTGAACCTCTGGTTATATATTTTGTGTATTATTGCATGTAAAGTTTGTGCCAGCATGCAATTTTGTATTTAACAACAACAAAAATATTCCTAGCACATTGACATAGATACCATGCAGTGTTCTCGCCAGAATTTTTTCACAGCATAGGGGTCAGGTACAGAAGGCCAACTTAACGCGGCGCAAGCTACGAAGAAATTACCACAGAGTAGGGTGTCTGGCTTGTTCCCTCGGAAAATTTTTGAATTCATAACCCAATGAGACACTATTTCCTGCATTTTGAGGGATAAATTTTGTGAAGTCAAGTGCTGGTCATGTGCTATAACCACCGAATTTGCTCACTCGGTGGTTTTATTCGGTGGTTATAGCACATGGCCAGGCCTTAAGACACCATATACACCAAGGAACAGGCGCGTCATTAAGTAAGTTTAAACGTTATTATCATGTAGCCTATCCAAACTGATCCATATAAGAGAGACAAAGTCCTGTATAACACATTTATTTGATACTATACATGTAAATCAATCCATGTAATGCAGCATGACAACAAAGTATTTGGCATTATTATATTACCCTTCCAGGAGGGAATATACTGTCTTCTTCTTCTGCCAAAAACCAAGTAGATGTGGGGTGGTAACTAATTGCAAAAAGTTATATGGTACGGATGTTATATTTCAGATGTAGGAACCTTTAGGAAAGGTGACTACACCTGACAATAAATTATGCTAATGACCTAATTTGCATAATTTATGCCATAAACTGCAGATGTCATCTTTGAGATGTAGGTACCTTTAAGTTTAGGACAGGTGAATGCACCTGGACATAAATTATGCTAATGAGGACCTATTTGAGCTGTAGGCACCATTAGGAAAGGTAAAAAAAACTGGCCATAAATTAAGCTAATGAGGGCCTCATTTGCATAATTTAGGCATGTACTTACATTTCCCTTACTGTAAAGGCTACAGATGTCATATCTGAGATGTGGGTACCTTTAGAAAAGGTGAATACACCTGGCCATAAATTATGCTAATGCAGACCTCATTTACATAATTTAGGCATGTACTTGTATTTCCCTTACTGTAAAGGCTACAGATGACATATTTGAGATGTAGGTACCTTTAGAAAAGGTGAATACACCTGGCCATAAATTATGCTAATGCAGACCTCATTTACATTATTTAGGCATGTACTTGTATTTCCCTTACTGTAAAGGCTACAGATGTCATATTTGAGATGTAGGTCAGAAAACCTGGCCATAAATTATGCTAATGAGGGCCTTATGCATAATTTATACATATCCCTTACCATAAAAGCTACAGATGTCATACTTGAGATGTAGGTATCTTTAGGAAAGGTGAACACACCTAATGATAAATTATGCTAATGCAGACCTCGTTTGCATAAATTATGCAGAAATACCATTACGGTCAATGCTAAGGCTGTTATTTGAGGTGTAGGTAATGGGAGGGGAATATCCTGCATTTTCCCGAACATGTTGCTTTTCTAGTTTGCTCTGAAGTTGATACTATAAGTATAATGATAGTGACAGTTCGATTCTCGTCTTAAGTAACTAAAATTTGAAGGTAACAGGACCATGACTAGCTCTTATGTGTGAAACATTTTTGTTTCACTGAAGTATGGCTAAAAACCAGTCAACCATTTTGACCATTATTTTCTTCGTTCGCCATCTTTGAAACCGGTTAACGTTTGATCACAATATGAACGAAGTGCCGCAGGAAGAAAGTGATAAAGAAGTACGTCTTCCCCAGCTTCCCATGACCCGAAAACTGACTCTAAGTCTGCGCCTGACAGTTCTTCGACGAAAAACTGTGGTACTCTGTCCATATCGATCAAACGGGTAATGGCGGACGAAATTATTGAGGACGGCGGGGTTCCACTCTCGGTGGGGACGCAAAAATTTTTGTTTTCAGTCCTTCCATTTGAATTTCACTTGAATTGAAATTTGTTCCTTTTTTCATGTATCTTAAGAAGATTTTGTGAATTTTAAGACGTTAAAGATTTTTAAACAAGGTTAAGAAAAAGATTCATCAAAAAGATCCCTCCCTCTACATAATGGAAGGGTCGAACGGGTGTGTTATAACACATGGGCAATGGAGGCTTCTGATTGGTCGACGCCATCTGGCTATGTGATAATGTCAATTATAACATTCTCCTGTGCTGCAAATTTCAAATGGACAAATTTTTATTTGTTCTATTTACTCTTCACTTGCAGAAGAAACTTGATGGCGACAACAAAGAGCTGCTGTAATGATGTTAGCAGTGGTGAAGTTGGTGGGTTTGCCCACACACTTCAATGGTGTGAGGAGTGCAGCAAGCAGTTCAGTAGGCGGAGTGCTCTAGAAACTCACATGCACACAGGTGAGAAACCCTACAGGTGTGAGAAGTGCAGCAGGCAGTTCAATAGGCTAGCTGTTCTAAAGACTCACATGCGGACTCACACAGCTAAGAAACTCAACAGGTGTGACTGTGAGGAGTGCAGCAGGCAGTTCAGTCTACCTTGTAGGCAGAAGAAACATGTGCGGACTCACACAGGGGGGAAACCCTACAGGTGTAAGAAGTGCAGCAGGCATTTCAGTCAGCTAGGTAATCTGAAGAAACACATGCGGACTCACACAGGTGAGAAACCCTACAGGTGTGAGGAGTGTAGAAAGCATTTCAGGCAGCAGTGTGATCTGAAGAAACACATGCGGACTCACACAGGTGAGAAACCCTACAGGTGTGAGGAGTGTAGAAAGCATTTCAGGCAGCAGTGTGATCTGAAGAAACACATGCGGTCTCACACAGGTGAGAAACCCTACAGGTGTGAGGAATGCGGAAGGCAGTTCAGTAGGCATGATGATTTGAGGAGACACATTATGACTCACACAGGTGAGAAACCCTACAGGTGTGAGAAGTGCAGCAGACAGTTCCGTCTACGTTCTAGTCTGAAGAAACATGTGCAGACTCACACAGGGGAGAAACCCTACAAGTGTGAGGAGTGCAGCAGGCATTTCAATGAACTACATACTCTGAAGTCTCACATACGGACTCACACAGGTGAGAAACCCTACCAGTGTGAGGAGTGCAGAAAGCATTTCAGGCAGCAGTGTGATCTGAAGAAACACATGCGATCTCACACAGGTGAGAAACCCTACAGGTGTGAGGAATGCGGAAGGCAGTTCAGTAGGCTGGATGATTTGAGGAGACACATTATGACTCACACAGGGGAGAAACCCTACAGGTGTGAGGAGTGCAGCAGGCAGTTCAATAGGCTGGGTGTTCTTAAGATTCATATGCGGACTCACACAGGTGAGAAACCCTACAGGTGTGAGGAGTGCAGCAGGCAGTTCAATAGGCTGGGTGTTCTTAAGATTCATATGCGGACTCACACAGGTGAGAAACCCTACAGGTGTGAGGAGTGCAGCAGGCAGTTCAGTAGACTGGGTCATCTGAAGAGTCACATGCCGTCTCACACGGGAGAAACCCTGCAGGTGTGAGGAGTACAGAAGGCAGTTCAGTAGACTGGGTAATGTAAAAACGCACTTTCTTAGGAATTTTCGAGAAAGAATGATGTATAATTAGACACTTACATTCATTAGTATGCCAGGAATGGTTTGTTAAGGTTTATTTCATTCCCTCTTCTACGATGTTACATTTTGTCGATTTTATTATGTAATGCATCATAAGCTAGTACATGTATTTGCAAATACAGTGTATACTATAGCTGTATAGATGATGGGCTCAGGGTTATGTTGATTAAGGGCCCATCTTTGACAGTTGTTTATGTCATTTAGTTTGTTACAGTTCAGGTTCAATTGTAGCATTTCAAGCTACTGGTATCATTCCGTTATTGTAGCTGTAATGTAGGCGCTGGGTTACAAAGTTTACAGATTTTGATGTTTACACAGGTAGAGGTATTAGTAGGTCTCTTGTATATATAAGCACTTGCTAAGCAGCTCTAAGAATGTCAAGACATTAGTTGTTTATGTCATTTAGTTTGTTACAGTTCAGGTTCAATTGTAGCATTTCAAGCTACCGGTATCAGTTTCGTTATTGTAGCTGAAGATATTGTAGGCACAGGGTTACAAACAGATTTTGCTGTTTATACAGGTAGAGGTATTAGTATGTCTCTTGTAGGCACTAATGTTAATCAGCTCTAAGAATGTCAAGTTGTTCATGCAATTTAGTCTGTTACAGTTCAGGTTTAATTGTAGCATTTCAGAGCTACCAGTGTCATTCTGTTATTGTAGCTTTTAGGTATATGGTAAGCACAGGGTTACAAACTTGAAGTTTACATAGCATTTAATGTAGGTAGGCATTTGCAGGTCTTTTGTATTGGTTTTATTCATCTTTGAGAAAATCAAATACGTTTTCTTTGTCACAACACTATGATAATAGTATCATGTTTACTTTCCTTTTAAGTTTGTTTTAATTTCTTAGTTGTTACAATCTACCTACTAGTTGAGTTGTATTATGGTTACTGTAGAGATGATATAGGCACACAGGGTTGATATGTTAATTTATAGGTCCCTTCTGTTATATTTGTTTATGCCCTTTATTCTGTTCCAGTTCAGTTACAATAAAAGTTTTTTTGTCAAAGATATTGAAGGAAATCAACTTAATTCGTTAGATAGGTTTACAACGCCTAGATATTAACATGTTTTTGACAGATAACCATGGTACACCACGCGAAAGGAAAATTCTATCAATTGCACAGCTAAGGGTTGCTGATAGGTCGATTCTTATTGTCAAAAATGATGACCAATGTGCTGCTGAAAAACTGGAAGATGTGGTACCATGGAAAGCTGCTAAGGGGCCCATAATATAATTTCTTGATTTTGCCAACATGCCAAATATCATGAAGATCCATCCACAACTTATCCGTGCTGTTCATGGACAAACAGACCTGAAATCATAGCCTTTTTGACGAAGGTAAGTAAGAAACTCACAAACTGAAGGGACCACCCTAAAGATTCATAAATAAATCAATCAAATTCTATCATAAGATCTTCTGTTCGTGGATTCAAAGCGTCGCCCAGTATTCCTTACTAGTACTGCAATCATTGCAATCATAGGCATAAAATGGAGCAAATATAGCATGATGCTTTTAACGAGGACGATGCTGTGAACGATTGCAGTTGTACATAACAATGCTAGGTGACGCTTTTGATCCAAGAGAGTGAAACAACGTTGAAAGTAGAAACTTGCAGTCCTAGTAATGATTGCCATGGCGCCAGCCAATGCTTGTGATCCATGAGTGTGAATATGATGTAGCAGAAGACTTTTTTACTCCGGGAAGGAGGATGACCTCCTTCTGGGAGTATTGGAAATGCTTTTGTTTGCGCGTTCGCAGCTATAACTCACGATCCCGTTGTCGCATTGGTGTGTAACTTGGCATATCGTTTGCCTGGTTCGGCGTGGTGATGCACAATAGCTTTGTTACACCATAACTACTTTAAACGTCAATCCAATATCGTAATTGCACCCCTATAATTAATGCTATGTCCCACTGCCCTGCCATAGGGACCATGTTATAATCCGTTATGCATGACTGGAATACTTCAGGCAGATACGGGGTATAAATCTTCCTTACTTGCTGTGATCGTATAGTCACTGTTACATTGAAAAATAGACAACGTGCATCACCACACGCAACCTAGCAAACGATATACCAAGTTACATACCAATGCGGCAACGGGAATTGTGAGTTTTAGCTGCGAACATGTGCAGAGTGACCTCCAGTCTGTGTATTAAGTATGCCGGCGTGTCCACTCGCAACTCGCATACAGTATGTGCGCACGGGACGGACGATGCATTTTTACGCACAGTGTGAAAAATAGTGTGAAAATGGCAAATCTCTGGACCTTCAAACTTACCACACTTGTAGTTTATAATACGGAGGCTGTGACAATGTAAACAAGATTGGCAATGAAAAAAATACATTGCCATGCCGACGGTAGTTGTTGTAGTTGTTTTCATTTTTACTGTACCCTGCTTAGGGCACTGTTACTGACATAGGTGGTGCTGTTCATACAGGATTTCCAACGAAAAGGGCTGATGAGTACCTGTTCTGTTGGACAAATACAGACACATACACACACACACACACACAGGCAACGACAGCACAACTACATTCTATCATGCATAATCCCACCACCAGAATGAACATCACAGACAACTAAAAACAACACTCGGTGCTCACTGCTTGCCACCACAACAATGACCAATTTCTACTCTGACAGGACTGCTGTTTACATCAATGCCACAATTTAGCTAAAATCTACAATTATTACAAATTCTAACATCATACTTATACTTGTCCACTTACAAACAGACACAGCACACGCAATGTAACAGCATCCTTTGAACACTTACGGCTCATACCCCATAGAGTCAGGAAGGTGAATAGGCACGATGTTACTACATGTATACATAGTAGCTTAGGAATTTGTGCCAGGGACTTCCTGCTAACTAACATTCCGTAACGTGTATCATCTAAAAATAGCTGCATGACACACATTCTATCCTCTGCATTCCTGGGATATCCCTGACCTAGATACCAATGGAATACCAGAAGAGGCACAGGTGACCCACATTCCACCATTCCAAGACATGAGGTAATGGGGGGCTAACATCCAAACATACCAGACTACCCAAGGGAATCTGGATCACAAAACCAGGTCCCCGGGACAAACATACCAGAGCCGTTGTTTTGATTTTTACTGTATCCTGCTTAGGTGGTGCTGTTCAAACAGGATTTCCAATGAAAAGGGCTGATGAGTACCTGTTCTGCCACAAATACAAACACACAGATCTAGGGCCTCCCTGAAAAACAGTGCCAAGCCACTGAGGGAGCTACCCTAGTAAAAGAATACAGAAATAGATAAATGGATCTGAGTGGTCATATGTATAAGCCTGGCACATCTGGTCCAAAGATGTGGTTTCCTGTCTAGGTTTTCTGTCCCTAGTAGGGCTGCATGGCTTTCTATCCTTCATACTGCTCACGACATTCCAAACATCCTATTGGCTTAAAATGCCTATGCAAAAAAAAATACTGTTCTGTCCCAGGACTCACAATTCAAGATGCGGTGCTCTGCAGATTAATAAGAAAGATCTCAATACAAGACGCCGTGCTCCACAAATGAATAAGAACGATCTGAATTCAAGTCTTCTTACTCACATAATATATAATTAGGTGTAGGGGAAGAAATTCCTTTCTATCCCAGGACACAAACATACCAACATTCCTGTCCGCTATAAATACCTGTTGGCACCGGCAAATCTGCACCATGTGCATTGGACCAACAAATGCCTTTAAAATTCCAAGAATTCTCGAAAACTGCAAACAATACTACACCATTTCAGGCGACATACCGCATACCCCTGGACAAATGCCTGTACAATTTCTAGAATTCTTGCAATCTGCACACAATACTATATCATTTGGCTCGCCCCTGAGGCGTCGCCAAAAATTTACGCAGGGGATGAAAGATTGTTGAGAAATATCTCTCAGAAAAGTGCGCGCGCCAGTGTCACTTCCGGGTGGTTAGATCCGGTGACCTTTGACCTTCGTGAAATGTTACGATAATATAAATTAGCCTTTTTTATTGCAAATAGCTTGATAGCTATAGATCAGGCCGGCCTGCAATAAATTGTTGAAAGAGGATTTACTGCATATTTGTGATTTCTGATACATCTTAGTTGTAAGGCTGAATGGTTCGTTGATAATTGAAAAGGGGCCATCTAGATCTAAACTTTGTGACTTTTCCCGGAATTTCTAGATCCCATATGTGCCATGCTGTAAAAACATACTTTTCAGCAAGTTGACCACTCTTGTATTGAAAGAAAAAGATAAACAAACACTTTTTCTTTACTTGCTCTAAAACACTACTTGGACTGTGCAGAGATGCAATCTGTGTGGGTCAAGACTTGTACATACTATAAATACTTCACGGAGAATTGTGTCCTACGGACTTTTGTTTTGTTTTACTTCTGTCCTTGGTGCTGAATGCTATCCAAATACAACATCGTCAAGCAAACTCACAAATACACACACGTACATACATATCTTGCCTGATGTCAATTGATGCCAAAGACAAAAACTGTTAGACGCCTAATTTGGTAATTTTTTCAATATTAACCCCTGTACATACCCCCTGAAGTTTGTACCATGACCATGTACTAAACTAGTATAAAGGTATGCTAGCAAACTTTATGTCTGAAAGTTTGAACTTTAAGTTCTGAAGACATAACATTAACAGCGAATATCTGAACCCGAAATCTATTCTTCACACAGACATAGACTATTCCCAAATCACCCCCATTGCAAAAATGCACTATTCCCAATATAACATACTGTTATTCTTGTTTCTTTCACTGTACTGTTTTCACTGTTACCTCTGGACCATGAACTTATCATTACAGTGAAAAACCTATTTATAAATCCTCCACACATCCTTTCTGTAAACCACAGTAAAGTTAAAGTTCAGTGAAAATGTGCATTTTTCTTACACCGTGAAATTTTGCTATCGTGAACTTCGTGAATTTGACTTCAAGGGGTATACGTACAGGGGTGGGGGGTTGTGTGTTAGAGTCCAATGATTGCCCAAATTTTGTGATTTCTGTGCTTAGATAGACCATCTCCATATTTTGACATGCCTATTTTACAAAGTTGGTATCAATAGCCCCCCCACACTCTTTAGGACTTACATGTATGTAACGTAACATGACCTATTTACGTGCAGGAGTAGTTTACGTCCAGATTGGGTCATGTCCACATGTCGCGGTGTATTATGCCAAAGCCTGTTCTCATAAGAAACAAAGAACGTCATAAGTATGATCCTCAGGCATCTCTCTCTTTTATACAAAACATTTAAAAGGGTTTACGTCCAGCGACATAACAGAATAAACTCCTGAACCAGTAACAACAAGTTGCACGGAAGTGTCATGCATGACACGTTTCATATGTAATTCAACACCGCGTATTTCATCATGTTTTCCTAACTTATACGATAGCTAGTATCTTTTAAAAGTAGCTGACGTTAAACCTTTCTTTGATATGCAGACTATCCATGGTGATTCGAGGTTTGAAACTCTTGCCAGTTTTAGGAAGGTTTGATACAACCTAGCGACCCCCGCTCAGATAATACATTTTTGTACGGCATAACATCATGGCCATGCATTTATCACGTGAACGCCACGTGCTGCTGATTTCGGGGAAATTCACAATGCAAAAATTGTTTTCTTCCATCGCGTCGGGCAAGCGGAGGGACAAACATAGTGACTTTACTGTCATTTGTCTGTAGACTACTTTCGACAGTTACTGTGCATTTTTTCCGGTCTATGTTCTTCAAGCATAGCGCTAGAAGGGAAAATACTGAGGTGGACGATAAAGGGTAAGCCTAGCACAATTGTACACCATATACCCTAGTATAAATACATGCTCGCACGGCGTTAAACAGACCATGCATTTTCTTGTTAGAAGAGCTGATATTTCTACCCATGGGTTAAAAATTTGGCTCTGTCCGCGCGGCTTTAGGATAAATAACGTTTTGAATAAATCGGATGTAAACTGGTCATGTTACGTTACTCAATGTGAAATTGAAAAAAAGATCAAGAAACGAACATAATGAGTTGGCTGCTACAAGAAGTATAGGAATGATTGCAACACAACCAAGTTATATGATTAGCCCAGAAAAAAGAATGTCAAAACCTTGAAATTGGTTCAGATACTTCATTATTCTTTATTGCATTTCAGGTAGTATAATGAGTGACAACAGTATCATTGAGCACAAAATTAATGTTCCACACTTTCAGTTCACAACACTGGCAGAAATACATCTGGTATGTTAATTACTAGAATTTAACACAATATTAATAAAAATATCTTCTAGTGGTATCTACAGTGGTGCAAACATTCTGAGAAAAAAATTCCTGAGTGGCTTCATTCATTGGGGACAAATAATTGATTGAAGTGTTTGGGAAGAACAGATTATGCAGTATCATACTTGCATCAAAAGTTGATATGCTTGTGAATTCTCCAGTGTATTACTATATTGTGAGACCTGATGCAGTATAATGGTATTTTCTTTGTTTTGCCAAAATTAGTAAGTTTTCTTGGACAGTAAATGTTTGCATACAAAAAAAGTGGACGGATATATGTTGACCTACGTATTGTTTTCCAGGGAACATAGTTCCCATTAAATCTACCCTTGCCCCATTATTTGGCACTTCACCAGTAGTACACAACTGGAATCGTGTCTAATTACAATATACATGTACAGCAATATCGACAATTATCAAGTCTATAATGAAGTATATGTCTTACTTTTATAAGGTACATACAACTTTTAACAGTACAAATTTACATCACCGAGTACACAGTGGTCACTAAGATTTTTGCTTCTGCTTACTTAAAGTACTGTGTCTATTCCTTAAGTGTTAAACATCTTCAGTTGTTGCCAGATAGTTATACATTCTTTGACTGATTCTATCGCTATCTGTCCTCTATGTATACTATTCTAAAATTGATTACTCTCGAAAAGCTATCTACAATACACATTTCAATGACATGGATAGATTTTTAATCAATAAATAAACCTGTATAATTTCTCTTTATTTTTTTGTAACACAAGCTATAAAGTGGTCAATAGTGGAATTTCATTTGGTAAAACCTGATATATAATAACATTTTTTTACTCATTTTCTACAATTTTAAAATTTTCTTGCTGTACAACACACATCACAATAATTAGCACCTGTAATGCTTATGCATCTACAGAATTGAAAACACTTACCAATAGTGCTTTACTATTACAGACTCTGAACTATAATTTGGTGTTTTGAAATATTACTGACTATAGAAGCACCATGATGGCAGTTGGACAAAATATTGTATGCAAGATATAAACTTGACACGAACTACTTTTTCTAAGGATGACTGTCAAACTGACATAGATCCTTCAACAAGTACTTGAACCATGACAGAGCGGTCTGCAAAACACTTGAAAAAGTTTCACTCGCAGAGGCTAACAACACCCACAATACATTTTATCATGGAATTTTGGCTTTATGTTTTACACTTTGTTGCAGAGACATGCTTTACAGGAATGGAAACTTTCTCCATCTTTTGATAAACGTGATTTTACTAGTCTGAGAGTTGACCTATACTCATCTTTTATACTTACAGGTGCACCACAGAAGTTCCATGATTTTTAGAATTCCACAATACTCTACATTAAGGTTTCGGAATTACAGATACATTGAGTCACACATACATCTACAATTGTGCAATATCTTTCATTTTTCAGATTACTATGACAACATTTATTAAAGCTTTCTTAGGTTGGCATTGATGGCTTATCCTTTGTATCTTCACTGACCGTAGGGTGTTGTAAATACTGACATCACATGTAATTTACACTTACTGTATTCTCTCCATATGTACACAGTTTGAAGGTAAAATCGTGATAGTATTTTTCTCTTTCTTTCCTTATGGCTATACATGTGCTGAGTGTTTTGACTGAAAATATCCTCTCACGGTCATTATTTCATTCTCCCATGCAGAAATGTCCTGCGGCCTTTGATATACAGTAGGCCAGTTCCAACTCTACCAAAGTGGATTTTGAGCAGTCCTGTTTATAAATAGTAATGAGCTTGCCTTATTTTGTACAAGCCAATCAGCGCTCAGACAGCAAATTTCCAATATGGCGTACACCTTCCAGCACGTGGCGCGGTGTGCACAGAAAACCTGTTTGTTTTCCACTAGGGTGATAGTTTCTTTGTATGTTTGGCCAGTATTCGGAGATGTTGCGGTTGCCCTCTAACCACAGATCCGCCATATCTTAAAGTTAGTCCTGATAAATAAATTTGGATGTAGAAAGGACCGTCCAACGTTGTGTGCTGTTCGTCTTGGTTATGCATATCAATGAGCTTGCCTTATTTGGTACCTTGAGACACTTTTTAGGCAATTCTCTGATTGGCTGACAGCTGGTTAGTGGCCACGCTTCAAAAAGCCACCAAGCTGGCTGGTTTGTCAGAGTCGCAACCGGCCTACTGTGTATTAAAGGCCGCAGGAAGACTCCGTGTAGGAGAATGCATTATCTATGAAATGTACAAAGCAAACTGTGTAACCAATTATATTACCTACCTTGTCAGCTATTAGGTATAAAAGCAATCAACCCGTGCTACTCATATAAGTAGAGAGGAAAACAAGCCACCGGTCGAAGCAATGGAGAAATCTTGCTGATTCGCGAAAGAGACAGATACACACGTGGAAGATGACATGATGCGTCTAAGAATGTTTCATATTCTGGAACTTTCTTGTGGCCATTGGTGTACAGCTTTCAGTGAAGACAGTTCCATCCATGTACTAAGCACTGTTAACTGGTCTCCTCAACTTCTGGGTAGGTGGGATACTTCACCAGTTCTATCTTTTCCTCCACCTTGTAGGAAGGATACAGCCCACTTTTGTGTGTTCTTCTGTTCACACCTTTAGAGTACCCGTCCCAGTGGTTTCCAGCTATGCCCACTTCGTCTCCTTGCTCCAGGTAGATTTCTTGTTGAGTTCTTGGTTCGTGTTTGGCTATGGCTACTTGGTTGTGGTCGCCTTGCCCTCCGAAGTAGTAGATGTCGTCGAGAGAGTGGAAGTTTGCCGCCGCGTCCGGCTTTAGAGTCTGCATGATCTCGTACGCTACACGACAGACCTGGGATGGGAAAAGGATTTCTTTTTTTAAAAATCTGAACGAAAAAAAAAATGCAAGCACACAAGAAAGGAACTTTCTTAAAGGCACCCAGAGTATTTTTGAGGCTTGAAAACTGGAAATATTCTAGTTGCTGAAATCTTTATGAAAATAACATTTAATGCCACTGTTTACCACATTTGCTTGATAATTTCATATCAAAAGTGCTCAAAAGCGGTACAAAAATAAGCTGCACGGTGATCTCTGTAGTTCCAAGCACACCGGTTCACCCCTACTCTTGTTCTTATTCTTTTACGTGCAGAGGTTTGACCCTTGAGGCACAAGCCGAAGCTCCCTCATACACGGGGCGGCCGGCTTTACGTCACCATCCGAAATGACGAATACAATCCCTTACAACATGTCCGAGCTGAGCCAACCCCAGGATCGAACTCGGGTGCCAGGATCCACGGAATTTGATCCAGATGGCGAAGCAGCAGGGTAGCGTTACCGCTTGTGCCACGGGGACATCACCTGGGGGTCTTTAAGGCCACACTATTTTAATTTCTTGGTTAACGGAATTGAAAAAAATGCTAGATTGGAAAATCAACAGGAAAACAGAATCTCAGAGGAAAGTTTGTACTTTGGTGCACACAATTTCAGCGAGTGAACAGGGTCAGGTGCAAGATTTCACCCCAGCCTTCTGTTTTCATGATTTCTTTTTTGCTAAGGCCACACCAATTTATTTTCTTAGTTAACGGAATAAAAAAAAATTAAAAAAATGCTAGATTGCAAAAACAACATGAAAACAGAATCTCAGAGGAATGTTTCTACTTTGGTGCACACAGTATCAGGGAGTGAACAGGGTCAGGTGCAAGTTTTCACCCCAGCCTTCTGTTTTCATGATTCTTTTGTTGCTAAGATTAAAAATAAAATCTGTTAACCAAGAAATTAAATTGGTATGGCCTAATCTGAGGCATTTGTTCCCACCTGAGAGGAGAAGGTGCAGACCAGGTAGTCGGAGTGTGCCAGGAAGTGGATGTCGATGATGACCCCCCGCAGAGCGCTGTCCGTGTACCGGCTGCTCAGTCCTGCTGACTTGGAGATGGCGTTGTCGCTCACAAACTGATACTCGGGGTACCTGAGAGTAGTGTGTAACCAGGTTACAGTTTAGTATACATAATATGTAGAATGTACTGTCTCACAACAATGACTTACCGTAAATGCAGCTAAGTTTGCAGAGGTTTTATGTTTCGCGTTGAGTCATGAGTGCTGTTTCATAGAGTCAAAACCACCGCAAACATGTTTGTTCTGTCTAACCTCTTGAATAAGCACTACATGTTACGTACATGTACATACTATACACTGTACAGTATTATGATGTTTGGAGGGGACTGTTCTGTCCGTCAGTGTAGTACCCTTGTCGAGTCGCTATAGTGTTAGGTTTCTGACTGGCAGTGTCTGTAAACATGCCGGAGTTCCCATTACTACTAACAGTATGTGACTATAGCTGCATCGCTAACTCAAAACCACCGTGAACACTCCATTGTCTCCTTTCAACCACAAAATGAAGTCACCGCGAACCTAAATGCAATAAATTTTACAGTATCATTTTGGCCATCTTCTTATGCCAGTACCTTCCTATGAGAGACCATTCCCATATTTACAGTACTAAAAGTTTTGTATGGACTTGATAGCAACATGCCCCCCCCCCCCTTCAAGAAGAGATCAAGAAGATAGCAACATAAAGGATTACACAGCTACAGAAACTTGTCATACAACATGTATCCCAAAAGACTTCTCCATACTTAAACAAGTGCTGAATACTCTCCACAGTTCACACTGTAAAAAAAATACTGTGGACACACACCATGACAAACATCCAGACCAAAAACAAAGCTTCGTTTTACCTCCGTTGTACTGACTTACCTTTTCCGAGCTTCTCCTATCTTAACATGTTGGGTTCATCTCTTGCTTGGTAGACTGCGGACACAGACTAAGACAAACAAACTCACAGGCCAAAATCGATCCCTCCGTTTTACCCCCATGGTAATGGCTTACTATTTCTGAGCTTCAGAATATGTTAACATATTGGGTTCATCTATTGCTATAAGTAGTTTTCAGACACAGACCAAGACAAACAAACTTACACACAGGCCGAAAACAATACCTCCATTTTACCTCCATTGTAATGACTTACTGTTTCTGAGCTTCTGTTCACAGGTTGGGCTCATCTGTGGCCAGGTAGACTGCGGACACAGACCAAGACAAACAAACACACAGGCCGAAAACGATCCCTTCGTGTTACCTCCGTTGTAATGACTTACTGTTTCTGGGCTTCTGTTAACAGGTTGGGCTCATCTGTGGCCAGGTAGACCCGCTTCTTCTTGACCTCCTGTGTTTTCTGCAGCAGCTGGTAATACTCCTCCACCCACTCCATGTACTCAGCTATACTGTGGTAGGCCGCCTCTGTGTTGATCTTATCAGTTCTTCTCACATGAATACTAAACGCAATGGGATGAATAAAAGTAAAAATCCCTTCAACATCTTTTGGTGTATAGCCATTATTTTCTCAATTAAAGTACGCACCCCAATTTAAGAAAGCACTCCTAGGCCTGATTTGGGGCTAGTTCCAGACAAATTTTGCAGAGCTGAAACCTCAAATAAAGTATGCATCCCTTAGCCTTCTCCACTGATCTTGAACACATTTTGAACAGGATAAGTTCAAATTTGTGGTTTCCTTCTATTTTCTCCAGATTAATTTACTTAAATCAAGGACTTCTACATAATACCATTCATTATAATATAGATTCATAAAAGATTCTCTTGTTAACCCTGCCGGCATCGTCTCTGCAAACTTGAGAATTGCCTATATGACAGGTATCAAACTTCTCCAATTGGCAGGTATTGAGCCATGCATTGTTGACCAGTTAATAAAGCATGCACCCTGACTTTGGCAATGACTTGTGATGCCTTTTGAATTTTGAAATGTTCAAAAAGTGTGTACTTTATTCTAGAAAATATGGTAAGTGTGATCGCGACGTCACTGTGACGCTGTGGTAGTCAAAAGCAGGTATTCGGCAAAAGATAAATCTAAGAGATTAGAAATGTTAATTTGTAATTTGATCTGCCTTTCTTAATATTAATTAAATCTGCTAACGTAATTTTGCCTACCAGTCTTTGACCACCTCAGATGTCAAAAAGCAGGTATTCGGCAAAAGATTAATCAAGGAGATTAGAAATGTTAATTTGTAGTTTGATCTGCTTATCTTAATATTAATCAGTAATCTAATCTGCTGACATAATTTTGCCTACCAGTCATCGACCACCTCAGATGTAAAGAAAAAACGTGATCGCTCGTATAGGGACAGTGCCCATCTCTGTTTCTATAGCCCTTGGGACACGCATTTGCCACAGACTATAGTAGGGCTAGTCCACTCAATTCTGCACTGATAACTCTGGTACAAGTACCCCCGAAAATTATTTCATCAGGTTGGTAGAACATAGGATATTGGAGATTCTTTTTACACGACCAGTGAATCTCACCTGCTGACATTTCAGTGTCTGTCAGACACCTTCCTCAGAGCTTCTGACTTGAGTACTGCTTCTTGCCGTTATAAGTAGCCGAAGTAGGTGGCACTTTTGCGGCAAGAACACAATCCCGGCGGCGAGAAGCAGTACTCCAGTCAGAAGCTCTGAAGAAGGTGTCCGATAGACACCGAAACGTCAGCAGGTGAGATTTACTGGTTGTGTAAAAAGAATCTCCAATATCCTCTGGTACATGTACTTGAATTGAAAAAGAATTTTGATTGAAGAAGTAAAAGAAGATTGACTGACCCGACGATGGGATGTTGGAATCCCAGCTTCTGTGCGGTCTCCTCGATGTCCTGCTGAAGGTAGGGCTGGTACCTCTGTAGGTACAACACGAACTGGGCGATGAACCACACCGACGGGTTGCCATGGAGACGCAGCAGTCTATCGGAGAGGTCCTCAGGGATCCCCAAAGGCAGGTACGGGGGCCGAGGGTAGATACTGTCCACTATGGGCATCTCCACCACCTGGGTGTCTTTGGACTTGTCACCTGTGGAGTGATACAATACACATTTTTTGGCAACACCTTTGCAGCCTTGTCACAAAGTTTTAGAGTAGGAGGCTCATATCCAAAAGTAGCAGGCGGGCCACGCAGTGGCCCTAGGCGAGCCACGAAGTGGGGGGAGGGCACGGGAGGGGGTTCTCCCCCTCCCGTAGGGGGGGTCTGGGGGGCCTCCCCCGGAAAAAATTGTAAATTGAGACCCCCTGAACAGGGTTTTTGGTGTATTTTGGGTAACTTTATGTGCATCTTAAAACTTAACTTTTGCAACTAAAATGTACCATAATTTGTAAATTCTGTAAGAATCCATTCATGTTCACAAATTTTATTTCAATGGGCAAAAAAAAAACGTTTTAATGATTACGGTCATGAAATGAATAGGGTCAGTAGAAACTTGTCTTTTACATCTAGGATACCCAAGTAAATAAATAAATAAGTAATAATAAATATAGTATACCAACATTTAATTTGACAATGCAAAGCTGAACTGTATCAGGACATTGGTATTTTCAAAGTATAATGCAGGTTGCCAACAAAAATGGGACCTTTTATCAGTGACTCTGATTTATAATATCAACTTTATGTCACTTTTTCGATCTATTGAAAGTTCAAACAGAAATGAGTAGAACCTCCTTGTTAGAAGCAAGGACATTATATAGATCCTTAGTAGACGTCAGTACATGTGTTGGAAAATGATTCTATAATGTTTTTATCACTCTGATGTCAAGAAAGGGTCAGCAGGTGTTCCTAGGGTCAGTGGGGCATACGTAACTGGAAATATAATTTTTCCCTAGGCCTTACAGTTACAGAAAAAAATAGACGTAACAGAAGGGCGCTGACCCCATCTAGAATGGGTCGCTATGCCTATCAGTGAAGCTTACGCCTATCAGTGAAGCTACTATCAATGAAGCTTGTCCTGTTCAACACATTATCATCTCATTAATATCTCTCAAGTTCCCTGGAAAATTATGTAAGCCGGCCTGGGAAAGGCAAAGAAATAACAGGAGAAACCTCGCCCCTCCCCTTTGTAAACATCAAACCTTCAGCTTCCTGCGTTCCAAATTCCCGAGGTTCTCTATTACCTCCTTGTAATTCCTGATTTCACAGGCCTGACACACGTGGCCACAGGGAAACAAACATTCTCTATTAGCAAATCCTCTGTGGATTTTAGGCATGGTCACAGTTTTGCTGGGACAGATAAAAAAATCGCCAAGCATGTTTACGGCATGCCGGCAAGCATGTTCGGACGGGAGCTTCTTCGAGTCCATATATGGTTAATATATGCAAAGGCTTCCTGCTCCTGCTAATGTTTCCATGGCACCGATGTCAATCAAAGGCCGCCGGACCCCGCCGTCAAAGAAACCAAGACCTTAAAACTCCGCCCTCCACCCCAGCCAGCACGTGCCCGCCCCCAAACAAAGGAAACCCGATCTCAGCGGCACATTTGCCACAGGGGAAAGGGACCTATAGGCAATGTAAACAATGTTCCACACGATCAGAAATGGCTGTTTTCGGTCCCAGAAGATCACGGAAGCTATCAAAAAAAATGCCAGACGTTTATCTACAGAATTGGCCGGAGGAATTTGTAACAGAGAGAGTTGTGCTTTTATTTTTTGACATTCTTGAGACCAAAGTAGCCGGCGCGAAATTGTAAGTAGGCGGCGATTTTCGCCGGCTGCCGGCATGATCTGACAAGGCTGACCTTTGGGGCGGAGGCATTTATAACAGCACTACGATCACTTTGAAAGAATTAAGAAAATCGCACGAATGTATTCCCCAGGAAACTGGTTTTGAAGCAACTTTCGGCTGTGCGGTTTCATGCGAAAGTCCTGGAAAAAAAATTGTAACAACATCAATTCCAACGTGCGGAACCGGTATTTGGATTTTCGACTGAGGTGCACGCAGTATACATGAAGCGCGTTTGAATCATTCGACGGAAGTCCATGCAATACAACTTTAAAGCCCGTGCAATACTGTAAAATACAGCCCGTTCTAGATGACCCATATCGAACATTATCCCGGGCCAGCTAAGACATAAATCTATTTTCAGCGGGACTTCACTGTCACCAGGGGAAAGGTTTTACAGAGTGTAACGTTTGCATTTATAGCAATTCTTTAGTACTGTAGTTATAAATTGAAAACACATATTTGGAGTGTCATAAATATTGAAGTAATCATGCTTCAATAAAGACATATTGAGGACAACCAAAGACCAACTTAGGCCATGTTGATTTGATTATATGGACATCCTCTGTGGACCCCTAAACTGATGCGAGCGTGAGGAAAAAAATTTTTGGCACACAAAAAAAAGTTGCCTTCATTATGAAATCTACATGGTCAGGAAGGTTGAACAAAAATAAACACACAGTATGGTAAACCGTCAAATATAGGTTCTTCATTTTTGTCCTTTCAAAGCTTCTTCTTTGACTTTGGCATTCAACGTCATAAGATGTGTATCAGTTTTCCAAGCTTATCATTTTGCAATTTACAGCATGTATTTTCTCATTTTGCAGCTGCTTTTTACAATTTACAGCACGGTCAAAAACTTTTTTTGGAAACGGACAGATATTGATGCATGCGAGGATGTCATTCATATAATCAAATTAACATGGCCTTAGCTATTCTCCAAGCAGAGGTTTTGGTCAGTTACGGTAGTAGTGGCTGTTTTTTTTTACCTTGTCCTCCCTTTAAAAACCCCGGCCACTACTACCCCACCCAACCAAAACCTCTGCTTGGAGAATAGGCCTTAGCATTAGCAGAGGGAAAATGTAATATAACAATACTTCAACTAATCCCAATGTTCAATTCTGTAACCCACCTTTCCATGGTCCCCTGGAGGACCCTGATGGGTCTGTACATGTTTCACTAAGTGGTAGGAAGACTTTTTCCCAGCCCCCGCTGGAGTACCTCCACCCCTGGGAGTTGAGGATCATGGTACGCTCCGTGCCGTAGGCCACCATGAAGCAGTACACCACATGGTGGAGCTGGCACCCGTACCCACAGCCCTTGTTCAGGTTGCACAAAAGTTTTTTGGCCTTGCTGCAGTCTTTGGGATTCTGGAACGAAGTATGGAGAGGTGAGGAGAGATTTTATACATATTTGAACATTCACCCAAAAGAGGAATTTCAAAACCATATATCTAATTTCTTTTAATAATTGGTACCAACACAATACATAGAAAGGTTATTATCATGTCTAAAAAGGCAAGAATTTCAAATTACAAGAAAATACTTTTTTTTTTCATTTGGCTTTGGGGAGACTTAATTTTTGCAGTAGGAGAGGGAAATAGGTTTTTACAGTGTTTGAGGTTGGAACAATTTTGTAGTCGAGTAGAAATACAAAACACACATTCACAGTATCATGGCTTCTTAGTTAAAGGTCAACTGGAAAATAAAACAACAGTTACTGCTTATTTGTCATGGTTACAGGTGCATGTACGTTGGCAGGGTAAAACACCTGTAAATAGTGTAGTCTCCGTTGAACCAGGTCCTGTAGGGCGTGTGCCTCCTGTTGTCTCCACGCCAACCCTCCATCAGCATCTCTCAGCTGCTGGGCATCTGCCAGGATGGTCCTACCGAAAACACATTTCACAGTCAGAGGCGAGGGCATAACAATTACTACAAAGGTTAAAGAGGCGTATTGTACAATTTTGGCGCAAAAACTGTAAATCTCCGTTCAGATTGACATTTGAATCATATTTCAAACATATCCGCATAATTCTTCACATTTTTTCTATCGGGAAATAATACGAAACCGAGCGGCACAAACTGACAAAGTCCCCTGCTTTGTGAGAAGTCTGCATATTCAAGACGTTCTCATGACACAACAAAGTCGCATTCATAAGTTGTGAATATCCCTGTGCAGCTTAATAGGGTGAATATCACTGTGCAGCGTAATAGGGTATATTTACTTATGATGTGGAAAAATGACCAAAAATAATGGCTTTTTTTAATGTTTTGATTGGTCAGATTTTACAATACGTACCTTTAAGAGCATTACATTTTTGGCAGCGTGTGACATACTTTCTGATCAATGATAAAGAAAACTTCCAAGTATACTCTCTATTATATTTTCTAAGGATGAAATATTACGATTTATCATTGTTGCTCCCACATCATATGTGGTCTCGATGCAAGATACATTTAAAAATGGTCAAAGATACGTTCTAGCAGTTAGTCAATAAATCTATTGTAAGACCATTCATTATTATGGATTTTCACTTGACAGCTTCCAGCTATTGAGTCTACAAAGTCTTTATTCTCGTGTCAGAGGTACTTATGGGATACACCAGGTCAAAGTACATCAATCATTCTATTGACAATGACAAACCATCGTTACTCCACCCAGGTGTCAAAATGGGTACCTGCCTTTGGTTGGAGAGATAAAAGGCAGTGAAAGGAGAGAGCTTTGCCTTCCAGTACGTCTCACATAATCGAGAGGTCAGGGGTTTGATTTCTCACATTTCTTGTTAGATGTTGCGTCCTTGGGAAAGGCAGTTTACAATCTATGACTTTCTTTACTCCACCCAGGTGTAAAAATTGGTACCTGCCTTTGGTTGGGGAGATAAAAGGTGGTGGACGGAGAGAGCTTTGCCTTCCAGTACCGTGCCCTTAAGACACAGTGGATAACAACCCACGGCCCCTACAGCATCAACAAAGGCTACTGATTAGAACCAAAAAAAGGTAAAGGTAGTCCCATAGCCCTTTTGAAGCCGTAAGGGCAGTGGGTTGTTATCTACGGTGTCTAGGGCACGGTACTGGAAGACGGAGCCCAACCCTCTCCTTCCACCGCCTCTTAGGTCCCCAGCCGAAGTGGGGTACCCATTTTTACACCTGGGTGGAGTGAGGAAAGTCATGTAAACACCTTTCCCAAGGATGCAACATCGGCGGTACGTTAGAGGATTCGAACCAAGACCGCTGGGTTCTGGGCCAAACACACTAACCGTTGTGTCAACATGACACCATCATGGGACTATCTCTACCTTTACCTTACTTCAGTACAAACTTTTCACCTGTGAGAAAACAAGATACAAGATATGTTATATCCCACCTCTGATGATCTCCGACATCTAGCAGAAGGTTGTCTATCCTGTCCTTCACGCTCGACGCCTGAGAGTCGGACTTCATTAGCTTCAGCTGTGCCTTCACCAGGAACCACAGCTCCCGCGTACCATCCTCCAGCTTACGCTGTAGCTGCTCGTGCTTCTTGCTGGGATAATCCAGACTACCGGCTGGAGCTGTGGAACGTACAGTGATAATTACCTTTGCCTAGAAGGTTATGTTTTCGTCAGCGTGTGTGTGTCTGTGTGTCAACACGATCACTCGAGAATGCCTGTAGGGATTGTCTTCATACTTGGTATGTGGGTACTAGGTCTTGTTGAGACCTCGAAATGATTAGATTTTGGGCCCCCTAGTGGCTTGCTATGGTACTGCAGCGGAACTTCCGGGTTTGATATCTCGTGTTCTGGACATGCTATGGTCATGATTTTTTAGTAGTAGATAGCTCTTAGGATGGAGAGTAAGCTGTGTAGGTTTGGGCCCCCTAGCGGCTTTTTATCAACTTTTTTTCCGTTCAGAAACAATATTTCAAGTTCAAGTAGTGTGCTGAGTCCATGTTTTTGGTGTGTGAGTTTGATTGGGTTGATGTGTGTCTGCAGTAATTTGAGTGACAGCTACTATGAGTGGGAAGATGACCGCAAAGGTCAGACTTGCCAGAGTGGCAGGAAGTAGAGGTCAGAGGTGGTAGAACCAGATGTTATTCAGACATAACAGTCCAGGTCATGGAAGAGGCTAGTAATTTACAGGGAGGTATTACTTTTGGAGATACTCGTTTTTTGCAGTTGTATATTTTGCTATATGCTAGTTTGTTGATTACACAGAGTGTAATTTATTAGCTATGACTTTGTTTTCGGTTACATCAGAAACAACACCTCAAGTAGGGTACCTGTTGATTATACAAAGCTGACACACAATACATTGCATGTTTCGTAATGCATAACGTGTGTTGCACCACAATACATGTACCACAAATCTTTGTGTTGTTTAATTGTGTTGTTTGAATACAAATAGAGTCAAATTCAAGCTCAGGTCAAAGTTGACCTACCTTGTTGTTTATTACTGTTGGCATCACTCTCACATTTGGCCAGTTGTTCCTGTAGAAGTGACACTCTGTCCACGTCCTGAGACATCTGCACCTGGTCGTTGTGTAAGTCACGAGCAGACACCCTGGAGGTTTGGGGGACAACAGTCGACACTATTTTAAACAGGAACCAACAGAAGTATACTACTTCTACTTGCTCTTTCGAATTCCCCAGACTCAAGAATCGGTGAGAAGGAAGATTTCAGAACGTATTCTGTGATATACTGTCTTCTTTTTTTGTCATCCTCAATTGAGGTGAAGCATGATGCTTTTTCAAGTTGTTTGTGGCAAAATGCGGCTTTGCTACAGCTCATGTTTATAGCCAAGCACACCAGATCACTGCTACTCTTCTTGATAAGTGTGTTGGGTTCGTTTACATGCAAATGTTTCAAGCTCCCTCAAACATGGGGGTGTCTGCTTTAAGTCGCCATCCTAAATGATGAATGCAATGATCCCCTTTCAGTTTGTCCCTGTAGCAGGAGCTGATCCTGGGATCGAATCCCACCCATGGATCCACGGAATTCGATCCATATGGCAAAACAGTGGGCTGGCGCTACCTCTTGCACCATGGGGACATGAAACGAGTTAGAACATATGATATCTGTAAGCAATTGGGTGACTTTTACAAATAGAACCCGGACATTCAACTGCATTTTATATCCATTCGGAGTTGGTGCAGTCTGCTGAGTGCATCCTTACCATACTACTGTAAATGCAGAAATGTTCGCAGGGATTTTATTTCACGGTAGAGATAAAATGGAGTGTTTGCAGTGGTGTTAAGTTTGCGTTTGAACCAATAGTAGCACTACAGTCAAATAATGGAAAGTAACACTTTTCGACATGGTTTTAAGTTTGCTGTGAAGAGTTCACATAAAAGGACCGCAAATATTTCTGCATTTACAGTTTTACTAGGCAGGTTTTACACTCATGCAGTCCTGTGGATTTAAACATTACATTTTATTTCATGAACATATCTTATGTCGATAAAGGTTATAGACTTCCAGGTAATAACATACCCCAAATAGCATTTGCTCAAGCAACTGGATTATGATTAAGGAAACGGTCAGACGTTTCAAATAGCACCCGCTACTTTTCGTCAGTGACACTGAGCAAGATTTGTTAGCAGGTTTTTAACCACGAACTACGATAGACAGATCGTTCTGAGGGGCACAGGCTAAAAGTAGTGGATGCTACTTGAAACATCTAACCGTTTCCAAAGCATATCCAGTTGCTTGAGTAACTGTTATTTGGCATAACACATCTTACATGTATCTTGTATTAGTTTCAATAGCTTTTTTCTTGAATCTAAGTAAGATTACAGTGTAAGATAACAGTTACTGTATTGTACATAACTTTTAAGAGGATAAGCCGAACAGATTATTATAATTCTTACCATCGGGACACACCAGTGTTCTCGCCAGCGCCCGTCCTCCCGTCATTTGACGGGTTTTTGTCGCTCATGACGGACAAAATTTTTGCCCAACCCGTCATTTTTAATGGACAAAAATCGGTGTGTAAAGATATTTAGACCCTTGTTTAGACAGAGATTAGAATTTTGCAAAAACTCCAGAGGATCAGCGAAAGTTCGCGACGAGGGCGATCGCGATCTAGATCATTTCTAACGTCCGCCGGCGACAACCCCAGCAACATACAGAGAGCGCCGTGGTGGTTGCTAGTAATATTTGGTGACCGCCGAAAACTCGGCGTCATACGCCGCCCTCCCCACTACAGTTTTGGCCGGTCGCATCAGGCTGACGTTTATTTCTGTTTTGTCCCTCTCCGTTCACCGTCAGTTATTGTCATCATCAAAGAGGCCTTAAAATTCAGAAATATTCCTATAGCTATCAGGCTTTCTATAGTCTGTGTAAACATCATTAAAGTTTCAAGCCGCGGCGGCTGAGTTACATGCACTTTCTTCCCGCAAGAAATGGTAAACAGGATCAGATATTTAATTCGCCAATCACAGCGCACGTAGCCGTCGCGTCAAGAAAAAACGACCAATGACATGCGAGTCTCGCTACTCGCGAGATTTCAGCTAAGCGTAAATCTGCGAGATGTTAGGGGAATGGCGGGGATCGCAAAGATCGCACGACAAACTGCGGCGGTTGGAAGACTTGAATCGACAACTTTTGAACACATTCAGTGCAGTTACCTGAGAAATTAACCGTGGAAAACATGGGAGAAAAAAGTGAACGTCTTTAGGCCGAAATTATGGCGTTCTTTCTCAAAGTAGGGTGTCAAATTCCTCTTTATGTTCAATAATTACAGGGAGCATACGGGACAAGTGTTGAAAAATTGTGTTTTATTTTTGCCGATTTATTTTGCGTGTATTTTTTGTAAGACGTAGATACGTAATAAAGTTTTGTTGTGTTAAACTTTATTTTATATGCCGATTGTATACAACAAAGAAGTGTAGCTTGTATATGAACATTCGATCTTACCGCGATGACGGCACGCCTCCCCCCAAAATCAAGCCTGAAACCCGTAATTTTTCACATCATTAAACTAAGCTTATTCTACCAGGAAATTTGCCCCTCAAAATGCAGGAAATAGCGTTTCAGAGGGTCTAGATTCCAAAATTTTCCGGGGGAGAATACCCCCGGACCCCCCTAGAATGGTCACGCCTCCGGCGCGACGCCTCGCGCCTTCGGCGCTCGATATGTTCTTCCCTCAAAAAAAATTGAAATGACGGGTAAAAATTTCAGGCTGGCGAGAACACTGGGACACACAGATATTGCAAATCATGTAACTGTGATTTGTCAGTGATTCAAATTCAATACTTGTTGTTTTTATATCATATATCTATCATAATGGCTTTATTCTTGAATCTAAGATAACATTATTGTACATAGTAACTTTTAAGCCAAATTGCTAAATCATAATTTTAGTAATGGGACACACAAATCAATTTCAAATTTGTTCAATTCTTTTTTTTTTCTTCAAATATTGAAAATCATGTAATTGTGATTTGTCAATGATTCAATCTCTTGTTGTTCTGACATGTAGTGACAAATAGTCTTCACATCCAACAGGCGAAAAGAATTATCTCATGGAACAATTACTACAACAATACATGGAACAAATCCCAACATGATGGGGAAAAAGTCATTTCCACCTGAACCTAATCTACAGAGCCCTATAGGTCACCTGAATTATAGCAGCAAACATGCGAGCAAATTACACCTGGCGTTTATTGCGGGCCCTCTGTTGACCCGGGGATACAAAAGGGTCTTTAAATATTTATATGCCCAATTCCTGGCAGGATTTATCCATGTCCTAAATCAATTCATTTTGCAGCTGCTACATGTACAAATCTGCTTAGAGATTAAGAATTAATAAGATATAAAGCAGCTTTTGAATGCACTTTGGTACAGACTGAGACTCTGGGTCAGTGACTTACTTCTTCTAATCTTACTGTATGTCATACCTGGACTGCAAAAACGTTTGACAAGGGTGTTCCGCATCGTGTGATAATTTTCTGTATCACATGGGGTTCTACTTTTATCACACGGGCTTCCATAGAATATTTAAAATGCATTTAGATTAGAGTGCGCTGAGTGCGCTGCTGTCGAAAATTCGAAAACTGGATTCGTTTGTTGGAATTGCAGCTGTTACAATTTTTTGTTCGAGGACACTTGAACTTTTCTCAACTTCTGGCACATTTCGCATTGAATTGCATGTTTTCTCAGGTGGGTATGACATAAATAAAATACAACAAGGTGTATTCCTCATCACCCTCGGGCGTCAGGCGATACGGCCCGCAGTTGGGCCGGTACCTCGGGCGATACGGAATACAACGTGTTGTATTCTATATTTACAACTTGCTTTGAAGACGACACATGTACATATATAATTCAAATAAAAATTTCCCTTCAAATCGCATGTCTCTTACCTCTGCTGTAGTATCTATAATATTAATGAGCTTTTTGACACCTTTTGTTCATATGCTACAGGTCAAGTAAATATTCAATAAATTTCTTTATTTACTAAAATGTCATTATAAACTCTACTGTATTTGCAATTACAAATATCCTTCCTTACAAAAGTTTAAAGATCAGTACATGAATCATATTCACAGACAATCTGACCTGCTGTCATACCAGTACTCTACAGTACAAACTCTACAGTAAATGGAAAGAAAACTCTAAGTGGTGGGTTTAAGTCTCCAGTGAAGTGGTCACAGCGAAAATCGCAGACATAAAACCACCATGTAAATTTCGAGAATTACAGTACCTGAGCTCGTATTGCTTATAATGGTCACAGTGAAAATCGCAGACATAAAACCACCACGTAAATTTCGAGAATTACAGTACCTGAGCTCGTCTGCCATTCGCCTGAGTTCCTCGTTCTGCTGCTTCATCTTCTCCAGCTCAGCAAGCGCCCGCGAGAGGTCGTGCGACGACTTGGTGGTGGGGTCTCCCGTGTAGAAGTTGCCGAGCATGTAGACAAGAAGCAGCAGCCAGAGGGCAAGGGTCAGGAGCAGGAACTTCATCATGGTTCCCATGGTTACGCTTGGGTGGAAGATCCCTCGGTTGGCCCCGGACACAAGGATGACGTGTCCTCAATTCCTACTTCCTAATCCTTTCATTACCTGCAGAGAACATGTAAGAAGTAAGATATGAGATATCAAAAGAAGAAGTGCCACTGCAGTACCGTAACAAGCCGCTAGGGCTTAAAATCTAATCTCTTCCAAGACCTACCCACGTACTAAGTATCAAATTACAATCCATCCAGGCCTTCTCGAGTTATGCAGCTCATCCACAGTCACACACACACATACACACCCACAAACGCTAATCTTCTTGGCAAAGGTAACAAAAAATGTCGGTGAAGCTTACACATCCTGGTAATAAGATATACAATACAAAAGTTACACAAGCAACTGGATGTTTTGTATACAATACTTGAGTCATCCAAAATGTATTGTTAAGGGTACACAGTCATTTGCTTTACTCACGCAGCCTAGTAAGAGTTGCATTTTGTTTAATTTTTTTAAGCAAATGCTGTAAATTCAATAATGGCAAAATATATACTGTGGCCAACAGTGCCTTCTTTATTGTATCCAGGGTCCCAGAGAATAGGGTGAAACTTAGAGAACAAAGCTTATAATTAGGTAGGGAAATCTAGACATAAGCTGTTAAGTACATATCCAAACACATACATACAAACACACAGTCATACACATACACATACACACACACACACACACACATACTTACCTCACAAATGCAAACACAAACACACACACACATACGTGTGTACACATGTACACAAACAAAACCTGTAGCTTTCTGGTGACCCTAACTAAGGTTTGGTGACCAACACACAAACGCTGCCCAAAATGTAATAAAACACTTCTTTTGTTACAGTACCAAAATCTACCCTCCTCTCTATCACGAGAGGTACTACATGTATTTGGATGCTACCTGTAATGTCTGACCATCTCCAATATCCATCCAGTTGCTCGAGTAACTCTTACCTTGCAGCTTGCGTATATCATTACCTAGATGTCTAATAAAACACTTCTTTTGTATCAAAATCTACCCTCCTCTCTATCACCTAGTGTGTGTCACCAACGAAAGGTATTGGATGCAACCTGAAAGGACTCTGACTATCTCCAAAATCTATCCAGTTGTTCCAGTAACTCTTACGTTGCGGCTTGCGTATATTATTACCCAGATGTCTAATAAAACACTTCTTTTGTACCAAAATCCACCCTCGTCTCTGTCACCGACAGTGTGTCGCCGACAAGAGGTATTGGATGCTGCCTGGAACGTCTGACTATCTCCGAAATCTATCCAGTAAGTTGCTTGAGTAACTCTTACCTTGCGGCTTGCGTATATTATTACCTAGACGTCTAATAGTAATAAAATACTTCTTTTGTACCTACCCTCCTCTCTAACACCGACAGTGTGCCACCGACGAAAGGTATATTGGATGCTACCTGAAACGTCTGACCATCTATCCAGTTGTTCCAGTAACTCTTTCGTTGCGGCTTGCGTATATCATTACCTAGATGTTTAACCTTCATCGACGAACCTCCTCTTGGATTGGAAATACCTGACACAGCTACATATAATTGTAATATACGATATTGTTCCCAGTTTACCAATTTTTGTCTGGAAGTGGACAGATGTGCCCTGACTCACCTAATAAAGGTGCACCTTTGTAGATCTCTGACCTGACCTCTCACCACATCATGGCTTCTGGCCAAGTCTGTCTATAATATCAATAATGTGGACTTGATCTTTCTACAGCACATGTAAGACCATTATTAGATAGGTTGCCAATGCCCTATAGATGAGGGTGTTTTCAATTGAAAGGAGATTGCGAGGGTGCAACGGATTGAATGGCCTTTATCGCTTAATTGCCTGGGCAGCTCAGAAAATTACAAGAAAGCTACTGTAATTGATCAATTTTTGCGGGGACTTAATTTCATGCGTGTGGGGGGAGAAGGTCTCTACTGTAGTGTTCTGAATTAACTGTTAAAACAATTTCCAATAGCCTTTATCACTTAATTGCCTGGGCAGCTCAGAAAATTACAAGGAAGCTACAGTAGATTGATTAATTTTTGCGGGGACTTAATTTCATGTGTGTGTGGGGGGGAGAGGTCTCTGTAGTGTTTTGAATTGACTGTTGAATCTGTTGAACAATTACTATATCATACATTAAATACAAATTCATGATTTTCACAGTAAGAGATGATCGTGAAAATTGTGAAAATAAAACCATTGCTAACATTTCAAGATTTACGGTATATAGGAAGAAAAACAGGAATTGTGCACTAAAATTCAGAGCTATTCCCGAAGTATCGGGTCAGAC
The DNA here is from genome assembly GCF_035083965.1 of Branchiostoma lanceolatum. Lineage (NCBI taxonomy): Eukaryota > Metazoa > Chordata > Leptocardii > Amphioxiformes > Branchiostomatidae > Branchiostoma > Branchiostoma lanceolatum. Next base: position 9,063,439 of record NC_089725.1, read on the forward strand.
GTATAATCCCTACAAGTAACTATGAAAACTGAAAAAAAAATTCTTTACCTGAACTTGAATGATACCACTTGCCTTCCACGTTTTTCTGCATGCATCTGTATGTACCACTACGCAGGAACGCCTACCATGTTATGCTACCCTTTCAGCATGACTGACAATGGAAATATTGATGTTACGGCTATTTAAGGGCACGTGACAGCCTGGATTGTCCACCTGCCACAAAACTGATTGAAAAGGAAGACAAAAGAGGGGTGCAAGACCTTTACACGACAGAGCCTGTAGAACTGTTTCCATTTGTGAGAATGTTGCATTCACTTCCTCTTTAATCCAACAATCCTTTCAAACTCTTGAAAGGTAACGGTTTTCGTTGCGTTTCAAAAACCATTGAAAATACCATTACATGTACATTGCTCACTTCTCAGTGCTTGTGGAATTTGTAGAGTATCTTTAAGTATAACACTGGGAAGCGAAATGCGGCCAAAAACCCTCGTTCAAATCATGGTATACTGTAAATGTAGAAATGTTCGTGGTGGTTTTAACTTTTATGTCCGCGAACTTAAAACCATTTTTGTTCGATACTGTAGCAGTTATGTGACTATAGCGCTACCGCAAACTTAAAACCACCGCGAACACTCCATTTTCGCCTTAGCGCGAAATAAAAACCATGCGAACTTAAATGTATTTTACGGTACCCTGAAATACTATGATGACTACGGATATTGAAAAATAATGACACAATAGCAAACTGACAAACTGTTCTTTATCTCTAATGATTTCATGCTAGCTATCTTTTGTTTTGGGCATTTAAAAGTGAGGTACATGTATAACTATAAAGCAGTGGCCATTATGATGTTTGTTTATTTGTTTGTTTATAACCAACAATGATGGCCACAGATTCTATTTTCTCACTCTTCCTTGTCATCTAAAATGACGCAGCATCATCGTCTAGAAATTATATCAGTCTGCAACGTAAAAATTCCAATGATATCAGCCATGGTTCAACAGCATAAAACAATCAATCAAATTCATGTTATTTCGAAATAAAAATCAATAATAGCACAAATCACACCTGCTCCCTCGGAAACCCGACTTAACCTTAAAAACATGTGACCTGAAAACAGGACTGACTCCCTGTCATACAGAGTTGGAGATTTTATGATCTTGTCTCGATGGCCTAAAATGATGATACAGCAGGTTAAGGTTACAATATCAGATTTCAGGCTAGAAACAGGTTTTTTCAGCATACATCCACTCAGGTAATAGGCGTTAAATCATTCGTTTGTTCTTTCGTTCAGACCCTTGTAGTGTCTACTGGCACATAGGGCAGCAAGTTTTCAAGCTGTTTCAGTAGCAGGGTATATTTTTATTTGGGGGGGGGGGGGGGTTGCTAGCCCTTCCTCTTTAACGTGCTCCTCGAGTACGGGAACCCCCATTTTTACGTCCCTTCCTAAATATATCAAAAATAAACCTGCATCCAACAAGTAATTTCTGCACCATTCTGATAAAAATGAAGATTTTATGAAGTATGGATCAAACTAAAAACTTAAGAAACCATTTTGATTCTTCATTTTTTATTTCAGAGATGGCAAAATTACGGCCAAAAAAATCTATTATGACTAAATACCCAATACATGACCTGGTTAAGGTTAGGTGCAGATAGACATAAAGAAATCCTTCACAACTATAGTTCTACCTGGACTAACATGCATTTCCAGGTGGCATTTTGAGCCATAGATGGATGCAAGGGTTGTTACCTTCATCTGTTGTCATCTCAGTTCAGAAAAAAATCATTAAAAATTCACAAAACACTTTCTCCACTGACAGAAAATAAGATAGATATCTGCAGGACAAGAGTCTGGTATTGGAGTCAAATTCCAATCATTGCTAGTTTCCAAGGTACAAGTAGATAAAGCACTTCAATTTACAATCATTATGGATCCACAGTGCTTCAAAATGGCAAACATCATCTGGGCTGACTACACTACACTCTCCTGTCATTTCCTTTCATCATCTACTTGCCTAATTGCCACTTCAAAAACTATGCAGAGATGCTATAAATATCTTTGACGCAAATGCTCTATAATTCATGTTGATACAAGATATTGAATTCCTATCTACAACACCAAAGAAACAGTATTTAATGTTATGCAAATGACTGGAATATGCCCCTTTTCACTAGAGGCTCAACTGCAACTATTGAGCGACTCAAAATTTGAAATCTACTACGTTAAAAAAAGTGAGCTTGAACCAGTTAGCTGACTGAAGTATCTACAGTTACATAATGTAATGGGGAAATTCCCCTAGCTCTTTTCCGTTTTCGCCAAGTACAACAAACAGTGGACCACGGCTTAACATCCCGTCCTAAGGACTGCAACCCTTTCCAGTAGCGTATATGTCGACACAACCGGAATTCGAACTCACTGCTTCTTGGTCTAGAGGCATGGGTCCCTAATAGGGCTGTCTCCAGGACCCGTAACCCGAAATTTCCTTGTTCAGTGGGACAGAAAAAATTTCGGCCAAATACTCCCATCCATCAAAAAAATCTGGACTTCATGACATATAATTTTCATAAGCTTAAAACGACAGATTTAACAACTAAAATCATCAACATTGGTTCCCAAAGAATGAATGGAACGGAAAAAATTAAAAGCTGGGGATGGGCCTGGTTGTTAACCACTGGACTAAGCACACTACTACATAATGATACTGATAGTGATAATACATGATTGTATAGTCTACATGTACATACACATAATATAATGTAACATTACACCATACCTCTTCCTGCGAGATTCCCACACCACTCCTGACTGCCAATACCACCCCAGGGATGATGAACATCACAATTCTACAAGCACCATTTCTGTCCCCACTCGGATGAAACGGTGACGTCAAGGGGGAAAATTCGAAAGGTACGGTCCACCAAGTGACAAATGGATTTCCTTGCCTGGGTACAAGTAATTTCCCACTGGTTTGTGGCCGCAACCAACAATATAACAGCTGCCATTGGATGTACATATCTTTACATGCATTTTCAGTTACACTAAAGACTTATGTCATTAATCTATTCAAAGTTAAGAACTGTGTATTTTCATAACCTTAAAATGACAACCGTAGTTAAAAAGAATTGTTTCTTTGGAGTTTTATATGAATTTAAAAATTTGCATAAAAACTGCATTGAAATTACAACTAGAGAATTTACATAGAGGGACGCCAGGCAACATACACATGTAAGCTGATGCTGTCAACCACACATCATTACAAGCACGTTCAATACAACTCTAGAACACTACATGGGATCCATAGATACAACATTAAAAAAAAAAAAAATCACAGATCTAGATTTAAGGTGGGAATGTCAATCCCTGTACAATTGAATCTGAAATATCCCCTACTTGTACTGATGCAAATACCCAATTTGTTCTGTTTAACAAATAATGAAATTGATGTGGAGAATGTCGTGATTAATAAATAATGTAGTAAGGAGATTGACTATGCCGACAATTTATCATTTTGAGGCGGAAAATTGGATGTAAGACGGACAATGTTCACTTTGGAAAGGCCATACCTCCCTCTCTGTATGTCTGGTTCGATATTCTGCTGTTAAAACAAACTAGGAATAACAATAACAGCTTACAAATGCTCTTCACCTAGTTTTACAAGCCCCATGATTTATGGGTACAACACAGCAATTATGTTTACCAAATAAGGTGCATCATCTAATATGTGCAAGCACGTCTATATACTGTAAATGCAGAAATGTTTGCGGTGGTTTTATATTCGCATTTTTTTGCGGCAACCGTTTCACCGCGAACTTAAAGCCACCACAAACATTTTTGTCCAATACTGTAGCAATATGTGACTATAGCACTGCCGTGAACTTAAAACAACGCGAACACTCCATTTTCGCCTTAGCGCGAAATAAAAACCATGTGAACTTAAATGCATTTACAGTAACCGACGCAAAACCGGGTAGCGAATGAGTGTGTGTGTGGCTTGACATTGTACCTCTCAGACTGGTAACATTTGGTGCCATCCCAAACAGATGGGGAAAAGAAAAAAACCTTGCCAACTCCAATTTTCTACTACTACTAGTAACTACATGTAGTTGCAAATATTTCAAGGGAAAAAATTGTATTTTTGTTAGTACATCATATAGTTAGTATTTAAATCTGGATTCCAAGTAGGGCTGTCTCCGGCTTTAGATTCTTTTCCATCCCGATTAGTAGCCACTGTAAATTCATTTAAATCTGGGGTGACTTAATTTTGTGGTGGGGGGGAAAAGGAGCGCTAGCTGTTTGCAGACCCGCCGGTATCCCCGTGTTTAACTTTGCGGTTGAAACAACTGTAGCGCCACAATGCCAACACATGTTCGCTGTGTGCTGTGAGTGTGACTTGATTTGCACATGTAATGCTATCTATTTGCAAGAACCTGTACAAAATGCTTGAACGGTCTACTGGTTTTAATACAACAATATATATACACTGTGTGAGCTATTAACCCTAGTCCTGCTACGCCCGGCAATTGCCGGGTTGTACATTATTGTTCTGTATGCTAGCCCAGACAATTGCTGGGTTGGGAATATTTCTACAATGCGCTAGTTGCACCCGCGCGGTTGTTGTACAGCGTGGTAACTAAAATTGAGCAATATCAAACGAGTACCCTTTCTTTCAAATTTTTCTGCGCACTTCAGCAGTGGGGGTATATTTTTGCTCTGGAACTCTAGCAGGACAAGGGAAATTATAGACATGCAAGTGTTATAAATGACAGGACACGTTGTACTTGGGCTTATTCAGCCACTGAAACCACATGCGGGCTTGAATTAAGTTCTAAACAGGAACATGCGGCTACAGCGTCTTTTCTGAAGATACAGCGTGAGTGTGTACGGTTGGCTTGAGGTTGCCCACTATTTTGCCTATAGACATGTAGTTACTTGTTGTAGAGTTCACATTGGTTAAGTGGCAAACCTACAACTTCTGTCTGTTGGGACAGCTGGTAGAGGTGTTGAAACACTAGCTGTCTCATCTATGGAAGGAATCCTTCCCAGACAAACAAGAAGTTGTGTTATGAGGAACCAGGATTCATTCCACATGTTCCAAACTTGAACCTGGCTCCGTTCCATGTACATGTCCCACGAACACAAATCAAATCTACTGAGTATCTAAACTTCTCTCCATGCAGAAGTTTATAGGCCTCAGCTTGTTTTGGACGTCTTTTTAAATGTTTTTATCGTGCCTTCCTTATTTTGTCAGGTTTTCCTTTTGTCTGCCAGCCAAAGATAACACTTGACAACATATACAGCCGATGAAAAGGCCTAAAAAACGTGTCCAAAACAAGTTTTTAGGTGTTTTTATCTGGCTTTCTGTTTTGTCAGGTTTTGTTTTTGGCTAGCAGACAAAAAGAAAACCAGACAAAATAGAAAGCCTGATAAAATGCCTAAAAAGACGTCCAAAACAAGCTAGCTGGAGCCTAACTTACTGCCCTAACCTCTGCATGGAGAGTACAAATCTACTGCTGATATAGTATTAGATCATTGTCGAACAACTTATAAGAGCTTCAGCCTGTCTATAGCTGCCTATAAAGACAGCACTTGGCTTGACTCAAGGCACACAATAAATACAGTACAGTGCATTAAGCCAAAGAAGTTTGCAGTACAAGCATTTTAAGCCATCAATTCCTATTTGGATATAGGAACTAATCTCCAAGCAGATCACTATGGTGGCATGACACTATCCATGGGCCAAACAGTATCCAGCCGGCTAGCCGCAAGGGAGTTTAGTAGTTGTACTAGAAAATGTACTAGCAAGGAGGTTATATTACATAACCTTCTTGGTACTAGTAGGAACAACATTCTTTCAGGTCAAGGACAACATAAATAGGGTCTGTGTTGGCTGTTGGGGGAAAAGTAAACTGTATCAAATTTGAGAGAATCCGAGAACAGTTAGAATTTTGGGTAAACCAATTGCTAGATGTACACTGTACATTTGGAGTAAGCCACGTGAAACGCAACCGTTTGTTCAGCTATCTGCCTGAGGGGTTTCTGTCTCACCTGACTGAAAGCTAATCGTCCTGAAAATCATTCAAGCTTCCTACAACATGTACAACCTTACAGTTACAGTAACACCATAATAAAAAGTCAGGTAATACTCAAACACTTCTGCTAAATACACACCTTTGTCCAAATAATACATTCTATGCAAAATTATGAAAATGTAATGGCTTGTAATAATAAATTATTTCTAGTTTGGCAAGGAGCTCTAATGAGGGTAGTTGTCCTATCTTGCAATGGATCATACTACAAGCTCACAATGCATATCTTGTAACACTTTATGCCAAGATACTCTCCAAGCAGAGGTTAAGCTCCAGCTTGTTTTGGATGTCTTTTTAGGTGTTTTTGTTAGTCTTTCTCTTTTGCCACGTTTTCTTTTTGTCTGTCAGCCAAGCTGGAAAACTTGACAAAATAGAAAGCCAGATAAAAACACTTGAAATACGTGCAAAACAAGCCAAAGACTAACCCCTGCTTGGAGTGTGTGCCAAAAGACCTCCAAGAAGTGTATGTTTTTCTTAATTTTATTCTAAACAATCATGAAAAGGCACCTGCTTGTAATACTTTTACCTTGGCAGGGAGCTCTGCTAAGGGGCAAATGGCCTTCTTAGCCTAACAATGGATCATACTAACAGAAGTCCCTTCTTACTCTTAGTTCATACAAGGAGGTTTCTATATAAAACCTCCTTGGTTCATACATGCACTAACAGAAATCCCATACAACTTTGGATTATACTATACTTAGTATAGAAATTCTTTTTACAATCCTGGATCCAGATCATTTCGTTAATCTGGCCTAAACCCACCTATATGAAAATCACTTTCACAGAAAAATCAACCGACCAAACTTGCCAACAAACAATCAGGGCATTATTAAGATGAAACCAGAAGAAAAGATATAAAGCCTTTTGTCCATTTCTGGTCACTAGGGGTGGATACCGGTTCAGCTTAATAAGATCCAAGTCCAAGTTTAGGTCCAAAGATTTAGGTTCAGGTCCGGACCTGAACCTGGACCTGATCCTGTCCAGTTGATGTTTTGTTTTATTAGAACAATATTAAGCATAGAGAATTAATACTGACACACACGACTATAAAAGTTCTTAGTGAGAAGAATTTTCAAGATAAACCAGTGTTTGATATTTGAATGTTACACTTAGTTCAAATGCCTTTTCTGTCAGAGGGGAGACTCTAAACACTTTTTATCAAACAAAATAGAAAAATATATTTGCACTTTGTTCAGGTTTTTTTTGGACTCAGGTTTTTGGCTTTCAGGTTTTTTGGACTCGGTTCTTGGATGTTATAAAGGTCCGAATCAGGTCCAGCGAACCGGTATCCACCCCTACTGGTCACTCTTTAACTTCTACATCACCTGTATACAGTATTACTGCAACTGCACAGTCTCTCACCACTGTGTCCAACAACAGTTCTTGACTACACAGAATATGCAACAGTTCTCTTGAGATCTCCTACCTTACCTCTTCAGTACACCTGTATTAACAGTACCTCACCTGATTTACATCATGACATAGCCATGATGTAAAGTTGTATCGTATTCTCAATCTCAATTACCATTTCTTTAGAAATAGACAAAAAAAATGACGCAAACTCCTTAGTCTGTCTAATTCAGGAAATTAAAACATGAAATTAGATGGTCACCAGGTCATCAAAATTACAATTTGCTCACTGATATCAAAAAAGCTTTTAGAAAAACAGTTGATATGAGCTTCCACCAGAAACAGTTAAACTGTCAAGCAGACATTACTTGCTCAAACTTGATAATGACCACACAACTTGTAAATGAGGTGGTTTCACAAGATTGGTATTGTTATGCCATTATTTCACACCAAGTTAATTAGATTATCCATTGAGGTAGACATTCAGGATGGGACCCAACTGGAAGTCATCTGTTACCGGTGACAGGTTAACTGTTTTGCTAATAAGGTAATTAGCCCGCCTATTGTGGTAAAGCCTGGGGCGCAGTTACCTGGAATTGGTCACAGGTAAATGCACACGCACCATCCTAATAGTCACGAATATATTACGAGTCTAGTCATGCAATGGTGGAACATTGCTAACATGGTTATTCATGAGAGAAAGTGGATTATACATAACTTATTGCATTTTTATCAAAAACTTAATAACAGTGTTTTCCTTGACCCCATGACCCAAATCCTCGATTTCTTAGAACTAAAATTTTCATAACTCCCCAATGGTAGATCACAGAAAGATGAATTAAAAACCATTTCATCTGTCAGAAACAGTCCTATCTAAGGATCAATAGCCTAGGATGCAAGATAATCATAAACCTGAACCCCCTACAAAATGTATTATGAGGCACTTATTTATCATGCTAATGTCTATAAACAAAAGACTCGGGATTAGAATTATAAGACAAGTACCTGAGACATTGTGCTTGAAGATCTAAACTTGACCGCTGTAAAATTTAGCTCTAAACGTTTATGCACATGAGTACAGCGGCCGCGGGAGAATAGCCAAGTGTGCCACATGAACAGCTAAGGTCCCGTTATGAAATCTTTTGCCGGTTGAACCTCCTTGGTTGAACATATGTTATGCAAAACCAAGGAGGTATATTTTACGTGCAGCTGCTCAAACAAGTACAAAAACAACGTTAGCAACTCGGTGCAGCCTTAAAGTAACAATAAACAGTGTTTTGGGATCTTAATCGAAGTAAACATAAACAAACAGATAAAAGCACATAGCGGATCTGCAAACCAAAAAGTTACCGCAAATTTATTGTGTTAATCAAACGGGCCATATTAAACCGTGGTAGTTTTTTGTACGCATTCCTATGCACAGAGCTTATAGAAAGCATCTAGCTTGCTCACGCTTCCTTTAACGGTTGGCTGAAACATTTTAAACGATCGCAAACCTAAGCTGGCATGGCCTGGGATAAAAACACAAGGATGTCACGCTAACCTGCATAACGCTATACACCGTGTAAGAAATTATAATGGAGATGTTTAACGGCATTCAACCTACCTAGAAAGCCACCGTTTCCTTTCTTCTCTTCAAACAGTACTGCAGCCTTGAAGCTGAAGAAAGTCTCAAGGAGTGATCATCGCGGTTTTGCGGTTTCTTGAAGAGAAAAGACTGAAGAGTGGCAATCTTTTCCTCCTCTCACCCACTTCCGGTGATGCTGAGAGTTGAGCGGAAAGGGAGGGGATGCTGGGTAAAATTTAAGGGGAGGTCCGTTGTATATGTTGCGTCGACGTCACGTAATATGATCTCGGAAATCGATATATCATCTGACTGTCGATATGCCTCTTCGCTATTAGCCAGAAGGAAAGAAATTCAATGGTATAACATTTAGGGGAAAAAAAAGGATGAAACCGTGTTATGTTGTGATCAACTTTATTGCTCATTTTATTTATTCATATGATCTGCAATCAACAGACGAAGTTTTTTTTAATACGATCGAATTTCTGAACAAATTGCAGGATTTAAAAAAAAATAGGTATGATAATGATATCAGCCTCATTACTCACATGGGTACCTACTGGCTGAAATAATACAACCTGGTGAATTAACAATCCACACACAACAAACACAAATAGAATTTGAGATCACTTTCCTAACAGTGTTACGTCAACCTATGTGTAACGTCAACTGTATCAAATTCCCACCACTGTTAAAAGGTCTTAGAATTAACAGCTAATGTTGCAGACTTGAGTACTGTACTTGTAATATTTAATGTCCGTGCAGTCAGATCAGTGTTTAATTTTCTTCAGTTGACAGCAAGTTTGTCTGGCTTTCAGTTTTTCACCCTGCATTTAAAAGAAAGAAGAAGAAAAAATACATACGTTTCATAGCGCGAATTAGCAAATAATTAGACAACACTTTATTTGCACTCAGTAATGAACGATGTACATATTAACTTCGTTTCGACATTGATGATGTGATCATTTTGTGATGAAAGATTATAGATTATAGGGCGTGTATTAAAAAGCGGACAGCGGATGAAAACTACTTTCAAATGGACAACTGTGAGTCCCCCTAGCGACCATCATCAGATAGCATTCCTCTACCGCAAGTGAATGGTGATGAAATGACGGGAAAACGTCTTTCATCTGCATCTGAGACCGTGCCAAAAGAAATGATAATGCCACACTAATGTTGCTGTATACGTTTTATAGTTTTTTAATGTGTATATCATACTTGTGATTTTGTAAAATATTTGAATTGAATGTGGTTTCTCCATTGTACTTGGTTTTTCTTTGCAGAACACTTGCCAAGAGGTACTGTTTGGTCTGCAATGTCGTATGATCTCGTATGCAGGACTTTTTGCTTGATGCAGATCGCCCCTCCTGATCCGAGGCCCGATTGCAGGAGCACAGCTGTGATGCCACATGGTTTTTGAAAACAACAACATCATGTGGTAATTTGCATATAGCTAAGACTCATGTTGCCAGGTGAAAGGTCAAGAAATGGGTGTGATGTGTCCACCAGGTAAAGAAATAGTGCGCCGATTCATAAGGTTAGCAAAAGATAAGCTCTACACTAGAATATGAATGATATACATTTTTAATTGGAATACATCTTTTTGAATCCATTTTTCCTCAATATATCCGGCAATATCGCGTAAAAATAAACTAAGATCCCATTTCCTGCGCGTACCAATACACGTGGCAGATCGTGGTGTGACCGCGTGGCGATGTTTGGAATGATCGAAAGTTGTCTTGGGGAACTATATGTGGATCAATGGTATTAAAATACAGTATATTTGCAGCTATTAATAAAAATGTATACATTTTGATATTTCTACGCATTTCATTATATCTGGTAGTGATAATAAAGAGGTGTGTGTCAACAAGCGTCTGTCTATTGCCTAGAACATAAACAACACACCCCCACACAATTCTAGAAGTGGACAATTCCTACGGCCGCCATATGAGAAGACGGGAAAGGGGACGACTGATCGAAGGGCTTCGCCGAAAAATTCTGTCAAAATGAGCGACGACGAAAGGGATTTGGACGTGGATAGCGACGTAAGAATGTACCCTAACCGGTGTTTGGATTTTTAAGCCCAACTGCGCCGTGCTTGCTCAGATCTGGGTGTTAAGGTGGTGTTTTTGTTTCAGGATGATGGCGCGGGTGACGGGGCTGGCGGTGAGCGGAGCGGCATGACAGCGGTGGGTTGTTTTGCTTGTCACGTGGACTCAGACCTGCGTGCTGCTCAGGTCCCGAGCACGTAAACACACCCAGACAGGGTCCCGACTACTTTAGATCTCACCAAACTTGTTCAACCCCAACGCCGCTTATTTTCTAGCTACTAGATTCTTTGGGTACTGATTCTTGATTAAACGGTCTTGTAACGTTTATTTTTGGTGTGCGCCAAAATTTTGAGGGCTTGGAGTCTTGTAGTCGTTTCGGACCTTGTCCCGTGGGCAGGTCACGCAAATCCAGCCATGACATGTCAAAACACGCCCTAACCAGACTATTTAGTACTGATTCTCAGCTCAATCTAAATTATGATGGAAGCTGTCTCCACCCACCCCTATTATCTGGGATATAACGTCATTCTGTTGAACAATTATTATTTGTGGATGGGAGTTTTTCGTGAGACAGGGGACTTCCGTTCAATTAAATGTCGGGAGGACAAAATATCTCAGTCCAGTTGAACCGGGCCAGTAGAGAAATTGAGTGTGGAAAAGCCACCAAACCAGTTGATTCATGTGAAGACATGGTTTTTGAGTTGTTTTCTACCAACCTCATCTAAGATAGGGGGTGTAAACAATGACATCATAACATAACCATGGTCTACCTTGAAGTTTATCCCTTCGTTCAAGCCATGTCTAAGACCCTGTTTATACCAGGATTTTTTCATCCTGGTATGAACGGTCAAATCCAGGTCCAAGATCCTGATCCGCCGACTTAGCTTCGGGATCGATCCCGCATATTCGCGAATCCTGGTATGAACAGGGTCTGACCACTACATTCACTATCATAAATATGCATTTTTACATATGATTGTTGTCATACTTAAGTTTGAATTTCACACACAACCCACAACCAAAAAGAATGTGATATGCAACATAGATGCCAAGAAGTGTTGACGGTTACATGTAAAGCCCTAATGAATTTAGTACAAAGTACAACATATAAATCAATGACTATCATAAAAAGACAATGCAGAATTATACAAATATTAGACTGCAACCATACAGATCATTGGGTTACATAAAAAGTTACTGTATTTGGCATACGTAAGTATACCAAACTGGTCAGAATATCTGGCAAAATATTACTATTTACTTTTTAGTCCATATTGCTTTGAATTTGTGATGATCTGACATTGTGACAACATGGACAAATTTATGAATATATTTGCAACAAATTACTCCTGTTCTAGCCTTTTATGTCATTATACCTGCCTATTAAAATAACATGGTTGAAAGAACCTTGCCTTGGGCTTTTCAGCTACTGGAAAGTAGCAAGTCACTATTGACTGTTGAATACTGAAATATTACTGATACTTGAAGTGATATATTCAGAGATTGTTTTTTCAGTCATTATCTAGTTGTAGATTGAGTGTAAACACATGTACCTTATAATTATCTACATTTTCCTTTCAGTTAATTGTAAAGCTGGCTCAAAATCACTGGTGTTAAGGATATTATTGTGTCAAGTTTAGTATAAACATACAAGTCTATTTCATAGTAGTGCATGGGTCAGTGGAACTACATCACGTACATGTATATATGATTGATTTTACATGTTTTGAAAAATGATTTCGTCTGTTTTAAAGACTCTTATTGCAAGAAACAAGCCTGTGTTCTGTTGTTTTTCTGTTTTTGCTACAGATTTTGTTTGTCCCCGTTATGTGAGCTGCATACTGACACTGTTTTCTTGTTCTCTTCCAGGCGGACAAAAGGGCACACCACAATGCACTTGAGAGGCAAAGAAGGGACCACATAAAAAACAGTTTCAGTAGCCTTAGAGATGCTGTACCGGCCCTGCAGGGAGAAAAGGTCTGATATGTAAATGAAGACAGCCTCTTGAATAGGGAAACATGATCCTTTGATTCTTGCTCAGTTGTCTTGCTAAATCTGTCTGCTAACAGTAATAGCTACCATTCCACAAAGCAGAAATCCTCTGTGAAAGTTTACCCTTAGGATTAATGTCTTTGTTAAGGAGAATTAAAGCTTAGATATGGTTATCCTGGTCGGGAACTTAGTAAAAGTAGTCTTGCAACTGAAGCTGCTTGGTTGTGTGCATATTTGACATGCTCCCAAAGGGGGGGGATGTGGTGTGTCCAGTTTCCTGTGTTTTGCCAGCCATAGCTTTGTACACAAGCTTCGTACACAAATATGTGGGCTTCTGCATATCAGGTTGTAATTATGTATGCTAATGCAATAAGGCTTCTCTCTTAGACCTGATTTACACTAGGAAAATGTCTGGATGTCAACAACGGACGATCTAAGTTTTTACTTAATTTTAAACTTTTACTAGTATTTTCTGAGGTTGAGATAGCAATGATAAAGAGTGATAACAGGTAGGAAATATGCTAATGAACCATCTGACAATTTTACATTGCACTTCTTGCTCAGGATACTGCAGGGCAGACTGCGGCAAAACAAAAGGTGATGAAATCATCTTTAAGGATCTTTTTTTTTTTCTACCCAAAGTATTTTTGTAACATACTACTAATCTCCCTGTGATTTAACAGCAAATGTTGATTGGATTTGCTAATAATAATCGTGATTTAATGCTAGACTGAAGTGATTACTTACATATAGTCTGGGAAATAAATGGAGTTGATGTTAAAGGAAACCCAAGCAATATTATGGCCCGAAAATTGGATTTTGAAAGTCAATTTATTTTGTGATTTCCAGACATGATAAGTTCAAACAACACTATCACAATGTATAGCGATGTCCACAATGTAAAAATATGACATAGTTGACTTAAACTTAAAGTCGTCGCCAGGGTTTTTGTAGGCTCACGAAACTAAGGAGATCATCATAAGGCACGTTTTTGCACGGTTTTAAAATGCTCAAAGTATGAAATTATTACGGAAATATGCTGAACAGTGTTAGTAACTGTCACTAGCAAGAAGAATTCACATTTTTTTGTTTCCATTTTTTTGGCCTTGATATTGCTTTGATTGCCTTTAAGTACTTATACTTGTAGACGGGGGATGGGTTGAAAATTGAGAATGTGAGAGAAGCAGAAAAATTTCCCCTGCATGACAGAAGCCAGGTGCAATGAACTTGGATGGTCTTGCCCTAAAGCATCCTTGGCAGGAAGTTTGTCTTTGTCCTTGTGTTCATGATCCGTTTCTCAGCAGGCATCAAGAGCACAGATACTGAACAAAGCAACAGATTATATCCAGTACATGCGGCGCAAGAACCAGACGCACCAGCAGGACATAGACGACTTAAAGAAACAGAACGCACTCCTGGACCAGCAAGGTTAGACATCTGGAAAGTTCTTAAGAATTTTGACAAAAAGCTTGAACTACATTTACAATTGTTATGTTCAGGATATAATTGTAACACTATCGATCTCAACATCTCACGAAATGAGTGCTTGTGGATGAAGAAAAGACACAACTGGAAGGAAGTTGTGGTATAAGTGTGTGTATCTTCTCTGGGTTTCTGTAATAAACTGTAAATCTGGAAATGTCGTAGTGATTTTAAATTTTGCAGTTTTCATGGTGACTATGGCAAATGCACTTCACTTCATTCCAATGTATAATGTACTTCAGAACTTAACCACAAACTTGAAATACTGCAAAATTAAGTCGCAGTGAAAATAAAAGAATTTACAGTGTTACTGAGACCTCCATTGCCGCGTTTTTGTTTCCGCAGTCCGTGCCTTGGAGAAAGCGCGAGCGACGGGCAACCTCTCCACCGCACTCCTGAACGATGCCTCCTCCCTGGGGTTGAAAACGAGATCGGGGTCGGACAGTTCGGACTCCGACGACAACACCAACACTCACACTCAGGGTCAGCGGAAACGGCTCAAAACAGACAACAAGAAGAGCTGATAGAGTGCCAAGTATATGTCCTAAATGATAGAAAACTTCCACCAAGCTAGCGTCTTTAGCTTAGTCTCCAGCATTAGAGAGCATGTCGCTTGTATATCTAGCATTGTATTGAGTGTAAATAAGAGGTACATTAGGTGTGTCTTGAGCTGTATGTACTTGACTTTAAAAGGGTTGGTGACGTGAAAAAAAAGGGACACATCCTAGTATTATTGCTTAGCTACATGATTGCTTGTGTTTGTATCTTAGTGTGTATAGGGTTAGACAAGTTTCTGCCAGCATTTAGAAGAGGTAACAGATTATGCACAGTCGGTATGGTTAAGTCATGTTACCTCGATGATTGCAGCAAAATCTTTGAAACCAAGCTTTTGCACTCCACGTCACGATCACAAACACTGGTTACCAGAAGTGTATGTTTTAAATTGTCTTTGTGGGGTATCGATTAATGATGTTCACTGTCATTGTTGACCATGTTGTCAGCATGTTAACCTGGGCAAATTCAGACAGTCTTACAAACCAGATGTTGAAGTATTGTGAAATAGACTAAAATGGTACCGAAGCAAGTATTTCATTGAGTTAGTCATTATGGATTAGGAGACGAGAGAATCTTTGAACAGCTATATACGTACAGAAAAAAAAGACCCCATTTAAATGACCAAGCCTTTGTGATGCACCAGCCACTGTCTTATGAGGAGAGATTGCAAATTGCAAAAGTTCCAAAAATGTTATTAAACGGCATTAGGTGATAGATATCTCCATAGACAGTGTCATGAAATGGTGCATCGGTACTTCTTGTGCAGCTATTGTATTTCCAGTGTGGGGAGTGACACTGTTACCACTGACCAATGTCGGTGTTTATTACCCACAGCACTAACTCTGCTGTCCCAAGTTTGCCCACTTTGTGTGAAGAGGGGTTGAAACAATTTGTAGGCTATACAGAAAGCTAGCCTCTTTCCTAGACTTCTAGGGGTGCTGATGTATATTTTCTTTTGGGGGAACGCTGATTCGCGGTTTTGAACATAGGCTAAGGTTCTCGATGCTGATCTATCTCCCCCTGCATTGACAACCTGGCCCATGTTGAAAATTGCGTATCAGCCCCCACTAGGCTTTTAGCTAGGCATGCGTCCATGATACTAAAACAAGGAAATCTTTTTCAGCTGGACGCACAGAAGACCCCGTTTCCCTGGTAATTACAGACACATGTGACTGTTACAGTGTTACTCATGCTGTTTTTTAGTCCTACCACTGCCCCCCACCCAACCCCAAATAAATGCCAGCGTTCCTAGAAGTCTGCGAAAGAGGCTATACAGAAGCCACCAGAGTAACAAGCCAGCGGAGTCACCTTCTCTACCCATTCTGCTGGGCTTCATTTTCCTTTGTGAATGTAGATAAAAACTGGTAATATTCTAACTCAGTGGTGAAAGGATAGGTGTGACCACATGACCACATACCATAGTCCTGACATTTTGGCCACTGATCATTAAAATTGAATGTAATTGTATTAAAGGCAAATGTACATGTAGGTCTCTGCTGCAGTTTGAGGTTAATTGGTTTGTGGTGAGGTTACAAGAGAGTAGAAATGTCCTTATTAAAACTCGAAGGGTCCATCATAACAAAGGTGGTGTGTATATTAGCAATAAAGCTACCTTTCACCCTGCAATGTTGGCTCTCTTGTCTTGATCTGTAGTGTAACCAGTTCTAGCTTATAGACAATTGTTTGTTCAGACCCTTGTAGTGTGTAGAGGCAAATAGGGCAGCAAGTTTCCTTGCTGTTTCAGTAGCAGGGTATATTTTTACAGGGAAGGGTAACCCTACCCCTTTAACATGCCCAAGGCACATTCTCGAACATGGATCCCCCATTTTACATCCCATCCAAAGGATGGGTGCAGCCCCAACAGAGATGCCCTACCCAGAGGCTGAACTGGTGTCTTCCAGTCACCAAGTAGTTTGAACCAGGAGCTCAACTGTGAGACTGCTACCAGTTGAGCTACAGGGACATCCCTCCTTCAGCAGTGAAGACCAGAAACTTGTGTCCCCCCAAGTGGGACGCCATAACACAGTATAATCTTAGCCTCCATAACAGGCTTTGAACTGGCTTTTTTTTGGCTCAATAATACACTTTTTGCAGCCAGCCTGTAAGTATCAGCCACCCCGCAACCATCTACCGGGAAGATGGTTACGGGGCTAAAAGTTACAGGCTGGCCGCAAAAAGTATTATTTAGCCCCCAAAAAAGCCGGTTCAAAGCCTGCTATGGAGGCTAGTGTAATCTGCATATGGCTTGCCAAAGCTCTAAGGGGCTTGTATCGTAGTATAGTCTGGATGCCAGACCCCCAAACTCTGAAATATCTATCGATTTCAATCTACCGAATCGATAGATATTTCAGAGTTTTGGGGTCTGGCATCCAGGCTAACTGTAGTAAGGGGTTAGTAATGAAGTGTGTTTTAGATCATGATAGCCTAGATGTTGACTGAATGGGGATATTATTTCACATTTTATGAGGTTGCGAAATAAGTCCACAAATTGGCAATGGTTTTCACAAAAAAATAAGATTTGTAGAAACGAAAAGGGTCCTTCAACCAAAAAATGCTACCCGGTAAGTAAAAAATACAACATTCACTAAATTGGGTAGCCACCATCCATAAGTGGCATGTTGAACCAATACAACCTGATTCAATTTAAAGGCAACCAAAGCAATATTAGGGCCAACAAATGGAAAAAAAAATGCTGAAATCTTTATGGTAGTGACATTTACCAACATTGTTAAGCACATTAGCGTAATAACTTCATACTTTTAGGATTTTAGAACCGCGCAAAAGCGTGCCCTACGATGATCCCTTTGCCAGCCTACGAAAACTCCGGCCACGATTTTCAGTGAGTTCTCACATCACAACGTCATATTTCTAGATCATGGACGTTGCTATACATTGTGATACCGGTAGTGTTGCTTGAACTAATCATGTATAGGAATGACTAATAAAATCTGATTTTCGGACCCTAATATTGCTTGGGTTTCCTTTAAGAAGGGAAACCACCCTGTAGCAGGTGGGAGGTTCTCCACTAACTAAAGCCTTCCCAACAGATAACAGTGTTTCTGTGATGAAATATTCTGCCTCTGAAATATTGATGTCCGTGTATTCTCCATGGAGCAATCCAGCCTTCTAGATGCTTGGCCTTGATGAGCTGCAGACCATTATGTGCAGACAATTTGTTTCCTCTTGAGGTGTAGAAGGGTTGTCCAATTTTGGGTGACGGTTTGTTGGTTAAGCCCCCCTCTCACTGGACCCGCGGTACACTGGCGGCGTCGCTGCGCCCTAAACTGGATTTGTGTTACCCTTGACTTTATAATGGGAATATCATTCAAAACGTACAAAAATGACCAAAAAGACAACAAAACACACAAAGCTGAAAAATATTTTTTTGTCGATGAAATTCGTTGAGTGCTTTGTCGTGTCGCGGGTCCAGTGAGGGGGGGGCCTAAGAAACACCTCCCTTTACTTGCAACCATGCTGTAATTTCCGATTCCACAATTTGATGCTCTTAATTCTAGGAAAAACTGTCCCTAGAAAGTATTTCCAATTTTTGGTGTCTGCCTGCTGTCCACTTATCTTTCAACAGTCACACCCTAGAGTAATTAAACCACACATAATTTATAACCCATGCTCAACATTACCTTCTTAGATCCCCCCTATTTGTTCAGTCCCTTGTAGTAGTGTCTAGTGGCACATAGGGCAGCAAGTTTCCTTTACTGTTTCAGTAGCATGGTATATTTCTACAGGAAGGGATTGCTAGCCCTTCTCATGCACCTCCTAGAGCACGGGACCCCGAAAGACAGATGCAGCCCCAACCTAGATGCCCTTCCCAGGATTGAACCAGGGTTAGCAACTAATTGGAACCAGGAGCTCAACTGTGAGACTGCTACCAGTTGAGCTACAGGGACATCCCTGGATCCCCCTATAGCCACTCATTTATACATAACATCTACTATAAGGCCATGTTGATTTGATTATATGGATGACATCTGCGAGCGCATCAACTTTTGTCTGTTTCTACAAAAAAAAAACATTTTCGCCCATACCGTAAATTGTAAAAAGCAAAATGAGAAAATACATGCTGTAAATTGCAAAAAAATATTTCGGAAAACAAATACCAATGTCTTAGAATGCCAAAGTCAATTCCAAAGTCTTTTGAAGGAACAAAAATGAAGAACCTATATTTCGGTATACCGTACTCTGTGTGTTTGCTATTGTTCATCCTTCCTAACCACATAGATTTCATAAAGAAGGCAACTTTTTTTTTCACACACATCGGTTTTGGTGTTCCCAGAGGATGTCATCCACATAATGAAATCAACATGGCCTAACATAATTCCACCAGGGTACATGATTCCGCCACCCTGAAAAGATACGTCCAAACAGATCTCCAACCCAATGTCCCCCAGTATATTGTACTCCTATATATCTAAACTGTGCATACCTGGAGGGAGCTGCACTAGAGATCTCTCAAACCAAGGACATGCTCAAACCCACTGTTTTCTAAAGTGGCAGATGTACTGTAACTAGAGCTGTGTACCTAAACAAATTCTAGGTACAGGTACAGGTACAGGTACACGGGTCAAGGTACAGGTCCGGACCTGAATCTGTACCTAAACTACTTGTTCGGAAAATGCTAGATTTTCAATAAGGATAAAAGCATGTTAGAACTGGTAAAAACATAATATTTGATTGTGCTAGGTATTATTTTTATGAAAACACAGATGAAAATTTGACTCCAGCCATGCAAATGTGTTTTCTGTGCTTTAGAGTGGCTTTAGAGCACTGCCACGGTAATTTCATAGTAATTTTATCTGTCAAAGTGGCCATCCCCTGAGTCAGGTCCAGTACCAATACAGCAGGGTCAGGTATTTTGGACCTGTACCTAATTGATTGTACCCGGTACTGTATCGGTACAGTGTACCGGTACACAGCTCTAACTGTAACCAAGCAAAATAATGTAAATGGCGGCTACAGCAGTTTCACAACTTTTGAACTTGCATTCAGACAATTTCTTTATTGATAAAACAACAACTTGCTCCTGTAAGATCATGGTTTAATGTAATAATGCAAGAGTTCATTCACTGTTTGAACAAGACAAGATAAAGGTATTCATCTTGCAGCAGTGTCTTTAAAGAACACATTGGACCATGTAACACTGTTGAAGAACAGAATTATTCAATGACATGTACTATATACTAGCTGTCAGTATGTACATGCACTATGGCCATATACAAAACATGTAGCACCCTATCGATAATGTAAATTCGGTCCTGATATTTCTGGCACAGATTTTCAAATATGTACCTTTAGTACCGCAGCCACTATTACAGGGCATGTAACACCAACACATTAACATAGAGAAGTGTTGATTCGATTAATATATGGATGACATCTGATGATTCAATTTTCCTCCGTTTCAACAAAAAAATGTTTTTCGAACGCTCACATAATTTTTTGCGATTCCCAGATCTAGAGGATGTCATCCATATAACCTAGAGGATGTCATCCATATAATCAAATCAACACGGCCAAGCTAGGAAACATTGCTGGGAACATAAAACTAACTACCTGTACAGAATCTGAAACATTTTTGACAGTTGTTGATGAAAGATAGACATCCAGGTAATAAGATACGCCAAATAGTAGTTACTCAAGCAACTGGATATGATTTTGGAAATGGTCAGACGTTTCAAGTAGCATCCACTACTTTTCGTCAGTGACTGTGAGCAAGACAGTCGAACAGCAGGGTTTTTTTTTGACAGTCAACAACAGTTTGTAAGAATGTCCTCAAGAATGGGAGGAGCAGCAATAATACTCATGCACAAATGATCGTTTTTTAATCTATCTCCAAACAGCTTCTGTGCGAACTTAGGCTAAGGAAAAAAATGTTGTGTTTCTCAGGTTACCCGACCGACCCTAGTAAAAACCTTGTCGACCCAGCCTAGCCTTTTTTTGACGACCACTGGCAAGGTACATGGAATTTTCAATCTGACATCTGAGTGGTGAAATTCAATACAATTACAGTGGCCATTTTGAATTTCCCAAGGTCAGCTCGGGGTCATGCACCAAAGTGAGGCTCAGGTTGGTGTATTTCTCACTCAATTAACATATCAAGGCTTTGAATAGTTGATGTAAGTATGTGAGATAAACTTTGAACTTCTTTGTTCAGTTTATTGATATACATGTACTTGTACAATGTATATCTGTATGATTAGAAAAGTATCATAATAATGTTGAAAATACCAGCGTCCTAAATGCTTTTCAGTTTTACATTTGTCAAACTGTATTTCTTGACTAAAACATTTTTTTCTAAAAGAGAGAGAGAATCCAACGCAATTTTTTCAGTAATAGGAAACACAACATTAATTTTCCTTGGCCTTTAACAGTGTGACATGCAGACTGAAACAATTAAAGGAACTCAAAACAGGGACGGATATGCAAACTGTGAATTAGAAGCTGACACTTCTATTCTTAACAAAATATCTCAACTGATGTGACAACAGAGAAGTCCCCCAGTACTGGCCTGGTGGGCATTTTAGCGAACGTATTATACAAACAGGGGAATGTTACTTAGTTAAACCTCATAGCTAACTCTAAAGGTAGTTATATCAGGGCTGTCTCCAGCTTTAGTTTAACTTTTTTCTGTCACACTCATTTTTTGTGGAGCGTTAATTTTTGTTGTTAAATCTGTAATTTCAAGATTCCGAAAATATAGTAAATACAGAAATGTTCACAGTGATTTTATGTCCGCAGTTTTCCCGGCGACCGTTTCACCGCGAACTTAAAGCCAACGGAAACATTTTTGCCCAATACTGTTAGCAGTGTGTGACTTATTATAGCACTGCCGCGAACCTAAAATCACTGCGAACACTCCATATTCACCTTAGCGAGAAAAAACAAACATGCAAACTTAAATGCATTTACAGTAGATTTCCATCAATTTTGTGTCCTGAAATTCAGAATTTTAGGACGAATGGGGTAAATTTTTTGTCTGGGAGGAAGGGACGGATTCTGAAGACAGCCCTGAGTTATAAGGACCTTCAGGAGGCTGAGTTTGGAGATGGAACAGGTAGAACACCGAAGTATGAGTTGGCTTGTACCACGGCCTCTGGACTGATGTTGTACACAGGGTGGGTGGCATGCTGCAAGGGAGAAACAAACAGGCTGTCACATACAAACATATAAAAGCTGGAACATACTGTAAATGCAGAAATGTTCGCGGTGGTTTTATGTTTGCGGTTTTCGCGGTGAACTTTCAGCGCCAACTTAAAACCAAACTTTTTGCTCGCCAGTATGACTGTAGCGCTACTATTGCATTGTTTCAAACACAAACTTAAAACCACCGCGACCACTCCATTTTCTTCCTACCGCAAAAAATAAAAACCATGTGAACTTAAAATGCATTTACACTTCAGTATTACACATGGGCAATTACAGGGCTCAAAATTCACTTTCCTGAATAGGTGCACTGGTGCACCTAACCTAACCTAACCTAACCTGAAAATGTATGTAGTACACATAAACAATTTTGGATGCACAACAACTCAGCAAAAACTAATTACAAACTTTACTGCCTCTCTTCATGGCTTTAATCTAAAATTCTATGTCTAACTTCAGAATCTTACACAAGTAATACAACAATCATTATTGTTTTATCATATTTTTGTATTTTTCTGACACTTAAAAAGTCAAGAATATGCTATATACTAGACAGTGTACAATTCAAATCAAACATCTGCAATCCTTGGGCAGACCCAGTTGAGCTACACATATCTACAGCTATAGAAATATGCTCTACACTTAAGTGCCCTATGGTATACTGTGACCCTTTTATTCTAAAAGCATTTGACTGTGGGTATACCAGTCTTCCTCTTCTTTGTAGTCCTAAATATTTGTGTAGGATTACACAGTACATAGATAGAGTTACTATAATTGTAGTAGCATGCTTCGTTAACTTTGTTTTACGGCATCTCACCAGTTCGTTCCGAGCAGGGCCCATGACATGGCTATGGTTGTATTTCCCTCCTATGAAGTGTTGGGCTATAGACAGGCCACTCAGACAGTAACAGGTGTGGTAGAAGTCCCTGGCTCTGGATGGGAGAAGATCAAAACAATCACTACAGTTGTATACCATAACCATTGTGGTCAGCAAAATTGTTTTCAGGTCATCTGTTTGTGTGTATGTTTGCAATCATAACTCAAGATTCTTCAGATGTGTTATACGCCCGGTTTGATGTCCCTCCTTCCTTCCTGATCGTCCAAGCTGCAGACAGGCTGTGCCTTGCCAGAGGGCGCTTCAAACAAAGTGAGTATCGCTTCAGCCAAGTCTCAGCAATTTTTGTGAGGGAGGACAAAGTCTTTGACCTCCTTGGACAGACGTGTTGATGTCTGTACAAGTCATAACAGCATTTGAGAAATGTGTCTTCAATATAAGAATTGCGCACGTCGTGTGCAAATTATGAAACATGTTGCTTCTGTGCAGGCGCTGGTCTCACGATTCTGACTCGGCTTCTGAACCTTGTCCTCTCATCCCCCTCTGTGTTAGAATCATTGGCGAACCTACACTCATTTGACAAACTACCTTCCATCATTTCATACCCACTATCCTGCAATAGTCGCGTTGCCAGCTTTTTTAAGAAGCATTTCTTGACAAATGTTTGGCATGTGGGTAGGTCTTGACGTCCTGAAGAACCCTGCCGGATTTGATCCACCTGGCAGCTTTTCAGGTACTGCAGTATTACAGGCCGAAACCCATGCCTATAACACTTCTTCATGAGCTCATTTCATTCAAAATCATGGCTCTAGCATGTCCAGAACATCAGATATGAAAACCAGACTTTCTGCTGCAGTATCACAGGAAGCCACAAGGTGGTCCATAATCAAACTTGTCCTTCGTTTTGTCGACACCTACCCACATACCAAATAGTATATTGAAGATCTATCCACAGCTCTCAAGTTAGGCTGTCTACAAACACACAAAACACATCAAAAACATACATGTACATGTAACCTTGACAAAGGTAGAAAAAACACAGTGACTCAATAACGGCCATTCCTCTCAGAGTCCAACATGCCATAATGATATTGAGAACAAATTTCACTTCATTATGGACTGTCCAACATATGCTGATAACCAACAAAAATTGTTACGATTGTATGTACGTCCGACACAATATTGCCACCTACATGTACCAGGACAGAGATATTCAATATGATATCCACCTATGTAGGCAAATTTGTACATAAAGCAAAAACGAGACAATATCATACATTCCTGACACAGCATACTGTTACCAACATACTGTATTCTAGAGCGTTAGCATGTACATTATTCTATAGATTATTTTTACTGTTAGTCATAGATTAGATTAGTTCTATATATTTGTTAACAATATCATACATTCCTGACACAGCATACTGTTACCAACATACTGTATTCTAGAGCGTTAGCATGTACATTATTCTATAGATTATTTTTACTGTTAGTCATAGATTAGATTTAGTTCTCTATATTTGTCAACAATAATTGCAATACTTCAACTCTCATGTGCGTAACTTGCCATACATTACAATTGTTGTGCAATAAAGCTCTTCTTCAATATGTGCTTCTTCTCAATAAAGAAACATGAGAGTGCACCACTGACTTGCCAGGCTTGTCGATGAGCCCCCCTGAGATGAACTGGCAGCAGATCAGGACGTACTCCTGTAAGGCACCTTGATGGAACATCCAGGACTCTTTACTGAGAGCTTCGTCACCTGCAGATACAACATAACAATCTTTACTTAACAAACTCATGCCCAAAATCTAATTGCAAGCAAGGGCACACACAGATATCATAACATAATAAAAAGTTAAAAGACTTAGATCTCGACATTTCCCATTCAGTATGAACAAGGCTTTTGGATATGGCTTTCATGAGGAAGAATTTTCGGAATTCAAAGCTTACTGTCTTCTCGATGCCCTCAAATTTGTCAGAAAATTCCCCTAAATCCATCCTCAGGAAAGCCAGATTGAAAAGCCCTATTCACTTTGGTTTGGAAATGCCGAGACCTGAAGTCACACATTGTGACCTTACAATTGATTAATTCAATCATCAGGCGAGTAGCCGTCAGAACGGCCCAAGTTACATCCGTGAATAGTTTGTAATGGTTGTGTAAAAAATAGTCTTTTTATTCAGCCCAAGTTACAAATAACGGAAGAGCCCTGAACTATGGTGGCCATGGGCTTAAGTAAACGAAGTGAGGACTTAACTTTGGGGTATATTTACTGTAATTTAGCAAAGTATGATAGACCTTTCAATTTTAAGTTTAGCTTCCCTTTAACCCTACAGGCACCTGAACAGTCTCCTTATGATATATCTGTACCCACCCTCCATCATCAGTACTCTGTGCAGCAGTGGGAGGGTCCCGGCCTGCCAGAAGGAGTAGCAGCCATCAACTAACTTGTTGGTCCGGCCCTGGAACAGACACGTGGAAGAACAAGGCTTATCACACTGTAGACCTGTAATATCAATATAGTCTACACCGGGTGGAAGCTACATAACGCTACTAAGATGTACTGTGAATTCGTTTATTTTTGAGGGGACTTAATTTTGCAGTAGAAGGAGGAAGGAGGTTTTCACAGTGTTTTAAGTTTGTGGTTGAACCAATTCTGTACTAGATCTAGAGTTACTATCAATACATTTGAAATGCATATTTCCGTGTCATGAACTTACAGAGGTCACTGTGAAAACCACCAATTGAAATACATGTAAAATCTCCGCAAACATTTCCAAGATTTATAGTACAACTATAGATAGGGAATGTTTCACACAATTATTATGTACTTCATTACCTGGTAGTGTGCCAACAGTTACAGTTCTAGCACGGACAGTGATAGTACTTACTTCTGCGCTGGTACTTTACTCAGATATAGCCCCAAACAGAACTACATTCTGGAATAAAATTTTGGTATGAAATAAAAAAAAAATCTTGTCTTTATCATCAATGACTAATCCAAAAGAAGGCGTTAGAGATACTGTATGCATTTAAGTTCGCGTGGTTTTTGTTTCGCGCTAAGGGAAAATGGGGTGTTTGAGGTGGTTTTTAGTTCGCGGCAGTGCTATAGTCACATATACTGCTACAGTATTGGACAAAAATGTTTGCAGTAATTTTATGTTCGCTGTGAAACAGTCGCCGTGAAAATCGCGAACATAAAATCACCGCAAACATTTCTGCATTTACAGTAGCAAGGAAGTTTGGACATTGTTAACATAACAATTGACAGAACAGTAGCATAAACTGCCTACCTGAAAACCACCCTCTAATCTCATTTGTCTGTTGACAGTCCATCTCTGTGGGCAGGGGAAGAACAAGGGAAAAGTAAGTCCTTAATGCATCTCTTGATTCATCTACAGGCTTCATTCAACAATTATTTGAAAAACAAAGGCATTTTATCATGCATGACATCTAAGATATATAAAGTCACAACCTTAAGTTATTGCCACTCATGATCATCTGAATCAGCGAATTACTTGAATGTATACTACCCGGGGTAAACCTATCCCATAGACACGCCCACATCCATGAAAATGAAGAAATGCAAAATAACATCCCTTTAAGTTTAAGCACACCGGGTCACCCCTACTCTTCTCGATAAGTGTGTTGGGTTCTTTTACATGCAGAGGTTTAACGCTTGAGGCTTACGCCCAAAGCTCCCTCATACACGGGGCCGCCGGCTTTACGTCACCATCCAAAATGACGAATGCAATCCCTTACAACATGTCCGAGCTCGAGTCGACCACTGATGAAGACCATACCAATAAACTCTTGGTGTCTATGAGTCTCTCCCTGCCCAGCATGACCAGGGCGGCGTACCCACAGAACGTGTAGCCACCGTGAGCCTCCATCTCAGGAACACCAGCAATACCACCTTCATAGGTCTGACATCTACAACAACAACAACAACATTGTCAATACTACGCCTGGGTACTGTAGATTATATCTATTTTCAGTAGAAGGGGAAAAGAGGTTTCTGCTATGTTTTTCTGTTTGCGGTTTAAATAATTCTGTAGTACTGTTACAATCAGCACATTCAATTTTGGAAAAACATTCTGTGTGAGGAGGTCACTGTGAAAATAAAAACACAGCAAACATTTTTAGTTAACCCATGTCCTGCTGACATTTTTTACACAATTTATTTCATTAATTTGATTTCTTAATCAGGTCATTTTCCCTTGACTTTTTCTGCACTGCAGTGGCATTGTTACTTCCGCATTCGGTGCGTTTCTTTCCGGTGTGATGTGTTCAACTCAAAAATACCCCCAACCCATACATATACAGGTCCCACATACGCACAAGGCTCTGTATATATGTAGAGCCCACCGCAATATAGGCTTCCCACAGGACAAGGGTTAAGATAAACAGTATATATAAATCTGTATACAGTCAAACGTTATCGGAAAAGTGTCTTGTTCTGATCATTGATACAAATACAGGATTTTTGTGTTACAAAAAAGCAAAGCTATTACCCCGTCTACACCTCATTTACGTATGAAATTCATATAGTTCTGGCTAAAATTAGTAAAAACCAATATGAATTTTTTCAGCCACTGACGAAAGACAGCAGATGCTACATGTATCTGAAACATATAACTGTTTACTAAACTCATCCAGTATCTTTCGTATTGTGTATCTTATTACCTGGATGTCTAACATTCATTGAAGTGAGAAAGTTCTAGCAACTGTTGTGAGCCAACCCACCTGACTATCCACTCAGGTGTGCCCTCGAACATCTCCGGTGTGATGATGTTGGTGAGGGTGGCTGCTGAGGCTGCACAGTACGCACCCCTGTAGACACAACAGGACAACAGTCACGGAAAGGCTTTCTAGAACCACAGGGTTTCCGGAAAAGATGGGCTGGGCTAGACGGAGTGGGCTACCTCAGTGGGCTACCCTTCCATCTAGCTCATCCACAGCTGGGATTGTCATCAACCAAATTTTTCCTAAAGGAAATTCTGTTAGAGGCCAAGCCCCTCTGCATATAGCTTTGAGGCCCAGTAGCTTGCTGAGGTAGCCTAGCTCCCTTTTTTTGAAACCCATGGGAACCCAACTTACAAAAAAAACATTTAGAGGCATTCCAGCTACACGTTATGTACTAGTATTGATTTGAGAGCTCGTTCTAGTGATGCTGAAGAAGAGTGATGGATGTCACTCAAAACGTCTGGCAGCAGTGTCCTTAATTTGATACATTTGTCTTTCATTCAATTCTCGGGTAATTTGCAAATTCGGCAACCTTCTGGGGATCAACAAATTTGGCTGAATGTCGTTGACAGTGTGATGCTGGTTTTAAAAAGATACTGAGATGCTACATGTACTGTTAGATTGGTGTTCAGCACCAAGGACAGGTCTAATTATGAAAGTTTGAGTGTGATTAGGTGCCAGATGACCCTTTGGGAACAAGGGCAGGGACAGAAATGACTGTTTAGGCCTGATTCCGTGTTAAATGATTGTTCACTAGTAACATTGTGGAGCCCAGGGAGGTGATAACAACAGAAATGTAGATTCCAACAGAACAGCTGGCCTACCGTACATCCTCCTCCCCTCCCTCATGCATGAGCCACGCACCGTCAGGTCTCTTGGCACTCAGGAGGAACCTCTGCAGTTTGGGTCTACATGGGGAAAGACAAACATGGTGGTAAGGTGGAGGTAAGGGTTGTCAACTCCTGGGTTCAAATCCTTATCAGGCCCCAGTGTTGTGCCCTTGGGAAAGGCATTTTGCACCTTTTTCCTCACTCTAGGTGAAAATGAGTACACAGCTTTGGCAAGAGACATCCTCTTGGATAACATGGGACATTAACAGTCGGAGGTCCGGGTTCCAGGAAAGCCACACTAACAGATGTCAGATCATATCTCACTTACCAAAGAGAGTAAGGGACCATCCCGGTGTGAGTGGATCGAACCTTACAGGTCTTATGTAGCTTGTACCTATTTTACAAAAACTGGTGCATTATGCCACATAATAAATATAATTTAATTGATAAATAGGCAGCAATCTATAGTTGACGGCTTCATTTTTTCAGTATCACACTTAAGGCTTTACAACCACCGGTAGCAGCTAAAAAAATACATGTACCAGACAGCCAGTATAACTACTGGTAACAGTGATGACCCAGTCAGGGATGTTACAGCCATCATCTACGTACCTGTCGATAACGTTATACGCCTCCTCTGTACCCAGGATGCACAGGGCATTGACAGCTGCATACGTTGGAGCCAGGTGCGCCAGCTGTCCGGGGCCACCTGAAACAGGTGTGCAAAAAAACTCATCAGACAAAACATTGCATTTGCAGCAATACACATGTATGTCTTAAAAATCAATATGGCATTGTGACATTAGTTGCTGTGGAAGCTAGACAATGCTGAGTAAAGGGTAAACAAGCACAAGAGCCTTCTACCAATAAATACATGTAACCTTCACCATGGCTCGTCCAGAACACGAGATGCAAACAAACGCTTAAAAAACAGGTTGCTGCAGTCCCAATGAAAGTCACCAGGTTTTCCAAAATCTGGCCATGTACTGAATTTTATGACAATCCATCCATAGCTTCTTGAACATTATTCTGTTTAACCACATACAAACGCTGCCAAAAACATGACCTCCTAGGCAAAGGTAATAAAAGGCATTTTAACTTACCTCCAAACCCACCATTCGGATGTTGGCACGCTGACAGGAACTGTGCAATCCTACCATTCAGAACACAACACAACTGTTAATACTGGCTGAACATACTGTAAATTCTTTTACTTTTGCAGGCATTCAATGATACACGGATGGGTGTCCCTGTGGTGTAGTGGTCTGCTCTTCTGTCACTTACCACATCTGGTTCAAATTATTTGGAACCAGAAGGCCCGAGTTTGTGCCCGGGTAGGACATCTCTGGACAAGAGGCGCTTTGAGTTGTACCAAAGACTTTATAAAAATGGTACATACTTCTGAAACAGTATGGAAGTTAAACACACTCTAGCCCCCTGCTGCAGTGATTGCACCACAGTGTGGCCCAGGGCTATGAAACGGGTTTGGGCAACGCCCTATACACCTTATGGTGTGGGAGGATTTTAACTTATTTTAACTAACTAATAATACACGGAAAGGATTATAATTTAAAAGCAGTGTTTTTAGTTTGCAGTTGGAACAATTCCATTGTACGGTAGTGATACATCAGTGTCAGGAATTTGCAGTGGAGAGGTCACCTTGAAAATAAAACCACCGCAAACATTTTAAGATTTACAGTTGTATCTTCAAGGGATATTCTTCTGGTTTAAAAGCTGAATGTCCACAGGGATCATCTACTTACTCTGAGGCTGTTTCTTCTGGCATGGGTTCTTCTAGTAGCTCCAGACCATGGACAATCCAGTAACACAACCACGGTCGGCTGGCATCCAGGCACTGGGGAACATGCAAACTCTTGTTATTATGTGCTGGGGATAGGGAGCACTATTTTGATAGCTATACAACAATGATTGGATAATGGCAAGAAATCCAGAAATATTGCAATCATACACTTTTTCTCAGTATAAAGTAGAGTGGATTCATTCCTCAAGCTAACTGACATCGGTTAGCTTGAGGAATTAATCCACTCTACCTTATACCGTATACTTTTTCTCAATTATAATGGTGTATATCAAACACTGTAGTACCTTGTGTAAAGAAAGATCACATTATTGTCACCTCATGTGGAAAAACAGGCAGTCCAGATATAGAAACAATAAGGGCTATCAAACATTAAAAATCATGACCATAGCACATCTAAAACATGAGAAAACCAGAAGTCCTATTGCAGTACCACAAATACCTGCTAGGAGGTCCATGATTGAACATATCCTTAGTTTTACTAAATCCTCCCCACAGACCAAATATCATATAGCTAGATCTATCCACAGCTTCTTGAGTTAGCGACGTATAACAAAGCTAATTCTCTAGGAGATGCATCCATGTAATTTTCTGAATATTTTCAGAGCGGTCATGGTACTGTAAAAATGCCTTCACCCCTGAGGCATCGCCAAAGAGAGCCAGCAATACAGGCTGCATCACCAAGTATATATGCCAGGTGGACAGTAAGGAAGAGGGGGACACAACAGCTTACCTCATACACATCCGACAGGTGTCTGAGTCCTTTCTTCAGGTAAGCCAGGTGTTTTTCCCTGTGTAGGACTGGGCTGAAATATCACAAATCAAATTAATCTGTGTGAAATAAGCCAAGTTTGACCATATGTAGGACTGGACCGAAATATTAGTAACACAAAACCTGGTGACTGATGTATGAGGGTCTGCATGGGGGGTCCACTGCAAATCACTGCAAATTAAGATAAAGCTTTCTGCATCTCACCAAAAAAGGCATGCAGACCCTCCTTGCTGTCTGGCATCCATCGGTTACATGATTACACACGTCAGCTCTAAACATGGTGGTTTTATCTTTTATATCATACCTGGGCCGTGAAAACGTTTGATATAGGTGTTCTGCATCGTGTGATAATTTTCCGTATCACACGGGGTTCTACTTGTATCACACCGGCTTCCATATAGAATATCTAGCATGTATTTTGAGTGCGCCGGTTGCGCCGCTGTCGAAAATTTGAATAGCCGATTCGGAGGTTGGAATCGATGTTGTTACCATTTTTTTGTTCAAGGACACAAAACTATCTAAACTTCAGGCACATTTCGCATTGAAAACCTTTTTTTCGGGTGGGTATGACAACATTAAATAAAATACAACACGGTGTATTCCGCATCACCCTCGGTCCCGGCCGCGGGTCGCATCGCCCTCCGGCGGTCGGGCAGTCGGGCCAGTACCTCGGGCGATACGGAATACCCCGTGTTGTATTCTATATGATAATAACTCACTCAGCATCCCCATCTGACCTCCGGTGAAAGTGTGAGTACAGCTGCTCTACTGACTCCTCCACCTTTTCCTGTAACAACAAAACAAGCACCGTGAGATCACTACACTATTGTACACAGTTTTATAAACACATAACATTAAGTTACATATTGAGAATGTCAAAGTTGAAGGCCGGATCAAAAATGTCAAGATGGGATCTGTTTATACGTTAAACAGCCTCATTACCCTACACATTGGGTACCTGCCTGTGGCACTGGCTGCAAATACACCTGATATGATAAATATATGGCAGCAAGGAAATGATCTGATAGCAACCGATTTTCAGGCTCTATTGTGCTGGTGAGGTCTAGAAGAGAGAAACATTGTGCAGTATTTATAACAATCTATCTCTGGTCACTCCAGTCTGACAATCTACCTGTTTTATCATCTTTGAGATAGATAAACATTCAATAAAATTGTGACAACATTAGGACATCGTGAGAACATTCCAGCAAAATTTAGTACCTGCAATGGCAGAATGGTAGCATTACTTTTCTTAAAGTAAGCCTGGAACAGTCTTAGCACGTTTATTGTCTCACCTGCTCAAGTGATGAATGTGTAGCCAGGTCATCGTCTTCAAAACGAAGCGCGTTCCTTCCACCCTCCTGACTGCGCAGCGCCATCTTGAGAATGTTGATGTTCGTGCGAGTTCACCACTCAGGGACGCCCTCTAGCGGCTCAAATAAAAATTGCAGCTTCCTGTCTGAGTCCACTCACGAGCGGCCTCTAGTGGGCCAAAAAAATAGTGCAGTTTTCTGTGCAAGTCTGTCACGGGCTCACCTTGATAACAATATCAGTTGGCAGGGGCTGAATCTCTGGAAGTTTTCCTTTCCTTGGTGTTCATAATCATTTTTCTAATTGATTGTTTCATAATGATGCGTTCATAATGGTATAAAATAACGTTAACGAGCTGTAAAGTATATAATATACAACGATATAACGTTAAATATGTATAACAATGCATATCGATCAATCTCCAATTTCCTTACCAATCACCAGTAACCTGGATTGTTTGTGTAAGAGAGCAAAAAGTACTTTAGGGAGGATGGCGAATTGATAGTGTGATTAACATTTGAGGCTTTACTCAAGTCTAAATACTCTCGACTGTCAAGCCTGTAATATAACCTGGCATCCACTATATCCAGTCTATCATCGTTCAGCCAGGCACTCTTTGCATATACACGAAGGGACTTTACTGCCGCCCAGGTAATCTTAACACCCAATAGTAGTTTCACACGATAGGAGTTTAATTGGCCACATCATGGCATATAAAACTCCTACCGAATAAGCAACCATCGGGTGCAAACAATTGCCCAAGCAAAGATCTCCCTAATTTTGAACCAAAAAACTGACACAGTAGACAGAGCTTCGTTCAACAGCAACTTGATGATTGATAGTTTGTTACAACATATTATAAGAAAAGTGTCACAAGTACGTCGATGAAGGTTAGACATTCATTGACAAGTAATAAGATACAACTTACAGAAGATAACAACTGAATATATTTTGTAAACAATCTATGACTGACGAAAGTTAGTGAATACTACGGTACTAGTACCTGAGACATCTGTTTCCTAATTCTATCCAATTGTTTATGTACTTGTTTTCTGGAGTGCCACAAGTGTTACAGTAAAAATATTATCATGTCTCTATCTATAACTTTAGTAGCATCTACTAATATAATTCCACCAGGGTAAATAAAATCTCCAACCCAACATCCCCCAGTATAATGCACTCCTGTACATGTACATCTACACTGTGCACGGGGAAGGGGTGTGTGTGCTGCACTGGAGATCTCTCAAACTGTTTTTTAAAGTTGCAGATTTATATAATCTGGTGGATTAATGTTAATGGGGGTTAGATATAAGGTAATTGTCTTTCATACAAAGTGATAATCTATGATAGAATATACAATGTACTCAAAACATATGCATAATTGGCATATTCTCAGCCCTGAAAAAAATACCGCAA
This sequence comes from Branchiostoma lanceolatum, assembly GCF_035083965.1. Lineage (NCBI taxonomy): Eukaryota > Metazoa > Chordata > Leptocardii > Amphioxiformes > Branchiostomatidae > Branchiostoma > Branchiostoma lanceolatum. The sequence goes on from NC_089725.1 coordinate 9,097,416, forward strand.
CCCCATAGAATATAGTAATAGTACTACATATGGAACTACAAATGATTGCATGTATTTGATGAGATGAATCAAACAACAATTTGGGGCTGAGGAAACCCTTGTGCAAGATAGACCATTTCATATCAGTACAGTAACACAAGCATGGCCGTTAAGACCGTTTGGCATGTTTCCCACATGATTAAGTGACTTAGTCTCTGGATCAAGGCACAAGACTTTTGTGTCTTTATTGGGCTCATCCTCATAATAGCCTCCACAGATGTAGATCCTTCCTCCAAAGACAGTCATCCCATGCGCGCTGTGAACACCTTCAGTCGCTACCTCACTCCAGGAACCCCCGTTTTCACCAGGCATGAAACTATAAACCCTTGTGAGTCCAGCGACGTAGATGTTACCATTGAGAGCTGCAGCTGGGATGTTACAACATTCTACAGGTATGTCACTCTGTGGCTGCCAATGACTGTCTCCCGGGCTGAAACGATACACTGTGGATGTTGGTTCCCTACTTTCAATACCTCCAATCACGTATATGTTGCCGTCCAACACTGCAGCAGCATGTCCGCATCTTGGTTGTGGGAGTGCTACACCTTCAGTCCACTTGTTAAGTCTTCGGTTGTAGACCTCTACAGAATCTACCGGTAGTGCTAATCCATAATTGTTTTCTCTGCCACCAATCGCGTACACTTTACCTTGTACCACTGCTAGCTGGTGACAGGACCGGTCGACGTTCATTGAAGCAAGTCTGGCCCAGTTGTCCAGTTCTACAGTATATAGCCACACTTTGGTCGAACTCATGCCTGCAGACACAATGATGTCACTTGTGCCCAGAACAGCCACGGCAAATCCAGAGTCCTCAATCTGCTTCATAGCAGTTAAAGGAGTCCAACTTGTACTTGATGGCTCGGCAGAGCAGGTCATCATGATAGAGTTTGAGTACTTTGAGAAAATCAATCCTTCTTCATGTAGCATTTCCCTCCCTCCAATAACCACTACTGCCTCCTTCAGACCGCTGGCACGGCGGGGACGGGTGCGGGGTGACTGGACCTCTCCTGGGAACAGCTGGTACCTGCGAGCTTCTGTCACGATATCCGGGCAAGCCTTGCGTACGGCGTTGTTGGTCTCCACCTTCTCAATAAAGTACAGTTTGTCCATGAAGGGGAACCTGACCAGTTCCATCAGCTCTTTCATCTCCTTCTTCCTCTTCCTGGTGTCATGGTCGATCCATGTCATCACTGTTTCATACACGACTTCTTCTGTGGCATTGAGGTCGTCCGATGAGATAAGTATGATGAGCTGGTCCTTAGTCAGATGGAGAAACTCGGGTGTTTTGCTGACTGCTGCAAAGTCATTCATGGCCCACAGCGATGCCCTCTTCTCCAACTCAGGGGACAGCATGCCACCAAGGTCCAGCATACTAATGCAGTTTTCAGCACACAAACCTTCAGACAGGAACTTCATACATGCTTTGAAAACAGGTTGGATCTGAAAGAAGTTGGCAGCTTTCATAAGCTTCACAGCGTTGTCTTCCGTGATGGTGACTTTTGAAGTGTACGCGTAGTCAACGAGAAGCTGTAGGGTGCTGGTGCTGACCTCGTGAATGGTCACCTTGTGCTCCTTGCTCTCACGAAGCCCGTTGCAGAACATGGCGTGAAAGTATTCGCTGCAAGCGGCCAGGACGGCGCGGTGACACGGAATCTCTTTTCCAGCAACGCAAAGGATAACGTCTACCAGCAGGCTGTTGGACCGCAGTCCCTCCAAGCCCTGCAAGAGGGCGCCTGCATGTGGTTCATAGCAGATGTCGGATGATGCCGGTGATCTCTGCCCTGCTGCCATTATGCCCCGATTCTGGAATGCAACAGAATGTGTGAAATCAGTTGTATTACACATGAAAGCCTTACCATAGATTACACACACCAAGGAGGTTATATATAACCTCCTTGCACACACAAAATACACATTTTTATGATAGATTATCTTTGGCCTAACAGATGTGTTGATGCAGGGATTCATAATTTCCAGGAAGAAGGTCAGTGACCTCGGACAGGGGTACTGTAATATTTCGATGTTTGGGTACTTTAATCTTGTAAGTCTAGCGACTAATAAATGAACTAGAGATGCATATATGAACTCCAAGCCTGATCTATTGCTCTCGTGCGGATCGTTTTTTATTCTGTGATCTACTAGTATGCTGTACTTTAGGTCTGTACAATGGTCTACACAAGTCTATCCAATGGTCTGGGGTTACATACAGATGTTTTATTGCCTGTGTGTTTGCAGCTATAGTAACTCAAGATCCCTTTGAAAGTTTGATGAATTTGTTTGAATTTTTGTATTTTAGTAGATATTGAGGTCCCGATGAAACATGACGATTCTGGGCACCGTAGCCCATTAAATCAACTGTTGTTGAAGTTGTTTGCCTATGTCATACAAGCTGGGGCAATATGCTTCTGTCCAAGCAGAGATTTTTAATACTAGTAGCCTCTGGCTTGTTACACTTATAAGAAAAACAGGTTTTAAAGAAATTGTTTTCCTGGTAAAAAGAGGGTACCAAATAAACAGTTACACCTTAGTAGCACAAACCGCAAACACCATAACATGAAAACATCTTCATGAAAAAACATTTTGACTGTAACGTTAGACGTCAAGACTGATGCAAAGAGAAGATCACGTATTTTTGTTGCAGGCCAGTCTTTCCTGTTGAACTTCGAAATTCAAGATGTAGAATGCAGGGAAATTTGACACGATACTCATATGATAGGCAGCTATCGAAAGCAATGTTTCCTTACCTCCTCGTGTAACAGTTTCTACGCTGATCGTACCGAGAAGTAAGCTTGCGGTCGGACAAAAATATGCAGAAGAAACAGACAAACGGCGGGAAAAACTTCCAGGAAAGTCAAAGGTCATTCCTGGAATATTCCAAATGAAGCGACGGGGTTAGTGATAATTTGTGCATTATTTTTTTCAACATTATGATTACATTATCTTACAGAAGGTAAATTATTCAAGAGGACGTGCAAAGTAAGTCCGTGATATAACATTTAATCTGATCGGAATGAATGAATCAATGAAGGAACTTACCAGACGTTTTGTACTGCATTTATTCATCAATGCGTTGGACCACCAGTATCATCACTACTCACGAACGGCCTCTAGCGGCTCAAACCAAAAGTGCAACCATTTCAACAGACTGGCGAACTGCATTCTGGGATAGTTATTAGATCCCGAAGAGGCAAAGATGGTAGGTTATGATTCTGTCACATTTTAAAGCTACCGTAGTATAAGCTTTTTTGAGTATTCTCATACGGTTATGTGGACTATGAGAAAGAGAATATGACTCTCTATTGGTGATAGTCAAAAGTAGGGCTTTACGTTGTTCGAAATTACGACACGTTTGAAAACAGCAACGTCTCACAGTACAGTGCTGACTCACTTCGCCCCCCTCCCCACTTCCATGCGTTGTGTTCGATCGCAGGAATATTTTGAGTTGAAAAAAACAATGATGTTGAAGCTTTTGTTTAAATTCCATACGTTTTGGTGTCTTTTCATTGCCATAGGTTTGTTAAAGACCACAGCATTGTTATCATTTTCAGCTAAAACTGGTGCTGTAAGAGTCATGCCAGATCAAAACAGTTGAACAAAGGACGTTGAAAGATTTTAAGTTGTAAATTTACTTTCTTCAAAGTGAAATTTGACTTAATAAATTATAGAGGCACTGGAGTCAGTGTACTGTTGTTGTTCCTTTGTCCGTATAACCTTGTTGTTCAATGTCTGTTATATCGGTCTTTATACTTATAATATCACTAGAGGCGGTCCTTTGGTGCTGGGTTTCCCTTGGTTCAGTTACGAGTCAATTGTCTCTTTAAGTATTCAACTCTTGGTGACTTGCGCTTGCGCGTTGCTACAAGTGGTTCTAGGAGAGCGCATCGAGTCTGTGCGTACTCTCGATGTTCCGGGAGAAGGCTATGTTATGTACATCTGCTTGTTGATTTCCTCAGAAAGCAAGGTCTTCTCTCATCCCGGCTAGAGTGATGATATCTGTGTCTCTGCTTCCCTTAAAATATTTCTACTCTTCCTCGAACAGGGTCAAAACCAGTCAGGAGGTGCTGGTGGTCAAGGAGGGGAAAAGAAAGACGACAAGGTGAGGATGTGATGATTGTACTTCTGTCTGTGTGTTCATTGTTATATTAGTTAGACAACACTTTTCCTGATGATATTACACATGAGTGAAAGGAATTTGTTTAACCTTTAGTACACTGAAGTAGCCATTTGGCTCCAGTTCTCTATTGGTTAACATGGTTAGGCAGCAGGGAGATTGTTTCATTCTCATACTTTCTTCTATTTTTTGCCCAGGACAAGAAGAAGCGTTATGAGCCGCCCGTCCCCACCAGGGTGGGGAAGCGCAGGAAGAAGGGCAAGGGGCCCGACTCTGCCAACAAACTTCCCGCAGGTACGTATACTTGTACTCTGTTCAGATTGAAACTTTTAGAACCATATGTCTTCTAATAAAGGACGCACCCCCGATTTGGGACTCTTGGCCAACTCCTTTATGCAAGCTGAAATAGTCGGCAGGAAAACCTGAATAAAGTGTTTTCACCATTTTTGTGATTTGGAATCTTCAACTTTTTTTTATCAGGCTCAGGCTTTCGTCATTTTCATGTCTGTAAATGATGTTTATACTAGTAGTAAGTATTTTGAATACCTAGCTGTATTAATTGAAGTTCTACCAATCAGCTTTTGAATAAAAGTCAGTGTGTATTACACCATGAGAAAAGGAGCATGCAATTCAGCCAAAAGGCTACGAAATGCTTTTGACATGTTGTGCAATGAATCATTAAAAAGAAATAAACCAATCAACTACTAGGGATGCATACCTTAACACTGAAACGATGCTTGGTGCTTTCTAAACCAAGGTAGTGCATTGCACTTCCCAGATTTTGCAGTGAGAATGCCCCTTCTTCCATACGGAAATGTCATAGCATTTAGTTTTTTATTCATCAAGTAACTGTGCCCCCTCCAGTGACCCCCCACACGCGCTGTCGCCTGAAGCTGCTGAAGCTGGAGCGCATCAAGGACTACATGCTGATGGAGGAGGAGTTCATCAGGAACCAGGAGAGGCTCAAGCCTCAGGACGAGAGAGTGGAGGTAAGAGGGAGGGGGCTATCTCTAACATTATGGCACATTATGGCAACAGCTGGTCTCATTGTTGTTTGGTGTGCAAGAAAACATCCTCCACTGCAACCCTTCATGCTGGTTGTGTTACTTTAAACGAGGAACAACTTTTCTACTGTCATTTGTCCAAGCATAACAATTTAGTCTCTGTTGAATTATGATACCGGCTTCTGGAGTGGAATCAGGGCTCTAGCCAGCCTGAAATTTAATTCCGTAAGCCCAAAATTTTAGTATAAACCTAGCATGTCGAGCGCGGCGCGTGGCGTCGCGCCATAGGCGCGACAATTCTAGGACCCCCGGAAGAAATTTTGAAATCTAGACCCTCTGAAACGCTATCTCCATTTTGAGGGGCAAGTTTTGCTGGTAGACAAAGCTTTGATAATGCCATCTCTTTTGGTGAAAAATAACTTGGGCCTTCGTTGTATACAATCGGCAAATAAATGAAATTTAGCACCACAAAACTTTATTATTTATTTGACAAATATACACGTGAATATTTCAAGTCGGTAAAAATAAAACATTTTCAACACGGATCCCGTATGCGCCCTGTAATAAACATAGTAGGAAATGAGACACCCTACTTAAAACAGAATGCCCTAAAGACGTTCAATGTTTTCCTTCCATGTTTTCCATGGTCCATTTCTCAGGTAACTTCCACTTGATTTGATCAAAATTCGTCGATTCAAGCCTTTGACCAGCCCCATCGTCAAACCAACTATCAATTTCAGATAAAACCTCGCGGATTCGTGCTTCAGATAACATCTCGTGAACTGCGAGACTTGTATGTCATTGGTCGAAACTACGGCAAAACTGGCGCTGGCTAGAGCCCTGAGTGGAATGCTCCTCTAAGAATAGATTCAAGTCAACAACCCTAACCATCTTTCTTGCCCATATCAGGAGGAGCGTTCTAAGGTCGACGACCTGCGCGGCAGCCCCATGTCTGTGGGCTCGCTGGAGGAGATCATAGACGACAACCACGCCATCGTGTCCACGTCCGTGGGGTCGGAGCACTACGTCAGCATCCTGTCCTTCGTGGACAAGGATCAGCTGGAGCCGGGCTGCTCCGTACTCATGAACCACAAGGTAAGTTACTAAAACTGACACTGCTGCCGTGCTTATCTATGATGGCTACTAAACAATGTAAACATATCTTCATTGTCATATTGTATGGCTGGTATTGATATATGTCAAAAGGTAGTTTTGCAGGCTATGCAGATACAGATACAGTCCCTATGCAAATTCTGGCTTATAACATAAAACTAGTAGTTGAAAACAACAATTAGCTAATGTAACACTACATGTAACTAGAGGTGTGGATCTAAACCCGAGTTTAGGTGTAGGTTCGGACTCGAGTCCAGAGGTTTAGGTTCAGGTCCGGACTTGAAAGTCCGGACCTGAACAATAATTTTGGAATATTTTTTCGTGTTACATGTAAAATTGCATATTGGCAGATATTTTACATGTAATTTGAAAACTATATATACGTAATTATATACAGTCAGTAATTAACACAAAAGTTCAGTTATAAACACAAAAACAGCAATGTTTTAATATTTTTCTAGTGCAAATTTCACAATTTAAGGAAGGTTTAAGATGGTTTAAAACAAAAAAGAGTGTATGAGTGAGAGAATTTTTTTTCAAGTCCGGACTTGTTTCCAGACGTTTAGGTTTTTTTGGACTTGAACCTAAACGTTTTACAAGTCCGGAACCGGTCCAGCTGGACCGATCCGCACCACTACATGTAACAGTTGTGAATAACATGTTGCTGTGCCCATTTGATGGACTGTTCAACAGTGTATGTTGCAATGGTGTCAAGCACTGGTGGCAGTATATATTTGTGTACTGTTCTTGCATATGAAATTACTGGTGACATGTATGTCATATTTCTTATTTCCTTTGTTGTTTAACAAGGTAATTATGATGGCTATGAGCTGATAGATTTGGTACTATACACAGTTGAATTGTGTAAGTGGGGAAGGTTGTGTAAGTGGGCCGGTCTTGGGTGTGCCGCATAGATTTGATTAAGCGTATATTAGGTTTGATTGGCATAACCAAAGCATCCTTAGTGCAGTGTTGTGCTACCAACACTAATCTCTTCAATGTCTACCAGATAGGGTAAAAGACCCGTAATATGAATAATGCTAACATGTACCTTTATGAGCCAGTTCACGGGTTGAAATGTGCATGCACAAGGTCAAAAATGAAGGCCCCTAACACTTAGTAACAGTTCTCATATCGAACTTGTTTGATACCATGTTCAGACGTTTTGTTTATGTCTCATGGGCCTTCAACATTGACATATTATCCATAGTGCATCACACCGTGCATGCGCACTTTGAACCGTGAACAGACTTATTCCCAGCTAATTGTGGGCATGATGCAGGCCTGACCAATAGTTTTACTCACAGCTCCCCACTACCAGGGCTGTATAACTCTTACAACCCCTGCTATTGGCTCCCTGCATGAGCTGCGGGTAAAGCGCATGTTGTGTTACTGCAGGTGCATGCTATAGTGGGCGTGCTGGGCGATGACACAGACCCCATGGTGACAGTCATGAAGCTTGAAAAAGCCCCCAAGGAATCGTACGCAGACATAGGAGGCTTGGATCCGCAGATTCAGGAGATCAAGGTTTGTTTGTTTGTGTTTGTTTGTTTGTTTGCTGTGGCCAGGTGCAAGCCATAGTGGGGGTGTTGGGTGACGACACGGACCCCATGGTGTCCGTTATGAAGCTGGAGTCAGCGCCGTCTGAGACGTACGCCGACATTGGGGGTCTGGACCACCAGATCATGGAAATCAAGGTAGTCCTGGAGTCGCTGCCTGATATGTCATGGCTAATGGTTCATGTGCACGAAGTATTTTGAGCCCTGGTCATTGCATTTTAGTAGTTAGGAGCTGGCTCATAATTGATGAGTTTTCTACACAAAAAATAGTGCTAGATTTGATGTAGTGCAATGAATGCTGATAAAAATGAAGATGTAACCAAAAGTATAAAATCAAATCTGGCTTCCACCAAGTACTGCATCGTATTTGCCACCACCTTTTGAACCAATATGGTACCAGCCTATTGTATTGGAAAAAAAAGTGTTATATGGAAATTGTTTTCTTTGCTGCCACCACTAGGAGTCCGTAGAGCTGCCCCTGACTCACCCAGAGTACTATGAAGAGATGGGCATCAAACCTCCCAAGGGAGTCATCCTGTATGGCGCTCCTGGAACAGGTAATCTTCCCAAATCAGCTTCCAAATATATTTTTATGTTACCTATAAATAATAGATAATAGATAACACATAGAGCCTCAGGTGTGAATGGGTACCTGACTTCGGTTGGGGAAGGTGATATTGAGGTCACCTGATGGCACCCAATGGCAGCCGCCCAGACCCTTGCAACAGTTCCACAAAATGCAAGTGTGGAGCAAATATGTATCTGTTGCCAATGTGTATTATGTAATTGTAAACCCTGCACCAATTAAGCATTAGCAAGGCTGCCATTGCATGGGTAATTTCTGACCAATAAAAACCATTATTATTATTATATTTCATTTCCAGGTAAAACTCTCCTGGCCAAGGCAGTGGCCAACCAGACGTCGGCCACCTTCCTGAGAGTCGTTGGGTCGGAGTTGATCCAAAAATACCTCGGGGACGGACCCAAGCTGGTGCGCGAGCTGTTCAGAGTGGCGGAGGAACACGCCCCGTCCATCGTCTTCATCGACGAGATCGACGCGGTGGGGACGAAGCGATACGAGTCTAACTCCGGCGGAGAGCGCGAGATCCAGAGGACCATGCTGGAGCTGTTGAACCAGCTGGATGGGTTTGACTCACGAGGAGACGTGAAGGTTAGACACGGCCATTATGAAGATATAGAATACAACATGGTGTATTCCATATCGCCCAAGGTACCAGCCCCACCACCCTCCGACGATGTGACCCGCGGGAGGGCCGGGACCGAGGGTGATGCGGAATGCACTGTGTTGTATTTTATTTATGTCATACCCACTCGAAAAACACACATTTCAATAAGTTGTGTCCTCAAACAAAAAATTGCAGCAACATTGATTCCAACGTCCAAATCCGGTATTCGAATTTTTGACTGGGGCGCAGCTGGCACACTCGAAATGCATTCTGAATATTCTATGGAAGCCTGTGTGATAAACGTTATCGCCCGGTCTGGAACACCCGTATTGAACGTTTTTGCAGCCCAGATATGTCATAAAAGGCATTTCAGGGTTGGACAAATTTTAAAGAATTCACTGGCCCTAGTATAAGTTAAGTACATTTTACGTAAAAAATCTACTGGCCGAAAACAACTTTTTACTGGCCCAGAATTTAAATGACAATCATATTTTAGGGGCTATAAATTATATTTAAAGGCAAGGCCTCAGCTCCAGTTAGAGTTGCGTCAGGCGTACCACAGGGAACTGTTCTGGGACCGTTACTCTTCCTCCTGTACATAAATGACTTACCAGACCAGCTTGATTCAAATGTTAGGTTATTTGCCGATGACTGCCTGTTATATATAGAGTTGTCCACACAGAGTGATTCACAGCTTTTGCAAGAAGATTTGAACACACTCGAAGAATGGCAAAGCAGATGGCTAATGCAGTTTAATCCGGAAAAATGTTACATCATGCATATAACAAACAAACGAAACCCAATTGTAACCACCTACCAGTTCTGTGGACAGGCTCTAGCAACAGCAAAGAGCCACCCGTACCTAGGCGTTACATTAACAACGGGGCTAAAGTGGAACACCCATATCAACAAAGTAACAACTAAGGCTAAACAGACATTGGGAGTGATCAAACGTAATTTGTGGGCATGCCCAGCAAAGGTAAAATCACTTGCATACACGTCTCTAGTAAGACCAAACCTTGAATATGCTGCAACAGTTTGGGATCCATACACAAAGAAGGATATAGATAAACTCGAGAGGGTGCAGAACCAAGCTGCCAGATTCTGCACGAACAACTATGAAAGGGGCGCCAGCGTAACAAAAATGAAAACAGACCTGCAATGGATGTCACTTGAGGACAGGAGAACAATGTCCAGACTTTGCATGATGTACAAGATGACTAATAAACTTGTGGACGTACCGACTGATAAGTATCTAATGCCAGCTCAGAAGAGGACCAGAAATAGTCATGCTTTTAAGTACCAGAGTTATCAGCCAAGGATTGACGTGTTCAAAAATTCGTATTTCCCGAGAACCATAGTAGAATGGAACTCGTTGTCATCAAGTACTGTAGGAGCTTCCTCACTAAGTAGCTTTAAAGAACGGTTGCAGTCAGATATGCAAAGACTAGGTGTAACAGACCGTTCGGTGTAATATGACCAGCTACTGCCGCGCCGCGTGCCTGCGAAGCTGGTGTGTTACGCCTAATGGCGGTTATACCGGCTATATAGATACAGATACAGATACAGATATTTCTATGCAATTTACTCGCAGCAAGGGACCTGTAAAAAAACACACTTTAAAGTTCATAATATATACCTGAACTTATGGACTTAGGGCTGAAGATATCTCAATAAGAGTATTGACTGGAAAAAAAGGTACAAGCTTTAAATAAGTTGAGAGACATACTTGCTGTACACGTTAAATGAACTCTCCCCTTTTTTTTTCCAGGTAATTATGGCCACCAACCGAATAGAAACTCTGGACCCTGCATTGATCAGACCTGGTAAGTCATGTATATTTGATACTGTGGACATTTTTTCTCTTAGCCAATAAAGACTTGGTTTTACTTATCACTATCAGATAGGCTTTACCGAGTGTTTAACATAAAGCAAAATGATGCTGTCTATTTAAATGATTTCTTTAGCACCTTGATGAAACAATGCAGTTTGTTTGCTCCTCAATGCCATGGACCTGCATTTGTCCCAATAGGTCGCATTGACCGTAAGATCGAGTTCCCACTACCAGACGAGAAGACGAAAAGAAGAATCTTCCAGATCCACACGAGTCGCATGACCCTGGCAGAAGACGTGAACCTCGAGGACTTCATCATGGCTAAAGACGACCTTTCAGGGGCTGATATCAAGGTCGGGAATCTCAGATCTTATTTTCTAGTTTACGTCTTAAGTTTCTTGAAGCTTGATCAACCATTGTTTTATCTATTCTGTTTGAGAATTGAATAACAGGTCCAATAAGCTGGCTCAAGGTTTCAAATACACATGCATAAGGTCAAAGGTGAAGGCCCCTAACTTTGTCTAGACCATGCCTTATACCATGTCTAGAGATAATGTCTTTAATTTGTTTATTTCTCAAGGGCCTTCAGCATTCACATATTACTGTAAATGCAGAAACGTTTGTGGGGATTTAATTTCACGGTATGGAGAAAATGGAGTGGTGGTTTTGAGTTCGTGTTTGAAACAATAGTAGCACTACAGTCACACAATGGAACGGCTTTTCGCTGCAGTTTTAAGATTGCGGTTAAGAGTTCACTGCGAAATCTGTGAACATAAAGCCACCGCAAACATTTCTGCATTTACAGTACCCACAATACATAACAATACGCATGCTCATTTCAAACTGTGAAGGAGCTTATATTTGAAACTTACATGTGATCTGAACATTTACATATGTATGTTGTAGGCCATCTGTACTGAGGCAGGACTGATGGCTCTACGAGAACGCAGAATGAAGGTCACCAACGAGGACTTCAAGAAATCCAAGGAGAACGTGCTGTACAGGAAGAACGAGGGGACACCGGAGGGGCTGTACTTGTAGAAAGGAGAGGGGAGCTACAACATGTACGGACATGTTGTGTATCTACAGTAGACTATAGCTAAGTTGCTTCATGCAACCTCAAAAACCAGATGTTTATCTTCATTATCATTTAATAACAGATACAGTGATGATTCGTGTTGGTGCGTGTACGTATAGGGCTGGGATGTAAAGCTCAAAACACAACCTAAAATCAGCACCCTGCATGCCCATATTGAAAAGCTGAAAATGATAATGTTTAGAAAGTATGAAGATGTGTAATACATGTACCTTTTTTGAACTACCAGTAATATCTGAGGCTTGGACATTTATGAAGACTTTATTCCGATGATAATAAACCATTTACATTGTAAAAACTAAAGATGTTTGTTGTACTTGTAGTTTCTGTGTACATGTTTGTGTGAGGTCTGAAATGATTAGTTTGTCTGTTGGATGAACTGTCAGGGTGTGTTAAGTTGATCTGTAACACATCTTTGTGTTCTACAGTGTAATTGTCATCAACTGAAAAAAATCACTGATGTCCTGAGTAGAATAGTTTTTACTGCTACAAGTTCACATGGGTGGCACTGTGGCCTAGTGGTTAGTGTTGTGGGCTCATTACCATGAGTTTGAATCCCTGATGGGTCCGGATGTTCTGCCCTTGGTACTAGAAACTGCACTTAACACCAATTTCCTCACTCTGAAAATGATTACCTAGCTTTGGTTAGGGAACTCTTTCGGATAGGATATACAATGGAGGTCCCACATTCGAGGGAACCAACCAAACTAGTCGATAAGAGTAGGGGTCCTTCCTGGTGTGAATGGATCAAAATAAACCTGTCCGGACATGCAGCTTGTACTCTTAGTACAAACCTGGTGTGTTATGCCATCACATTCGATATGGGTGTTCCAGACCGGGTGATAACACGGGTTTCTACTTTTATCACATGGGCTTCCATAGAATATTCAGAATGCATTTCGAGTGCGCCGCTTTGAAAAATTCGAAACCATAATTATATAAACCCGAATTCGAGGTCCCGGCTCTCCCGCGGGTTGGATCCTAATCCAGCCTATCCCACCTGCTGTCAGGCTGGTATCAGGTGATACAGGTACGGAATACACCGTGTGGTACTCCCAGTATATTTACCGGGTATGGAATACAAACAAACGAAACAAGATTGGCAACATAAAAAGATGTTGCCATGGCGACGGTGGTCTCTGTTAACGTTTTCGTTTTAAGCCCACATGCAAATAAGGACCTGGCATAAATCATACCAGTCGATCACCTTCTCTAGCAAAATAACAAGTTGTCCAATGTATGAAAATCTTGTTTTCATTAAAAAAAGATATTGTACCATTTCCTTATGAATTATGTAAATGAGGCCCTCTATGCAAGATTTGTGTCTAACAGTGGCCACATTTACTTACTTCCAAATGGTGCAAACATGAAATCCCCAAACTGTAGTTTCAAAAAAAGCCGCTAGGGGGTCCAAATCTACAGGAAATATTTTCCTAACAAAGAGCTATCCGCCACTTAAAAATCATGACTATAGCATGTTCAGAAGACGAGATTTGGAAAGTGAAAGTTCTCCTGCAGTACCTTAGAAAGTCGCTAGGGGGCCCAAAATCCAATCATTACAAAGTCTCCCACAGACCTATCCACCTACAAAATATGAAGACAATTCATCCAGGCATTCTTGAGTTATCGTCCCATGGACTTTCACATTCCTGTACAATTCCTAGAATTCTTGCAATCTGCACACAATATAGTAAAAATTTGGCTCGCCCCTGAGGCGCCGCCAAAAATGAGAACACAGTTAACGATCACAGTTTTCAGCCATGTCACCTTTATTAAATATTGACATGTATTTTTTGCAACATGATTTGTTTCCACAGTAATGATCACAGCTTCAGTGCTGAGGCCCAAGCCCACAGCTGTTACAAAGTCACTGATTATATTGCAGCGTTTATCCATAATTTACAGCAAAGTAGCAATTAATGCAAGCACCAGAGCAAGTACACAAAATACAGGGTTTCCAACAAAAAATACCTTTCCATAAAAAAAACAGCCACAGAACACGTTTCTCACCAGACAGCAAAAACATATGATTTCCCCATATGCATGATCCCAAGACATTAAATTAGAAATCTGATTTGCCTTTTGACTTGCAAAATGTACATGTAAAAGTAGCTCCTTTGCAAGGGCAAATCTTCTAAGGACAATTTTCTTTCAAGTTCACTATAGCAGCTTTCTTTCAAATTTTTTTTCATTTGACAATTTAAAAAAACATCAACACACCACTGAGCACAGCAGTATCCCACTCCAAAACACCAACCCAACTTTGTGCTTGATTAAGGCGAAATTTGGAAAATAAATATCATTTATGATACTGTTGGCACATGTTATAAAAGTACAGATGTGAAACTAACTTGTCATGGGTAAATGTAATACATGAAAATCACATGTGCACCAGTATCATCAATTATGATACTTATTTCGGTGGTATCAACTTGCACTGCTTCCATTGGATGGATCTTATTTTACACACTCAAAATGAAAGCACCCTGCATTACAAATACCAAGTTGGCCAACTGAATTTTGCTTATATCAAGTAACCGAACTTGGGCAAGTAGAAATCATGAGATATGATGGCAAAAGGTAATCTCCACCATTCAAGCTGTCTGTACAGTTGTTAAGTTCAACAAGCACGCAATGCCTCACACATCCAACAGAGGGAGCACATTACCCAATACTAGACAGCAATGCATTCTCTGCAAAATTCAAACTACCTTGTAATAAGCAGAAGCCAATGATATGCGGGTATCTTACTAGACTGCACCAAATAATGAATTTTTTGAAAATTAAAAAAAAATTGGTGAAATTACGGCAAATCACTTTTTGATGAATCTTACCGTAATTCTTCTAATAAAGGACGCACCCCAAATAAAGTGCGCACCCCCGATTTGGGCTTCACCGCAACCCCAATCACGCCAGCTGAGATACTTCACAGAAAAACCTTAATAAAGTGCGCACCCCCGATCTGCCGCCGATCGCTCGGCCCGTGTCTCCAAGATGTGACCACGCCCCGGTATTAGGCACGCTATGAAGTCCTGGTGTCTTTCTTAATCGTTCCATTTTCAAGGAATTTTCGGGAAAACATTACCATTATTTGGGGTCAACACTCAACCCTCTACTCCGCTCAAATTTTGAGTAAAAAGTTTTGAAGTTTAAACGTCACGCTGAGAACCTCGCGCCAGGATATCTGACAAACTTTGTTGATATTGAAGGACCAGACGACGATCCGCTTGATTTCTACCGGGCTAGTCAAAGACAAACGTGTAAAACGCATTTTGAGATAAAATAAAAGTTCGTCTCTCGGCATTTATGCCGCAAAATACAGCGTTGCATTGACAAATCATTTCATTTCGCCGATCGCCCGCCGCCATATTGTTTAAATTCTGCTGCCCCAAGATGCATTTCGCGTGTTACGTAATCCTCATCACATGATCGCATTACGCGTCTCTGATTGGTTACTGCTGCAGCTAAAGGCGGGAATTTTGCAGCCGAAGTGCATCATGGGGCAGCAGAATCGCGGTCCAAGTTTTTTCTTTGTCTGAAATGTTACACATGAAAACGCAATAAAAACGCGGTTTTATCGACTACATAGCAATATTATGGTGAAGAGAATGCAAAACCAAAAGATGTTTTCGGGAAAGCATACATTTATTTGCGGATTGATGGTGGCCTTTTGCGTAATCTTAGCGATAAATGAACCCGGAAGTGTGCCGAAAGCGGCGTGGGTTTTCGCGTTTTATACGTCAAAACAAAAACAAAACTCCCGCTGAAGCGAACTCTGGAACATTTCAGATTCTAGCTATTACGTTTTTGATAGATAATATCTACAGATACGCATGATGTGCCCATATTTGCAGCCGTGTGGGTGGTTAGGAAATTATTGACGTCGCAAGCGGCGTAGTACAAGCGGCGTGGGGTACGGAATTATGGCCGGCCCGACACACTGAAATAGTCGCGCGGTTGAAAACACCCAGCGTTATTTGGTGTCTCATAATTTGATATTTAATATCGCTAAATCAATTATTTTTATATCTAGAATACCTTTTCAAAAATTTACGTATGATGTAGCATCGTTATCTTGTAAACATAAGAACATGAATAAGAACAGAACATGCATAAATTATCGTTGCGTGTCGGCGACGCGACGGGGCTAGCCTGCTGGGGTAATAATCGGTGACTTCCTGACTTACGTCGCGATTTCTAAACCTAAAACCTAAATAAAGTGCGCACCCCGACTTTGGCTTTGACCTGAAGCCTCATCTTGAAGGTTGAAATGTCAAAAAAGTGCGTCCTTTATTAGAAGAAATACGGTAATCATTGTACATTGGTTTTTAATTCAGTGACAATACTGTGATTTCCAATAAAGACTAGTGATCTTGTTTTTGATATGGAGCTGAAACTGAGAATGTGATATTTCGGGCAGTGATTTTGTTTGTAGGGGTCACATATTTTACCTTTGTGTCGCACATCAGTATTGGTTGGTGCAATTTCCAAAGTGCAACTTGGCGCAATACACTAAGATACCCGTTTTACCCTGTAAAATGCTGTGCAGTTACCCGTGAAGTGTATATATCAACTTCTTATAGAGAAGGAGCATGTACTGCTCTAATACTGGTATGAAAATGTCCTGAACAGAAGGGATGGTACATTTAGTATCTTGAGGGACTTTTTGTGTGAGGAATAAAAAATTGTAAGTTCTAAACACAATACAGAAAATGCACAGAAAGTAAAAAAAAAACTCTTGCAGATCGGACATATAATACAGTTAGGCTTGCCCCTGAGGCATTGCCAAAAAAGAGGATGGGAAAGTCTACTGAACTGCTAGCATGCTATCTTTTACTTTTTTACTTTAATTAAAAGTTGTAGCAAAACCATCAATACCTATTCTTTGATCCTGTCTACTTATCCTGTCAACAAAGCTACATCACTACGGTAACAAGTTTTGTACAAATGTATCCAAACTTTCCTTTGGCAAAGATATCAAATCAATCCGAGTACAATACAAGGTTATGGCACTCCAGCAGCATTTGCTATATTTACAGTAAGGTTGTTTTTCTTCCATACAGTATACTTACATCATAGCCCTTTAAAACTCATGACCAAACACAAAGGACTGAAACCAAAAGAGAAGTAAGTATCAAACATAATATGAAATGTATGTACATTATGGCCATTGATGTTGGTTTTTTAACTCTGTATACATAATAATGTACGACCGATCCACCGCAACTTGTTGAGAAGTTAGCACCTATTATCAATATTTTTCAAGCTTCCTTTTTTACCAATGATTAAAGACCACACTAGCTATATACTTGCTGCTTGACATTAATGACAAGTATATAACGATACAAAGACAAAAAAAGTACCATTTGTAAGAACTTACTGCTCTTATTCTCTTCAATAGAAAATAAGGGCATTACTATTCTGACTGGAAGTCAAACTTCACATGATCTATACAGTATGGTATCTATCTACCGAATACCTTTCACAGCATATGTTGTACCCTTCAAAAGTTTGTCTTACAAAAAAGTGATTAAAAAACTTCCAGCTACATGCTTTCTTTTGAAACAGACTACACCAAAGTGAACTTGGTCCTTGAGGGGTGGCGTAGAAGTCTGGTTCTACATGTACATTGTATATGATGTGTTGGGATGAAGCTGTTTGTTATGTCTCCATCACATAGTGTTGATCCACGTGAGCTGACAAGTGTTGCTGCACCTCCTATGGTGAAGGAAAAGTCACAACAGCAAATGAAAATCAAAGTCGTGAATTAATAATGAAGCTACATAAAAAGGTTACTGCATCAGAATGTGATGGTACAGGTACCTAAACCTCTGTACCGGTGCCTGAACCTGATGTTACATTTAGGTACACATCTCTACATATGAGGTATCAAAAAGGGTTGGCTTTGTTAAAGGGAACTTTTGCGAAACTTAAAAATTGAAAAGTATAAACTATCTATTAGAAATACTTGCAAACCGTTCAAATTAATTCTAAACAATGGGAAAAAACACCCATGCGGTGACTTGGAATGAACTCTATATTATGCTAGATATACCCCAAAGGCAAGTTCTCACTTGTTTTACATAACGGTAAGTCCGTCATAGTTCTGGCCTTTCCCACCATTTGAAACTCCAGCCGTGCTGACGGCTACTCGCTTGATGACTGAATTTTGTGACGTGGGGAAGCAGTATGCTGGCTTTGCTGAGGATGGATTTCGAGGAATTTTCCGAATCAAAAGCCTGCTATCTCGTTAATTCCCTTAAGTTTGTTAAAAACACAGCAGGGCACAAGTTTCAAACAGTAGGAGAGCCCTGAACCTGAACTATGACAGACTTATGTGAAACAAGTAAGAACTTGACTTTGGGGTACATTTAGCAAATTAGACTTTTTAATTTCAACTTTAGAAGCCAAATAATGGGTGTAATTTCAAAGTGGCTACCTGCAACTTGTGTTTCTTCATGCAGAAGTCCTTGCCACATGCTTTCCAGCAGCAGGTGATGGTGGTGTTGTTGGGCTGGATGTGGTCCGACCCCAGGTGCTGTTTCAGGTGCTCCCGCATGCCGAATATCAAGCTGCAGCAGCGCCACTAGGAATGTAAAGACACGGAAACCTCAAAATTAGCCCCACCTGATTGAAACAAGACGTTACAGATTTCCTTATGTTAAGCCCCCTTCACACTTGTGTGTAACTATACACAAGTCTGCATGAGTTGCAGATTAACATGTTTTTGGTTTAGGTTAAGTTTGCATCTGAAAAAGCATTTATTTGTCTTGATAACTAGGCTGCACAAAGTAGAAAACAACTTCTCCCCCGTAAACTCTACTTAAATCAAAAAGAAATATTCTCGACTCAGCTACGAAATTAACATGGTATAATGTGGTATTGAATTAGATGCCCCACATTATGACAGATGCCACACAATCTGATAAAAATGGCCACATTTTGTTTCATGCTTTCCGAATGTCGCAACATATATCAAATAGGGGACTGTATTTGATAGTCCAAACACGAGTCCAACTCACCCAACAACGAAAGTTCTTGGTTAAGTCCAGTGGCAAGGCAGTCAAACTCCCATCATAGCATCCAACATACACCTGAAACAGCAAGCACCAAAATCTTAGATGAAGTTAAAGATATTATTGCTGCAATAAGCCTGTAAATGTTCAAAGATGTTGGAAAATTTACAAAATAGACAGAGACTGACTGTCCATCACAATTAGCAGTTCAACCAATGATAGCATGGCAGTTAGCAGTTCGGCCACTGAGAAAGTGGCTATTTTGTATTTCTATGTCTAGGTGGGTGGGGCTATGGGATCACTCTATTAGAGAATGGTGGTTTCATAAACCAGACTGAGAGTGTGACCTCTGAAAAGTTGTCAGCCAATCAGAGAATCATCTAAATCTTTTCTTCAGGAAAATCCAATTCACTGATTGGCTGGCAGCTGGTTAGAGGCCACAAAAGTGGAAACCTCAGCCCGGTTTAGCAGAGCCTCTCAAGGTATATTGTAAAAGAGCCCAGACTAGGCTCTGCGCATGAGAATAAGGAGGAAAAGGAGAGTGATCTCGATCCAATTTATCTCACTGAAGATCTATTCTTCCAGTGGTCGTGACAGAGAAGACAGACATTAATATGTATTTACAGGTTCATTGTACTGGGGAAATTCCCCAATCTCTTTTCAACAAGCAAGACGAACAGAAGACCACGGCTTAACGTCCTAAATACTGCGACCCTTTCCGGTAGCGTGAATGTCGGGTGAGTGACACAGCCAGAATCGAACTCACGGCTTCTAGTTCCAGAGGCAGAGTTGCTAAACAACTGGACTACACACAAACAACTGGACTACACAGTGTCACACTACCACCAATGCGAGGAAATGTTGGTACTGACCATGCTCTTGTGCACCTTGAGGCACATGATCATGTCCTTTTGTCCCCCGTACACCTGAAGCTTCTCCTGGGACGCCACCTCGAACACACGCACCAGGCGGTCCAAGGAGGCTGTGATCATCACCTTAGTTTAATAATAATCATTCTTTTGTTATTTCTTTCAAAATAAAATGAACAAGCATTGAAGGACAAGCAAGGCATAGAAATCAAAATAACTGAAGCATGTGAGGAATAACAACAAAACAAATAAATAAAAAACAATTGAGAGTATTCATAATGTATGTAAATATGCTAAACCTAACCTACCTAACCCTACCTAACCCTAAATCTAACCTTGAAACCCTAATCATAACACTAACCAGCACATACATATTTAGAATGTAATGGGTATACGGTATACAGCCTGCGAATCAAACATATTATACATGTAGCTAGGGAGTCTCTTTGGTCAACATTGCATCAGAGCAACGGCCGTTGCATAAGCTATCTCTTGGGATACAATTACATAAATCATAAACCTATTCACAGAATATATATATATACCTTATACACATGTACGCGAGCAAGACCTTATGTTCTACCTAAACCTAACCCTAACTTTAGATTCAACTCTAAGCCCTACACCCTGATCCTATACCTAACCCTACCTAACCCTAACCCATGATCCTCACCTTGCCAACCACGTGGATGCCAGTGACTGCATGGCTGTGTCCTTTGTATATCCCCTGTAACTCCCCTGTGTTTATGTTATGTGCCATGACCATGGTGTCTGCTGATCCACTGTACACAAGGTGGTTAACAACCTATAGAAAAAACAAAGACTCTGTAAGCTAACATTTCATCAGATAGACTTGGTTCTTTTATCATTCTTATGCAGTCAGAAGTAACACATCAAGTAGCAGGAGAAAGAAACTGTGGAAATATGAACACACAAGCTGTATAGCAAAGATGCAATTAACAACAAGAAGAACTTTCCAACGAATTCGAGAGAATAACAAGTTAGTGGGCTTTGAATTCAAAAAGTTCCTTGAAATCCGTCCTCAAAAAAGCCAGTTTGACAAGTCCTATTCATACTGGTTAGGAAATGTAGCAACCTGACGTCGCATAATTCAATCATCAGTCGAGTCGCAGTTTCAAATGGTGGGAACTATGACGGACTTAAGTGAAACAAGTGAGAACTTGACTTTGGCGTGTATCTAGCATAGTAAATAAGCCTTTCAATTTCAAGTGTAGCTTCCAACCAAACACCTACCTGCATGCAGAGAGGTGTTTTAGAGTGCCCAGTGAGGGTCTTCAGTAAGAGTCCGTCCCGAGCGTCCCTGATAGAGATGGTGGCATCGTACGACCCCACCAATAGCAGCCGGCGCGGCCCCTCCATACCGGTGGTGATGCAACTGATGGCTCGCGGGGTGTGGCAGTCAAACTTGTCCACGCACTTCTTAGTCTAGAACAAAGCATTACACCAGCAACATTACGACCAGAGATGTTATTGTTGTTCACCTTGTAGTGCCTAGTGGCACATAAGGCAGCAAGTTTCCTTGCCGTTTCTGTAGCAGGGCATATTTTTTTGCAGGGAGGGGTTGCTAGCCCTTCCCCTCTAACGTGCTGAGGCATTTCCTTGAACACTATTTTACGTCCCTTCCGAAAGACGGGTGCAGCCCCAACCAAGATGCCCTTGCCAGGTAGCCTCCTGTGCAGGCCTCCTATAACGCGCGACATATATATATGGGGGGGGGGGAGCTCTTATGCCGGCAAGGGAGTTGTGCAGCCGAGGGAGTTGTATAGCCGAGGGCCCCTCGGCTATACAACTCCCTCGGCTGCACAACTCCCTTGCCGGCATAAGAGCTCCCCCCCCCCCCATATATATATGTCGCGCGTTATAGGAGGCTTGCACAGGAGGCTACTTGCCAGGAAATAAACCGGGATTTCCCGGTATTCGCGGATATTCGTTTGAAAAATAAAAGACAACTCTTCAACTTCAATTCATGTCAGTTACGGTCAATGGATCGACTTGAAACTCAGAACTTATAAATGGGAGACCATCCAAACACATTCCTAGCATCCTTATCACAATCTCTGTTGACAGAGAATCTCTACTGGTACATATGGCATCACTCAAGTCCACTGTTAGATGAGTTTGTATGTGGAATTTTTGTAGGATGATATCTGTCCTTACCTGGGCATTAATAGAGATGACCTGTCCATTGCCCAGCCCTATGTACAGTGTGTTCCAGTTCTGGTGCATACACAGCACCCGGTCGTCCAGCTCATACTTCAGAACACAGGCTGCCGTCTGGAAAACACCATCAGGAATAATGACTATTGTAATTCACTTTATCTTGATCAAACTTTCATGGTGAAAGGAAAATGGACATTTTCACTGAATTTTAACTTCACGGTGGCTGCAAGTGAAGGAATCATAACTGATAACAACAGTTTTTTTCACGGTGATTATAAGTTCATGGTACAGAGGTAACAGTGAACATAAAGCTACAGTGAAAGAAACCAGCAGTGGCGTAATATCGGACATCAAGAAACAGGGCTCATTTAGGAATGTTACAGGGAATCTTACATTTTCCAACTTCAGTGATGTCTGTAACAACAACAAAGTAAAGCCACAGTTACACAGCCAGGGTGACAAGAGCTGATATTGCACCCAAGGGGATTCATCAGAAACACAAACGAAGACTTACATCTCACAGACACGAGTCATTAACCACCAACTTGAAGATACATTGTCAGAAGGCTGTGACAAACTTATAAACACCCAGTCTCCTGGAAAAAAAATCGAAGGCTGTTCCCAAATCTTACATCTTACAGACACGGGTCATTAACCACCATCGTAAATTGACAGACAGTTGTGACAAACTTATTAACACCCAGTCTGCTGAAAAAAATCGAAGGCTGTTTCCAAATCTTGCATCTTACAGAGACGAGCCATTAACCACCATCGTAAATTGACATATGGTTGTGACAAACTTATTAACACCCCGTCTGCTGAAAAAAATCGAAGGCTGTTTCCAAATCTTGCATCTCACATCTTACAGACACGAGCCATTAACCACCATCGTAAATTGACATATGGTTGTGACAAACTTCTTAACACCCCGTCTCCTGAAAAAAGTCGGGGGCTTTCTCCAAATCTTACATCTTAAATCTTACAGACACGGGTCATTAACCACCAAGTTAGATTGACAGAAGGTTGTGACAAACTTATCAACACCCCGTCTCCTGAAAAAAAATCAGGGCTTTCTCCAAATCTTACATCTTAAATCTTACAGACACGGGTCATTAACCACCAAGTTAGATTGACAGAAGGTTACTTTTGAGTCACAGGGGATCGGTCCTAGAATAGCTCTGGACTAACACTGATTATTTTATGTTAAGCTTGAGATTATAAGATCAATCCAAGCTCAATGATCTATAGCTTCTCCGCCGGCTGTGGGGAGGAGCTTAGAAACATCTGCTTTGAAATTTGCTGTACACCAGTGTGTGAAGAAACAAATACTAACCAAGGAGATGCTGATTGGTAATACATTGTATTCTCCAAGCAGAGGTTTCGGTCGAGTGGGGTAGGCGTGTCCGGGATTTCTTACGTTCCTCTTCCATCAAGGAAGAGGAACGTAACGTGAAGGAAGAGGAACGTAAGAAATCCCGGACACTCCCACCCCACTCGACCGAAACCTCTGCTTGGAGAATAAATACATTGGTCTTCTTCTGTGTCCCGTGCTGCTAACAAGTTGAATCTATAAATTATAATTATGATGTTCGGCAATTCAGCCGTAATCTCACCTGCACGTTATAGCACCTGACAGTCTTGTCACTTGAGCCCGTGTACAGCCTCTCCTCTCCACCTTGGCTCCTCAGCACCTGTAAGAGACAACGGAAGAAAATTCAGTGTCTCAAAGATCTATAATTACATGTTTCTTTTCTATTTCTAGATTATCCCTACCAGTAACTGTTTCTACCATTACTACAGTTTTATCCTGTGCTACTCCCTGTTACTAGTGTTAACGTTAGTGAATAGCTAGATATAAGATTCTCTGTAATGAGCTTTCAATGAAATAAATACAATGTACATAATGCTAATCATTGAAGAATAACACATATTTTTGGCACCTTTTCTTTGTGACTTAGTCACATAAGTATGGTCTCAAACCATGAACCATAACAAACAGAATACCGTTCTAAAGGATTATGCTTTCTAATGATACGTAATGCAATGCAATAGATAAAGTATTTTCAAAGACATGATCAACCAAAATCAACTTTCCAAACTTTTAGTGTTGAGGGTATCATGTCACCAAGAGAAAGTCTTTTCGTTGCCCCCTCACCTGTAGACAGTTAATTTTCCTGTTGTGTCCCTTGTACACCTGTACACACTCCCGACTGACCAGGCTCCAGGCCTTAGCCACCATGTCCGCAGACACACTGTACAAATAGTCTCCTGAGATCTGGAACAAAAGAGTGATACAACCATCCAATAACAGTCAAAGTGGAAAGCAGTAACAACAAGCTTTTCATTGTCAAGAATTTCCTAACTAGTCTTGATGTTAACAACAAAATTGATAACAATTACTGACTGAAAAGAGACAAAGCAGAGAGATGTTTGGGCTTTACCACCCAAATATTTTGCAATACATGGTTAAGGATATTGGCTTAGAGTCTAAACATCCTGGGTTCGAATCACTAGCAAGCCCCAATTGTTGTGCTCTTGGAAAAGGCACTACACCTATTTTTTCACTTGACTCAGGTGAGAATGAGTCCCTATCTTTGGTTAGAGATGTCCTCTTGGATGGGACATAAAACCAGAGGTGTCTTTGAGGACAGCCACACGTCGAGCATATTAAAGATCCCACCACACTTATCAAAAGAGTGGATCAATCCTATCAGTCTGGTCTTATGCAGCAGGTACCTACTATACAAAACTGGTATGTTATGCCCAAAGGCAGTTTACAGTTTATTTAGATAACACACGGAGCTAACAAAATGTAACAAAAACTCTGGAATTCCCTCCCAGCCCACTGCTTTCCCCCCAACTACAACCTACAAACCTTCAAAACAAACATACACTGCTGTCTCTCACCTATGCCACATTAGTCCAATCAGTTCAATGCCAAGAAGTGGCCTCTTACGGCCTTGCATTGACTGATTGAGCAAGATCGTTAAAAAAAAAAAATGATCACCTGAATGGCCACCACTCCTGCAGTGTGCCCTACGAAGGATCCAGGGGTGTGGTCCTGGGTCTTACTCACTACAGACGGGGGAGGGGGGTCCGACTGACTGGAGCTGGGGGTCTCCTTCATGGTGCCTACACAAGAAGCTGAAATACACGTGTGAAAAATTAAACAATTAGATCTATCATGTTTGCATTTTCGAAATCAGTGAAGACAATTACAGTAATTCTTGTTTCTTTCACTGTAACTTTATGTTCACTGTTTTCACGGTCACCTCTGTACCGTGAACTTATCATCACCGTGAAAAAAACTGTTGTTATCATTTATGATTCCTTCACTTGCTGCCACCGTGAAATTGTGCTACCGTGAATATAAAATGAATTACAGTACATTAGCCTGACTAGCCAGATTGATCAGTACAATAAATACAGAAGAAAAATGTACTGTTAGTAACTAACTAAGTATTACTTACAAATTAGACAAATTCATCAAAAAGTGAATCTACAAGACAGTGAAGAAACGGTTAATACTTGCTTGAATTATACAGTAAACTTACCCTCTTTCTTTATTTGCTTCCTGATCTTTTGTGCTACACCTGGCTGGATCAGTAGTTGTTGCCTGCAAAACAAATAAAAATGTAAACTTTGCATTAGATAATAGTACAGCATAATAACCAAATGGTTCAACAATTTAATCAATAGTTAAATATGGTAACATTTCAAACTACATTGCAAATTCGTAGGTACCTAATAGAACTTTAAGTTTTAACTTCATTTCTGGGACTTATGTTACGAAATGCTGATAGATACAAAGACAACAAGAAATTGTTGCTCTCATACCTCTGTCAAACATTTACAGTTATTGTGAATTTCTTGCTTTATTTATAATTGTGAATTTCTCTCTAATTCTGTCTACTTAGGACCCGGGCCAGGCAAACCTTCCAATCCTACCAATGTCCTGTTACACCATCTTCCACCTCACATCCTGTCACTCCACAATATTTCAAATAACCACGGACACACACCAAGACAAACAAACACCCAAACAATGCCTCCGTTTTCACGCAGGTAAAAAGAACACTTACCTTGGCAACTGAGGAAGCTTTGCCCCTTCAGATGGGGATGAGTTGGTAGACATGCCCGTGCCCAATATTCAAAGAATGAGGGACACACATCAGGACAAACAAACACTCAGACCAAACAATACCTCCATTTTCCCACTGGTAAAGAAAACACTCACCTTGGCAACTGAGGCAGCTTGGCCCCTTCGGGTGGGGATGAGTTGGTAGACATGCCCGTACACGTAGACGACACCACATTCTGTTCTTCAGTAGGGGTAGGGTGGCTGGAAGTGACCTGTATTGTGTTGTATGGTATTTGTATCTTTTATTTCGAACATGTTAAAAAACACAATCTACAGCTTCAAGCAAAAGATAGAAAGTGCGGGGTTTGACTTTGAGAAAGAGTCACCAATATGGTCTGTGCATGTTCTCCCCCTTATCTGAATATAATAGCTGAATAAAAGCAGAAAATCAAGTGATTACAAAACAGCTAATAAATAAGTAAACAACTAGTAAAGTGGGATATCAGAGGTTCTTTTTTCACAGCCGGTAATTCTCACCTGCTGACGTTTCGGTGTCTATCAGATACCTTCTTCAGAGATTCTAACTTCTCACCGAAATGTCAGCAGGTGAGAATTACCGATTTTGGAAAAAGAACCTCTAATATCCAATGTTCTACCAACCTGATGAAATTATTTTCGGAACTAGTTAAGTGATAAGTAAGTGCTGATTAATTCATAGAAAATGACTGAATAAATACAACAAAGGATTAAGAATGAATAACAGTAAATAATCAATAACAACCAATGACTAACCTGGTCTTGTTTATTCTCCTCGTCCGAGTCAATAACCAACACTTCAGCCTCCTCTTTGGGTACGTCGATCATCGATACGCTCTCGGCAGGGCTGGTCGGGTTGGGCAGCTCCCCCGGGACCTGTTCCGTGCTGTCAGGACTCTTCATCACCTTCCTTGGCTGGGACAGCACGCTGTCCACAATCTCCGAGAAGCTGTCTCTGTCAGGACGTTTCTCTGCTTGGCCGCCTTTGCGTACGGACTTTGCTGCCGACGCCTTCTTTGCCGATTTAGGCTTCCTTCTGGGCCCACGCGGGTGATCGTCGGGACTTGTCTCTGACGGCGCTGCCTGGAAGAAAGCCTTTCTCTTCTTCTTCTTTTTCTTCGTCCCTTTGGAGCTCCCAACACTGTCTACACTGGATGCCCTGCTTGGCGGCCTCATTTGATTATCTGTCCGTGCCTCCTTCTTCTTCTTGCCCTTTCTCGGTTGTTTCTGTTGTTTTTCTGGACCTGTGGAACCGTCCTTTGTTGATGTACCTGGCTGGGCAAGCAGCAAGTCATCCACACTGCATAGAGCAGTGTCGCCGTTACCTGTCTTTGCTCCGTGTATCGACACCACGGGCGTGCTGTGAGGGGTGCTAACAATGTTTTCACTCTCCTGAAGGAAGTTTTGGGAGGCACTTCTTAGCTGTTGAAAGTTAGCAGCCAATTGTTTGAGCATGGGGCTCTGGTATTGACTCTTTGTCTTCTCTTCGCCCCCGAGATCTACGACACCAGCAGCTTTCCCTGTCTTAGTCTGCTGTTCTACAGGAGACAATGGCTGGGTCTGTGACTCTTCTGCATCACTGAAATCTAATGTGGGAAAGATGGGAGCAGCGTTTTTCCTCCTCACGTTACCACTGCTGGAAAGCAGCTTTTGTGCAGAGGTATCGACGGGAGTGTTTGGTTGGTTGACCACACTGTCGTTGCACGAACTGTGGGAGGATTTTCCAGACTGTGGTCTTTGTTTAGCAGTAGAATTAGTCGGAAGACTTGCATAGGATTCGGATCTTCTGGCATCGGCAAGGGATCGGGACATCATGAACTCTGGGGGCGTGGCGTATTGACTGACACCTTGCGTAGACAGACTTGTGGGTGACACAGGCTCCTCCTTCACTCTCACCACAGTGGTGTCTCCGAGGGAGAGATTCAAACTGCTGTCAATCTGAACTGTCAACTGGGACTGGACACCACTGTTGTTAGCTGAGGAGATGGCACTTTGGTCTAAGGCAGACAGAGTTGTGTTGTGCGTTGCGGTGGTCTTGCTTTGTTCGGTGACTGAGGGGGGACGGGGAGACTGGTCCCTGGGGGTGCTGTGGGTTGGGGATGCTACGACGGTCGACGCTCGCGAGTTCGAAGCGGAGCTCCGCTGTGAAACGGCTCCCTGCAGAATCTCCAGTCTCTTCTGTCTGAGGTGGGACACCTGTTGAACAACCTGGAAAAAAGACACTGGTGTAAGAAGCATGGTTTACATGTATATTACTTTTCTATAGACTACCCATGCCAATCTTTTCTGTGTATGTGTCTTAACTTCAAAAGAACAGAATGTAAGTCTACATTATTATGGTAAGTACATGTATGTATGTCTTAGGAAATTACAATTTCTAAGGACTAGTTTATCAAGGTTAGACATCCAGGTAAACAACATTTCAAGACAATGAATAGTGCTTTTCAAACTGGCTTTCCAGAGGATGGATTTCGAGGAACTTTCTGAATTAAAAGCCCACTATCTCGATCATTCCCTCAAAGTCGAGGGAAAATTCCTTGACCTCCATCCTCATGAAAGCCAGTTTGAAAAGCACTATTCATTCTGTTTGGGAAATTTAGAACACTGATGTCATACAATTCAATCATCAGGTGAGAAGGCATCAGCACGACATAAGTTGCAAACGGTGGAAGATCCCAGAACTATGACGAACTTATGTGAAACAACTTGACTTTGGGGTATATCAAGCATAGTATAGTTGGCATTTCAATTCTTTGTGTAGCTTTCCTTTGAAATGCAAATCTTTCGACATTGTCCGTAAGATAGAATACAGGTTTTTCCCACCTGAGCCTTCTTGACCTCCAGCTGGTGCAGCTCATCCACAGCTTTCTGCATGATGACCTTGACCTCGGCGATGCGCTGCTCCACGGCCGTCTGCTTCCTGTGCAGCCCCTCCTCCTGCAGCGAGATGGTCAGCAGGTGGTTCAAGTTCACCCGGGGACTGGCCTCCGACTCCGAACCGTCCTGTGGTTTCCTCTTCTTCACCTGCTCCTGTGTTGGACCACCTGCTGCACCTGATTCTTCAGCTGCATCAACTTCCGCGAACGTCCGCTTGTTTCTAGACTCTTCTCTAGTATTCTCCTGAAGTTCTTTCTCTGGTGAGGCCACCACAACATCTGCATCTTCTTTCTCTTGCTTGACGACAACACTGCACGACTGGGGCCTGGGGGATTCCTTTTGTGGAGGAGCTGTAACTGGAGTCTCTTTTTCAACAGTGGAAAGTCGCACCGGCTCAGACTGGTGTCCCTCATCGTTGGAGCGGGGAACGTTGTCTGTGAGTTCAGACTGTACAAGATCGGATGGTTCTGTATCTCTTTGTATCGATGTTGGCCCAGATTCCTGCTTTACTGTGGTTGTTTCTGTGTTCGGCTGAGAAAAGCGGGATGGAATTACAGTTATATCTGCGCGTTCTTCCGACGCCTGTGACGAGATTTGCCGACGTCTTTGTACCCTCAGGGAACTGGAACTTCTCTGAGAGTTTGATACCGGTGGTGGTTCCTCCAAACGTGGTAAGTCGTCTTCCGATGCTTGTGCCGAGACACGTCGATGTCTTTGGTGTCTTTGGTTCCTCAGTGAACTTGTCTGAGAGTTTGATACTGGTGGTGATTCCTCCAACGTTGGTACGTCGTCAGACGGGCGCTCTACCTTCACTCTAGCACTGCTTCCTGCTATTACACTGTCCGATTCCTGCGACCTATCCCCCGTTTCTTGGTCGCTGTCTGCAGTAATGTTTAACTCTGCTGCAGCCTCACTGATCTCCTTTAGTTGTTCCATTGACAACTCGTGCAAGGCTATGTCCTGTAGGTTGATAGTGATGGCTTGTGGGTCCAGGTCGTTCTGGTTACTGGAGAGGGAAGGTGGTCCGAGCTGGAGGCCAAACCTTGGGAGTCTGGTCGCTTTTTGTTTTTGGCCCTGAGAAGAAAAAAAATATTGTACAGGGGAAAACTTTATCATGTCTGTCTATAGGACAAAAAGCCTCATCAGTGACTGGATTTTAGCAATATCACCTCAAGCTAGTATTGATAAATATTTGATATTGATTTCCACTTCTCATCACAATTTATGAATCTTACCATATATATAAAAAAAGAAATTTCAAATTACAAGAATAGCAAACTTCAATAAGTCAGTAACAAATTATGACTGTAACTGAATCCATTAAAAATCTGTTGCAAATTTACATAAAAAAGGAAATACAAGATGGCTTTTCGCTTTTTCTATTATGTTCTCTAGTAACCATGTGTAATAATCTAGTAACTGTAAAGCTAGGTGTAAATGCCATTCAGTGTACATGTGCTCTGTACAACACACACATGTCTGTACAGACTTCCACTAACCTGTTGATGTTGCACCAGTTGGCTCCACTGTTGGTGTTGCTTGTTCCGTGATTTGGGAGAGTTCAGGAACTGAATGAGCGCCGAGGGAAGCCCGGTCTCCGTGACCTCACCCTTCCGTTGGCTGCTTCCCGGCTTCAGCCTGCTGCGCGCTCCCGCGATGTTTGGCTGCATCGTCCCGCTACCCATCTTGTTCTTGGCAGACAGGTACTTTCCCAGCTCTTTCTGAAGGTGTGGCGGGAGTTGGAGTTTCTCAAGCACTTTCGCTGCTGCTCCTTCAGAGTCGCTACCGTCGCTTTCGCTAGTTCTCCTGACACGTCCTTCGCTCGGAGAGGCGGCGTTATCGCTGATTCTCCTTCCGCTACCGTTGCAACTACTTGGGTTTCTAGGATGTCTCTCGTCGGGACAACTAGTGGACCTCCCCAGTACTGCAGTTTCTGCACTCCCGCTACTGCTCCTCAAATCTTTGCTTTTTGAGACAGTGGGAGGAGACTTAAAGGAGTCCTGAGGGTAAGGAGGAAAGGAAGACTTTGAGTGGCTGTACTTGGCCCTAAAGGCTTCGAGGGAGAAAGTTCTTGGAGAATCTGGTGAAGTTTTAGTAGTAGGCGATGAGGTAGTTAGAGAGGTGTCTTTTGTTGCATGCAATGGTGTGTCTGTACAGACCTTGACAATATTCATTGCTGAAGCTTGTGTAGACATAGGAGCTTGTGACATTAGCACAGGATGACTGCTTGATGCTAGTGATTCTTCTTTCGGGTGTGCTGTCCTTTGTGATGGTTCAAAGGAGATATCTTTCGTTGGCCTGCTATCTGTGTCGGAGTCTTCTCCGACTTTCTTCCCATCCCTCTCCGGCAGTATCTGCAGGTAGCTTCCGTCAAGACGAGAACTTCCCTTTCTGTCAACCACCTAAAAACACAAGAAACATCCTAGTTGTGCAACATATTACTAGCTGCTTGTCTCATTTAAAACATAAAGCAATAATGTGTTAAACTACCAAAAGCCACACTATCGCAATTAACTACATATGACGTTTTGGGAATAACTCACCTCTGGATGTGGAGGGACAGTAGCTGCTGCTTCTAGCGGGAGTCCTGTGAAAATAAAAAGTTACATTTCTATGTTAAGTACATCTCTATGTACATGTATAACAAGATCTACTATTGATAAAAGGTAGAGTTCAGTTGTTCAGAGGAGACTTTAGAAACTTAGGGTCCAGTGTTGTTTGAACTAATCATGTATAGAAATGACTAAATAAATTAATTTTCAAAATCCACTTTTCCGGCCCCAGGGCTCGAAATTCATTTTTGGGAATAGGTGCACTGGTGCACCCAGCTCAAAAAATTGGGTGCACAGAAAGAATTTTGGGTGCACCAGATAAAATAAAGTTGAATGTTCTTCAGAACATAATTACAAAGTCTAATACTGCTGCCTTTCTTAAGAAATTCAATCTGTAATTCTATAGCTAACTTTAAGATTTCAAACAAATAATATATTAAATAAAGTACAGCAAAAAGTTATCATGCTGTTTTTTATACTTACATTTCAAGAATATTCTGTATACTAGTGTACAATAGTACCTTAACCCTATAGGCTACAAAAATATCTAGGTGCACCAGTGCACCCACAGTCAAAAATTAGGTGCACAGCTCCAATTTTGGGTGCACTGGGTGCACATGCACCCACTATTTCGAGCCCTGTCCGGCCCTAATGTTGCTTGGGTAAGTACCTGGACGCTCATCGTTGCTGTCTTCCGTGTCCATGGAAACTTCATTGTAGTCATCCAGCAACTCGGTGGGGAGGGGGGCGGTGCTGGGCTGTCTGGCCGATGCAACATTGTCCTTAGTATGGGACCACCGTTGTATCTCTTCCTGCTGTTTGGACTGTGCGACCAGCATGAAATAAAACAATTTTATTTTATTCACATTCATTTATTGAGCATTAGACAAGAAGCATAATGCATATATGCTTATGAAGTACAGATAAACGCTTTGTTAAAACAACCAAATTAAAGTTGTCAATGGACCCTTTGTAAAAGAATTTAACAGTACTTATAAAGAAAAGTAGGGGTGACCTGGTGTGCTTGGATAAAACATGACCCATATCGAAGCTGCATTTCACATATGCATGTATCTTCTTGAAAACGGATCATGCTTCACCTCAAATGAGGACAACAAAAGAAGATCATAGAGGAGTAAGCAAAATCATATTTACTCACTTGAGCACTAGATTCTTCATGGCCTTCAACTGCTTTCCCTTTTTGTTCCCCTCTAGGTGTGAGAAACCTTTCCATTCTTCTTTTCACCTTCTGTTCCAAGGAAACGGGCAGTCTCTCACTCTCTTCTTGCCTCTTGGCCCTGAGAAGATTGCCCAGATTCTCTGCTCTACTGAGAACCTGTTGGACGTAGGAATCCCTGTCTACCTTGGGTTTTTCTGTGTCTACCGTGGGCTTGGGAGTGTCCTTTTCGGTGGGCTTGAAACTACCCTTTCTAACTTTGCTTAACTCGAGCAACGCAGCTTTCATGACTGGGGTTTCCACAGAGGATTTGCGAGAACTGTGTGAAGCTTCGCTTCGTCTTTCTGTTTCTGATGAAGTCCTCTTTTCTGCTTTCTGTTCTGATCGTAGGTTTGAGTCAGACTCTCTTTCTGCAGTTTCAAGTGAATAGTCAAGTGACCGCCTTCGCTCCAACGGCTGCGTGTTTGTCTTTGGTGACGATGGCAGAGAATTAGGTTTTTTGGAACTTTCGTGCCTTCCATGGTCCTTTTCTCGGTCTCCTGTTCCATTGCCTGATCTCCACCATCTGTACCTACTTGAGGAAATGTTCAAAACACTGTTGTTGGCTCTACAATCAGAAGGGCTTTGCATATTACCTGATTGTATACTGTCTTTAGCTGGCCTCTCAAGTTCTTTCTCTGGGACATTTGGATCCCTATCTCTACCATGTATACCGACAGGAACTCTATCCCTTTCTTGGTTCAAGCCAGCAGAGGGCCTTCTCTGATGCATAAAAGAATCTTCTTGCATATGAGCCGCAGCTTCCCTCAACGCTCTTCCTCTATTTCTTAAATGATAAGGCGAATATCTCCGTTCGCGTGACCGTGGCCTCTCTGCTTCTCTACCGAATCTATGGCCGTCTTGTCTGTACCTGTTAGGTCCGCGGTACTCGTGGTTAAAGTTTTGGAACCCGTCTTCGTACGCAAATGAATCTACGTAATAGCAGTTCTGTGGTGTCGCCATGTTCTGGTGGAATGGAGCTGGGCTCTGTTGGGACCACTGTGGCCCACCTGCAGACTGGTGTCTGTCAGCAGACGGGAACTGCTCACCTGATGGGTTATTCCATCTTGGTGAGATCGCCGGGGGTGTACCGACAGGGCTTCTTGCCTGATCATCCCATCGTCTGTGTCCTTCCCTTGCATTAGCATGTGTTTGGTGAGGGTCCTGATCCCAGCGCCTCTGCCTTCCCCTCCTCATCCCCTGACTACTATTCCCTGCCCCCCCAGTCCAGGCATCCTGCCCCTCGGGAGTACCTTGATAGCATCCCTTTCTACTGGAAGATCTGACTGGTGGCTTGGCTTTATCAGGAGGGGAGAATCTCCTGTGAGATCTAGTATTGTCCCTGTGGGGATGAAAGGATAAACGTCAATAGTGTAAGCCTAATCTTAGGCATTATGACTTAAGCAATACAACTACTGCATAGGTGATCTGTAGTACAAAGGCTTATGTACATGTACTTACAAAAGCTTATATTTACACATCCATGAACAACACCTTATTATATAATATATTTTTGCATACTATGGTTTCAACTTGTTGGACAAAAAACAACAGAGAAAAAAACATGCCTTTTAAGTTTTGGTAACCTGACACAAATAGATGTATTCCAGATAAAGTTTTAACTTTAAGTAAAAAGGATTTTGATTGTTTACTTCTTGTTCTTTTTTGGTAGTGCAAAGAAAAGCAGATCTAAAGAAAAGAACCTTGCAACAGACCTGAGTCAGCTTATAAGTTACATGTATGGCCTATGTGTCAGAGACTGTCATTCTCGTTCAGGACTATTTTATTTTGTCATAGCTAAAGCTGTAGGGCTGATATCAATTAGGACTTTACCGTGGTCAATATTGACTGAAGGAGGTAATATATTGTGCCGAAAGGTCAGTGCTTCTAGGGATACTGTAAAACTATAAGCAAACAAGTTGTCATGTTAGTTGCATGCTGACAGTAAAATTTATACAAACCTTTCTTTCGGTGGGGAGACCTTCTTTCCCTCCAGACGTTGCTGTCTATTGTGGCGGTGTGTATCAGAGTTCAGGTGTTTGACATAGGCTGACAGGCCCACACATGTAGTGTGGCACAGGTTACAGTCATGGGCAGAGTTCCTGGCAATGAGAGAGAGACGCAAGTTTTTAAAAGTCATTTGGACACTGTTGATTAATCACCTGTTTAGCAGAAATTTTTGAGCAGAACTGTGTATAAAAAAAACTTTTTCGAAAAATGAAAGAAAGGATGTGGAAAATATTCAACTGTTCAAGATTATGTCAAAAAGAAATAAGAAATTGCACTTACTTTCCATGCTGAGCCTCATACTCTTTATGATGAAGAAGGCTCCAACTGTGTTCTTCCAACTCCTAAAATTGAAAACAATGGAAGGTTCAGGCCATGCTTAATTTAAGTTAAAGTTATAAACCTGCTATCAGTATAAATGTTTCTTGTCTACTGACTAATAAGAGACTTACTACAAAGTGTACAGCTATGATCATTGAAATTGAAAGATTGACATGCAGTGTTATCAATGCAATTTGTTTTCTGCATTTAGATCACAGTAACATAAATGACTTATGCTTGTATACAGTAGTTTGAACAGTAACTACACTACAGTAGTTACATTATCTCTCTCTTTCCTGAAAAGAATATATTCTTTTACTGTCAAGTGCAAATAAACATAACTTTGGTATGATTCAAGCATTTGCTAACTAGTGTAACTTACCTCTTTAGTTGTGTACACTATCTTGCACAGCTTGCAAATAATCTTTTCCTTGGCCATGCTGGTTTTACTCATACCTTTCAGTGAAACATTGCAAAATTATATACAGGTCATTGATTAGGGCAACAATGTACATTATCGTAAAGAGTCTAAGACAATTCATTTCACCCACAAATGACATGCCTTGACCATATCAATATGAGGAACAAGTAGTATAATAACACAAGAAAATATGATATTAAACCTAGAAAAACAAAAAAATTCTGGAGACCTTGTCTTCCAAAATATTTTTAAATCTATGCACGCAAAGATGTTGATATAGCAAATTTATCTGTGTTGTTCTTGCTTCAGCTTGTATAATTGCCTTTCGGCATAACACAATCAATAGATTCCATAACATTTAGATGATTTGCAAAGAAATGGTGCATCAAGCTATCTACCTCTATTTGCCTGCAAAATTGTTATATACATGAATTGTGCGAGATTGCAAATGGTGGTTATCTTTTTATTTGGCCTACAATAAAGTTAAAACAAGATAAGAGGCTAATTAGTATACCTACTTTGGTAGTTACTTACATTTGAACGGAAGTGGCTAAATTGGCTTAAACGATTAGTGTCATAACTCTTGTGCGAACTACTTCGGTGTTTTCCCAACATGTTTATACCAAACACTTAGAACAGATACAAAGAATCTATGGAGGGTAACAAGTCCTCTACACGGAATGTGATAGCCCATAAGAGCCAAAATACCGAATAACCGTTCCATGTTAGACAACAAAGGCGAGTGGACATACATCGTTGGCTACTCTAAACATGTAACTCAATACGCCACCAGCTAATTCTCATGCTGTCAAATGTTTAATTTAGTTTGCCATTACAGTCGCCATCTCTAACAGTTTGTCAACATGGGTGTATTGCCAAAGTCATAACAGATCGATTTGCGACCTTGTAACAACTTTTAAATCTTACCTCAAACACTCCAAGAAGCCCTTCATGTCGACCCGGATACCAAACAAGCAGGGTAATATTACGTGCCGCCGTGTACACATGACTTGTATACACTACCAACGGTCAAAACTGCCGTTCATTCAAGACACACACCTTTAGATATGCAAATGAGCGTCTTCGAAATCCAGCGTGCTCCTTAGCACTTTTGGCATTTAGTTATGACGTTTAGCATTTATCATTCGACTTTCTTAACAGCAGGGGGGTTGAATGGGATAAATCCTATATGAAGGAATAAATTTGCACTCCACTATGGGACAGGGTGAAGACAATGGAGACTTTATCAGACAAAAAGTCGTAAAAATAACCATAGCTCCGCCATTTTGGGTCACAGCGAGGAGCATGACGGGATACCAATCATTTTCTTACGACAACTTTCACTAAAACCATTGTTCATTGGCTACGATTAGCGGCTGGCCTACATTTTGACCAATCAGATGGGGCGTACGTAAAACCATTGTTTAGCAAGGTAGGCACGGTCTAAATACCTAAAAGGGGGTTCAACTAATTTTTTATCTTATACAATTCATACAAAGGCCGATCTAGATTAATGTAAAACACCTTAGAGAATTTTGAAGACATGTAACTATATGTTTGGCTTTAAATCGATCCTTATTTGTGAAATGAGAGGAACATTTAACTATTGAAAAAAAGGTATAGCTAGATCAGTGTTCCTCCCTAGAGTGGAAAATTCCGCATGACGTGTCTCTTGGGGGCGGAAGTGGCGAAGTTGGAACATTGATGTTGTAAGACCCAAGACAGTAACGTTAGTGTAGCCAGTGCAGAGTGACTGCAGTTCTAGGTTTGCCTCCGCCCTTTGTCTGGAACTTTACAAGACCTTATAAACCACGGTAAGTTTAAATACTTGCTAGTTCGTCGTATGTCGTGTCTGTCGAACTGTAGTGTCTTTTGCAGGGCGAGGTTGACACTTTGACTCAGTCAAACACATGATGTACTCCTCTGGTCGTGACCTGTGGCACTAAAATTTATATCGAACCGAATTTTGTCTTTAGTTTCAGATTCTACAAGTCTGTTATGATAAACTTAGGCCATAGTAGATTTGCTAGACTATTAAAAGTACTTGCGATGTTCAGCTCCTAAAAATCACAGTTGCTGTACCAGTAATTTTTTTTTGTTATTATGTTTACAAAGTTCCTGTTAGAACGATGACGTGATGATTTAAATCAGCAGACGTATGGC
This sequence comes from Branchiostoma lanceolatum, assembly GCF_035083965.1. Classification (NCBI taxonomy): domain Eukaryota; kingdom Metazoa; phylum Chordata; class Leptocardii; order Amphioxiformes; family Branchiostomatidae; genus Branchiostoma; species Branchiostoma lanceolatum. Next base: position 9,135,099 of record NC_089725.1, read on the forward strand.
CGCCCACGCCAAATGAATTATGTGTAACGTTACCTGCTGGATCATGATTGAGAGCCGACCTTTGATCTCCACTATTCCATCTTTCACCTGTTGACATTCTGCATGTATAGCAAGTGATGCTTGGTGTATGAAGTAAAACATTTCCATAATTTTGATAGACATATATTGGAAATATTCAAAAATACTCTTCTGATTACATCTTCAATCATATTTTGTTCAGATTATTGTGCTGTTAGTACATCATCGTGGTTTTTGTAGGTGTACCTTGCAAGTGATTCAAAACAAAAATGTCCTTGTGCAAATGTAGTTTGGGTTGTGGGCATTTCTGTTGGGGCCGCACCCGTCTTTCAGAAGGGATATAAAATGGGTGTCCCGTTTTCAAGGAGGTGCCTGGGGAATGGCTAGAAATCCCTCTCTGTAAACTATACCATACCACTGAAACAGGAAGGAAACTTGCTGCCCGTGTGCCATTACGCACTAGTACTAGTACAATGGTCTGAACGAACAAACAAATGTAGTTTGCCTAATCGGGCCATTGTTAAGGGGTATGAGTCATGATACCTTGTACTTGCATGAGACTGTTTTATGGAATGTGGATGTTTACTTTCCAAACGATGGTTTTCAACAAATAAAGAGACTCTGTCAATGAGCTCTGAAGTAAATGTAAATTTGATCGCTTTGTCACCCCCAATTTTATGTAGTAATGCCTACGAATGGTATAGTCTGAAACCACAATTTTTTCTCGTGGTCACTTGTCAGATTTGGCATGCCAATTGCCAATGTCCTTTAGTGGAGTATATGTCCGTAATGTATATGCGATAGGCTTATATAGAATGTGACTGTTGACTGACACAAAGACATCTGTTGGGTAGGGGTTAACCTTTCTTAATCTATGGAATCATTCAGGCACCAAATTTGTCGTGGGTACAGCAGAAATCAGCAGTCAGAGGGTTAAACATGTGACTTAACTGTCGTCAGATAGGAATTCAGGTTGCAGCATTCATATGTACATATAAACATCGAATATTGATTGATATGCCTACCTTTTGTGATGGCAAAACAATATTGTTATGATATAAAGACAGAGTCTAACTTTAGGATACCAGTAACAGCAGGAATGTCAGTATGCAGAATATAAATGTTTAATTTTTTACAGATTGTTAAAGGTAACATTATAACATAGCATGGGTTTTTGTGGCATCGAAAGGCGGAGTGGCATTAAAGCAGACACAAGATCAAGATGTCCAGGGTTCAATTTCTGGTTAGGCGTTTTGTCCTTGGGAAAGGCACTTAACACAGCTTTCCTCACTCCACCCAGATGTAAATGGGTACTTGAATATATTTTTAGGGAGGTAAAAGGCGAGGGAGGTAAAAGGTGATGGAAGGACAGGGATAGGCTCCGCCTTACAATAACCATACCGGAGATAAAGTGGATAATAACCCACTGTCCCTACAGTCTCAAAAGGCTATTGTACTCTACCTTTACCTACATGTACTATAGTACAGTACCTTTACATACTGGTAACCTTCAAGGTACCAGCTTGTAATTATCATGTTTCAGATTCCACAAACAATGAATGGAATATGCATGTATAATTTTTCTTACAACTAACATTCTGCTTTTGAACAAGGAGGTTATATAGACAACCTCCTTGTTTTGAATAAGGACCAGTTTCTTCTACTAGTACTAGTAGTTCCTCCCTGGCAAATGACAAATTTTAGCTGTAGCAGACAGACAAATAGAAAATGCTTATCTGTCTGCTTAGTGTTCAGACCACATCAAATAAGTGGCAGGTGATAGCACTAGAATGTTGTTGTGTATGGTAAGGGTTCTTGTACACTTGTAGTGGTTTGATTGGCACTTGCATTAGCATGAACTTACTACATGTATGGATGAACTTTGGAACTACATTTCAATGGGCATCTCACTCTCAGACACTAATTGTATAAGCACATCAAACTAGAACTTCGTAGAAGCACAGAAATGAATATTTTTATTCTCCTGTTCGTCTGGTATGTGTGTATGTTGGTTTCAATATCACTTTATTATTAGGTCGCTGATTGCTCACTTTTATTAGTTTTAAGGTTGCAATCTTCTATATTGAAGAGAATGGGAATATATAGAATAAGAACATATGATGTCACATTGTAATATAAATGTGAATATATTTGTATGAAGAAAATTCATCACTGTGAATTACAATCTATATATGTACTAGTTATAAACTAATAAACATAAATGGGAGAAGATGGCAGACAATACTAGTATGCAAACAATATGCTATTGTCCTTCAGCCAAATCCTCTTGGGAGACTTTTGGACATGGCATTTCTTTTGTTGGTCATGAGGCTGTGATTGCATTGTTACACAAAACAAAGCTGTGTTGGGATTCGGAACAGAAGTACTTTGAAACTGAAAAGGGGCCAACAACATATGCATGTATGTGTACACAATGGGAACAATTGCTTGTACGCGAGTGTTTACACACATGCATCAAGAAACAAACATTCCCAGTGGTGCTGCTCCATCCTGTTGTAATCCCAGCTCCATCCATGCTGTTGATTTCCAAAGTTGGGGCATTTCTTTATTCAATATTTCCCCAATAGTTTTGCTCAAAACTCCGGATCCGAAGTTGCAGGAAATGACTTCCATTTGTGTTTGGAAAAGGCAAAATGCAACAGCTGCTTACTCCCCAAGCAGAGGTTTGGCTGATCTGACTGGTTTTTGACATGTTTTAGGCGTCTGTGTCAGGCTTTCTACTGTGTCCTGTTTTCTTTATGTTGTGGGCTAGCAACATGTGTGGGCTGATATAAAGAAATGGGACAAAATAAAAAGCCTGCGACACGTATCCTGTGCTTGGCACCCCGCCTCCATCCTGCTCTATATTTCTGGAGAGACCTGTTACCTTTCTAGTATATTAAAAATCGTTTTATAGGGCAGCTTTTCAGGACAGTATTTAATCTTCTACTGTAGACCATGGTAGGATTTTGGTTTATGACACAGATTTTCTACTAACTCTAGCTAGATAATTATTCTGTTGTATTCTAATTCTGATAATTGCTATTTATTTGGGAGTATTGTGATTGCACCATGGTTATATAAGTGTGGGGGTGTTTTCTTGTATGAGTAATTGCTACATGTAATATTGACGTCATTCCGACAACCATTTGTATGTCTGCAAGGATGATATTTGAATGAAGAATATGGTGTATTTTTCTCTTTGTACAAATTGTACCCAAAGCCTTCAGTTGAGACAGTCATTTTTCTTGTTTTTGATGTAGCCTGGTTGTTGTCAACATGGCCACCGAGGAGGACATGCGAGATGAGCTGTACAACATGCAACAGAAGATGGACCAAACCACAGATGATGTAAGTACTCAACATATGTTAAAATTCATCTTCATATTGAGCAACACTATTTGTAGACGTTTAAGTGCTTGCTCTTCCACCGTTGACACTGAAATACAACAGTCCCTAATTATACATTCTATCATGATTTAAGTATGTTATGATTTATATTGAACATGGATGTCTGTACAAAATATACACCCTCCTGATACAGACGACGCAAGTACTCAACATATGCTAAAATTCATTTTCATATCGAGCAACACATGTAGACGTTAAAGTGCTTACTCTGCCACCATTGACACTGAAATACAACAGTTCCTGGTTGCATTCTACCATCATGACGTTGAATATATTATTTATTGAACATAGATGTCTGTACAAAATATACACTCTTCTGATGTTAGGGAGCATTGAATCTTACAATTCAAATCTTACTTGCCCTGCAGTTTTTTATTCTTGCTGCTAGGTAATAAAATTAAGCCCCACCAATGGTGTCATAGTCATGATAAGTATATCATTTATTGAACATACTATGTCTGTACAAAATACACCTTTCTGATGTTGGGGATTATCAAATCTTGCAATGCAAATCTTGCTTGCCCTGCAGTTTTTTCTTCCTGCTGCTAGGTAATCAAATTAAGTCCCACCGATGGTGTCATAGTGAACAAGGCAGGCAGCCGGTTCAGAACCTGGCAACCAACTTGCAAAAAATGCTATTTTGAGAATCAGACATTAGAAGAACTTGCAATTGTATGTAATCATGATGATTATGCATTGTTTCCTTCACAAAAGAATTTTTCCGTGAGCGGATCTTGTGTTGGCTAGCGGGAAGTGGGGCGGGGTACGTTGTCGGGCCAGGGGGAGGGTAGGTCCCGAGGAAGCTCCGGGCGCGGGCCGGTGAAGGTCGCTCGGTATTAATGCTCTGGATTCCAGGGTAGAGCGGATCTTGTGTTGGCTAGCGGGAAGTGGGGCGGGGTACGTTGTCGGGCCAGGGGGAGGGTAGGTCCCGAGGAAGCTCCGGGCGCGGGCCGGTGAAGGCCGCTCGGTATTAATGCTCTGGATTCCAGGGTAGAGCGGATCTTGTGTTGGCTAGCGGGAAGTGGGGCGGGGTACGTTGTCGGGCCAGGGGGAGGGTAGGTCCCGAGGAAGCTCCGGGCGCGGGCCGGTGAAGGTCGCTCGGTATTAATGCTCTGGATTCCAGGGTAGAGCGGATCTTGTGTTGGCTAGCGGGAAGTGGGGCGGGGTACGTTGTCGGGCCAGGGGGAGGGTAGGTCCCGAGGAAGCTCCGGGCGCGGGCCGGTGAAGGCCGCTCGGTATTAATGCTCTGGATTCCAGGGTAGAGTGGATCTTGTGTTGGCTAGCGGGAAGTGGGGCGGGGTACGTTGTCGGGCCAGGGGGAGGGTAGGTCCCGAGGAAGCTCCGGGCGCGGGCCGGTGAAGGCCGCTCGGTATTAATGCTCTGGATTCCAGGGTAGAGCGGATCTTGTGTTGGCTAGCGGGAAGTGGGGCGGGGTACGTTGTCGGGCCAGGGGGAGGGTAGGTCCCGAGAAAGCTCCGGGCGCGGGCCGGTGAAGGTCGCTCGGTATTAATGCTCTGGATTCCAGGGTAGAGTGGATCTTGTGTTGGCTAGCGGGAAGTGGGGCGGGGTACGTTGTCGGGCCAGGGGGAGGGTAGGTCCCGAGGAAGCTCCGGGCGCGGGCCGGTGAAGGTCGCTCGGTATTAATGCTCTGGATTCCAGGGTAGAGCGGATCTTGTGTTGGCTAGCGGGAAGTGGGGCGGGGTACGTTGTCGGGCCAGGGGGAGGGTAGGTCCCGAGGAAGCTCCGGGCGCAGGCCGGTGAAGGTCGCTCGGTATTAATGCTCTGGATTCCAGGGTAGAGCGGATCTTGTGTTGGCTAGCGGGAAGTGGCGCGGGATACGTTGTCGGGCCAGGGGGAGGGTAGGTCCCGAGGAAGCTCCGGGCGCAGGCCGGTGAAGGTCGCTCGGTATTAATGCTCTGGATTCCAGGGTAGAGCAGATCTTGTGTTGGCTAGCGGGAAGTGGGGCGGGGTACGTTGTCGGGCCAGGGGGAGGGTAGGTCCCGAGGAAGCTCCGGGCGCGGGCCGGTGAAGGTCGCTCGGTATTAATGCTCTGGATTCCAGGGTAGAGCGGATCTTGTGTTGGCTAGCGGGAAGTGGGGCGGGGTACGTTGTCGGGCCAGGGGGAGGGTAGGTCCCGAGGAAGCTCCGGGCGCGGGCCGGTGAAGGCCGCTCGGTATTAATGCTCTGGATTCCAGGGTAGAGCGGATCTTGTGTTGGCTAGCGGGAAGTGGGGCGGGGTACGTTGTCGGGCCAGGGGGAGGGTAGGTCCCGAGAAAGCTCCGGGCGCGGGCCGGTGAAGGTCGCTCGGTATTAATGCTCTGGATTCCAGGGTAGAGTGGATCTTGTGTTGGCTAGCGGGAAGTGGGGCGGGGTACGTTGTCGGGCCAGGGGGAGGGTAGGTCCCGAGGAAGCTCCGGGCGCAGGCTGGTGAAGGTCGCTCGGTATTAATGCTCTGGATTCCAGGGTAGAGCGGATCTTGTGTTGGCTAGCGGGAAGTGGGGCGGGGTACGTTGTCGGGCCAGGGGGAGGGTAGGTCCCGAGGAAGCTCCGGGCGCGGGCCGGTGAAGGTCGCTCGGTATTAATGCTCTGGATTCCAGGGTAGAGCGGATCTTGTGTTGGCTAGCGGGAAGTGGGGCGGGGTACGTTGTCGGGCCAGGGGGAGGGTAGGTCCCGAGGAAGCTCCGGGCGCAGGCCGGTGAAGGTCGCTCGGTATTAATGCTCTGGATTCCAGGGTAGAGCGGATCTTGTGTTGGCTAGCGGGAAGTGGGGCGGGGTACGTTGTCGGGCCAGGGGGAGGGTAGGTCCCGAGGAAGCTCCGGGCGCGGGCCGGTGAAGGCCGCTCGGTATTAATGCTCTGGATTCCAGGGTAGAGCGGATCTTGTGTTGGCTAGCGGGAAGTGGGGCGGGGTACGTTGTCGGGCCAGGGGGAGGGTAGGTCCCGAGAAAGCTCCGGGCGCGGGCCGGTGAAGGTCGCTCGGTATTAATGCTCTGGATTCCAGGGTAGAGTGGATCTTGTGTTGGCTAGCGGGAAGTGGGGCGGGGTACGTTGTCGGGCCAGGGGGAGGGTAGGTCCCGAGGAAGCTCCGGGCGCGGGCCGGTGAAGGTCGCTCGGTATTAATGCTCTGGATTCCAGGGTACAGTTCTAGGATCCAAACTGGCTTTCATATTCACTGTGATGTCATTGGTAGAATATAATTTGATTACCTGTTGGCAGGAATCAAGAACTGGAAATAGGAGTTGAAATGTTTGCTGTTCCCTAGCATCAGATTCAGAAGGGTGTATATTTTGTACCAACGTCTTTGTTCATTGAAAATACTTATGGTTGAATGTTATCAGGAACAGTTGTATTTTCAGTGTCGTTGGTGGCATAAGCGCTTCAACTGGCACTCCTCTCTTCCTACAGAATGGAGCTTGAGGATTATGCAATAACAACAAATTAAAAAGGAACTATTAATTGTTAGCAAATTGCATTTTCTGAAAATGAATGTGTCTATTGATATGGCTGCTCTCTGATGCTAATTAGCACATCTCAACTAGAGGTAGCCATGGTAACCAAACACTTGAATAGCACTGTTACCATGGATATGAAAAGTCAATTATACCACACCTTCCTTTCTTGTAAAACTCTGTATGGGTTCCCTGATTGAATTCAGTCTATGAGAGCCCTTATTTCTTCCTTCCCTTATTTATTACCAGTTCTGGGAATAGGTTTTCTATGTGAAAAATTTGTGCATGAAAAATTTGGGAGTGGAAATATCAAGTCAATTTAGCATTTAAAAAAAATGTAGCATGTACATGCAAATGGTTTTGGTAGAGAATTATCACATCACTTAATTGTAATTTGCAGTACTATGAGAGCATTTATTTTTAACCTCTATCTGAAGTAGCCGTTTTATTTTTTGGCACCCAATTCCCTATTGGTTAAAGAGTTAAGCAGCAGGGAGAAGGTTAAAAAGGTTACCGTATGCCATCGTCTGCAAATATTTATAGTGGTGATTCATTCAAAGGTCAAAGTTGAAAATGGAGCCAGGTATAAGATAATAAGTAGGTGGATGATCGTAGATCAGTCACTGTAAACGGTTGCATTGTTTTGCGCTTGCTGTAATTCAGTTAATCTTCACGGTAGCAAAATTTCACAGTGTAAGGAAAATGGACAGTTTCACTTCACGGCAGCGGCAAGTGATTTACAGAACGGATGTGTGAAAGAATCATAAATAATAAGAACAGGTTTTTTCATGGTATAGAGGTTACTGCGAAAACAGTGCACATAAAGTTACAGTGAAAGAAACAAGAATTACTGAGTATTCAATAGACCAGACCAGTTTTCGAATTGGCACAATGCTTTCCTTGGTGCTGAATCACCATCCACACAGCCTCTCAGGTCCTCCCACGTTAGGTGAATGTCCTCGGCACCACATGTTCATAAAGTTCCATGACGTCATAGCCGCCTACTTTGTCCCCATGTAGTCCTCACTGAGCATGAGGGTGCCCGGATTTAATTCTGTGGATGCCATCTCTCTCTTATAAAAGGGGAACAAAAGAGTTCTTTCCTGATATATAATAATGACGGACATAACCATGTGAAAGCTATTGCCATGCCATGGTTCATTCAATTTAAGAAGAAACCAATTACTGTAAATGCAGTCATATATGGGCAAAAAGTTTCACAGTGGTTTTATGTTCACGGTTTTCGTGGTGAACTCTTCAGCTCAAACTTAAAACCACCGCAAAAATTTTTGCCCATCTATGACTAGCGCTACTATTGTTTCAAACGCAAACTTAAAACCAACACGAACACTCCAATTTTCTCCCTACCGCAAAATAAAAACCACGCGAACTTAAATGCATTCACAGTATTGCAAGGAGGCTTGTTTTTAAAATATATTGTACTTATCCATAGGAAATTGCAAAGGCATCTTCAGTTCAAGTCAGGAATGCCAATGTGCAGTTTTTTCTCCACTCTATTCGTCTAACACAATTTTGTTTGTTTTATTTTTTTCTCCCTGGAAAAAGGTCAACACACAGACCGACGTTATCCACAGAATTTAATTGGGGCACCCTAATGGCTGTTTATTGCCTAAATGTACCTGTGGTTGTATAATAGCCACGGGCTCTTAAGCAAGCCTTTATGCATGTTTAATAACCACACTCAGGAAACCCACGCTTACATAGCTGCAACATTTGTTGTTGTTGCTTCCTGTTTTTCATACGCATATATGGGTAAAAGCCGGGGGTGAATATACTTGTTTTGTACGCCATCTGACGTATCCGCACCCCGATGCCTGATGATTTGCTTAGATGACGTCAAATCAAAATATTAAGATGTTGTTTGTCTCCTCATTTCAAGACCAGCTGGAAAGTGGTGATTTTGAGGATTTCAATGCATTTTTACCATGTTACAGTCTCTGGAGAGCACCAGGCGAATGCTGCAGATGGCAGAAGAGGTATGTATTGAATTGACATCCTTTCAAAGTACCAATGTGATTGTTTGATGGTTATTGTTACATATAGTTTTGATGTTGAGTGTGTAGTCTGGATTGGTTCTCACTTTCCATGTAATACATTGTAACTGATGTGAATCTGTTTCTGGTATTTTCTTATTAAACTATGTGGTCACTTACATTCAATGTTACAATGTGTGTCTATATTACCATGTGGCTACTTAGCTAGACACACTGCTTTTCAGTGCTTATTTTTATTCCAATATAAGTATTATGAAAGTCCTATGTATAACATTTAATTAAGTTCTCTTGTTCAAAAACTAACAAACAACATCAAAGATCCAATGACAGTTTTAATGTCCACCTCAAACTTTAGTTTAACAATTAGGACATTAGACAGAACTGCCTTCATTACGCCTGGATGTTTGACTCAGAGCTACATTATTCTTTTAATTTTGTCTTCCTAACCTGAATAAGTATCAAGTCATGCTTTTATCAGCTATGCTGTACTGTAGGAAAACAAAGGAATCAGATGTTGCATACATTTTTATTATAAATCACGCCTACACAAATCAATATTACTGAGTACAAGTACAACATTCAGTACAATACAAGGCTTGAAAGTCATTTCTTGCACCTAACCTTAGAATTTAGGTGTTCACGAGAAATTTGAATGCAATGATGCTCTTCTTTGAAATTGTGTGCAGCCAGTATCTAGACCATGCTGCCAATAACAACAACAAGCCGCAAATTTGTCTGCCCATTAAGAAAAATATCCAGCACGCTGGGACAAATAAGGATTTACAGTTTTATATGATCTTTCAACTTCTCAATAACTATTATGACAATGTGTTAACCTGGTAATTCCTTGTCAAATACAGGGCTCAAAATTTACCATCATTTGTCTATCATTTAAATGTGATACCCCAAGTTTTATCCATACGTGATACCCAGAGTTTTAACCATCCGTTTCTGTAGATGAATTAGCCTGTAGATCTGAATGTTTTTTCACGTGTTTGCTGTATGGAAATGTGTAATTTTGAGCCCTGGGTCATTTGTCACTCCCTGTCATGTGCTTTGCCCCCTGCACTGTCTCTGGAACAGGTCAAAACACCAGTCAGGTAAGAGGAGTTTCCCCTCGCAGTCACCCCACGCACCGTCCAACGTTTGACATAGCACTGCATATGCACCATACTTTTATCGTCTTTTTCCCTGTTAGAAGATAGGACTGGAAATGGTGGCACTCATTGCCAATTGGTCGCCTGAAATTGAAACTTATTTTCTTTAGATTTTACAAAAATCTTGCAATTAGCGAAACAACGCAAAATGGCGCAAAACAGTGCAAATTGACGCAAAATGGCACAAAACCGCCCAATCCCTGCAAATCTCTTTTTGATGAATCACTGTGCATTGGATTTTAATGCAATGGCAACACTGCAATATACAAGTGATCTTGTATCTAATTTGGAGCCAAAACTGAGAATTTGACATTTCGAGGGCAGCATTATGTTGGTAGAGGTCACATATCATAACTGTGCATTGCACATTAGTGTGACCGCAACAGAAAATTTGCAAAATTTGAAAAGTTGGCGTAAATTCTGAGGGCAATTCGATGCAGTCACTTTATTTCTGCCCTACCTTCATAACAAGGTAGACATTTATTCAACCCGTTCCTTTCTTCTTTTGATTGATGATACGAAGGCATCCTTTCTTTTTCAGATGTTGCCAGTTTTCTTCTTTGTCATGAGTTTGTATTAGTTGATGAAGCTTGTATACATTAATTTTATAGTTCCTCTGTTTATATTTGTTTTACTGGAATATGTTATAACAAGATTTGTACACTATATAGGTGCTGACATATATATATTTATTTAACAAGGTATCATGTGTAATCTTAAGCAAACGTTGTACTGTAGATTTCTTCATTTTTGCGGGGACTTTATTTTATGGTAGAGGGAAAAATGAGGTTTTTGTATTGTTTTAAGTTTGCAGTGAAATCAATTCTGTAGTAATACATTTGAAATGCATATTTGCTGTGTCGTGGATTAACCGCAAAAAATATCGTGAAGCGTGAACATTTCAAAACTTACAGTAATGAGCTTACAATATGCTTGAATATCAGCACTGACTGTCTAGTACTTTTGTCTGCTATGTACTGAGTATTAGAATTAGTCTGAGATACAGCTGAAAAATCTACCGTATACTACCCGTTCGCAGTTGTATATCATGTGTGGTCTACTCTGTACATGCAAACATAGTTTTAATTTTATTCGTTAGTAGTGGCAGTCTAAGTATAAAGAAAGAAATGTTGCTTTCACGTTTTTGATGATGGTAAATTTAATGATAGTTACACAATAATTGCCTGCAAACCAATGTGACTCTCCTTTTACTTCCAACATATTGGTGGAGTTTCTCTACTATGTAATTTGAAAGGTTAGATATAATTTATGATCAATAACCTAGTTATGTTATCAAAAGTATTTTTAAAAATCCATTTTGTGACCAAATCCTGACTATGAGACTGATTTTTTTTTCAGAGTCAAGATGTTGGTATCAAGACACTGGTCATGCTGGACGAACAAGGAGGTAACAATTTGCACTCTTTCATTCAGACCCTTGTAGTAGTCTCCACAAGGCTAGGCCATCCTATGGGTGTATAGATGGTAGAAATCGGCAAAAAAAAGGAACAATTGGCCAGTAGAGTCAGTCCATGGTGAGGCAATATGTCAACTGCGCTTTCAAATAAAAGGTGGCCAAACTTCCCTGGCAAATACATCCTATAGTTGGCTAAGTAATAGCTGGCGTAGCTAATCTGGTAGAATCACCGCAATACAATCTAGTTGCAAGATTTTATAGTATGAACTACAATTAGCTGACAAGAAGCATGTTACTTATCCTTGTCATTCCTTTTGAAATTTGACATATTGACACATACAGTAGCTTGACTAATGCCATGTTCTCATAGATGGCTGTCCTAAAATGCAGTTGATCCTTATTGAACACCATCTTGCAAAGTGCACAGCTGTGTGATGTTTTAAAATAGATCTGTTCTGACTTGAGAAGATTACGAGCACTTGAGCAGACTATTAATTGCAACTCCCTACTTTGTAGAGGCCTGCAGAATATACTTGTAGCTAGTTTTACTTGCTTGCTTGTATAATTGGAGCGTTTTTATTGACAGTTGCCACTATATTGAAATATATATTAGGTATGTCTTCAATAACGTGTGTATGGATGTACATACAAAGATATTGATATTGCTCTCGTTGTAGGATAACTACATGTACTGTAAAAGGGCAAATATTCACAGGGACTTAACTTCAAGATAGGGAGAAAATGAGTGTTCGCAGTGGTTTTCAGTTTGTGGTTGAAACTGCCAGCGGTTGAAACTGCCATGCAGGGTTTTACTGTTAAAGGAAATGTTAACAGGGGTTTGAAGTTTGTGGCAAAGAGGCCACCGTGAAAAACACAAACGTAAAACCACAGCAAATATTTCCTTTGTTACAGTATAGGATTTGGGGAGCACAAGACACTAGTCAGCATCAAATACTAACACTATCCTTAGGGCACAACAGGTAACCCATACAAAAGATAGCTTATACATGTACTAGTATGTAGGTTAGGACTATGGCTAACACAGTATTTCTCCACGACCCCCGTGGTCAATAGTAGTTCGGGTATAAAGTAGTGTGTTACAGAACTTGACAGAGCCGTAGACATTCTTCTGAGCATGTCAGCAAGGCGTAAATTGTGGTGAATGGTAGAGGAGCACATCAGTTTTGAGACTGTGAGTGGGATTACGATGTTTGTTTTTGCCGGCGCAAAGTTGCGCCTGGATATTATTACCGCCAACTAAGCACTGTGTGTCGGCTGCAGTATAATGACCTCTGCCGGGGGTCAAATAAAAGAGGCTTTTAAAAGAGAACGAGCAGGCAAACTCTAGCTCATTTTCACATATCTTGTAGATTGTACCCTGAAGTCAAACATATTCGATTTTTGTCATTTCATTGTCCACCCTGCTTTAAATTTAAGGCATCTAACCTTTTCACTTTGGGGTCCTTAACCATGTAAATCCCCATAGGCAAAATACTGTATTCTACTACTTTAAGCTGAAACTTCTATTTTCACCACCAGAGCAACTTGATCGTGTTGAGGAGGGGCTCGATCGGATTAACGAGGACATGCGCCAGGCGGAGCGCAACCTGACCAACCTTGAGAAGTGCTGCGGACTCTGCGTATGTCCCTGGAAGAAGTCAGTATACATTGTGGTGTATTTCGCGATACTGTCCTTATTACCTTCACCTAGAAGGTTATGTTTTTTGGTAGCGTTTGTATGTATGTAATACTATGTATGTTAAGCAGCATAACTCAAGAAGCTATGGATGAATTGTTATGAAATATGGTTTGTGGTTAGGTGTCGTCCTACCAGAGAAATTAGATTTTGGGCCCCCTGGCATCCTTTCTAAGTAGTGCAGCAGAACTTCTGGCTTTGACATCTTGTGTTCTGGTCTCAATTTTTGGGTGGTAGAAAACCTCTAATGTGCTGGGAAAGAAGTGACATACCTTGGAGCTCTGACTCTAGTTTGAAATGTTTTAAAAGCTGTTCAGTCTTTGGAATGGTTGGTTGGAAAATTTGGGGAGGTGCAGAAATTAGACTGTAGAAGAAGTAGAGAAAGACCATATGTACAAAATCTAAAAAGAGAGAGGACTAAAAAGGGATTGGAAACATATTAAGATGTGATTCACATTAGAACTGAAGGAAAGCCTTGTGCCATGCTACTCTATGTGTTAAGCCCACACATATGATTGCAAGAAGACTAAATGTTTTTTGAATATGCAAAGTGAAAATTTATTTCATCGCTTCCTTTTTTTCATGTTGTGTTTTGTGTCTTGATTGTGGACATACGCTCCCTTGTCTTGAAATCTCTTATCAAAGGGTTATATTGAGTTATGTTCCTGCCTTGGTTGTCAACGCAAATTAGTGTTGTTGATATGTTGCCAGGGGATACTGATCTAAGGATGAGTAGCGTTAGGTTACATGTACACACACACGTTTGTCCCACAGCCATAGCGTCTGATGGTGTAGATGAAAAAAGAATGTTTGACGTCATCTGTGATGTCATACAGTACGTAAACGCTCTCGGTGCATGCCCCTTATTTGGTATTAACTTTGGAGCAGGTGCATGGGGGCGGGGGTGGATTCTAGGTTTTCCTAGAAAAACCCAGTCAGGAAAAATACAAGGAAGAAACCCCTGGGGTTTGCGTATCCTGACAGTTAATAGATATGTCATCTCTTGCTGTGATTGTTATCAGACTCCTTAGGCCTAGGAAAGTTAATGTTGTGTTTCTGGTTTCTGGAAAAAATTAGGGTCGGTACATTTGTAAGTAGGGATTGTCTTCCTTTTTTGCTTTTTAGATTTTGGCCAAAGTGATCCAAAAATGAAGTTTTGGACTCCAGCCTTGCAAAGGTGTTTTTCTGTGCTGCAGTATAGTATGAATGTGGCTTCAGTGCACTGACACAGTAATTTCATGGTAACTTTATCAGTCAAACTCAAAGTGGCCATCCCCTGATCTGTCGTCTCAGTCAGGCTTGACCTGATTAGTACCAGTCCAGTACAGCAGGGTTCTGGTATTTTGGTTTCAATTCAAGATTTATTTATTGAACTTCGCAGTGAGATCACTGAATTACATTCATTGTACAAATAACAAGGTAAAAGCTTTTATGACTCACAGTATTGCACATTTCGTAGTAATGATTAAAAGTTTCAAGATTATTCCACATTTCTCCTTAACCAGAATAAATAACACAGACATATATTCCACTTTAACAAAAAAATGTGTATACATAAATTGCACTTCATTTTTTCCTTCGATTGACTGTTGATGGCATTATGAATGGTAGCGGCTAGCTGCTCATGATGAAAATTATTGTCCAAACTTATTGAGCAAGTTGCACATGTATGGGATGGGAGAATTGCTGTATCTGTTTGTTGTTGCTTTGGGGCAGTTCAGTTTCTTGCTGTTTCTAGTTACGTGGCCTGAAACCTGAAGCCTGGTTGGTGGCAGCCAGTCTCTGTACTCAGACAGACACGAGCAGTGTCTTGCAAATTTGAGGCAAGGCTGCTCCTGTACCTAATTGATTGTACCAGTATTGTACCAATGCACAGCTCTTTTCTAAACAGTTGTATTTCTCCATTCTGTACTGAAAACAGGTGGCGCGGTTTCGAGAAGAATTCCAGCTACCAGCAGGCGTTCAAGGCCGGCGAGGACGGAAAGATAGTCACCAGCCAGCCGGTCAGGATGTCCGACGACCGCAACGGGCCGCAGGTGTCTGGCGACTATATTACCAGGTGAGGAGAGTAGCACTACTTCTAAGGGCAGTTCAATTTCGTAGGTGCCAACATGTGGTGAAGACCTTGTGGATTTGTGAGTAGTGTAGAGATACATGTAGCTGCAATGGTGCACCATTCTTAGTTTTGACAAATCTTAACTTTTGAAATTTTAAGAAATCCAATTTGATTTTAGCCGCGTAAACTGTCACTAGTCAACCGTTGAAATTTCATCATCACGTGAGTGCGTCAAGACGTCACCAACGTGGACCCGCTGGACAGAGCCGCTTGGAGGCGCGGTGTGAAGACTGGCCGACTGCTGCCTACCCCTGCGTCAGGGAACCCCGCGGCAGTATTATCTAATACTGGATACTACTACTACAACAGTTTACTACTGCTACTACAAATATTTGATCACTAACATTTGAGGCAGTGATATTTGTTCCCATCGTTAGAATTGAATGCAGTGAACCAGAAACACAACATTTTTCCTAGGCCGCATGTATTGATTTGTGATCCTTGTTTTACTGTAGGGTGACCAACGATGCGCGTGAAGATGAAATGAATGAGAACTTGACTCAAGTAGGTGGCATCATCGGTAACCTGAAGCACATGGCCATGGACATGGGCAACGAGTTGGACATGCAAAACACACAACTGGACAGGATCGAAACAAAGGTGGGTGGAAACTCTGGGCAGGGAGAAAAAAAAGAAAGTGATCTCGATCCAGTTTAGCTCACTGAAGAGCTAATCTTCCACTGGTTGTAAGAGACACTATGTATAGTATTTACAGGTTCATTGTACCAGGGAAAATCCCCTAGCTCTTTTTGACAAGCACAATGAACATTGGACCACGGCTTAACGCCAGGACTGCGACCCTTTCTGGTTGCGTGCATGTCGGGTGAGCGACATAGCCGGGATCAAACTCGCAGCTTCTAGTTCCAGAGGCAAGATCGCTAACCACTGGACTACGCACGCTACACGCTACTGTCAGGATTGGTAGCGTTTTTACTGAAAAGTAGTGCTTGTAGTTATAATCAACTTTTGTTAAAATTTGAAGACTGTCAGAAAGATGCACTGAATGATATATAAATCAAAGACTGCATTGGATGATTTGTGACGATATGTAAATTTGGGTGATGTAATTGTGTGCTGTTGGTCAACCAACTTGGAGACCCCGGTTCAATCCTGGGAAGGACATCTCGGTTAAGGCTGTACCTGTCTTCCGAAAGGTTGTCCTGAGTTTGAGGTTGTTTCTCCAGCATGTTAAAGGGGAAGAGCTATCAACCCCTCCCTGTAGAAATATAACCTGCTACAGAAACAGCAAGGAAACTTACTGCCCTATGTGCCACTAGGAACTAGAAGGGTCTGAACAAACGAACAAACAAATAGTTTTGTGGTATGAAATTTTTTTAAATAACTGCCGCATATTTAGACTGTGCGTTTGTGTTCCAGGCTGACTCCAACGTGGACAGAATCCAACTTGCTGACAAGAGGGCCAACAAGGTGCTGAGAAAGCAGTGAAAGTGCAGCAGACACATGTGGTGGACAGACAGAGTACCAGAGGATCTATGTAAACAACTTCTCTCTAAGATTGAGACGGGGACCCAGTTAAACGTGCCTTATGTCAGGAGATATAATATCAGAGTTATACTTTGTAGTCACGAGGGTATAGGACAATAAAGATTTCGCCTGATGACCCACCCGCCTTAATCAATGGTGGTCTGTGGTTGTCGGTAAAGGGAGCCAAATGCTTTTATTATCAAACTGCCCTTTTACTCCTTTACTGAATGCACTTCAAGGTGGGGATCATCAAAACACCATACGTGACATCCATGTCTTTATTGAACTCTTTTTGCTATTCCAAGCAGCATAGGGAATCACTTGGTTCTCTTGTTGTTATAGAAAATTTGAAGTTATAATCATAATTCAACCATAAAGCATAGTGATGATAACAGAGTGAAAATGCTTGAGAGAGAGAGAGAGTGCTAATACCTAGCTGGATTGTGTTGTACATATGATACACCTTATAAACACGCCCAAATGGTAGGTGTAACCAACGAGGGTGGACCTTTTTGGAATCAACAGAATAAGAAAATGTTGCTGGTGCTTCTATAATTGTAGATTATAGTGACTATAGACTATAGAATCAGACTGTAGTATCAGGGAAGATGCTACTAGTATCTTTTCCATGACATGGTCAGTTTGTTGTACCTTAATTATAACATCCTTCTGTCTTTGTCACTTTGACCAAAGTTCGAGAGTTGTCATCGGTTTTCCTTTTAACTAAATGGTTCTACAGAATTAGTACATGATAGTTGTTCATATGTGATTTTGCACGGATTAGAAAGGCTATTTAGTTATCCTATTCAACAATGCCGTTCCAATAAGTCAATGCATTTTAAGATCTCAAGACCAGATTTTTTAAGACCAACAGAATGATGAAATGTGTCATACCAGTGTACTACTTGCAACAATGAGTGCAACATTTAGATACAACCCTTTGTGGTGTGATAGGGTCCTTCTCAATATGTTTGATCATACATGATGAAAACAGCCGATGTGAAAGAATTAAGTGAGGTGAGTATATGATGTACAAGAAAACCATTGTTCTTCGAACATGAAAACAGCTGTAAGAGTGTCAGAACAACATTGTTTTGTCGTATTTGTTCACACCTGTCCAAACGACAAGAGGAAAATCTTGCAAATTTTTACACGTGATTGCATTAAAACCTCAAACCAGGCACTTGTGTATTACACCACATTGAGATCCGTCTCTCTCCCTTCCAGACATGCATGTAGTCACAACGATTTTACCTCGCTTCCATACTTCTACTGCATGGTGATCATATGATACTAAAGCGGGTATATCCCTGGACTCCATCTAATTGTGCCAAATTATTGTGGCAACTATTTTCCCGATTTTCCCTTGCGGTCACACTGATGTCAACTGATACAAACAAAATGACCGTGCCCAAAATATTACATTTTCAGATACAAGATAACTTTTTTAGAAATCACAGTGAGTTAAAAATCAATCTACTTGCAATGATTAAGATTCATCAAAAAGAAATGTGCCGTTTTTGCGCCATTTTGCTAATTGCAATTTTTTTTTAATTTTCAAAAGATTCACAATTTTAAGATCAAAACCGGATGGCGCTGCCTTGCGCCAGTTTACAAATCTCTCTCGCAATTTGGTGCAGTCAAGTGAGATACCTGCTTTTAAGGACCAGGTAGTGCTATGTCTGTACTTGAAAAGAAAAACTTGCAACCCAAGAGCTGTACAGTATCTATAATACAATTTCAGCTTCCAAGAGGAAACAGTTTAGAATTGTTGTTGGTGGGATTTCTCAAAATTTGTTTTTGGTACGATTGTCTCATCCAGTCATGGGAAGTGCAGCGAATTGAGCATCACGTGGCTCAACAACATGCACGCATGAGTGGCCAACAGTGCTGAAGTTTGTCACGTGTATCAATCGTACTGTTCTTCAACATGTGCACAGTCTGGATCACTTAACACATACAAGAGGGAGAGAGATCTTTAGACTGTGGGGTGTATTGTACACCATACATATTCAGTGATTTTTGTTTTGTACATGTGAGCTAAGGCCACACAAATTTAATTTCTTGGTTAACAGATTTTTAAAGATAATTTTATCACAAGGACATCATTAAAACAGAAAGCTGGGGTGAAAACTTGCACCTGACCCTGTTCACTCCCTGAAACTATGTGCACCAAAGTACAAAGTTTCCTCTGAGATTCTGTTTTCGTGTTGATTTTCCAATCTAGCATTTTTTCAAAAATTCTGTTAAACAAGAAATTAAATTGTTGTGGCCTAAAGACTAGTTAGATGTAATGGAATAGTTGCATCTGTTTCAAAGGTGCAAAGACAACTGATTTGATATCTTAAGAATAATCACTGAATTGTGCCATTCTTTGCCCTTTTAGTTTTACACAAAGATGGTACAATTCTGGTGTCTTCCATGTCGTATGTGATGTTTATACAATAGAAACTAGCTACTGTAACATTAATAAACAAACTTTAAGGATTAATCAACAGGGTTGTATCCATACAGAAATTCAACTGTTTCAACTTAGACTCAGTATCCAGTGATAACATTTTGATATTTGTGTTTCTGATACATTGTTTAAAAAGACAATCTAAATATCAACACATGTGAACTGAAAAGCCTAGGTTGGAATTTTCTAGGTCTTTCTGTGGAAATACAGTAGGTACTATGATAGATTGAACACAACATGTTTAGACTTTAATTGGCATAGGATTTGGTTAACTTAACTTAACAATCTAGTCTTCTTGCTTCTTTAATAGGATGCAAGACTGCAATTCCGTGTTGCATGCTTTTCGTATAAGACTTATGAATGTGATATTTTGAAAGCATTGTATGGCGAGAAATTCGTTTTCACATGACAGTTGAATAGACCGATCCCATAGACCAGCTCACTTCCATCAAAACATAGAAATGTAAAATAAAAACATGACAATGCAAATTTTGATGGACATGCAGCCACTCTCTCATTGATCAAACTGCTAATTGCCTTGCTATCATTGGTTGAAGTGCTAATTGTGATCATGATGGTCAGTCAGGATTGGTCTATTCTATGTAGAACGTCCTTAATTGTTCCAGTGTACATACACCCAAGTACATGTAGCTCACATAAGCAGATGTCCTAAGGTGAACTGATTGTATAGTAGATTGACCCTCTGTTCTCCTGTCGACTGCTATGTGTATTGCAGACTTTGATTTTTGGAGACAGGTTGTTTAACAGAAGTTGAGTGTTCAATTTTTCTATATTTTAGTCATTGTTATTGATATTCTTCACTTAAATTGCTCATTAATGCAAATTAAATTCTGACCTATAGAAGAAAGGATCACATTACATAACAAAAGGTTGACTTAAATCTGTCTTTGTTGTTCTTTGGTGTAAAAGAAATGTATGTGTCTGAGGTTGCATGTAGTTTGAGTGCAAGAGCATCATGTAAGCGTTTTTCTTACAATAGTCCATGTCAGTACATCACTCCTTCATTGTTATCACATAAGGCCATGTTGATTTGATGATATGGATGACATCTGCGCGCCCATCAATTTTCGTCCGTTTCCAACAACAACAAAAAAATAACTTTGGCCATACTGTAAATCATACAAAGCAGCTGCAAAATAATGAAATACATGCTGTACATGCAAACAAAAATATTTCGGAAAACGCGACTGGTGACAGTCAACTTTCTGCCGGTGAAGGACAAAACGACATCCGAGCTGTACGATATCTTCAACAGATCGGCGGAGTCTGTTCGGCTGAAGATCCAGCCACTGGACTTTCCACTGACCGTGATGCATGGCTTGACCAGTGAACAGGAGGTTCCTAGCGAGGACGAAACATGTGAGGACGGCATCAGTCAGCGACGAGTCCACCCCGTCAAGAAGTTGATGAAACGTCCGCTTCGACTGATCGCCTCCATCCTATCACGCTTCCGCAAGGCTCTTGTTCTGTGCTGGCGTTGAATATCCAGCAGAGACATTGACTATTTTTGATATCGAGCTATATATATTTGTCAGAACTTGTAAATGTATGTATTTTATGCAAAGACCACTATATTTATAATATATTTGATATGTATCTTCCTGACATTGATGTGAAAAAAATGGAAAGGTACAGTATTTGTTTTGAAACAATGGTGCTATAAACTGTATACACCGCTGTGTCGTAAATGCTGTGAATACACACATGTCTCCTACAGTGCATACAGGACTGTGTTGTAAGTACAGGCTAGTACAATCAAGGACATTATATAGTGTCCTTGGTACAATACGTGTCTTTGAAGTGCATAGTGGCTGTGTTGAAGTCCTTTGTTGAGATACTACTGAAATGCTAAGGGAAATGTAAATGCTGAGAAACAAACCACCTGATTGGCTAACTTGTGGTTTTGGGCAAACAAAAAAATGCACCTCCCGTAACACTTGTCTTACATACCACATATAACAACCCTTAGCAGCTACTTAAGAAACAAATGTTTCAATTCTGAAAATGACTTAAACATTTACATAATCTATGCATGGCTATGTACACCTTTAACTAGCTTACACATGTCACAAGTATGAAATTACTATCAAATACCATTCGGATGAGTTATGCCCCTTTTGGAAGTTCTGCTGCAGTTTCAAGGTCGGCTGCCAGGAGGACTATAATCGACCTTGACCTTCGTCTTCCCAAGACCTACCCGCGTACCAACTATCATTGCAATCCATCCAGAGGTTCTTGTGTTATGCTGACCACAAAATATCAGGAAACATTAACTAACCCGACTGTCCTTGGTACTGAAATGCTAGCTAAGTATTTTATGAACGATCTGCAATACACGTTGAATCACTAGGCTGGGTTTTAAGCGATATCTGTATTTCCACGCCATGATGGGCATGCAGTTCTAAGCACAATGTTGTCGCCCACACACTGCTTGACATTCCAGAATCTGGATGCTTGGTGAAGGATACGGGTGGTACAGTACTACACAACAACGCACCTATCGTTTCTGGAGCAAACTGCAGCATGATACGCCTGTTCTCTTCTTGGCATTCAAGTCACGCACTAAGACTTAGGTTGCGTCAACAGCTTCCACTTTGACATGTGTACTGGGAATGAGCAACCCAGGTGGCGCTCGGTGGATATCAAACTAGGGTTTCCAACCAAAGCCTGTTAACTCAGTGGGGGATCAATTATTCATATAGAGAAAGAGAGGGGCTAAGATTGGGATCAATTTTTCACCGCTTCACTTTTATAATAAGCTAAGGTTTTAACATCAGACTACTCTTGTGTGAATCACTATTCGCTCATCTCATTTGCACATTTTGTAACTTCCGTTACCGTTTGAAATAAGACGTTCCTGACATTAGGATATGACACATTTAAGGTGCCAAACTGTCGTTTTTATGACGTTTTAAAGCTTTTCTGGCTTTTAAAAACGACAGTTTGGCACATTATGTCTATCTGGCATATTTCAATATCAGGAACGTCTTACTTTAAACGGTAACGGAAGTTACAAAATGTGTACATTTAAATGAGAGCGATATACATTATACAAAAAGTCCAGTATTGGTTATGTGGTCTATGGATCCGATTTGTGGCGCACCGTTTCAATAGTTCTTCAGTCAATATTAAATGCTCATTTTCATCATCGATCGAAACGGTGTCTCCCGTATAGAGATGTCATTACGGCGAGGCAATAGTTCGTGAAAGGTTCTAAATGGAAGCGATTTTTCTCTGGCTACTACTTGGTGATGCACATGTGATTTTCAAGGTAGCTATAGACTAGTCTGTATCAGATATGTCATAGGTTGCTGGAAATACATGTAACCAATTGGCCAAATGAAATAACATGCCAGATCACTGGAGTTGTAAACTGCCATATAGTACAGTTTATGACCTAGGAGTGAAATGTTAAGTTTTTTGTTACAAAAGCCCACCACTTCTCAACAGGAGCACCAGCTGCCAGTTTCGCCCCTACCGGATAGCGGGCGCCTGCAGAAATGCTTTTATGACTATCTAAAAGGTACAGATGGGAGAGAACCTCGATTCCCGGGTGTCCGCTTGAACAAAGATGACATGACCTCGCGGCTTGACCTTCAATATCTGCCGGATTTCTCGTGCTCAGCACTTTCAAGGGGATTTGAAATTGGCTTTCTTTCAGCGCATGGCTCTGTTGAGAAGGCTCATGAAACTACAGTTCTGTCATATCTTTGGTGTTCTGACAACAGTCCTGCCATATCTTGGGTATTCTGACATATCACAGTTTCCTTTAATTCCTTTGGCGCCAGCAACAAGCTTAAGGAAGGGACTTTTTATCTATGAAATTTCAAAACACTCGGGTGGCAGATCCTGAACATGGAACTTATATATTGATTTCCTTCGTTCGTAATGTTCAAGCCCTTGTCGACTGCCTAGTATCAAGTAGGGCAGCAAGTTTCCTTGCTGTATTATCAGCAGGGTGTATCTTTACAGGGAGGAGTTGCTAGCCCTTCCCTTTAACGTGCTTGAGGCACCTCCTCGAATGCGAGACTCCCATTTTACGTTCCTTCCGAAAGACCGGTGCAGCCCCAACCGAGATACTCTTCCCAGGATTGAAGCGGGGTTTCCCAGTTACCAACTAATTGGAACCAGGGGCTCAACTGTGAGGCTGCTGCCAGTTGAGCTACAGGGACATCTTCAATTGAGTTTCATTGGCGATAATAGAAACTAAGGATAATGCAAGCAGAGTGTTGAAATAAAGAAAATGCATACAAGTAATGTTGAAATGAAAAAAAATGCATACAATTTGATACAATATGACACATTTGCGTTTATGGCCAGCTTGGACTTGACCCGTACCAATGAAATTGAGAAGGCCTATATTTAGAATACCAAGTAAGTTTCAATTTGGTGGCACTTGACATTCCAAAATAAGACATTGTTTTTGTCATCTTGAACTGCCGAAAACGTTTCGGAGGTCCATAGTAGGTCTCAGCCTCTCGACCACTATATGCCACAGCTTCTCAAAGATACGCCACAGTATTCATCGAATCATCCCCTGTCGACTTGCGCCGATACGTGATTACGCGTTCGGGTATAAGAGGACTGTGTGCGTGTGGCTCGAAGAAGCAATCCCACTATAGGGTCTCAAGGTCACGGGGTAATCATTGAACTTGAAACGGGGATGATGTAGTCAGCAGAACACGCAAGCATTCATCACGCCCACACATGTACAGTACCTACGGCGAAGCACCATGGGCCAAGCCTTACAAGCGGTCACAATCAGCGTAGGTCGTCGTAGAATTTTCCAGCAGGCTGTGACAAAACCAACCACCGGTAGAGATCCAATAAGACGCCCTTTTCCGCAAAAAGACAGCTGCATTTTGCAGGATGCATGCATGACTACTTCACAATCATCTATATATGGTGCCCAGCCCCTCCAGCTCTGTCCTGCCACTTGCTACATAATATAATCGAATATCACAGGGTATCTTAGACTTTACCAGTAACCGTATTGGCAATCGTTTGGTCCAGATCATTTACCTTGTTTGCTTGGAACGGAGGAAGGGAAAAAGAAAGAAACGGGGCAAAAACAATATATTTCCCTTCCGTGAAGGGAAACATAACAAAACATCTTTGAATACACACCATCTGCCTTCTTATCATGCATCCTTTTTACCTGGTATCTAATATTCACATCAACGCCTCAACTAAGATGACGCGCCGGTAGAATACTCTCCTGGCCATCCTAAATACATTTGACCTTTCCTTTGTTGCCTTGTACTGAGCAATACGCCCCAATGAGTGTGGTCGTCAAGGCAACGCTTTTACGTCATCATCCTAGAGATACATGATGCCTTTGGCTTTAATTCAATTCTATCATTCCAGACAGACGCGTCAGTCTAATGTTGCTCCACTTATATATCCACTGGTGATGTCTTATCCGGACCCTGGTAATGCTTAGGTCCCAACGGGAAAAAGAGGCCCCGCCGGGTAGTTCACGGGCTGTTTGTTGGCACTTTCGGACATGACCCCTACGTGGCCCCGTGGGGCACCCTGAGGCTGGCGGTCTATTTTTGGGCCCGGCCGGGACCCCGAATCATCTTAACTCGGACTTAAAATCAACGCGGGACCCGGTAACAAAAAGACGCAGTGTTCTACCCTGCAGTCCACCTGGACAAATTTGTGGCTTCGGTGCCCGGCCGGGACTATACCCCCGACGGAAACCGCTGCAATTGGGACCTAAACATAACCCCTTCAGCGGACACTGTTTGAAGTTCCACATCTTCATTGTATGGGTTTTTTAATTCAAAAATGTAGGCACAATCACAAACATAGTAATGACGAAATCAAATTCACAAATTAATATTATCGATACCACTAGACATATATACACACAAGCATAAGTAAGCGCATACAAAATGTTGTTGCCAAATAATACAATATAACAAATCGTTTTTTAAAGCGCAAGTCCATCCGCCCCCTCCACGACATCGTTCCAACTTTATAAAGAAGTATAACTTTCAGTTTTTGTTGAACGGTAACATTTTTCTAAACAGTAACATGGTTACAGCTGGTTGTGTACAATAGCAATGTGAAACGCAATCTTCTACCGTGTTCCCTATCCCTTAGATTTTGCCTAACTACTTGATCTAACACACTTACACCTAAGATTTAAAAAAAAAAACGTACTCAATAACGCAGGTCACAGACAAAATTGTTTTTGCGAGCATATATTTGTCTTGATATAATTTGCTTCTGTGTCTAACATAGAGTAATCTATATTCATATACAATACAGGGGTTGGTTAACGGTTGGATACTAACTAAAGGTAACATGGAGTATGGTTAAAAATAAACGGGACAAACTACTGTGACATGACTGATGAGGGGGGTGAAGTCGGACGCCCCTATTTCTGATTTGTACCCTTCCATTCTTTATAGTCATTTCCGTAGTATCATTGTACAATTGCACGTTGCATTCGTTGTTTTCATATACAGAAATCTGTCGTGATCGCTTTCACCATGTTGTTGTTATATCATTCCCCAACTTGGCGGTATATCGACTCTACACGGCACAATGAACGTTGTTGCTATTGGAATATTGAATATTACATCATTATTTAGCTTCCCACTTCTTAGTTGCAGCAGCCCCAACATTGACATGATGAGAGACGTTTAGTCGGAACTCGCACACTTTGGTATGACAATTGACCGCTTAAAACTTAAGTAGAAATATGTCAGTAGCTATCAATGATGCTAGAAGTATTCATCCTTAGCAGATATATCTCACTGGATTGCGCACAAATGCGCTAGGAAATTGCGGCATCTTTGCGAATTTTTCCCAATTTCCCTAGGCCTTGCGGTCACACTTGTAAACGTACGGGGTAAACTACGTGACCTTTACAAACAAAATGGCCGCAGCCGGAATGTCAAAAAATCGCAATTTTAGGCAACCGATTTGCGAATGCATTCCTCAGTTCGGCGCATTTTGGCGCAGTCCTGTGAGATACCCGCCTAACTGACTAAGTTATCCACCCTACCCTGTTTTCCAGCTGCCGCTGGAACTTGTTTTTACTTCGCCTTGACCAGGGCTCGCTTCGTTCTCTTATCAGCGTCCTCAATGCGATTCTTGTTAATTACCGCCTGAAATATTACAACATTACACGGTGAAGTTGAAGCTTGGGACAAACACTACAGCGGGCTATTCTGTTTACTACATACATCGACGAAACACAGACTTGAACACTGTCTACACACATGTAACTATGTAGTCTATATAGCTATACAAATCCTTGTATCATACACAGCAAGAATTATCTCCCTTCATTCAACATTGGCTTTACAATCGATGATACAACCTCTCTTCTTCTTCTAAAGTTGCATATCTTTTCATCTCTTTTTCTTCATCTCCCCCATTTATCTAGTTTATTACATCCTTGCTCCTCGCATCATCCCCGTAAAATTCCCCTTTGTCAAATGGTACAAACACTGCGTAGGAAACGGTAAGACTATGCGTTGCAGAGGAGTTTTTTTCATCCTTTGTGAAACAAAACTCCCGCAGTTTTGGATTGGTCCTACGGTTCTGTTGCTTTCACAGTCTGGCGATTGATCTGGCTTTGCACGGAAGACGGAGGAGCATGGATTCTTGATTATCAGGTTTTCTTCTTTATTGCAGATATTTAACATGACTAGCATGTTGTTTTTACGAAAAGCGTTGTTGATAACACGAGGCCCCTGTGGTCATGCAAGCGTTTATGCGATAGAAATACGTACTCCGGTACACCGAGAAGAGCGCGGACCACACAACAACATGAAATACAACATAACGTCGACACATAGACAGCTGACGAAAAGAGAGGTGTAGTGCAACATTGCGGGGCCTGTTCTAGTCCTTGGCCAGCAGTTTGGTCGCCCGTTGGTTTGCGCTTTTCACGCGTATCTCGTTGTAATCGGACTGGAGGACAAGCGGTCAAAGAGAGGGAGATAGAGACACACGTAATTACACGAAATAAATCACAACACTCTGTACATACACAACACAGTATACTACATACAGGCGGACATGTTACCAACACCACGTATCGTATCGTAACAAGACAATGGTTGGGATGGCCATGGCCATGACATCTTCAGCAAGCGTCGTGCACAGCTGATACATACGTACAGTATATATGTATACATACATTACGTAGTACAACAAGTTTAACAGACGGCATGCAAAGCATCACACTACATTTTTTACATCGACATGCACATGTATAAACACACACACACAACATTGAACGTGCAGGACGGTAGCCTCGCTCACCAAGCATTTGTCAAGCCCAGGCGACAAGAACGGCCTCCTTCTTGTGGCCTGCGCCAGACAAACGCCTCGCATGCGAGGTTGTCGGGGACACAGCCTCGGTGCCAGCATTTTCAGCTCTACTCTGCTCTACCTTGGTCATAGTGACCGAGAGAGCGGAGTTAAGCTAAAAAGGCTGGTACCCAGCCTAACGGGGGACACGGAGTAATCAAACATGCATTAAGCTCGCATGAACCACCACCACAGTGGGGTTAAGCGATGTGATGTGATAATGAACTGTTAGGGGCTCACTAAATGATTTAGGTTTGTCATTATTCGATTTATGCGTATCAAACATTGTCTAGAGGCACTTGACGATGATTTAAACTATTTTGGGACCGAATGTGGAGCCAAATTTCTGCTCCGCTAGATATTTTGTTCCGTGGAGTAGTGCGCGTGCGTGGAGTTAGGGTTAGATTACCACGCCCTACGAATATGACACACTTATCTCCATTCGGTTATACCGGAAACCCCCAAGCAGTGTCGGGGCAAATGTTTGGCAGGGGCATAAATTGTGCTTGACACTGGTCGAAAATTCTGTCCCAAGTCCCAAAACGGTTGCTGTCTGAATAAATTTCGAACCCGAATTGAGTCACAAGATGGCCACATAGTATCGTGAACCATGACCACGGCGGTCGTTAGACGTGTATTATAGGCCGTAGTTGCTTTCACTGGGATTACAGGGGATAGTCATTGTCCACGAAGGATCAAATAAGAGTCGTAACCTTACGGTCCCCTGTTGAAGGACTGGCACTCAGGAGTGGCCACACTGGCACAAATTGCTCCGGGCGTATCGATTTATCAATATCTCCTTCGCTACTTAATGGGGGAATTTCACAAATGAGTAGCAGTCGGCTTTTACTAAAAAAAATTAAAAACGGCGGCCATGGTTTTCGGCCGACGGAATATCATTTTCAATCTTTTTATAATCTCGGTTGTTTTGAAAAACAAAACAATCAGAAAAGCTCAAGCTCAGCAATGGTTACACGTCAACGACTGTACCAAGCTCAACAACTCTAACATTTGTGTTAGATTGTACACAGTTGGAAATAATTTTGAGCTAAGCTTCTGTCATCATGAATTATTAGTATCACTATCAGTGAGTATATTTGCTTTGATACGTGGGTGAAGGTTAGACATTCAGGTAATGAGATACGTAAGCAAACAGTTACTCAAGCAACTGGATAGATTTTGAAGACAGTCAGACGTTTCATGTAAGCATCCACAACCCTTCCATTCACTGCCGTGGTAGTAGGTAACGTTAGATGTACTACAAATGTAGTAGACGCTACCTGAAACGTCTGGCCGTTTCCACAGTCATATCCAGCTGCTTGTCAATGAGTAACTGTTTTCTTTTGTATATTTGCTTTGACTGCACGGTTATCATTTTATTCGTGGTGCGTGTGACCAACAAAAGGAACTCGAAGGAAATTTAAGATTCACTGTGAAAATTAAATCCTACATGCAGTGTTGATGTAGTGGTGGCTGTGGGGATGGAATGAAGAATGTTATTTCACAGCGGTTAACGTTGACTCTGTCCTTGGTACTGACCTTGGACTTGATCCTGTCGATCTGGCGGTTCTGGCCCTCGATCTCAGTCCCCATGTCCACGGCCATGTGCTTCAGGTTACCAATCAGGCTGTTGACCTGTCCAATGTTCTCGTTCATTTCGTCTTCCCGTGCGTCTTTCTGGTTGACT
Organism: Branchiostoma lanceolatum; assembly: GCF_035083965.1. Lineage (NCBI taxonomy): Eukaryota > Metazoa > Chordata > Leptocardii > Amphioxiformes > Branchiostomatidae > Branchiostoma > Branchiostoma lanceolatum. The sequence goes on from NC_089725.1 coordinate 9,164,364, forward strand.
CTGGGGGAATAGGACAAGTAGAAAATGACATTACCACGAAAAGTGGAAGTGACCAATGTCAACATACATGTATGCCAAGTAAGTCTGGTCATTACGTAAATTTAGGGTGGTCCCTTCAGTTAACAATGTAACTGATTTCCAATATAAGGGAGCCCTTACATTACATGACAAATCATAACAAATCAGGATACATAAGGATAACTTAACATAAACTTAATGAGTAATCAATTCACAATCATATAACATAAAACAGGAATGATCAAGCATAGGAGTAATAAATCAAATAAAATAAATGTTGATTTGATTTTTGAGGCAACCATTATAGAAAAAAACTTATTGGATACCCCAAACAGGACATTTGATGGGCCCATCGCGTCTTGTGTAATCAGGAATCATGTCCGAACATTAACCGCTAAGCGTAGTCGGTCTCTTATGACCAGTGTTTATGAAATACGTCGAGTTGCACGAAAAGTGGGATTTACCATTGGTGGTAAATGTCAGGTAAGTCTGATGATGTTTTTTTTTTTTCAAAAATCAACCGTTGCTTTTTTCAAAATCAACCATTGCTAGACTTACCTGACATTCACCACCATTGGTAAATCCCACTTATTGTGCAGTATAGGCACTACAAAACGAACGAATGTGAAGTGGTTTCACTTGAAAAAGTCAGAATACTGGACACTGAGCAGGACTACTTTATGAGAGGTATAAAGGAGGCCATATACATCAGGGCACTCCAGCCATCACTCAACAGAGACAGTGGGCGTTATAAACTTCCTGGCACGTTTGACCAATTGCTGACGTCACGTATCCGTAAAGACACGTGTCAATAAAGTCACGTGTCTGTAACTCTCGCGAGTGTACGTTCGGCAGTGATTGGTCATTATTGATCCTTAAGAAGGCGACAATGGTCGTTGAAAATCTGATCCGTGAATATCTTAGTTATGAAATAAAGTTAAGCACTGTATTATGAAGTGGTATCTGATGTTAGAACCTCATGATAAAGTCTCCGGACAGCTGGACGGTCTGGCTCGGGTCGTCCATGCGCACGGGCTGGCTGTTTACCACCTGGCCGTCCTCATTGGCCTTCCACGGGTTCTCACTCTCCTGCTCTTTGTCGAAGTCCTTGGTTCTGAAAAAAAACACAAGAAATACGTTGATGTTTTGTTAAGGCAATAAACACAGCAATGATATAGTAGTAGTATGGGGTTATAAGATACTGTCGACTCTAAATATTTCTTCGCGATTTGAATTTAAATGATTTAACTCGTAGAGGAGAACTAATTATGTCTGTGTGACAAAGGCGTTAGCAAAACAAACAAATAAACAAACAAATAAATAACCAAATTAAAAAAGCACATGAAGAGCTCTATTCTATTCAATTGAATTCTCCATGCGCATGCCCGGGTATGTGTTTTGCCGTAATAAGCAGCAACAATGATTTTTAAAACGTTGCCGACCTTCGGAACCGACCGACATTTGGATGCCCAACGTTACAAGTTGACTGGTGCTTATCAAATTAGTTAAAAATAGCAAGGTGGAATAGAGAAAATTATGATGCTGGTGTTACGAAAACATCAACGATCAAGAGTCACCGTCACTTGAAAGTAACCCATGTGTGACACGGTAGTGACGGCTCCCACCGTTGAGTCGTTCCGTGCAAGGCTGGAGGCCTGCCCGCCTTAGCCCGGGACCTCAACTAACCCCCCCCCCCTACGTTGCCCTTGATAGGGCTATATGGGGGTATCAAAATGTAGATGTAGATATAAATATATTACCTATTCCAAGGGAGCACACAGAGTCCACAGCACTTTTCTAAATCTTTCAGGGCGCCCTCAGCAATTTTCATGTCCTTGTTGATCGAGTCCAGCCCTTCTTCAATCTTTTCCAATTGCTCTGTCCAGAGAAGAAAAAAAGAGATGGTTTTTAAGTACAGCTCTATATCATGTTTTCGGTGTGTTTTAAGTTATGACAGGCAGACCAAAGTAAGAGAGTATGAAAAGTGTTAAACTCCCTGTTGAGGATATTTTGATGGCGAAAAACAGCAAACCTACCTCCTTGTTCATCAAGTGCGACGAGAGTCTTGATTCCTTCTTCTTTCCCCTGAAGGAATTAAAAATTGTTAGACGCCTGATGGCTACTGTTCCTTCTTATCGATATTCTGATAAACTCTTTGATATTCTGAATACTTGCTTTCAATAAAAAAGCAATACCGTAGTAAAGATAGCTCTATATTTCATTAGGCCATGTTGATTCGAATATATGGATGACATCCGAGCACGCGTTAATTTTCGTCTGTTTATAAACAAAAACGTTTTCGATCATACTGTTTATCGTAAAAAGCAGCTGCAAAATGAGCAAATATATGCGGCAAAACATAATTTGGAAGACGGATACTAAATTCGTAGAATGCCAAAGTAAGTTCAAAGTCAAAGAAAAAGAAACAAAATTAAGAATCTATTGTCTGGTATACTGTGTATTTAGTCATTTGTTCAACCTTCCTGACCAGATAAATTTAATTTTTTGCCATAACTTTCTTTTTATTCGCACGCTCGCATCAGTTTTGGGGTTCCCAGAGGATGTCATCCATGTAATCAAATCAACATGGCCTTACCACAGATTGGTTATAATCATTCAGACACCAGGGTCGAAGTTGTTGATTTTATATTCTCCGTTATATGTTCTCTGGGGATATACACAACCTTGTTAGTGGTTTTGATAGAAGCCACATGCGGTAAATGTATAGTCACAATGCCATTGTTTTCTTCATTGATTTTCTGCCGTTCACAACGGGATCAAGGTTTAATCCCGCACCGGTGTTCCCAATTAATAAAATTATGATTCTGCAATATCCTAACCACCAGACTATGCATCGGCCAATTCTCAGCCTTAATTGCCTTACAAGACAGCAGATCCACAATTATTAAAATTCATAATAAAGAAGAGAGGGGAAAATATGGTGCACAGACTGATATCCTGAAGACAGACCTTGTACGGCGCCCTAGCCTGTCCGTGATCACAAACCGAATAATGAGAAAGATGCAATTCTGCCCGCCTTTGAAACATGGGCCCCTTAGGAAATAATGCAGCCGATCGATGTATGGGGTGGAGCGATTCACCATAGCCCAAGCTGTGGCTTCATATCCTAGCTGAATATCAAGGTGAAGACAATAGATCACCTGTCTAACCGGGAATCTATCTGCTTTGTAATACACAGGAGGATTCGAAAGTATATCTGCCAGACACACCAACCAGTAAAGGTCACGGTGAAATATTGATTTTCCGAGACGTAACGACATTCGTCTCGGATTATGCATGTATACATAAAAATTAATCAATGCTTAACGGTTATCTGTCGTCATATCTACACAATGGGATTATCGTGGATGACTTAAAATGTGACAAATTATTTGTTTTGTTTTAGGCAGGAAATTTGTTTTGATAAGAGATTATGTATTTTGAACTTAGTTCATTCTCTGAATCTAGATCAGCAGCATGTTATTGATTTTTAACATTTAGTATTTACTTCACATTTGCCAAAATTATTTGAATATGGTCGTCTTAACTACATCCTCTCCGACGGTTTTTGGAATTAGCAGTATTTCATACATTTCGTCTTTTCACACAATTCATTGCACTAGTCGATAGAATTATATGCTTTCAAGCACAGAGGTCAATACAAATCTGTAGAAAAATATATTTAGAAATGTAATATGCTTTCGTTACGCTAATTCATAAATAATTAATACGCATTTGATGCAACCCAATATTCATGAACACATACATTTCATCTTTCAACTTGGTCGTATGAAGTTGCGGTGTTCGTTCAACCCACCCCAAAATGGCCTCCCACAGCCATAGTGAGAAGGGTGACTAGATTGAGGCTCTGCATAGGGGAGTTTCAATCACAGAAGCAAAATGGGTGGGGCGGAGAGGGGGCTTTCGGTACCCAATATAGGAATCACAAATCCTTAACTAAGAGAGATGTTTATTGCAAAATTCGTCTCCCATTACGATTGTTATCGGCGTTTCAAAAACTGATAGAAAAAATTGTCATTTTCATTTTCATAGCTGTAGCCTTTATCCTTATCTTATTGTGTGAACATGAAGGAACTTCAGGCGTTTTCCGACGATATTGTAAAGAAGAAATATGGCGTTGCTGTGGTGTCTATGAATCTAAGCCTTATTTGACGTTCATTTCACAAAATCTATCCCCCTTCCGATAGTGGATCAGTGCAAAGACACCAGACAATCCCTCCGGCCTGCAGCCGGCTTACAAAATCAATATTTGGATAGAATCACGATGGCCCACAGAGACATTCGACCTGAAAATTACCGTAATCCTTCCGCAGATTTACTGATCCGCATCCCATTCATTTTTCATCTTAATGTGGACGACCGCGGGGAAAGTGAGTCAGTAAACGTTGTCTGCAATGTGCATGTTATTGAAATCATTAGGTAATAAGTGAGAGACAGCAGCAAGTCCAAACAGGGTTCTGGCAAAATTCTTTCACGCGCATTGATTTCCGTTTGACCTAATTATTGAGGCATCATCGATGTAGGGACTAGCTTCAATTGTGATCTGTTTGGCTAGAATGAATGTAAATTGCAACAATATCGATAATGTGATCAATTTGTCACATTAACCATATAACGATTTGTCGACGGTCTCTCGTGTTTATATCAGTCTTCTTTTTTTCTCGTCCATACAAATGTTCATAATTATGTTCATAATAAATGTCTTTTTGACGTTTTCGGTGTCACATCTTCGCAGCTGTGGGAAGCTATTCGCGGCCTGCGTAATTTGGCGTCTGGAACCGCCAAGCAGAACACAATAATGATTCAACTAACGACTCGGACAGACCCATATTTTGGACATAAATTGGACTATTGACATCGCATCATTGACCGCGTGGCTATTTCATCTACAAATCGTTCCAACTGAAGCTCCAGGGCCTGAGGCAAATTAACGTACACTTGCAATGTGCTCCAAATCATCTCATTAAATTTTTTCTTGCTTTTTCTGATGCACAATCTGAAAATTGTATTATTTCATTTCTATGAAGAAGGTTCCGATCGAAGCTTCTTTGGCCTGAGGCAAGTTAATTAACATACACATTGAATGTGCTAAAAATAATTTTTTACTGATGTATGTTTTTTTATTCCTCTCATGCACAATCTGACAAAGGTATTCTTTCTTTTTCATGAAGGTTCCCACCGAAGCTTCTGGGTCTGAAACAAGTAAACGTACACATGGAATGTGCTCTAAACCATCTTATACAAACATATGTGGTTATGTAATGTACAATCTGACCAAGGTATTCTTTTTATGTTTGTATGACGAAGACGATTTTTCCGTAGAGACTAGCAAAATATCAACGAGTCTGAAAAACCATTGACCTCCCAAAAAATGTAATTTAAAAAAAAAGGTCGATGTGGCGTATCAATATCACACACCCTTCTTCCTCTCCTGCATTATTTAGTACGTCAGGGAATAACCATCTCACAGGCAGCTCTGTTTGTTATTTGCCTGAGTACCGCTATTAAGGTTGCCTATTACTACCTGATGGTCTGCAATGCTTCTCTATTGATCCCACAGCCAGATAGGGTTCCTTAATGCCGATTACTTTCGTAATACCAGTTATCCCAAACCCATTGTTCCTCCCAACGTAATGCATAAGCAAACCTTTATGTCATATTAGGGCCATACATCATTGTCCGCAAAATATCGACTTTCTTACTGCCTCATTTTCAGCAAGCTATAGCCATAAAAAAATCTCTATGTAAATTACTATAGATATATGTGTTGATATCAACTAGTTTTTCTCATTGTTATGTCCGTAATAATACATTTGATTTGATTTATTTGTTAGGCTGTATAGTGGCCTAGTGGTGCCTTATGGCCAACAGGGCAGCAAGTTTCCTAGGTGTTTTAGTAGTAGGGTATAGCTTTACAAGGAGGGGTTGCTAGCCCTTTCCATTTAGCGTGATCAATGCACCTCCTATAACACGGGACCCCCATTTCACTCTTCCGAAAGACTGGTGCAGCCCTAACTGAGATGTCCTGCCCAGGTTTGAACCGGGGTCTCCCAGTTACCAACTAATTGGAGCTCAACTGTGAAGCTGCTACCAACTGAGCTACAGGGACATCCCTAGTCTATGGTGAGGCCAGCTAATGGATATACTCTTACCAGCCTATAGCTAGTCTGCGGCCTCACATGTACCCCCTACGGGCCTCCCGAATCCCGTTTCCCCACTGTTAATTGGGAGGATGAATACCAGCCGCTGCGGGCTCAGCTCCCGTCTTCCCAGTCAACGTTATCGATCTCTTTATCGATCCACCGGATCCTTTTCCCAACATGCACAGATTCAGAAGGGCGCGCACTGACTGGAACAGCAACGGCATCGAGTTTGCGATTTGATTATGAGTGTAATGTGTGTGCTTTAGCATTGTACAGTACGTCGATGAAGGTTAGGCATCCAGGTAAGAAGATACACAAGGTGGCAGCTACTCAAGTAACTGGATAAAATCTGATGCTACACTCTACAGTGCATTTACTAATTTCGTCTTTTCACACAGTCTCTTACACTTGCTTATAACATTTCATGCCTTTCATCACAAACACAAAGATAAAGATTTGCAGAAAAATGTTTTTCAATTGTACCATGCTTTCGTTATGCTGATTCATAAATGATTCATATACATATGATGCAAAGCAATATTCATGAACACTTAAGCCCGTTCTGTATCTACGATAAACTACTCCTATGTCTCTTATTATGCAGTAATAAAATAGTAATTTTTGTATTGATGAGATCAATTGGAAATCGGTTTGTCAAAATGAATGGACAATCCAATCGTGCATTTGAATAAATAGATAAATGACTGATAACTTTATGGTGACAGAAATTATACCTAAGGATGAAAAAAGTATTTTGTAACTTGAATTATGAAGAGCAAAAATAGGAACTGCGAAATTAGAATATGGGACTTGCGTCTACCATGTCTTCCTGGACGAACTAGCGTTATCAAAATTTACTGGCATTCCATAGAGATATTGTCAGGAATTTGGGGTTTTGATTTTTTTTGCCTGTTGCTATAAAATGGACTGATTTCAAACACCCCAATTGCACGTGAGCACAAGAATATTCCACAGCATTCGTGCAGTAGACATCTCCGACCTCAATGAAATTATTCATTTGATACAATATAAAGAACGCAAGTCGCATATAATCCTATAAGTAGATGGTGGATATTCAGTGACAGCAACATCTTCAAAGAGAACTGCATCAAGCTTTATCGAAGCCAACTGCATAAGCCATGGTTTCCTTTTCGTACCATCATAATCCATCCCACGACGAGCGTTTTAAGGTGCTGGCACACATTCAGGATATGGGAACTCCCCACAACTTTGCTCCCGACCTCTCCCAAACTAAATTTGGCACTGTTGGGAGTACCTGGAATTCATATATCGTAATCTAGCTCCATTTCGTTCCTCAGGTGATTGTATCTAAGAATTATATAACTTTCCCGAGGTTAATTTGTTAAAATCCATAGTCAAATGGCGCAGACTTTTTTTAAAGACTACTAGGTTAGGCGACCAACTCCCAACCACAGATGACCTTGCTCACGACTAAATCTCGGAGAAGATCTAAGGGCCGTGGCCGGCTAAGTGTGACAGGGGCTTTAACTGCAAGCGTGTTGGAGTGTCCTGATGGACGTGGGTTTAGAAACAGGCAAAAGTGCCCTCATGATGTACCTGAGTTACCAGGAAGTGTAGTAGTGGTAGTAGTGATGGTCCACTGTACTGTGTTCTGCTGCTACAGATGTCTGAACATCCTACAGCTACAATCAGTCTTTCTTCAAGTCTCTACAATTGTACAAGGAAGTGTCCACATGTTTAATGGACCTTATATCCCCGGAGATGGGTTACAATTGAAGAAGACACTTTGGTGTGACAAATAGTCATATCTTAACTTCTAGAGCTCGAACTCCGTCGTTATCTACTCCTTTCAGCTGTCTTAAAGTGGGTGTACGGGGGTGTCGGGATTTATTCGGCTATTTCGGAATGACGCAGTATTCTATGTGTTTTTTGTTGCGTACTTAAAGCTTCATCTTACATCATTTCTGTCCTTTTCTGACGCACGCTTTGACACTTAATCGTTATTGGCGTCATACACAGAGATAGAGAGAAATGAAAGAGAGAGAGAAATCGAAAGAAACACACACAAACAAACATACACATATACACATACATATGTATATATATATACACACACAGACGCACTTTTCTACACTCAATCCTTATTGGCGTCATACACAGAGATAGGGAGAAATGAAAGAGAGAGAGAGAAATCGAAAGAAACACACACAAACACACATACACATATATACATACACACATACATACACACACACACACACACACACACACACATATATATATATATACACACACGCACAGAGAGAGAGAGAGAGAGAGAGAGAGACGCATGTATTCACACACGCACACACGCACACACACACACACACACGCACACACACACACACACACACACACACACACACACACACACACACACAATACACCTCAATTATCACAGTCCCTGACACACCACAAAAGTGCATAGTTTACGGCACGCCCACCACCATTAGCAGAGCGCATGTCGTAGCCGATGACTAATCGCTCGCTTAGGACACTGGTGTCGAAAGGACGACCCTTTTAATGGATGTAATCAATGGCTTTGACTCCTAAGGCTAAATCGCACACGTTTTTCTACCGCGTTCTAATGGATTTCCGAAGTAAATGCCCTGCCCCCCTTGCCCCCTGATCCATAGTTTTATGGAAATGTACAGGCTATTACGTAGGGGACCATCCCCTATCCTAACAAATAGAGAATCTAGAAAGATAAAGGTCACATCTTATAATTAGTCCCAGCACTGTTGTTTTCCACTAGGACTTGACCCTGGTGTCGCGATCTTTTTGCTACAAATTGGATTTGTTTTAGGATTTATTGGCGGCCTTGCTCGAGAGTCAGAGAAATGCCATACCTCTTCCATCAATGACAGCATCCGACGGGTGCTCTCCAGAGACTGTGGGGGGAGAGAACGGAAAAACAACGATTAGCGATTCTCATGTTAGCTCTCCTTAATATCACCATCAAGTGCAAACATGACATGAATGTACGCTTGTGTGTAAATGGTATCTAGTGAGGTGAGCATGGAAAACAGCACAACGTCGTGAGCATACATGTCATCATCCGCTGTCATTTCGTTCGTTGCATCAAGGAGGTTTAAAACACCTCCTTGGTTACATCAAAAAGATTGCTTGCAGAAACGGTACAGCGCAGATGATATATTGCATACAAAACTATACATAAAAAGATAATTATAATAAGAAATGAAATTTCACCCTTGACCTTAACAAATAAAAGAAGGGGCAGAAGAAACTTTTAACGAACGTCGATGGAAGTTAGCCATCTAGGTAATGTGATGCGAAGTTACTCAAGCAACTGGATAAGTTTTGTAAACGGTCGGACGTTTCAGACAGCATCCGCTATCTTTCGTCAGTCACTAACAAAAGACAGCGGATACTATCTGAAAGGTCTGGCCATTTACAAAACTGATCCGGTTGCTTGAGTAACTTTTGTATTGAGAAACCCTGATCTAGTTTTAAAAAAGGGTATTTCTGAATAAGAGAAGAATAATGTCCCACGATGTTTATGAGGAATACGTGAATCACGGCAAGCAATATTATGTGTTCTGCTATGATCATCAAATAACGAGACCATCTAACATCTAATGCAACCACAACAAAAAGTAGTTATCAAGATTCACAGTCACTGTCCGTTTTACTGAAAATGGTTTTTCAAAGATGTATACCCGTATTTGGTATCTAATGTAGTTGATTTATTTTTTTACTTCGTTTTTTGACAGGCAAGGACGACGTGCACGTGGCACTGCACTCAAGTTTTTCATAACTTATTTTAACAGTGCCGCGTACACAGAACAACATACCCAATTCTACACCTGGGTGGAGTGAGGAAAGTCGTGTAAAGTGCCTTTCCTAAGGGCACAACATCGATGGCATCAGGGAGCTTCGAACCCAGGGCCACTTGGTTCTGGGCCGAACACCATGCCGTTACGCCACACGACCCCACAATGTAGTTTATTGGGGCTGCATGATAGATTACGATACAACATTTTGACACGAAGGCTCTGATTTCTGTTAGACAAGGATTGGAATGGAGGTACTGGCATGATCGATAACTCTTCCTGCAAATTTCCTTTGAACCAAATAATCAGATGCCTAACCAATATGACCGGATTCTCAACTCAAGATGGGATTTTTGACAACGCAATTCGTTTTTACCAGAAATCTGTATTCCACACACACACACACACACACACAAAGTTGTCGGACTGGCTTGCAAAGTATTGACCAGATGTTGTTTTGGAGTAACGTTGACAGTGATTGGTCACGTAGCACTGGTGAAATTTGCATACGGGGTTGGCATTGATCGGTGAGTTGTTCTACATCCAAGCTGTCGTTCCATATGCGTAATTTCATGTAATGCGGTTGGAGAAACATCTTGGTCATGTTTAAGGCTTTGTAGATTAGATACAGATTGTGGATGTGGGTCTAGCTTAGAAAAGACGGTGAATTAAAATTAAGATATATTTGTACTCGGTATTTCTTTCTCGTTTCGAGTCAACAAACTTGCTGACATGATAAAGGATTGTTCGAAATGTATCTACAGAGTAACCATATTAACTCTTATGAAAATATATTTGCATATTCAAACCGTTTTCTTTCCCAGGTTAATTCTAATCCAAGTGGACCAATTTACGCAGTAATCGTTTTGTGGTGAAAACATCATCATTTGATGGGCTGCATTCGTTGCATTTGCACCTTCAGTTTTATTTTTTTTTCAGTTTCAGTTTTTTAAACCTTGTCAGTAGAAATAGAGGCCGTCAAGACAAAGAAATCGTATGTCGGTAACTGCTACGTCCATCAAATATCCCTTGACATACTCTTCTTTAAATGGGCTTTTGAAAGTCCTGAATGTGCATGTGCATGATGTATGGATGTGATTTTTCGTACGACGACCTGTGTATCAAATAATCAGAAGGCATCAGGCAAGGAGAATTGCCTATCAGTTATGGCACAGTCATGGAAAGTCCGTGATTTGTCAAAACGTTCGTTTTGTCACGGAAACTTAAATGAGGAAGTCTGCCGTCGCTAGAGGTTATTCATTTTGTCACAAGCCTAAATCAAGATGTAGTACATTACGTGATGTGCATAGATAACGTGATGTGTCATCCTGAACTGAGGTAAGGCGTGATGCTTTTTCAAGTAGTCAGTTGTAGTGCAATACGGCTTGAGTATTAGCAAAGCACTCCGGTTGCAAATGGTTGTTTTTTTGTTGTTGTCAGAAGCCAAGTCAAGCGCATCAGGTCGCCCCTACCCTTCTCGATTTAGTGCGTTGGGTTCATTTACCTCCAATTAAAGGTTTCGCCGCGACGCCTGAGGCTAACGACTCTCATACACGGTGCCGTCGGCTTTACGTCACCATCCGAAATGACGAATGCAATCTCTTGAAACAAATCCGATCTGGGCCCGACCCTGGGATCGACCCCCAGCCACGGATTCACGGAATTTGATCCATATGGCGAAACGCCGGGATTGCGTTACCGATTGGGCCAGCAGCCAGTAGGACGATATGAAGGTTGCAGTAATACACGGTTACCCGCTCAGTAATGTCTATGTTATGATTAGAGCATATTTCAACTTGACTTTGTGCTTTACCTAGCTGGAAAAATGTCGACCTACAGATATGAATTGACAAGTAGGTAAAGGAGACCTTCACATGGAAATGATATTTACATGTAAGTGTTGACCAACATGGCACGTAGGCTGGGGAGGGTAATTAGACTTTGGGTAATCAAGACATTAAAGTGGCTTTACCCCAATATCGTAAAACACCATGGCTGTCACCACCTATCCATTACCAAGACCGCAAAATCTAACACCAAAGCAAGGCAATTAGAAGAGGGTCGCCGCAAAATTGCCTACAGTTCAAAGGACCCAGCGTTAGTGAATTAGCACCAGAAAACCCTATCAATTTGGTCTTCTCTTTTGACAGAGCCTCTGGGTGTGTCGTCAGGCTGTGGAATTAATTGCACGCCTTCTCACATCACGGGTGAGGGGGGATTGCCACTTCGATCGCCTCAAGGCCACACAACGTGCACGGAATAACTGAATATGCTCGCTATGGTCGAGAACATACTAGAATTTGGCAGGCGTATAGATGGTGATTTTAAGGCGCCCGCGGGCAGGGATTTGCCTGGTGCTTTAGAGATGAGTTGGGGCCTTCTGTTTAAAGCACCACACTCCGTATCAACGCACGGACACGTCTCTTGTGTAGCTGATAAAATTGTGTGTCACTGACAAATAAATCTAGAAAAGCGCTCAAAGAGTGAAAAACGCCTTCTAAGGCAGCTTAGTTCCCTCTATATTCCTCGTACATTGATCTTGCTTTATGGGAATGTAGGACGCACGAGATATGCAGCTCTGAGTCAACACTGGGACTTTATTGATTCTACCTTCTCCCCCGCATGTGGTATGAAATAGTTCAGGATTTGCATGCTCAAAAAAAATATGACCGGTAGCGTTCCCTGTATCTAGAATAAATCTACGCTGACAGAAGGGCAGGGTCGAAGCAAGGTCGTGGCACGTCACAGTAAGCTTTCCCACGGGTTTGTGGAAACAAAATAGATAGATTGATACGCTCTGCAAATGCGTTCGAAAGATGTTCGATTCAGCATATGGCGTGCCGGCTGCACTTGCTAGCGGTTATTGTTTGTCTTCAATCCGGTATCCAAATCTGCATCCATATCTGATCCAAAGATTGATTAACTCCTCTTTGGGCAAAGGCCAAATTTAAAGAAAAAAATGCAATTCATTGGTAAGACATTGCGTTATACTGTTGACTCTGCAAATCCATACGTTCAATGCAACTCTTTGTCAGTTTCTCTTTGTCAGAGGTACGTGACTACTTTAAATTTTGTCAGTGTGTTGTTTGAAGTAGACTTGGGTAAATGTTAGCTACACGGTAGGAGCAGACACTCGTTAGAGGAAGTTTTCCCTGAAGTTCCGCGTCATCACACAATAACAACAATTTCAGAACCAAGGAAAGAGGAAGAAAACTGGACCGTGGACAACGTTACAAAAATAAACGCAGTTTAAGTCAAAGGGAAGTGGGGGAGTTATAATGTTGGTGAATGCTGACTAAATGGTAGGAGCGGGCACTCGTTAAAGGTAATTTTTCCTGACGTTTTGCGTCATCACAGAATAGCCACGATTTCAGCACTAAGGCCAGAGGAAGAACCTGACCCTGCATATATCTATCTGGACCATGGGCAGCGTTACAAAAAGGCAGTTTTAACCAGAGAGATGAGAAATCATATCAACTAAAGAGTTGCTCATATTACCCACACCTTTTTCCCTATATGGTATTGGCATCGTGCAGAATAATCGATTCAATCTGGGCCAAAACGTTTCATCATAATTTTTAACTCGGGCAACCGCAGACCCCCGCTGTTTGGAATACATTTACGTGTCCTACTTTCGCACGGATTTCAAGGAGGTGTGCGTCGTGGCATAATACTTAAACACCATGTAGAGCTAACGCATAAAAGAAAACATGTGACTCTTGCTCTTTTCAGCAAAAACGGAATTTCGCCAGGTTTCACGTCGTATATACATCGTTTTCACTTTGCATTTCACGTTTTAAACCAACTGGCCCTTCACTTTATAAGAATTTCCTGAAACAAACATTCTCCACAAGGGAAATGAGCATTTAAACGTTGTGCATTGCTGTGCTTTGTTTACTGTTTGATGTATGTTTCCTTTAAAATCAATCTGTACCTAAATACGAATTTAAGAAGGTGCGAACACTATATCCGGCTGTACGGAGCAAAACAATTCCTTCAGCGGAATCGTCATATAATGTACATCTGTGTAAACTGGAGGTAGCTAATTATGAAAAACTATTAGGTACGAACACATTCCGGGGTTAAAGCTATCTCTCTCGGGAGACATCTTAATATCCTTTAATCCGGTTGGAAGGATCCTGTGTGGTTCTATAGGCATGTCCGTCTGGATTACACATCAGTGTTCAGATGTGGAAAGTGACACAGGGGAAACCTAAGAAACCCCCATGTTGAACCACGAAGTTATCTACACCCTTGCAGCGGCCTTAATCACGATTGAGTGGCCCATATCTGGTCCCACCTCTTCACGCCCGTAGAACAACCAATCTATATTCAAGGCCCTGATATTCCGGTCACGGATAACTTCCATTCTGGAACCGTATATCGTGGGTGTTATACTGGTATATTCTTTAATACACGATCCCTTATGTACAGGTTTGATTGCAGGCTAGGGTGCCTACATCTAGTAAGACCCCCATTCTACTAGACGGCGATTGCGCTGCAATGTCGCTGCGACATAAATTGATGTTAAATTGTAATTCTTGACTTCTTAATTGGAATATCTTTCAACATATAAAAGATATGACTGAAGAAAACAACAAAACACAGAGCACAATTTTTAGGTCGCTCCAGTGGAATGGAGGTATGAGTAAATACTACGAAAAACCGCATACTGTCCTATTTGTAAGACCTCGGTCCCCAAACGCGACGTTTATCTTCAAAACGTTGGTCTGATTGTGCATTTATGGAGACATTTGTCATTGGCTGTCGCGGCGATGATGTTACCTTCCGTCGTCACCAACGGTGAATACTAATCTGACATACTTCCGAAAACAGCGTTATAAATTAATGATGAGGGTCACAGGAGCGGTGCGCTTCCCTGGGCTGTTTTTGTACAGCGCGATGAAGGGGCCATCTATGGGGGGCTGCGAAATGGGGTGCACGATTATTGACTCCAGGGCGGAACGCTATTTTTTCATTAATTAAAGATAAATGAAAAAGCACCAATTATGATTATCATTGCCTTTGCAGAGGCCAATTTGAATCTGGCGACAAAGTATTTCAATCACATTTTACGCGAAACACCTTCGAAAACAAAGAAGGTAAAGCCTTGTTCGGGATTCATTAGTTCAATAAAAATGAAAAAAAGCGATATTAATAGATATCGCTCTTGCGGTAGCCAATATGAATATAGCGACGACAAAATCTTTGTCAATCAAATTGTGCTTGAGGTCTCCTCCAAAACAAAGGAATTGATATAAAGCTTTGCTCGGGATTCGGTTAGTCCCTATTTGAGGAGAAATATGTCATTGTATTACGATGTAATTAAGAGCGGGTGCTAATGTAAGGGTGACCTTTGGATGTTGAGGAACCATCCTCGCACATCAATCAAGCCGAATAAATGGGAAAGGTCATCCGATTCTTCGGTGCACGGAGACGATAGGCCGTCGTCATCCCGGGTTCTTATTGATTGGGAGGGAATTTGATTATTCTGGAACTTCAATGGCATCCAATGAGGTGCGAATATGGTGGGCCATCCAAGTGGACTTGATGCATGGGCGTTGTCAAGAAGGAGAAAGAGATTGCAGCTGCGCCATATGAGATGGAATCGGTGGTGTGCCTACACTGAAATCTGAACCTTAAGCAGGCGTAAAGTATTCGTAAATAATGCGTTGAGTATGTGTGGAACTTTCATTCAAATGAAACTTTTACGTATGCTAAAAGTCAGATTTTGCAGAGTGCTATCTGCAAGCTTCTACCAGGCCTTCCTGTAGGGGTATGGATCGTAGAATTCGGCCAAAAGGGGAAAAATTGGTCAGGAGATTCAGTCTTCGCGAACATTTCCCCCTGCTCTTGCAGATGATACCCTTTGGTGGCCAAATTCCCGATGAAAATTATTTTTCCAATGGTCTGTTCAATGTCGGTAACGTATGAACGACTGAAGAAGTTAGTATTTTGGCCTATGCCCGATCAGTATTTCGGAGACTTTGCCTGCTATTGGCTATGGGGGATTCCAATCTGATCGATGAGTGCATTTATGATCGGACTGAGATTGATAGATTGGTGGATTCATTAATTGAAGTCACAAATAAAGACACTGCATTTACAACACCGGCCTTACAGCTTATTGAAGATAGATTGTTCGTTATGCTCTTGGATCATTTATGCTTGGAGAGAACCCAACGGATTGAAGAAAGAGCCTCCAGATCACGATAGATTTTCTTCTAAATCAACTTGAAAGAAAAAGAGGAATAGCAAAGAGAACTCGAAAGAAACATCATGAGATAATCTTTCAAATCAAAAGATAAAAGCGAGAAATTCTGCACTATGTAACAGTCAAGAAGACTGCATGGAAAATACATTATGATAATTCATGTTCCACTCTCAAACTGTCATTCTACCAACACTGCACGAAATGCAATCTTTAAACACACCTTAAAGCATGTGTAAATGTTGCATTTTTTTCCTTTAAAGTATACTTTATGTATGATATACGAACGCTTTTATGTGCTTGAAGATCAGATGTCGTGTAGTACAATCTAACTCATATTGTTAATTAATATTCGTGCATATATTATAGCATAATATCTAGTATAGTTTCACGTAATGAGCCGTCACCTCCGGCTAACGATATTGTAAGAAAAGGAAATGGCGTCGCGGATATCTCCGATGGTAGTAGAGCTCTTCCGGTGATTAACCCAGTTCACGTCCTATCCTTTTCTCTCATAGGGGAATAATAATGATAGTCTGAAATATGTTCTGTAACTGTTTCAATTACGTATTGGCATAGATAATACCACGTATTGGACGAACGGCCACTACTATTATCACCGTAGCAGTGAGACTAACTACGAAAAGTGGTGTGTAGAATATACTGTGTGATTTTTGTAAAACAAGAATGGTTGTTAGTTATCAATTAGATATTCTTAACTCATGTGTTGTGTTGTGTTGTGTTGTGTTGTGTTGTGTTGTGTTGTGTTGTGTTGTGCTGTGCCGTGTTGTGTTGTGCTGTGTTGTGCTGTGTTGTGTTGTGTTGTGCTGTGTTGTGCTGTGTTGTGTTGTGTTTCGTTGCGATGATGGTAAAAACTGCGATGATGTCAGTAGGCCAGGTTTCATTATATCGCGTTGTTACCATACATTTCACTGCATGAAATCTGACCTTTAAGCACACTAAAGCGTTCGTAAACCACACATAAACTATACTTTAAAGGAAATAAAGCAACCTTTACATATGCTTTAAGGTGTGTTTGAATATTGGATTTCGTGCAGTGGTTTTCGTAGGCGAGAGTGTGCAAAGTATGACCATGTGTTTACTGCTTTCTAACACCGAGGTATTCAGTGCTGAAGAATTGCTTGCTTTGTCTACAGTTTCTTTGAACAGGATTCAGGTGAAAGAAAAAAAAGAAGTAAAACCTGATGTTTGATGGAAGCCTAATGCCTTGATGGCGTGTGTTTATTGTGTAAGGCGATTCACATACACGCGAGGGGCATGTTTTACCAACACTTTGAATACCACCATTATCTGGTGAATTAAGCCTACGACCACGCTATAGGCGCCCACAATTGCATACGGTGACAGCTGCTACCATCTGATTAAAGTAAATCAAAGCCAGATACGACAAGGCATGAATAATAGATGGATCATAAATAGGTAACAAGCTCGCGAATATGCAGTACCTCGTCTGTGACCTCCTCGCATCGCTTCTGAACGGCGGCGGTCTCGTCTGCCTCGGACATGGGTCCGTTGGTGGCGGCTGCTGGGTCGGCTGCGTCCGTCATGGTGCTTGTAGACGGTCGGTACGTGCAGGGACGGGAACTTGTAACGCTAGACCCTACGGTATATATGTATACTGTATATATCCCTTTCACCGGGTGGCTGGCTGAAGAAAATCCCGCTCACACAGTGTTGTCAGTTCCGCCGGGAATACTGCGACTACTGCGCATGGGAATACAAAACAAAGGCTACGTCAAATTCTTTAGCTCAACAAAAAATTGTCTATTTTTCCCCAGCAAAATGCTCCATCTGAAAGTAGAGAAGCAGCTCAAAATATGTTAAATCTAAATATTTCTTTCTTCTTCAACGGAATAGAGCTTTGGAACAATCTCGTTATAGATACATAATGCAGGGGAAACTGAAATTTGAAATCACGCAACATTGAACCAGATTTACCATACTACCAACATGCAATTCCAAAACAGGAAAATTGCTCTCCGTCAAATCGATGAAGGACGAGACAAAAATGTCAGGGACACAGATTGAAAATCAGGCCAATGTGCCTTCACTCTGTCACGCCGGGCGGCCAGTAATGAATCAGGGGCTCGATATTGCTTTGTTGACCACACCTCAAATCGCCGCTCTCGTATGCGGCGCTGGCAAGGGCAACATGCACGGGGAAGGTACTAAATCGTGTCTCTACATCTACGTTATGACTCTACACCCTCAGATATAACTTATATTCTCAGATTTGATCAAAGCTCGCCTACTTTCTATTATTTTCAAATAATCTTAAGAATGAACGTCTGAATGAAAGCCGCGGGTGATCTAGTGCGATGGAATGCACCGAAGTAAAACACCTATAGTATACTGCGCAATAATCAGTAAAGACAGTACTATAGCCGACATCTAGGGAGTGACTGGGATATTCTGTCTATGTTTACAAAATTGAACGATATTTGGAAATCGACAAAAAAAGGAAATGGCTTAAATCGATAAGACAGGAAAGTGACAAGTTGATGCGACACCATACACGGCGGGCGACATGACGTTCCAACCTGCCTCCCTTCCGGATCCTCTCTCGCGGTGATTTCATCATCGCTTCCAACCAACAACCCAGAAATATTCGCACGATCGTCGAAAAACTACGTCAAATATTGCTAAAATGAAAGATATACCAACGACGAGGGTTGGGATTATACAGAATATTGCTTACCTACGTAGTGATGGGAAGATGTTGGAATATTTGCCGCCTCAGCCCTTCGAGCGGGGCACTTCTTCTGCAGGTACTGCAATTCAAGATGGCGCCCCTGATGACGTCACCAGGCCACATGGGACGGATTCAATAAAGGCAGTAGGTAGGTGCTGTTATTGAAGAGACAGAGCGCAAGGGGCCCGCCGGGGAGCACGCAAATCCAGCTTAAGTTCTTCTTTACCGGACTGCCTGGTGTTTGTAAACAATTGCGTATATTGGATTGATGATTTTCGCAGCTTGCTCTCTTTTTGTGCAGGCTGTGTTGCCTCTTGGAGCTTTATTAAGAGGAGTTCGAAATTCCACTTCCTGGCCGTATCGGATAAAAACTACTTATCATCCAAAGTGATAAGTGTTCATAATCATTCGCGGCGAAGGGTGTAGGGTTTGTGTGGGAAGCCATTTTGCAGCCTTTGTGTTGGCAAATATAATGCCACGGGAGTTGATCATGTTAACGAATGATTTGAAGGAATAACAGTCGATAAATTAGACGTACCAGAATTTCGAGTGCCTTTTCCGACGACCTCGGACCACAAAGTGTAAGAATGAATGTACCTTAACAAAATCAAGGCGTCGATTGAATGACTATCTATTCACTTATTGCAGTCTACAAATTATAACATAAAAGAAGAATTTGCTACTCTTTGACATCAATCTCTAACGATATGTTGTAGTCCGATCCAAACACGTCTTTCACTACAGTTTATTTGTGTAATGAAATATTGAGTACCTCGTCAAATACCCGGTTGAATGAACACGTGAGTGTTATGGTTGTATTTCGAAGGCATTTCCTTCTTCAGGTACATCAAGAAACACGTGACGGCTTTCATTTTTGTTCTGAAGCACTAGATCTGTGGTCCACAATCTACGAATCAGACGGTCTGGCGTCAAAGTAAATCTAAAAGAAGTCTCACCATGTGTACCACTGATTGATATCTACTTATCATCGGTAGTTATTAAAAATAATCATTTTCTAATAACAATGGCCACTTCATAGATATCAATTTGTGCGAAACTACGTTTGTAGTTTTGATCCTTATGCACATCGAAAACATAGTTTCATTGCAGTGTTATGTACCAAAGTGCTGTATTCTATCTTTGAAAAAAATCATATTAATGGCAATAAAATTTGATGACGTCATCCATATGGTCAAAAAAATCAGATTTAGAATTCTTTCATCACCAGCTATCTATAATTCATTAGTGAGAAAACAATGGAAAGTCATAAAGCCAGGGAGGAAACCTTGAAGCACTTGTCACACATAGCCGACCATGGATACCCGACCTTCTCCGGACTTTTGTTGAATATTTGTCGTCAGAAAGCCCATCTGTCGTTGGGAGTTGGTTGGCAAGGTTGCAGTCTGCTAGTCTCCAGATGTCGTCTGCCCCAGCCGACTATAAATTTTGAAAAATCAAAGTCAAGAAAGTCATATTCTGCTTGGATGCTATCAGAGGAGCAAACTGGAGTTAGAAAAGGGTGGATTCACGACTACTCCCAACCAAGTGCAAACATTTGTCCGGAAGTGGTCGGGAGAAAGTCTTAAGGAAGGTCCTGAATGTGTGAAAGGGGGGTTATCTACCACTTGTTCCTCGTCGTGAAGCCAGACTATTCAAATTAAACGAGCTGTATTCCATACAGACAGTAGAACAAGTACGTACAGAAAGACTCTAAAAATTCAATGGAATAGTCAGAAGATTCAATTCATAACACGTACACGTCAAAAACTGTGACTGGAGTGGACTTTTCAGGGAAGCAATATATGCATTGGACAATGGCGTCTGTGTAGAGCATCCGGCTATGAACCAATAAGACCTAGGTTCAATCCCCAGTGGAGTACCCAGACATGTCCGGACATGCACCCAGACGTTGTGCCCTTGGGAAAGGCACTTAACACACATTTCCCATGTCCTAAGTCCAGCAGTAGGGTTTGGGTTGGCGTTAGGAAGGGCATCCAGCCGTAAAAACTCTTGCTACAAAAAAGGACGTGCACTTGATGAGGAGTTCTGGGGCTTTCCCATCCATGTGCAAGCACGTCTAACCCCCAGATGATGGGGAACAAAAGACGTTAAATTGGATAGAGAGAGAGAGAGAGAGAGAGAGAATGGGGACTTTAGGCAATAGCTGCAGAAAGAAAAGTCTTGATCTAGCAAGAAAGTTAACCTGAAACACTAAGGATGTCTACGTTGAGGACCAGTCGTACGATCGCGAACTGAAGGCATTCGTTAGAACGTCATGCATGTCTCCTGCAAAATTCAGCTGTCTTGTTACGGAAACATTGTCTTAGGTCCTTGATAAACATTTTATTAATGGTATTAAATCAAAAAGTACGAGATGTCGTGGGTTGATTTGCTCATGTGAGAACTTTTGCAAACCTCGCATAGTATCAAAGAGTTTATGCGAGACACTGCACTGCCCGAGTAACGACTGTGGTTCTTTCATCGTGAGCCTGCTTGAAAATTCTACGACATCAAAATCGAGCGCACACTCCTTCAGCAGGGCTGCCTACTCGCTCGGCAAACCCTCACGGCATCAGCCCTGCTCTTTTCTGGGTATTGGTGACGTCACTGACAATTGCTTATAAATAATTAATGAGCTAGCCTTGTTTGGCACAAACGGCCGATAGATGCTTATAGATAATTAATGAGCTAGCCTTATTTGGCACAAATAACCGTTATTTTGTTCTGAACCCAAAGTAGCTATGTAAGACGTAATCTGATTGGCTGATAGCTTCCCAGCGACCTTTGCGGATTTCCACAAGACGAGCTTGTGGCAATCCTCTGATTGAACCGCACCAAAAGAGCATGGCTGATGCCAGGAGGGTTTGCCGAGCGAGTATGCAGCCCTGCTGAAGGAGGGTGAATCGTACGACAACCTATGATGACTGTGACCGCCATGTTTCCTGTGCCACAGCTTATCTGTATCAATATTGTATTTGGACACTGGGACTTGCGCCATTTTGATACATATCTAAGGATGATACTACTGTCATCATCATCATGTCGGGTGGAATGCCCAGATTAAGGCTACTCTGTCCGTCCAGACGATACGGTCTGACATAAAGTGCTCTAGGTCTTGAGCCCTCACCCATACGTCCCCAGCAAGTGGGTCATTGTAGGTCCGTCGGGGTCGCCCGACACTGGAGCCATGAGTTGGTGTCCAGAGCAGGAGTTCACTTACGAGCTCATCTTTGTTTCTGTAGCTATGCCCCGCAAACCTAACCCTTCGAATTCTCTCTTGTATGGTTGATGGCACAGTTGGTAATGTTCTATACAGTTCTGCTTTAGTCGGGTGGTGTTTCCAGGTTTTGCTGAGCCAAGGAGATTCGTAGCATGCGGGTGTACGTTCCGTCAAGCTTGTTTTCAAGTTTTTTTTGTCAGAGTCCACGCCAGGTCACCAATGAAACGTACAAAAGCACAGATTCTACCACAACCCTGAAGACATTCCTTACAAACCACTGTTAGTCAGTATTAAACCACACGCTTCTAGAACATAGAGTTTGCCAATTTTGTGAGTTAAATCAAATAGAAGATGAGCGGCACTTCATTTTAGATTGTAAACTTTACGATATAGAAAGAAATGTTCTTTTCAAATGTATTAATGAGAAATTCCCATGCTTTGAATATTTAAACGCAACGGATAAATTCATATTTTTGTTGCGTCTAGATAACCCTTGTATAAGAAACATGATCTGTTCATACATCTACACATGTACAAAGAAGCGAGAAGAAGTTGACTTTACTAGATTAGCTTAGCTTATCCTTTTCTTCTACCATGTATGTTTACACAATGTACTGTACATATTTCACTGTATATGTCACTTAGATGTTAGTTGGGTTTGTGTTAAACGACCTGTATCTAGCCCCTCGGGGCACGAACATACAATAAAGGTCTTCAATCATCATCATCATCATTAAAAGACCTGTCATCTGCGCGTAGGTGCAAATTCAGGTACAAATCAAGATGGCGATGACACACTTAAAGATGATGAAGATAACACAGCAAACACATGAAGAAGACGCTGACACACGTCATGAAATGCCAATCATGTATGTAACGTTACAAGCCTACAAAATTCCAATTCATTTATTCACATTTCCAGGAAACCCACTCATATTATATCAGATTGGATTTACATCTTAATAATCATCAAAAGACGAGAACCCGGCGGCATCACTGTTGATAAAAGTCTCTTTAGACGGACCTTTGAGTTTTCTCTCTGAAGTATAATCGTGTTTGATTCATATCCCTTTCATCGTGTAATGTATATTGGCTAGAGGACTGTGTTCTCTCATAAGTGCGTACTTCCGCTTTGAAGTTCCTCTAGATCTTTTACGCCGTAAGAAAAGAAATCTCCGTGGTGCTATCTTTCATTGCAACGACAGGATCCGTTGAGGACCTAGGAAATAAAACGCACAAAGAAACCTCATAATTTTTCAATGATTTTGTTATATATATGTGAAGAGTGGTTTTGTTCTTCTTTAGACTACTAGTACGAGTTAGAAACGGTCGGACATTTCAGGTAACATCCATTATCTTTCGTCCGTAACTGAGCAAGAAGAACAGGGATTTAACTATGGATTGATATGTTAGGTTTTTTACAGAAGGTATTTGAAATTTCATCACACGGAAGCCCAAAGTATGGATTATTTACTTTTATTTACACTTTATTACCTCCTTCAAAACGGAGGTATTGTTTTTGGTATTGGCGCGTGTTAGAATTTGTTCCTACTTGACCAGAAACCCTCGCCTGCGGCCCATTCAGCCACCTGTAGCTACAGGCTGTGACGCAGTTAGCTTCTTCTGGTGCGCGCTGTTGAAATTCTAGTCACACACGGAGAAGAGTTTTGGGGCGTCAGCCATAAGGTTCTGGATGCTAGACCCAGACCCACCGCGATAGATAATAACCCCTTTGGCCGAGAAAGCCACAAGCCCCGCTACCGAACTTTGCACCCTCTCTACAATATCTATCGGTGGTGCAGGGGGGCTGTTTTATAATTTCATTGGGAGCATGTTGGCTCTAGAGCCGAGGAGCTAACATGTGTAGGCCCCGGAAACAGTTTGGCAACCAGGCTGACACGTCTCGGACATTCTCTGTGTAAAGCAGATTATAACTTCGAACATGGGATATATGATATGATACATATAACCGTGCCTGTGCTGAAGTTCGCCTACGTATCTGCTAGGTTGAATGTAATCTGTTCTACCGGTGACCTGCTGAAACTGTCCCCAATTTTTCGTTTGAATTGTCACCATAACGGTAGTAAAACTAGTCGTTACTGGGGAAGTGCACTGGCTCGCCTCCAACTCTTTAACACTACATGAGGTTTGCAAAATTCATAGGCCTCACATAAGAAAAATCAACCCATGACTCCCGTACTTAGTCTTTAGTAACATTAAATAGAAATATTAAATGTTAGAAAGTTGTTGCCAAAAATGGTATCGTGTAAAGTTCTTCTTCATCTACAAGACGTCCTGAACTGTTGCTTATTATAATGCCGTGACAAAAAGGATATTCTCAACAGTTCACTGTTGTAAACAGCATCACAGATGACATATTTCATTTTGTCGTAATTTAAACCCTTTGAAGATTGAAAGGGTTTTTGAAGATATATCAATGCGGCCTTTTCGATGGCACAGTTATAACATATGAATCCATGATGATTGGTATCTTATCATGATATTTCTTTACAGTTCCGGAAACTACTCTACAAAAGACTATAAAACTGAATGTATATATTACTCGTACAGTGTTTGGTGGAATTTAGGCCCTTTTTGGATACACAGTTCTATATCTACAATGCAGTGATTATCACATGGCAATATTTAGTTTAATGTGTTCCTTCGATCAATTAAGGAGAATCCTGATATAGAATTTGACGCCCATGTATGTCATGTATCACGCATATCATAATATTTTAGAATATCCAATTAAAGATGATATTTATCTGAGGACGCCCATCGGGCTCCAGGGGCGGCTTGAAGGGCGTGGGCGGGAGAGGAGCTCATTTCCAGGAATCCATCACACCGGCTTTACGGCAGTGTTTGGGCTGCTCCGCAACATAAAGGTCATGGGAGACTGCAATATCATACCGAAACCTTGCATATATACCGAAATACACGAAATGCACGAAATACACATGAGGATGTGTGAAATCTACCTAAATACAGTATGATTCGATGAGCAGACATCACAGGTTGCTATGTTTCGCAAACAATGATGTATCTAACTTATGCCGGCCCTGGCGACCAAAAAATACTTGGCGATCCTGTCAGGCCGCCATCTTTGCTACCATACGCCGTGCTTTGTTTTGTTTTCAGGTTTGTTCAACGGTATCTGAGTCATTTATACACAAAAAGTGGTGAAATCTACCGAAATACAGTATGATTTGATGAGTAAACATCACAGGGTGATACATTTCCATAGAATAATGTATTACATAGCACCATGTACTGTATGTGAAGAAGAAATCCACACAAAATACTTAATTGGCGATCCCGGCGAAATCTAGTTATGTGGCGGGCCGGTATCGTCAAGTATTTTCTGTATTTTTCTTTTCGTCAGGGCCATGAACTTATTTCAGGCCGAAATATAGCAACCTGTAATGTTTACTCATAGAATCATACTGTATTTCGGTAGAGGCAGCCACTCAGTCCTTGATCTCACCCATCTTTATGTGTATTTCGTGTATTTCGGTGTTGTATTTCGTGCATTTTGTGCATTTCGGTAGCTACACGGACCTTCCTATTCGGCGTCGGCGTTTATGCATAGAATTACCCGAATGTTGATTATTATGATAAGCAAACTTTATCATAAGCCTACAGGGTGGACAATTCTATAGCTATGGGACGAAATTATCTTTGACATAAAAATGAACCACGACCTCATACATTCGCCAAATGATATTAGCCTTTTCGAGTGACGTAATATAAGTGTTTCTTATTGATTGTGACAATAATATCCCAATTTGCAATTGCATAAATCACATCAATTGATCATTTTCTCTATCCAAACAGGTTAATGGCACAAGTGTTGAAAGTATGAAAGTGTTATCATACCAAAGGAGGATATTGTAGCCTTTCCTCATAAAGTATGTAAATTAGACCCCAATTTACATGATTCATGTCTAAGAATATTCACCTCCACAAAGCTTTCTAATGCCGAAAGTATGGAATTCCTGTCATCTACCACTATGAAATTGCAGTATTTTCTAATTAATTATGCAGATGAGGTCTTCAAACAAACGGCACCGGAAACATAACCTTCTTAGCAAAGATACAACTGGAAAGTACCAGACAAAACCGGAGGAAACCAGAAAAAGGCATATTCCATGTGCTGGCACCAGCCCAGAGACCGTTGTGCTTTGAGCCAGTTGAAGCCAAGTAATCCAGGCGATCAATAGGTGTCGGGACATGTGCAATATATCTAACGGCCTCCTGACTCACATTGCTTGATAGTACCATTAACAAAGCTGACAAATCTCATCCCTCGTCATTTCCGTTTATCATTCCCACCGCCAGTAACGAAGCGGCTTATATGTTAAGCAATTCTGTACGCAGGCTTACCGCCTGCATAATTCTGTATAATAGATAGATCAATTCCGACTATGACATACCATTGGTTCCTTTGTATTAATAATCTACGCAGGGATAACTTCGAACATTAAGCATGGAATTGGTTGGATCCATAGAGATTCTTTGCCTACTCTCCTTATTCATTTTGGTAGTTATATTTTTCTTTCATATATTCCATATATCAGTTTGCTATTCTGTCTTTGTTGAGTGGCGACGTTATAGCTTAAATGTGCCACCGTTTTCTCCGTTGTTTACACCTGCTCGCCGTTAAGTTTCTGGATACGGAAAGCCCCTATTGGCGCCCCTCGCCCATTAGTTCGCGGTCTCCATAAAACATCAGTCTAATGTCTCATATTTACGGAGGCGACGAACTGGGCCATATTCGACCGTGTGTATGAAATCGACTCATGCTGGATGGAGAACTAGGTTATTGTTGAAGCAATGGAGGTTGAGCGTTGGAAAAAAAATTCAGCAACATTCCCCCATGCAGTCGGCCTCCGGTATTTTCTGTCACAGGTGTTATATAACGGTGATACTGTGACATTTCTATCTCTTCATGCTAGCGGCTTCTATATTCATTCATAACACGCTTGGACGATTCATGAAATCCTTATCTTAAGTCCTAGCGGAGGTCTGTATGGCTTTGTTTTCTATAAGCAACGTGTCCAAAATCCTTACCCCCAATAATTTGTAAGACTATCGGTAAAGCCTATTAGAAATTCCGTACGTGACATAGACTATCTGTAACTCCAGACGCCGTGATTTGGACCAGATCCAACCTTACACGTATGTAGTCACCATTGTTTTTCGGTCCCAAAAGACGCCTTACATTAAGACCCAGGATTGCGTCTAGATAATAATGAAGACCTTCATTACACATTTTGCCGCACTGGGCTAAGTACAGGTCATATGAAAACATGTTCAAAGTTAATGAATGTATTGTATGTACACTTGCTAACTAATATATTCAAATTCTCCTCGCCTTTTAGCTATAGTAGAAATAGATAAAAGGACCAGGTATATTTTAGAAGGAAGGTTTATATAGCTACATATAGAATCATCAATTATTAATAGAATTATTAATTTGTTTGCAGCACTTAAGTGCATAAGTGCTCTGCATAATTAGCGTGCATTGTAGCACCTTTTCCAAAGCTAAATAAATGCGCATTTTATATATGAATGAATGGACTTTTTTGCTCAACAATCGTACACGGTACAATGCATGGCATTAAATCAACAATACTACAAGGCTACAAATACTACACTTCTATCATGTTTTACAAAAATATTGTATAACAGTGTATGGATTACAATATAGTCATGTATTGGTAATTCGGCCCGCTTTTGGAATGATGTATAAAGAAATTGATCTATGTAGGTTGATATAGGAGTTGGACATGACAACAATACATAGATAATATCGTTTTGTCTACCAGATAGGGTGAAATTTGTCTAAGTAATAATAATCTCATCACATAAAGTCATCACAAAATGAAATTCATCTTCAATGTTTTCATTACATGTGGGACACAGTCTCTGTGTGGCTGGTGTGCATGTTGTGGTGTCGTCCCTTTTCTATAGGGACGAATATATCTACAGGGCATATTGCTAGGCAATGCTAGACATTGCTAGACATTGCTAGACATTGCTAGACATTGCTGGACATTGCTAGACATTGCTAGGCAATGTGCGCTGATTCTCAGTTTAGAAGAAGCGCGGTGGGCGTAACATTGTATTGTGAGAGCGATGCGCACTTTAGCTACATACGGGCATTCAACTGTTATACGGGAGTACTAGTTTTATAACTGCTCTATTGGGTTCTCCCTAGTGGGCGTTTCTTTCATATGCACAGTCGATGCATAAACATTATACAGCCTACCTGGTTTATGCTACCTGACAATAAGCTTGCGAACGATCAATATACCGTATTCCGAGAATTAATAACAGCACGTTAACACGTTGTAACGTTGGGTAACATAAATTCGCGGGGTACTTAAATTCGCCATTTTTAGAAACGGTGTATTTTAGGGATATGTGCTAGATGCAAAATCAGTTATAACGACAGCAATGCAAACCGGATAGACTAACATATTCAGAACACTGGCTGAAAAGCTTCGATAACCATGCATTAGAAGTTGGCGACGTCAAAAACTCTCAGTCCCTTATTGACAGAGTCTGGGGGCTTCGTGGGAGAAACACACTGCACGGTTGTTTGTTGGTTTATAAGACAAATGTCACATCCGCTTCCTGCTGAACACAATTATTTACAAGACAACTTATTACAATCTCTTTTGCTAACCTGCAACTGGATTCTAAGTGTGATCAATCATCAAAACCCCTCTTTGTTGCTACAACCTACGGCACGTGTATTTTCCCGCCGCCATATCATTACCCAGAATCCTGTTGTCAAGCAGACGACAAAGGTTTGCGAGGAACACTTTTTGTCTAAATGTTGCGTGTGATAGTGGACTGAGGACGATATTTTCCTCAAAGTTTGCTCCTAACACAACAAGGAACACATGGACATAGTAGTATTACCATTGCTACGGCATCCAGCTAATTTTCCATGAATAATGTACACGTCGCCATGACGGTGAATGTCAACTTTGAGTGACGTTCTACCGACCCAACACACGGGTTGTTCCCGAAGGCCTGATGGTTAAAACCGGTACGGCCGTTTTTTCGTGTATTTTTTTACTTGGACACGTCTATATCCATAGCACTCTCCTCAAGCCAAGGATGGGACGAATAGCTGCTGTATGAAATGTAATTAGCGGTAAGATATTCAAGACGAATCTTCTCTCCCGAAATAATGTTCACACCCGTCCGACAACACCGTCATTGTGCGTGCGGCGGACGTTAGTTTCAAGTTGAAATATTATGGTTACGACTAGAGACAAAATCTACCATATATATGATTAGTGCAAAGATAGTACATGATACTGACAGAATAATAGAAAAAAGGATGGTTTATTGTTCTGCCGAGATTGATTTCAGTCAACCATTATCGGAAAAATGGCGAATTTATGTTACCCAACGTTAAATGTTATTGATGGTATCTTCTTCATAGTTTTCACCTCTGCTTCAGCCCAGAAGAAGATTAAAGGATTAAATACCACGGTCATTATTGAAAAAAGAAGCAAATCATGCAAAATCTGGATAGGGCCTCGCATAACTGACGTATACCAGTCACGAATATTCAGTTTTTTGTACAAATATCTTTTTCTATTTGCTACATGAAATACATATCATCATCATCTACAGGTATATAACATATTTACCTGCCGGATCTTAATGTCACTTATTGATTTGGGGTAACAATCTACAGGCAAAATATTTAGGTGCTTACCAACAATGATGGAGACAGAATCTTCATTAAAGTACTATGTGCTAAACCTGATTTAATAGGCTGAGGACTCCAAGCACAGCTCTGTGTTTTAAGGTTACATCGCGGCGATGTGTGCATGGTGGCTCAGCGACAGTGTGGCTGTCGAAAAAAACCGGACCTCCACCTAACGACGGAATATAGGACTCCTATCCGAGGATCGTCCCTAGACCAATGAGCTTTCGATAAAAGCTAAATGTACTCATGTTCACCTGAGTGGAGTCAAGGAAATTTGTGTTAAGTGCCTTTCCCAAGGGCACAACATCGGGACCGCGATGTCTGGGGTTTGAACCCGGAACCTCTTGATTCTTGGGCAAATCAAACACCATTGCGCCACACGATGTGAGGTTTTCTATAACAAACCGTCTAATCACGTCAGAAATAAAAGGGACAGTGTAATAAAGCTTGGAATACACAGAAGACCACAGAAGTATACTAGAGTTTGTGCGATGTACACCGTCTCTGAACCCGGAAGTGGAGATGTTGTTGTTGAGTTTTCCCGCGCTTTTGGTAAAGGGTCAACCGGAAGTGACCTCAGGTGGCGCCAGCTACGAAAACTGCAGAAGAAGGGGAGGAATGGTGGCAGTTTTCTGGGCGGTATCGACGCCCGTTTTGTGATCCTACAAGCGTTGTTAGCAAGTTTTGATACCAAAATTATAGTTGAGATAACAAAGGGCGTTTATAAACGCTTGCTACAGGTGCTTGTGTGCGAGAGAATCCGGTGGAAGTCTTCGTCAAAAGCAGCAAGTTTCGAACTGTCCCGACAAAAATGGCCGAAACGACCCCCTTCGTGGATGGCTGGGACTTCGTGCAAACCTTGGGCGAGGGAGCATACGGAGAGTGAGTTACAAATAATGTGTCTTCTGGCAGTATAACGTTACATATTGTTAACGTTAACTACTTAACGTTAGTGATGACATAACGTTAGTGATTTAATTCTAACCGGGTCGCGTGGAATATTGTGTTTGTTTTTTGAAAACTTCAATTATTTACATCATGCAACGTTTGCAAAGTTTGCCACTCTGTTGTTTGTCTCAAGGTATCCTATTTGGCACCACATTTTTATTGAATCAAGGAGGTTGATTGGATACAGGGTTTAAAAGCAGCAGGGAGAAGGTTAATGATATGTTGACTACATCACATGTTAGGATATACCTACACATTCTTTAACCTCTACCAGGCCCCGCGGCCGGATGGCTGGGAAAATAGTAGAAAATATTGGCCAAATAGTAGTATGCTAAGGGAGTCGGCTACGGAGAGAGGGTCCAATCTGCCATCCTAGGAGCCTGCAAATGAAACCCCGGCAAATATTTTCCCTATAGCCGCCGTAGTTTGTCTACACATTCTTGCCTTTTGTGTCAATCATGGAGTCTTGTCTCCTGACAGAGTGAAGCTGGCCGTGAACAGGGTGACTGAGGAGGCTGTGGCTGTCAAGATTCTAGATGGAGACAAAGTCAACGGAGCATCAGAAAATATCAGGAAAGAGGTGTGGACTGGAACCATTTGTATGCCTTTTTTGAACAGAAAAATGGTGATAGTCTAGTAACAGTACGAGTAAAATACAAAAACAAATTTGAGTAGTATATCCACCTCTACCCCTTTTTGCTTGATGGAATATGAATATGAATAATCAATCGCATGCCAATCATTTTGTATTTCACACTAACGTTACATGTATATCTTTTATCAGAACACACAGAACAGATGTTAACTGCATCATGGAAATTGTCTTTGTAACAAGATTTACTCTACAGATATTTGGTATGGGCTTTTGATAATACTGAGTTGAGCGTTGAAATATTTGTCAAAAGAACTGAACTGTTTACAAGTTAGGGGCCTTCCCCTTTGACCTCAAGCGTGCATAGCTCAAGCCGTGAACCGGATTAGTAGATACTCGGGATTCACTGAATGATAAATGCATTGTTACCTTCCACCCCCCCACAGTTGTGTATACACAAGATGATGAACAACAGTCACATCATCAGGTTTTACGGCCATCGCAAGGACGGCACTCTCAACTACCTCTTTTTGGAGTACGCCAGTGGCGGAGAGTTGTTTGACAGAATAGGTTTGTGTGTTCTATTTCTTGTTTATATTGAGACTAAACCTTAAGACTGCTTGAAACACTACAAACTACTATCGGTCAGAACGTAAAAAAGAAGATGCTGTAAGATACAAATTTCCTTTGAAGACATCTGTCTAATGTTAGAATGACAATTTTCTTAATTTTTCTTAATATACATTTAAGACAATATATTTGTTGGGTCTCTTGAAGGTCTTGTATTACTGAATCACGAGCATGTCTTGTTCAGAAAGCTTCTATTAGATCATCATATCCTGTAAAACAAAACACAACTAACACAACCTCTTTGTTTTCAGAGCCTGATCAGGGAATGGCACAGTCTCAGGCACAGAGGTACTTCAGACAGCTGATCACAGGAGTGGTATGTCACATTCACTTAACCATTCCTTAATGCTCAAAATGCACTTTTGTGCACCAAAAATTTCAACTTTTGTGCACCAGAAATTGCAGCTGCTCACCATATTTTTGACTGTAGGTGCACCGATGCACCAATATATTTGTCTAGGTTACATTATATAAAGGTACTATTGTACACTGAAGCTGTGTTCTTTTGCACTGTGCATGCCAACATTGAGTGCTTCACACTGACTTACAGCTTCTGCCTGCAACAATGGACAAGAATTATGCTGTACAGTATCTTCGTTTTGCTGACATTCTACTTTTTTTAAATGTTGTACACCCA
The DNA here is from genome assembly GCF_035083965.1 of Branchiostoma lanceolatum. Taxonomy (NCBI): domain Eukaryota; kingdom Metazoa; phylum Chordata; class Leptocardii; order Amphioxiformes; family Branchiostomatidae; genus Branchiostoma; species Branchiostoma lanceolatum. The sequence continues at coordinate 9,197,050 of NC_089725.1, forward strand.
AAGTTTTTTCTGTGCAAGTTTTAGGTTAGGTGCACCTATTCTCATGAATGAATTTCAAGCCCTGATTGCCTGCAGCAGGCCACTGTAAATCTTGTTTCTTTCACTGTAACTTTATGTTCACTGTTTTCCCGGTCACCTCTGTACCATGAACTTATCACCGTGAAAAACCTGTTGTTCTTATTTATGACTCCTTTACACATCGGTTCTGTAAATCACTTGCTGCCACCGTGCAGTTAAATTTCAGTCAAAATGTCAATTTTTCTTACACCGTGAAATTTTGCTACCGTGAAGTTAAAGTGAATTACAGTATTAGCTAGAAGGGTGTCTTCTGGAAGCCCTGTGTACTAAGAAAAGAAAGAATTTAGATGCCCTCCTTTTGCAGGGGACACCCAGGGGACACCCTGTTTCCGTGGTACTTACATACACGTGTAGATGTGCCCCCCCCCCCTCCTCCCACACACACTGCCACTGTTGTTTTTTCCTCATACCAGACACTGAGAAATTAAGTCCTGTAATTCTTTGTTTGTTATATGGTAACTTAATTTTAGCTTAACTTGAGCTGTCACTAGTCAATCGCTAAAATTTCATCATTGCAAATGTTTGAACACTAACATTTGAGACCGTGATGTTTGTTTACAGCATTTGAATTAAATGCAGTGAACTACTCCCTTTCCCCAACCGCTAAAATTACCAACTGCAATATTAAATGGATTTAAAGTATGTCAATTGATTGACACACAAATCTACAGGGTAATTGTGAATCCATAGAGCCCGTTAAAAAAGTCTGGTCTCCCCAGATTTTGAACGTTCTGTCTATTATCCTAGCTAAAAGGCAATCCTGCAGTGTCAGGGCTCGAAATACTGGGTGCATGTGCACCTGTATGCACCCAAAATTGGAGCTGTGCACCAAATTTTTTACTACACGGGTGCACCAGTGCACCTAGATATTTTTGTAGGCTATAGGATAGATGTACACTGTGGTATACAAAACATTCTTGAAATTCGAGTATCTGAAAAAGGAATATAACTTTTGTTGTATTACTTGTTTGAAATTTTGAAGTAAGCTATAAAATTACAGATTGAAGTTCTTAAGAGCGTTAAACTTAAATATGTTTTGCTGACATTCAGCTTTATTCTATGTGGTTCACCCAAAATTCTTTCTGTGCACCCAATTTTCTTGGTTGGGTGCACCAGTGCACCTGTTTCCAAAAATGAATTTCGATCCCTGAGTGTTAATGAACCTTCCCTTGTCTGCCTGACAATGTCAGTGTGGCATCCTTCTCGCCCTGATGATAACAGACACATACCTGGTGCAGGATCAGACATGCTTTAGATGGGGGAGCAAGGTCATCAATTTGTATTCCACACATGGATCTCACCACATACAGCACATGTGGCATTTAGCCAACATGGCACTTTGACAATACACCTTTTAAAGTTTGAATGTATCACTGAATATGGCAGTGGCAGACAGTGTGACATAATGACTTGCAATGTAAAGACGTATTTTACTGAATGATGTTTTGTAATAATAGAAGAGTTACTGTAATTCTACAAACCTTTTAGTGTGGATAGTTCCAAAGTGCAATCACAGCTTTGTTGTTTTCTTCTTCTTCTGCTTCTTAATTGCCTCCATGAAGAATGGAGGTAATGTTTTCAGCGGGAGCGTTCTTGGTGTCTATTTGTCTGTCTGTCTGTCGGTGTCTCTATAAACCATTAATCAAGAAGGCCTGGATGGACTGTCTTGATATTTCTAATCCCCTGACGCCAACGATCTTGTGCCCTTGGGAAAAAGGCACTTTACATGACTTTCCTCACTCCACCCAAGTGTAAAAACGGGTATATTATGTGTGTGGGTAACGACACCAGCAATAGCTGCCTGTGTCCCACGTGTATTGCACTCAGTCTGTAGCAATTCTAATAAAATCAAAGAAACGAGTCATTACTTGCAGCAGTTTAGCAGGATGCTGGGTCACAACCCGATTACTATGATGAATCACTTTTAACACACTATGAAGTGAAGTGTACATGTACTGACATTTCCTAAAGGGCAAAGTGAAGGGAGAAGTTACAAATGTGACAATGTCTTCTTGGGCATGAAAATGAGAGGTATAGTTTTGGACCCGTCTGTCTGTCTGTGTGTGTGTGTGTGTGTGTGTGTGTGTATTTGTGTGTGTGTGTGTTTGCCTGTGTGTGTATTTGTGTGTGTGTGTATTTGTGTGTGTGTGTGTATTTGTGTGTGTGCGTGTATTTGGCTGTCAGGACAGTATGCAGGCGCTAGGGGGCGTGGTGGGAGGGAACCTCATTCGCCGTAACGACGGGAGAACCAAGAGAGAGAGCGAGAGAGAGAGAAGTATCTGGCACAATATCTTAAGAACCTTTGGATGGATGGTGATAATTGGTATGTCGGTAGATGTGGATGCCGAGGTCAATGTCAATTTTGGGCCTCCTGGTTGCTGACTTTGTTACTGCAGCAGAACTTCTGGTTTTCATATCATTGCTCCTGGGCATGCCGTGGTCTTGATTTATTGGCGGAAATAGATCTTGTTTGGTAGGAGCTGGCTTTAGGCTGACATGTCTGATAGACCCAATCATTTCAATCACAGTTGACACTACCGGTACAACAATCTAACAAATATTGAATTGAATGTAAAACTTAGTAAAACTTTTTACCAATATATGTTGACAGGAATACCTACATACCAAGGGAGTGGCACACAGGGACATTAAGCCTGAAAACCTCCTGTTGGATGACAGCGGTAAGTATAAGGCGAACTTTTTGTGGTATTTCAAGTTTGCAAATGAAGCAATGCCGTAGTAATATATCGAAAAACACATATTCGCTTTGTCATGAATTCATGGAGTAGAGGTCACTGTGAAAACTGCAAAAAATAATACATTTTAAGATTCACAGCATGTGAATTTTTGCTAAGCTTAATATTTTTGTAACATTTCTAATTATAATGGTTGTCTCCTATGATGCTGATGTCAGGTGTAGGCTGTTTAGCTTTCGATGTACGATTGTACGTATGCAAAAAACTTTTTTTCTACATTTTTAGATTTTCTGAAGATTTTGGACTTTGATACTGGGCTGAAAAAATTCACGTATAAGTCTTGGAAAAGTTGGTCGTGATTATTATTGAAGGCCTTTTGTCTGTACATTTTGCAGATAATCTGAAGATTTCCGAATATAATGGGCTGATTTGTACATGTATTCAGAAAAATGCAACAGGTGTTGGAACGCATGGTCGTGATTATTAGTGAAAGCCCTTTGCATGTTTTGCAGATAATCTGAAGATTTCGGACTTCGGGCTTTCGACTGTGTTTCGCCACCAGGGGAAGGAGAGGAAGATGAACAAGTGCTGCGGCACTCCGCCGTATGTGGCGCCCGAGGTCATGAGGAAGGAGGAGTACAGGGCGGAGCCTGCCGACATCTGGTCATGTGGGATAGTCCTGGTGGCCATGATGGCAGGAGGTGACTCTGTCCTTCATTTGTCTCATACATTCTTCTTCTACGTGACCATGTATGTTCATCTGCTGAGAAATCAGCAATTACTGGCATGTATCAGTTCAAAGCAGGCTGTAAGGACTGGAGCATCTCACACCGGGGCATGCCCCTACTCTTTTTCGAAAGGTGTGGTGGGTTCTTTAACATGCGTGGGGTGTGGCTCTTCCCAAACACGGGACGTCCATTTAACGTCCTACCCGAGGGACGTCCCTAACCTCAGCTAGGTACTCACTTTCACCTGAGTGAAGTGAGGAAAGTCGTGTTAAGTGCCTTTCCCAAGGGCACAAGATCAGATTTGAACCTGGGACCTCTGGGTTCTGAGCCAAACACGTTGCCGTTACGCCACACGACCCCACAAGGTCCTTAAGGATGGCATGGAGGTTTTGTTTGTTCCTTAATTCAGACCCTTGGTGTGCCTACTAGTGTTACTAAGTTTCTTGCTGTTTCAGTAGCAGGGTATACATATGTGCTCAAGACACCTTGAAAACGGGACCGCCATTTTAAGTCCCTTGGGAAAGATGGTTAGGGTGGTAAAATTAATGCAGTAGATAGATGCCCTAGACACAGTGCGCATGCCCACTGCCACAACAACTTCCACAAAAAGGCCATGGGGCTACCTGTGCCTTACCCTTTTTAGAGCGCTATTCAGGTATAAGCAGTTTTAGAATGTTCCTTCACCGAACTACTCTCATCTCCCAAATAAACGTACCGGTACGTTTATTTTTTTCAGCCTCAAAATCCACCCAGTACGTTCTTATTTTGGACGGTACGTTTATTGATTTTTTTGAAAATCCATTGGGGCTTTGCTTACCAGAGATCCCCCTTATGTCGAAAGTTTAGTTTTTTTTCCATATTTCCCCGATATTTTTGCTCCTAAATCGCTATTTTTCGACCAAATGATGTGGATTTCCCCGCCAATACAATGACCCGGCATTTGTGAAACCCTGGCGGTACTTAACGTATCGGTCGATCTCGCTACAAAGTAACGTTGTTATTAGGAGAAAATAAGACGGTACACTGAAGTTTTGAAACGTATTTTTCATATAAACAACTTTGATAGTCTCTGTTTAGATCGTAAACCAAAGCACGCTGATCAGAAAACAAATTACATGTAACGTTATATGCCAGCGGTACACAATGTTTCAAGTACACATGTAAGATTACTCACGTGAGATCAAGGAGGTTAAAATACAGCCTTTCCCAAAAACTTTGAAAAGCTACAAACAACACCTTGTAAAAATTGTGTCTTAGCATTAGAAACTGTATAATCACTTTGAAAATATACTAGAACATTTCAATCCTACGGTACCACGAACGTGTACATTTAGTCCCTCGAAAATCGCCACAGTAAAGACGCACGGCAGTGATACTGATACTAGTAGTCCGTGGGAATGTTTCTCATGCAAGGAAGAGCTCACCTCGAAGAAGGGGAAACTTTTTTTAATTTATAAATAAAACTCATTTACCTCAGTCGAAAATGTGCATGACAATTTAACAATAATAAGTTTCCATAGTAAAGTTTGTACACAAAATAAGATTGCAATCTAGTCACCGTTATTGTCACATAAAAATACTTTTAAAAAGATCACTCCCCTACAGAGAGAGTGCCGAGGCTTTCCAAGAATTTTGGGTGTAAGCCCCGCCCCTTACTGTGTTGGTGCCGCTACCATGGCTACTGTCTGGCTCACCCTTTCACAGGCCCTTTGATGTGTAACATGAGAACCCTGTGGTTTGTTGCCACCAAACCTCCATGTTGCAACATTGTACAGGCCTGAGGCATCTAATTAACAAATTTGTTGACAATTTAGTCTCTCAAAATGAAAGTTTTTTTCTACATACAATGGTGATATTTTGGATTTGAAATTATTTGGAATGCAACAACACTGAACCAAGGACAATATATGATAGTATCCTTAACAATATATAATAATGTGATTTTGTTCTATATGCAATGCATGACACAATAAATGGCAAGTTCCTCCTTTTCTGTATGGCTTTTACAAATAAGTAATACTTTCACTGAGCACATAATCAGGATATTGTAATTTTCTGTTCAAGTTCTAGATGTTGATACATATCTGAAAAAAAGAGTAGACTCTGAAGGTGTGAAGGGAACTGAGAAGTTTGGCAATTACTTGTGTTTGATGATGTCACTTTATACAATTTTCCTTGATCACTTGCTTCAATTTCCAAGAAAACGTGATAGTCACCTGTTATGTCAATCTTTCCACAAATGTGGTAAATCTCAATAAGTAAATTAGGCATAAACGAATAAAAAGAACCTACCTGCTTATCATCTCCTTTCCCGAGGACAGATTAGTAGCATCACTAGCATGGACACAGTTTTTGTGTCAATTTGGTCATTTTCCAGGGGGTATGTTTATTCCGGGGGGTACGTTTATTAGATTTTGAAGATTTGTCCGGGGGGTATGTTTATTCCGGGGGGTATGTTTATTTGGGAGATGAGAGTAATATGTTCTCACCACAGAGCTACCCTGGGATGAGCCCACATACACATGCAGGGAGTACTGTGATTGGCTAGACAAGAAGTACCAGCTGACACCATGGAACAAGATAGACACAGTACCTCTAGGTAAGGGGGCTGAACCAATAAGTATAAACATCACAATCTAAATATACAACTCCAACAAGCTTTGCCTATGTCTTAAAATTACATTTATGTGTGCATGTAAAATGATTATGGCCAGTTAAACGTACGTATTGTATGATTTGACCAGTCAGAACATTAAAACAAAGTCATTTATCTACATCACAAGTTAAATCTACCTTATCACACTACACAGCGATATTCACAGTGTATGAATGTGATGTTGTGTCTTAAGAACATCTTGAAATATGCACGTTTTCCACAGCCACTTGAGTTGTCGGCCATATTGTCTTGGCTCGGGAGTTTTCGATAGGCTACCAAAAACTAGAGGACTTTGCATGGCTTGCTTTCGTGTTGTTTACCAGGACTGGAAATGTGAAAAATTATGACTTTGTTGAAACTTAGTTTTGGCGCCAAAACTCTACAATACGTAGCTTTAAACAACAAACTTGAAAACATATAATGTTGCCTTCTCCCAAAAGAAATACATGTAACAATGATATCTGTAGACCCTTTCAACAGCCTTATCACACTATCTCTTGTACATTAAGCAATAGTGATCTGATAAATCAAAGAGGTTATAGGGAACCTGCTTGAATAAATGTAATAGAAATGCTTGATTTTTTCTACTCCCACAGCACTTTTGAAAAAGATTTTAGAAGACAAGCCGGGGAAGAGATGGACCATAGCACAGATTAAGAAGGACAGGTGGTACTGCAAGACTTTCTCAAAGTCGAAAGGTAAGTAAGCATGATGAATACTGTGTCAGGAAGGTCAACGGCAGAGATACTCACAGATCCAAACTGTTAAAGACTGTAGCTCATGAACTAAACTTTAGGGGCTGTGATGAACATTTGAGAGTTAACTAATACTATTGCTTACTTATGCTTATGCCCCAGGAGGTTTTAAGCAATCAGGGCTCGAAATTCATTTTTGGAAATAGGTGCACCTAAACTAAAAATTTAGGTGCACAGAAATGATTTAGGGTGCACAACATAGAATCAAAATGGAAGTTAAGCAAAATGTTACATTGCCTCTCTTCAGAGTTTGAATCTGAAATTCCGTAGCTATCTTCAACATTTTTACAGTTGTATTACTTCTTCTGTCACTGAAATGCTGAGAATAGTCTGTATAAAATTAGTACCTTTACAGTTTACACATGTAACGTTGGGTAACATAAATTCGGGATTTTTCCGATAATGGTTGACTGAAATCAATCTAGCAGAACAATAAACCATCCTTTTTTTCTATAATTCTGTCAGTATCATGTACTATCTTTGCACTAATCATATATATGGTAGATTTTGTCTCTAGTCGTGCTGACACCATAATACTTCAACTTGAAACTACCGTCCGCCGCACGCACAATAACGGTGCTGTCGGACAGGGGGGGACATTAATTCGGGAGAGAAGATTCGTCTTGAATATCTTACCGCTAATCACATTTTATACAGCAGCTATTCGTTCCATCCTTGGCTTGAGGAGAGTGCTATGGATATAGACGTGTCCAAGTAAAAAAAATACACGAAAAAACGGCCGTACCGCACACATCAGGCCAGTTCGGGAACAACCCGTGTGTTGAGTCGGTAGAACTTCACTCAAAGTCGGCCCATCGTCATCATCGGGCAACGTGTAACGTTACATTATTCATGGAAAGTTAGCTGGATGCCGTAGCAATGGTAATACTACTATGTCCATGTGTTCCTTGTTGTGTTAGGAGCAAACTTTGAGGAAAATATCTTCCTCAGTCCACTATCACACGCACCATTTAGACAAAAAATTGTTCCTCACAAACCTTTGTCGTCTGCTTGACAACAGGATTCTGGTTAACAATATGGCGGCGGGAAAATACATGTGCCGTAGGTTGTAGCAACAGAGAGGAGTTTTGATGATTGATCACACTTAGAATCCAGTTGCAGGTTAGCAAAAGAGATTGTAATAAGTTGTCTTATAAATAATTGTGTTTAGCAGGCAGGAGATGTGACATTTGTCTTATAAACCAGCGAACAACCGTGCTGGGTGATTCTCCCACAAAGCCCCCAGACTCTGTCAATAAGGGACGGAGAGTTTTTGACGTCGCCAACTTCTAATGCATGGTTATCGAAGCTTTTCAGCCAGTGTTCTGAATACGTTAGTCTATCTGCTTTGCATTGCTGGCGTTATAACTGATTTTGCATTTAGCACATATCCCTAAATACGCCGTTTTCGAAAAATCCCGAATTTAAGTACCCCGCGAATTTATGTTACCCAACGTTACACAATGTAGATGCACCGGTGCACACACAGTAAAAAGTATTAAGTGCACAGGTTCAATTTTGGGTGCACAAAAGTGCATAATATGCACCAACTATTTCGAGCCCTGAGCCCTTTGATTGATGACACTCTGTAGTGCCAAAGCTTAAGTCCAAAATCCCCAAGTTTTTATCTCTGGAAATTGATATGTGTGATTAAGCTGAATCCTTCACACCTGAACCCCACGCATCACAGTACAACCCGATCCCAGTAATGAAGACAGATCTCGCCTAACAGTCATTTCTGGGGCAGCGCCTCCCAGTAATCATGCACCGGATGATTTGAGCGCCGAACGCTTTGTGTACATAATGCATGGCACCCAGACAGATCTCTCGTTAATCTTGCCTTGACGTATTACAGGTCGACTGCTGTCAGCTTCCCCCACGACCTCCCCCGCTGGACCCTTCAGCAAGAGGATCTGCTCGGGGATAGATCTGTCTCCCCCCATGGCGAGGTATAAGGCCATGTTGATTCAATTATATGGACGACATCCGTATGTGCATCACTTTTTGTCAGTTTAAAAACAAAAAAGGTTTTCAGCCATACTGTAAATCATACAAAGCAGCTGCAAATTGAGAAAATATATGCTGTGAATTGAAAAAAATATTTCGAAAAACAGATACTAATGTCGTAGAATGCCAGAGTCAATTCCAAAGTTAAAGAAGAAGAACAAAAATGAAGAATCTATTATCTGGTATACCATACTGTGTTAAGTCATTCGTTCAACCTTCCTGATGACCACTGGGAATGAAGGCAACTTTTATTTTACCAAATTTTTTTTTTCACTGGCACATATTAGTTTTGGGGTTCCCAGAGGATGTCATCCATATAATCAAATCAACATGACCTAATGTGCCATATTACTGCAAAGCTTGAAACGTTTGCGGTAGTTTTATTTTTTATTGTGAATATGCATTTCCAATTTACTACTGCTGTAATATTGAATTGTTTCAACTGCTTACTAAAAGACAAAAAAATATTTCTTTCTTCTTTTACCGCAAAAAATAAATGAACTAACAGTACACTGTAATAGATGTATAAAAAGATAGTTGAAACTGTGCATTGTAAGAAGTTCAATGTCCGTGCTTGAATCAACTATGGATTAACTACTTTAAGGATGGTTTCCAATTGGTTGCCAAAGCTCTAAATGACAATTAACAGCAAGAGCAAACTTAAGGAAAACCTTCCTTCGCTCTTGTACATTGTACGCAGCCGAACAAAAAAATAAAAAAAATAATAAAAAAAACCTTCCTTCCCCCTTTTGTTTTCTACAGGTATGACTCGAGCGAGCGCTACTCCAGCTCCCAGCCGGAGCTTCGGCCGGAGAACACGTCGTCATCGGAGCTGAGCCAGTCGTCCATGGAGGAGCTGGTGTGCGCCGTGAGTTTCTCCCAGCCCGCCGCGCCCGACGACATGTTCCTGGCCAGTCAGACGCAGGCTTCGCAGTCATCACAGGTCAGAAATAGGCTAGCCTGACGAGATCAAGCTTTTTCCATTGCCAACTGGATTTGGGGTTAAATGGACGTTTTGGGGGTCCTCACCCAAAATAGGGGGTGAAAAGTCTGTATGTGGCTTTAACAAGTTAATGTTTAAAAGTATAAAGAATAAACATAAAGAATAAAGAATGTTTAAAAGTGAGAACATGAGACAGATGGACAGCTCTAGCACCACGTCTCATCAGGAGTCCCTAATACTCCTGATGAGACGTGGTGCTAGAGCTGTCCATCTGTCTCATATTGATACATCTACTGAGGAAGCATGCTCAAATGACAGTAAGAAATAGACATGGACGCCAGTCGAGTTTTCATCAAGGTCATGATTCTTTTGTACAAACTGGTGTATTTGTCAGTTTGTGAAGATTAGACATCCAGCAATGAAAGATAATACTCATTTCATTCAATCTATGCCACTGGACAAGTTTTCTAATGTCATCTCAGTCAAACTATTTGACCGTGTGGACACCTCAAAAGATCTGTCAACCAGTTTTCTCCAACCTTCTTGGTTTTCTTAGTATCATGCCTGTCCATTCTCTGATATCATCTTCCCATCTTTTCTGTTGCCTACCTTTCATTCTTCCTGACTTTTCAACAAGTTTTGATTGTATTTATCCCGCTGTATTTGTCCAGACTCCCCTGCAGCGCCTTGTGAAGAGGATGACTCGGTTTGTGACCAAGTGTGAGACAGAGAAGGCCCTAGCTGAGCTGAAGGTGGTGGTGGATAAGCTGGGCCTCTCCTGGAAGAAAGTCCATCCTAACCAGGTGCAGAAACTCTACCTACAGCATGGACTGTGAAATGTGTTTCCAAAGATTCCTATGTTCCCAACAGGGCTGTCTTCAGGACCTGTTCCCTCTGTCCCGGGACTGAAATTTGTTGGGACGGACAAAATTTCACCCAATCCATCCAAAAAATTTGAACCTCATGACATGAAACTGATGAAAATATATTATTGTTAGCTAAAAATGACAGATTTAACAATGAAAATCAACAAAATGGGCTTCCAAACAGTGAGTGGGATGGAAAAAGAATTTAAAGCTGGAGACAGCCCTGGTTACATGACTGTACTTTATAGCTTTTTGCACCCATAACGTCAAGTCAGACTTTTGGAATCCAGGCCAACTGTTGTAGCTTTGGTTTATCTTTTCTTCTTCATCAGAGTTGGGTATTGATGAAATTGTCTATCAATGTACTATAATTATACAATTTGTTCACCACCCGTCAACAGTGCCATGCATTCTTTTAACTAGTTTCAACGATGTCTGTTACAGATTTCCGTGAGCACGACAGACAAACGAGGGTCCCAGCTCATCTTCAAAGTGTTCCTGTATGACATGAACGGGTACAGACTGGTGGACTTCAGGCTCTCCAAGGTCAGACCTGATTACCAAAATTTAGTGTTCTACCGTTGATATTTCAGTCAACACAAAACCACTCCAAACTTAAATGCATTTACAGTATCTTATTCCTGGTACTTACAACAAATCGCTAATGTCATGTGTCTAAAAGGTCACGTAATTGTTATTTGGTCACACAAATTCTGAGGAAGACTGCAGTAAGAAAGTAAAAAATCAACTAATTCTTGTGTTGGAACAAAGTTCTGCTATGTTAGCTACCAACACAGATGAGCTTTCATGCAAATATTTCATTCCTGTTTTCCTTGTTCACACAGGGAGACGGGTTGGAGTTCAAGCGATTGTTTGTGCGGATCAAGAGGAAAATGACGGCCGTCATCAGTAAAGCACCGGCACTCCTGCCAATCAACATGCCCGATACGGCTCTGTAGATGGCACTCCTGCCAATCAACATGCCCGATACAGCCCTGTAGATGTCACTCCTGCCAATCAACATGCCCGATACAGCTCTGTAGATGGCAGTTGTCACTCCTGCCAATCAACATGCCCGATACAGCTCTGTAGATGGCACTCCTGCCAATCAACATGCCCGATACAGCTCTGTAGATGGCACTCCTGCCAATCAGCATGCCTGATACAGCTCTGTAGATGGCAGTTGTCACACCATCAAAAGACCTTTTGTTACGTCTTTGTTGTAGAGACTAGTTATGGAAGTAGATTGTAGTGTTACGTTCTTATAGATATTTTGATACATATACACCATAGGTTCCTTTTGTAAGGCTGCCAATAGTGATTTACATCAGAACTTTCCAGTCCAGTGTTCAGTATTCACTTGCTGTCAGTGACACGACAACTATGCACTTACATTTGTATGAGATTCATTTGTTGTACTTAATTATGTGAATTTCAAAGTACTTTTGTTGGACCAATACAGTTTTAAAAAAAAGAAATAAATCATTTTGGAGAGCATTGCAGAGTAAAAAAGAAACAATCATTTTCATAAATTTGTTTTGAAATAAAAGGTGACATTCCATTAATATCTTAATATTCTATACCCAGACTTATCTTTTGAATCATGTTCTTACTTGTTAACTGCTAACTTCTTAAACTTAAACCACTGATAGATTCTCATGTCCACCTAGAGGTCCAGAATATTGCAGACATTACTCTATTGTACATGACTGTAAGAAAGAGACTTTGCAATATCAAATCTTCAACTCTTTATTCCCTAGACTGAGAACATGTCTTGCTATATAAGTGAAAATCATGTATTTGAAAGCATTGCATTGAGCACTTCTCATGCCAAACAATATCTATACAGTTACCTAAGTGTGAAAAACATGTACATTGTAAGTACAAGTCTATTACTACGAGGACTAAAAAATGTCTAATCTCACTTTCAAGTTTAAGAATCCCTGTAAAAAAATATGTACATGTACAAGGTTTCATACACTAACCTCACTCATACATTTGTCTAGCATTACATACCATACTCAAAGTGCTAGAGTATAGTGAAAATTGAAGATTAAAACCGGAACCTTGTCTCACAACATCTGCTTATAGTGAAGAAGTTGATGTTCATGATTCTGTTGATTTGTAACAGGGAATGTGGCAATATTTTCATCAGTGGTTTGGGCTGTCTTCTTTCCTTTGGAACATTATTTTCCGTATCTTGATATCGATGATATATGAACCATTTTGTTAGATAACTGAATACCTACATAATGGCACAATTTACAAAAATGTATGATTATAAGTTCTTTATTTATGTCCTGGACATGATCCAAACCCAAGGTCTACCTTTTTTGTTACAAGTGTATACAATTATGTATCATGTCAAGTTTTCATCTTAAAATCTTAAACACTAAAAACATCTTATTAGCTATTGGTACAACAGCACAACAGCAGGAGAATACATGTACCTGACACAGCGATAAGAGTAGGGGTCCTTCCCGGTTTCAGTGGATGAAATATTTTTGTAAATCTGTCAGGATATGTACAAACTGTCCAGTACAAACCTGGTGTGTTATGCCATGAGGCAGTTTACCAGATATATGCAATACATGTACAAACAAACCCACAAGCAGTGTTGTACACAGGAGTAATATCTGTTCTTCTTTCAGACTCCCAAGGCAAGAAGATACTGTAAATGCAGAGATGTGCGCGGCGGATTATGTTCACAGTTTATGCTGTGAACTCTTTACCCCATACTTAAAACCTTGTGTGACTAGTGCATTTCAAACGCTAACTCAAAACCACCGCGAACACTCCATTTTCTTCTTACAGCGAAATTAAATCCCCGCAAACATTTCTGCATTTACAGCATTACAAACATGGCAATTTTGTGCATCAAGGTTGTCTTTCTAGAAAAAAAATGCCCTATCAAAGTGTGCCTTATGATGTTATGGGATCAGGCCTTTGGAACGACAATGTACGGCTGATGGGGCACCATCTTTCCCTTCTCACTGCACTTGTACACCCACTGGGGCCGGACAAACGTCAAGTCGCAATTGTCAGACAGAGCCTGTGGAGGACAAATAAAATGATCAGATCATTATGAAATATAAATGTGACACATCTGATTTTCAGACTTGTCATGTGCTGAAAAACACTGGCCTTGTGGTTAGGAACGTTGACTCGGAACCAAAAGGTACTGATGTTGTGCCCTTGGGAAAGGCACTTAACATCAATTTCCTTACTAATACTCAGCTCGAGTGTAAATGAGCACCTAGCTTCGCTTAGAGACATCCCTCGGATAGGACTTAAAATGGACGTCCTGTGTTTGAAGAACCCACTGCACTTATTGAAAAGTGTAGGGGTCCATCCCGGTGCAAGTGAATCAAATAAATCTGTTCGGATATGCAGCGAGTACTCTTCAATACAAACCTAGGTGTTATGCCATGATGCCAGACTGGGTATGAAAAGCAAACAAAGAAATACAGTGTAATCAGTTATGATTCTCCTACCTCATCAAAGTTGTCATCCCATTCCTCATTAGTGATGACATGGGTCACTTTGTCACACATGTAGTCTTCCATACTCCTGGAATATCAAAATTACAATGGTTTGAATGTAAAACATTTGATTTGTTATTTGGATTGCCACAATACAAGTGGAACACAAGTAGCCATTGCTGGTACATTGTATTGTGCAGCACGCATATAACATATCACAGAGCACATTACATGATTACACATTACCGTACAACCATTGAAACAAAAACTGCAATAAATACAATCTAAAAAGCAACACTGTACTAGTAAATAAGACCTACAAACAGTCCATTCCATGCATGTACATGTATTGGACAAATCAAGAGTCAAGATCGACTAGTCAAAACATGAGCAGTAGACCATTTTTACTATGTTAGGCCCCTCCACTTGTGCAACTGTACAGTGACCAAAATTAGATTTGTGAGACACTTGATTTCATAGTAGAAATATGATGCATGATGTAGAAATATGCTTTAAAAGAAAACATTTCTTCTTTATGAAATTTGTTCAGCGAGCCTTCAACTTGGGGTAGCTCAGGAGTCGCAGTCTCTAGTGGAAAGTGGGTGTTACAGATTTCAATGTACAACAGCACTTACCCATTGAAGGCAGTTATATATCTGAGCACTAGTCTCCTCTCGGAGGCAGGGAAATCCCCGTACAAGAAGAAATTCTTCCCAGTAAAGAAGTCTGGGAGGTCAGGAAGTGGCATGTCGTCAGCATCACCATTTCCGTGGGTTTGTTTCTGGGGAGTTTTGGCAGGGCTCTTCTTGGGTGTGGTCTTCTTGGGTGTGGCGTGCTCTGGTTCCTCATCTGTGGATCCTGCATACTGGTCTTCCTCTTTTACTTTCTTATTCTGTTCCTGTATCCTATATAATATAAGGTATGACTCAATATCGACTAAGATCTTGATGTTTCCACAGCTATTGTTTAGCATCTACATTGTACGAAGAGAAACCCAAAAACTAAGACGGAAACTGTTATAATAAGCATATTTACAAGTATTGTAAATCAATTTTACCTCGCAGTGCTTTTGTTACACGGTATGAGGGAAAAGGAGGTTTTCAGTGTTTTAGAGTCGTGATTGAAACAGTTCTGTAGTGAAATAGTAATATATTGGAATCGCATTTTATAATTGTCATGAATTAACGGTGGCCAGGTTATGCGCATGCACCGCGAAAACTGAAAACAAAACCACCACAAAAGATTTACGGTAAGAACAGTAGTCCAGTCTCTGACCTTCTGATCTCGTCCTCTGTATCGTCTCCTGAGGTATCCTGGACTTTCCTTTTCTTCGTTGCTGTAAAGAAACATTAGGCAACACTAGTTACACCACTGCTAAAAAGCACTATTTGAATGTATATTGAGTATCCATACCAAAACAGTGAATGTACAATTTCAGCCAAAAAGGTAGTCCCATGACGTTTTTGAGGCCATAGAGGCAGTGGGTTGTTATCCACTGTGTAGGGTATGGTATTGGAAGGCGGAGCCCAACCCTCTCCTTCCACCGCCTTTCACCTCCCCAAGCAAAGTCAAGTACCCATTTTTACACCTGGGTGTAGTGAGGAAAGTCGTGTAAAGTGCATCTCCCAAGGGCACAAGATCGGTGGCATGTCATAGGATTTGAACCCAGGACCTCTGCATTTTGTGCCTGCCAAACACCCTGACCGTTAACGCGTTACGCCAACACAATGCCATGGCTAACCACACAAGCTTAAAGATGGAAGAACCTACGTGAGGGCCCAGCATCACTGTCCACATCTGTGCTGTCTCCGTAATCCTCCTCCTCCTCCTCCTTCTTGATGGCTTTAGCAGGAGAGGCCTTCTTGGCTGGAGACGGTTTAGCAGCCACGGTGGTCTTTGACGGGCTGGCTCCCTGTACAAGGAAAAAGCAGACCAGCAATGAAGAATTTAACTTACCAGTAGTATTTACAAGAAACTGCAGAATGTTTGAAGTGCTGTTGTACATGTAGGTTTTCAGCCTGATGACATACAAGCTACACGTAATGCCCCCTAGAGGCTGCAACTGCTAAGCGACCCCAGAAAATTTTTATAGATTTCTCAAGAAATTTCCTACATATTGAACGATTCTTTAAACATTTTGTGCATTTTGTTGTGTTTTAGATATTACTATTACATTGTACATGATATTCCAGTAATGAAATCAAACAAATCCAGTTTTGGTTGCTCAATGGTTGCTTAGTGATCATGAAAAGGAGGCCTAAGCTGAGATAGTACAAGACAAAATTAATCCCCCACCTTGGAGCTACTGGCAGCAGCTGCTTTGGCAGGGGTGGTTCTTGGTTTGGGTTTAGGTTTGGGTGGAGGGTCATCTTCCTCCTCTGACGATGAAGAGGAATCATCATCCAGTCTGAACCTGAACAAGTAAAAGTAAGTAAGTGAACAAGATAAAGTTTAAGTAAGTAAGTGAACAAGTAAAAGTAAGTAAGTGAACAAGATAAAGTTTAAGTAAGTAAGTGAACAAGTAAAAGTAAGTAAGTGAACAAGATAAAGTTTAAGTAAGTAAGTGAACAAGTAAAAGTAAGTAAGTGAGCAAGTAAAAGTAAGTAAGTGAGCAAGTAAAAGTAAGTAAGTTTACAGGATTTTTTGGTGAAGATCTTTTTCTGTCTGTTAAATGTTAGCATGTCAACTGACAAGGATTGTTTAATTTCATTATACTGTAAATTCATTTTGCAGAGAGTTAATTTTGCAGTAGGAAGGGGAAGAGGTTTTTGTGGTGTTTGAAGCGTTTGGTTGAAACAATTCTTTAGAAGGTAGTACGGTAGACATACAAAAAAGCAGTGTTGTGGTGTATACATGTCATGATCTACATTAATGTAGTGGTAAGAGGTAATTGTACTAAAAGCAGCAAAAATAAAACCATCACAAATATTTCAAGATCTACAATCATAAATTATCAACAAGCAACTATTTGCTTAACATCATGAATATAGACTTAATGACAGGAACAATATAATTACAAGTGTGCCAAAATCAGCTACCTTTTCCAGGACAGAAGTACCCCCTTTTTGTAGCAGTGTTCGATCCACTTGTGGCTGACGATCTTCCCTCCCTTCTTCTGCACCTGTAGGTACTTGGGAGTGTTGGTAAAGGCACATCTGCGGTGCAGGGGGCAGACATCACAATTTGGAAATACTGAGACTACGTACAGATTCAATAGATGCTGCATCAATGGTGCAAACCATCAACCTACATTTGAGAAGGTACAAAATATTAAAGTTATGCAATGGGTGCAATCTATCTTGTAATACTGAATATATCTATCAGTTTGTGTTAAATTGAAACCACAGGTAAGGAAAACCCTGCACAGAAACCCAGGGAAGACACCTCTGCACATAGGTGCTAGGGAAGAAACCCTAGCACAGAAAATCCAGGGGGGGGGGGATAAAACCCGTCAAAAAAGTCAAAGCAAGAGCCAGTGGGAATGGCCACTGTAGCAATATCTAAATGCATTGTGAAGTTAAACATCTTGAAAATGGTAAGGATCATTAATCTCAATTTCAATTGTGGATTTAGTGAAGTCAGTGTACATTGTTTGTATTTCAAATGTTACATATGTGCAATAAACTTACTTCAAGAAAGGGTGTCATCTACATTACATATAGGCTAACAGTCTTGACTCCAATGAGACACATGTCAACAATTATGAGAAGCGGATGTTCAAATCATCCTTACACAAGATGGGTGCACGTTGGGTCCCAGTCAGACTTGTACGAAGCCCCCATCTCCATAGCCTTGCCTCTCAAGCCGGCCCTTTGCGGATTGACGTATCCGCTCAACACAAACACCACATCCTCCATCAGTGAGCCGAAATCTCTCTCCTCCTCTTCCTCTTCCTTCATCCTGGGCTTTGCTGCAGGCTTTCTCTTCTGTGGGTGTGCTGTGGGAGGTGTCTTGCTAGGAGTGGCCTTATTTGTGGGTTGTTTGATGGACACATCAGCTGAAGTACAACATGTAGGAAATCACGTGCATGCTTCATGACGTCTTGAAATACTAAGGTCATAATGGTATTACACATTCAAAGATTGAGGTGTTCAAAAAACGATTTTTTCCTATGACTAAGTACAGTATGGGCGTCCTCATTAGATAGCTTTAAACAACGCTTACAGCTAGATGTGCAAATTTTAGATGTGACAGGTTATTCAGTGTAATATAACCAGCTGCAACTAGACCATGTGCCTGCGAAGCTGATGTGTTACTGTAAATGTATTTAAGTTCACATGGTTTTTATTTCGCACTATCAAGGGGAAAATGAAGTGTTCAAGGTGGTTTTAATTTCGTGGCAGTGCTTTAGTCACATACGGCTACAGTATTGGACAAAAATGAACATAAAACCACCGCGAACATTTCTGCATTTACAGTATGCCAAAGAGCAGTTATACCAGCTACATAGACACAAGAATGGCATAAAGGAATCTAATACTAAGAGAGGGAAAATAAAGCAAAGGAACATGTAGGTAAATGTAAATGAAGAAGTCTACTTGACAGTAACAATGGAAAGACAAAGCCTTTTAGTACTCACACTTTGTTTTCTTCATAGGAGGAGGTGATGCACCCTTGCTGGATGTTGACTGGTGTTTTCTCAATGGAGGTTTGTCATCATCATCATCATCATCACGTGGTAACTTCCTCTTGGTGCTCTGGGGATGAAACACTTGGATTAGAATTAAGATTCCGCAGTTTAACCAATATTATATCATTCGAGACCACACCTTTGAAAGTTTGAATAATACATGCTGTACTTCTGTGAAGTGAAAAGATTATCTACAAGAATAAGCTAGATTTCTACATTACTGCCTTGAAAAGACTCCTTTCACTTGATTGAGCAAGAAATATTTATTGTTTTTGTACATTCTTTAATCATTGTAATTGTAAATTTCTTGTTACTGTCTGTAATTGTAATTCTGTCTATGCATTTCCTGCCAACCCTCCTATCCTACCAGTCACCTGTAACACCATCGATATCTTCAGCCTCACATCCTGTGAATTTACAACATTCAAATAACTACAGACACACACCAAGACAAACAAATACACCAACCAAAAACAAATCCTCTGTTTTCATGGAAGTAAAAATGGCTGATTTTTCTTAAATTTGGAAGATTCTATTGAAATTGTGACACTTGACAGGTATTAGTAAAAGTATGACAAGGGGGGAGGGGGATGTCCCTGCAGCTCAGCTCGTAGCAGCCTCACAGTTGAGCTCCTGGTTCCAATCAGTTGGTAACTTGGGATACCCCGGTCCAATCATGTGAAGGACATCTCAGTTGGGGCTGCACCGGTCTTTCGGAAGGGACGTAAAATGGGGACCTCGTATTCAAGGAGGTGCCTTAAGCACATTTAAGGGGGAGGGCTAGCAACTACCTACCTAAAAATATACCCTGAAACAGAAACAGTAAAGAAACTTGCTGACTTATAAGTGCCAGTAAGTGCCACTAGGCACTACAAAATGAACAACAACAATTACTGTTACCTGACTTGATGGTGATGTCATTTTTGCTGCCAGTCGGGGGGAAGTGGTGGTTGCCGTGGCAACTGCAGACGACGCAGCCCTCACAGCTGCTGCACCTACATCACACAGTACATGGGCAGATTAGCGTGCTATCAGAAGTGGTCTGACATACCATTCAACCCATTCAACTCCAATCCAACAATTACAAAAGGATTAAGATTCTACATGCATCATTCTATTCCTCCACTTCTTGTGAATATTGTGGTACATCAATTAATGACTGCTGAATTCTTACCCGTTAGAGGTTTTTGCTCAGTTTTGCCCTTTTTCGAGAAAAAGCTGCCAATGGTGACCTTGTCTTCATCACCATCGTCATCCTTCAAAGCAAACTTGCCAAGCTTCTTGGGCTAAAAAAAAGGGTGATATCATCAAAATGATTATCAGAAACAGAAGACACAGGTGACACCTGTAGCTAAGTTATGAAGACACAGCTGACACCTGTGGTTGAGTCATCAAGACACAGGTGACACCTGTAGCTGAGCTACATTGTATGAAGACACAGGTGACACCTGTAGCTGAGCCATGAAGACACAGGTGACACCTGTAGCTGAGTTATGAAGACACAGGTGACACCTGTAGCTGAGCCATGAAGACACAGGTGACACCTGTAGCTGAGTTATGAAGACACAGGTGACACCTGTAGCTGAGTTATGAAGACACAGGTGACACCTGTAGCTGAGCCATGAAGACACAGGTGACACCTGTAGGTAAGTTATGAAGACACAGGTGTCACCTGTAGCTGAGCCATGAAGACACAGGTGACACCTGTAGCTAAGTTATGAGGACACAGCTGACACCTGTATGTGAAGCTGAGCAGTGATGTGAATTACATGTACATAACAGAACTATTGTATCCACTGAACTGATGCAGTCTCCACACAATTTTTTTATGTCAGAAAATGATGCCACCACACGAAAACCCATGGCCCATATACAGTAGCAAACTTTGCAACAAATTGCTCTGTAACAGCCATGTAATGTTGTTCTTTATTTGAGCACAAACATGTACATGACAATTGTATAATACGATTTGCTGAGGACAAGGTTACTACAAGAGGATCACAGGACATTTTAGTGATCAGAAGTGTTAATCATACTCACAGTAGCAGTTTTCTTTGCCTGGGGTGATCCAGAGGGAGGGGAGTGAAACTTGATGAAGGACAGTCCATACTGTACATTCTGCAGGTACAAGAGAACACTTATTGAAAACAGTAGGGGTCCATCCTGGTTTGAGTAGATCAAACCTTACAGTGCAGTCTTATGCAGCTTGTATTTACTGTACCAAACTGGTCTACATGATTGTGTATCACCTGCGTTGCAGCCGACCAATGATGATGTGTATAAAGAGAATTCAAACTCTACAACTGGAAATCCAAATTTTATCCAGTTGTAGAGTTTGAAGTCTCTTTATATATTGTTTACCTGGACGTCTAACCTTTACAAACGTGGTCTACATATGTTACGTCTACATGTGGTTTACCAGTTAAGCGAAACAAACAATCAAACAAACAAATATCTCAATCTAGAAGTACGGTTACCTTGTTGAAGGGCTGAGTGCACACAATCTTGACGCGGTCCCACTTCTGGTCCTTGACAGAGCTGGAGAGTTTCTCCCTGTCGAACATCCGTACCCTGTGGGGGTTGTTACCCTGCTTACTCTCCGCAGGGGACATGAAGGAGGAGGCAACTAGGAGAACCTGGGCCGGGGAAGAAGAAATTTTACATTTTTTCACTTTATAATTATAGTAAACGTAAAGGTAAAGCAGTCATCCTCAATTGAGGTGAAGAATAATGCTTTTTCAAGTAGCTAGTGGTAGTGCAATGTGGCTTCGCCACGGCTCGCGTTTTTAGCCAAGCACACCGGGTCACCCCTACTTTTCTTGATAAGTGTGTTGGGTTCTTTTACGTGCAGAGGTTTGACGCTTGAGGCTTACGCCCGAAGCTCTCTCATACACGGGGCTGCCGGCTTTATGTACCAATACTATGCATGACATGTCCCTGTGGCGTAAGTGGGTCCACTGCTTTGACATAATGAAAAGGATCAAATTCTGTGGATCTGTGGGCGATGGGTTTGATCCCAAGGGCAGCCTCAGCTCTTGGTGACGTAAAGCCGGTGGCCCCATGTATAAGGGAGCTTCAGGTGTCAAACCTCTACATGTAAAAGAACACAACACACTTATTGAGATGAGTAGATTTTATTACATTATACCTGGTAGTCTTGGTCCGTCTGTGCTGAAGCCCTCCCCACCAGGATCTCTACAAATGCTGAGTGCTCATTTCCAATGTCAATAGAGTGGATCTGGGCTGGCTCATCAAACTGAAACAAAACATTCAAAACTAAATGGTACATTTAATATCATTTACTCAGGTTTAACTCTTATACTGTAAATGCTCTATGCTGAATTCAGGAAGGCAGTGGCTACACATTTACATTATACTTGTAGTAAATTGGGCAGATTGGCTTTGCTCTAAAGTTTAAGCTAAACTCAGGCGCCTATTGTTACGCTATACATGTATGTAGAATGCACTGATTACACTCGACGAGTTTGAGCAGGAATTACTAGTACATGAACCAGTCCTGAATCTCTGGCATCTTGGTTTTAGATCTCAGCACGAATGAGTCCCATCAAACCTACACAAGAAAACGTACAAGCCGACAAAGGAGTGGACAAAAATCCTTTTACTAGAACATTTCAAAATGGCGCGTATCTGAGGTTGACCTTTGGCTTTTCGCTCAGACCAATAAGAAATAGGTGACCAGTAAGAAAACTAATTTTTAAAAAGCCACCTTTTATGGTTAATGCTTGTGACTATTTTAATATGTAAAATATCTATAATATATATATGGTTGTTATGGTGAAATCTGAGGGTAATTTTTGATATGGTGGTGAAAATAATACAAAAGAGTTAATTAGTCACTCCCTATAACGCCATAATGGTATAATCCAGTCCCAGGTATCTTCACACTTTGCTCTAAAGTTTAAGCTAAACTCAGGCGCCTATTGTTACGCTATACATGTATGTAGAATGCACTGATTACACTCGACGAGTTTGAGCAGGAATTACTAGTACATGAGCCAGTCCAGGAATTACGTTCAACAGAATTCCAGAAATAGTGTATTCTTAAACAGTTCCCCTTCTAGTAAACCGTTAAAAAAATCATACTAGTAGTCTAGGACAGGGGCTTAAAAGGCGTAAAATGCGGAGAGTGAGCCAGATCCTTACATCTGCTTGGAGACTAATGATACCGTACCTGTATGATAGCAGAGGCCTGTTTCTCCCCGACTGCTGCACATTTCCACTTCCTGTACGTCTCTGACTTCAGCAGGTTCTCTGCAGTGTGATTCTATGGAAAATAAGGGTGTCATTGTGACAGCAACATGATATCAAATGTTAAGCCTCTACCAGGCTCAAGAGGCCGCTGGAAAGAGTAGAAATTGGCCAAATCGACAGAAAAACATGGAAGATCTAGGAGTTAGTCTGCTGCCGGGGTACCGTTTGCCACTAGCCGACTCCCTTAGCATACTATTCACTCTATTTGGCCAATTTCTACTATTTTTCCAGCCATTTGCGGAGCCTGGTAGAGGCTACCAAATGTTAAACTTAAAACTAATTTGATAGGTGGAGATCTAATTACCTACATGTAGTATTAATTCACCACCATTACTGATGGTCTACTAGTACGAGAAAGTGCTCTTATTTTGGATTCCTAATTTCACATAAACACGCAAGTTATAATTTTACATAAATAGTCTCATTGGAAAACAATTCAATCAACAGTTAAATGATTCCTTATGAATAATGCATTTAATTCTTACAAAACAGCATAATTCTATATTACAAAACAGCATAATTCTATTCTACGGCATCTATAAGATCGTTAACTTGATCATAATTTAAGTCATGGTTAGACTTAGAGTTGAATGGATAGCTGCTTCTTCATTATTCTCATAACTTGTCCTGACATGCCAGTTTGCTGTCTATAATTTTTGCAAACAAGGGAAGTGATCCTTCCAAGCATGGTATTCGTACTCACCTTATCTTCACTACTGAAGGACACAACTTTCTGCAGTTGTATCTCTGGCATCTTGGTTTTAGATCTCAGCACGAATGCGTCCCATCAAACCTACACAAGAAAACGTACAAGCCGACAAAGGAGTGGACAAAAATCCTTTTACTAGAACATTTCAAAATGGCGCGTATCTGAGGTTGACCTTTGGCTTTTCGCTCAGACCAATAAGAAATAGGTGACCAGTAAGAAAACTAATTTTTAAAAAGCAACCTTTTATGGTTAATGCATGTGACTATTTTAATATGTAAAATATCTATAATATATATATGGTTGTTATGGTGAAATCTGAGGGTAATTTTTGATATGGTGGTGAAAATAATACAAAAGATTTAATTAGTCACTCCCTATAACGCCACAATGGTATAATCCAGTCCCAGGTATCTTCACACTTGTCATCATGTCGGACGCGAAACCTACTGGAGGTACGGAAGGCATCCCCAAATGGCAGATCGCCCTCGCTGTAGGCGGGACGCTGGCACTTGGCGCCGCAGGTGTCTGGTACTTTACCCGTAAGACGTCCAAGAATGACGAGAGGAAGGAGCCAGACGGCGGGCCCGCTCCGGAAGAGCAGGCGGACGAGCCCGTGCCTGAGCCCGAGGTTGAGTTGGTAAGGAGGTCACTCCTGTAGGGTCCTGGTGGTTAAGTGCCCCTCCCACGTGTTCCTTTTTATCTAACTACAAAGCTCTTTATACAGAGGTTTATTAGCAGCATTAACTTCTTGGTAACAGGTGAACAGGTGCCTATATAAAGGTCATGTAAAGGATATGATTGTATGCATAAGCCATAAACTGATATTAAAGCATAATCATATCTATCTTCATTATATATCTATCAAGGCCTTTATACAGCTGATCAGTTGTATAGTGTCACGTTTATACGTCAAATAGACGTGTACATGTACTGTAGATCTTACAATGAATCAGTAAGTTACTATGACGAGTGGACTTCGGGACATTGATGATAACAAAGGCTGCTATGTAATGAACTGAAGGATTAACATTTAACAGGAAAGACATGCACTGTAAAATACGAAGTGTTTGCGAGGATAATATGTTTCTGTTAAGGCAGATTATGGGGTTTTTGCGGTGGTTTTCTGTATCTGTATAGCCAGTTTTAAGGTCACGGTTGAAACCAGGGGTAGAATAGAGCAAAAATTTTCGCAACTGTTTGAGGAGGTCACTGTAAAAAAAGGCAAAAATAAAACCACCACAAACATTTTCACTTTTACAGTATAGGACAATTTTGGTATAAGCATTTGATAACATTCATCTGCACCGGTCTTATGATGTCAAAATTAATGGCCATGATTAACTGATATCTAAGCATAACTTTTGCAAGCTGGTGTGTAAAGCTGTGTATAATTAAAACATTTTATTTAAACTAGGTCATTGAGAGGAAATGAAGTATACTGTAAATGTGGAAATTTTCACGGTGGTTTAATGCCCAGGTCTTTTGGTTTTCTTCACTGAGACCCTAAAACCACCGTAAAAATGCTAATTCAGTCTATCTTAACCCTTCTGCCTCCTTATTTCAACCACAAACTAAAATCTACCGCAAACACTCCATTTCCTCTGTAGTAGTCCCTGCGAATTTAAAAGGCATACACATGTACAGTACATGTATGTCATGGCATTAAGGTGACAATTCCTATGGTTGCTGCTAGGAGGCCTATATCCTCCTTGGTTGGTGTAACAGCTTATTATTGTACATTATGCCAAAGATGTCGTCATTTTGCAATGGAGAATATGGCGTGTTTGCAGTGGTTATAACAAGTTCTGTTTGAAACAAAAGGATGGCGGGCAGAAGACAGAACAGAATTTTTTGCTGTGGTTTTAAGTTCACGGTGCAAAAACCACAAACATAAAACAACTAATTCCCCTTTATGCTAACATGTACCAGAACAGCAACCATGCTGCAAGAAATTAACTGTATCTGATACTATCTTACCCACTACTACAGAGCCCACTGGAGAAGGCACAAGCAGCTAAGAACAAGGGCAACAAGTACTTCAAGGGCGGCAAGTTCGAGGAGGCCATCAAATGTTACAGTGAGGCTCTGGAAGTCTGCCCTGACGCCAACAAAAAAGAGATGTCCACATTTTATCAGAACAGAGCTGCTGCATATGAACAGTTGGTAAGTATGCTGTGAGCTGTGCCAGAAAAAATGTATGATTTTCTCAACACCTCATCCACGTTGCAGTTAGTTCTTGAAAATCGGTTGAAGGTCTGCATGGGGAAACGTGTAATTACCAGGGAAACAGGGTCCTCTGTGCGTCCAGCTGAAAAAGAGGTCGTCCAATTTCCTTGTTATTTGAATATCATGCACCCAAAAGACGCATGGATGCATGCCTAGCTAAAAGCCTGCTGCTTAACAGTAAATTAAAGCGACAAATATACTTGTCAAGAATTGTTTTACATGTATTTGAATTTACCACAATGTGAAGGGAGGGCAAGACGGGTGCATATTAAGCACCTTTACAAGTCGCCCTCCTGCACATTCAAGACAACATCTACAGTATACTAGTAAAAATCAACTATATCTACAAATATACAATGCAGCATGTAGCATATTACAATAAAGCTTAGCATGATCCAGATAGTCTGATACAAAAATGTATCAACAAATAACTTATAATACTACAACGCATAACGTTGAATTAGAGCAGACCCCCCGGCTATGATTAATGGTGAATTGAGATAGCTTACTATGCCGCACAGAGAAAGGCATGCAGACCCTCTCTATTGTTTCCATAAACCCTTGCCTAGCCTCACAATCACATTGCCAGACTCAAAGCCAAGATGACTTGCTACTCCCAAGAATGTCTAATTCTCAAAATGCCAGGTCTGGCATGCTGAATTATGAAGCCGATAGTCTAATCCTTAGTGTCTGGTCAATGCTTACGTCAAGAATGCTTTAAAATATCTCTTTGGATTTCAGAAATCCTTCAAGGAAGTTGTTGATGACTGTACCAAGGCTCTGGAACTGGACAACAAATACATCAAGGCCCTGTTCCGCAGGGCCAAGGCATATGAGAGGATAGACGAGAAAAAGCAGTGTCTCGAAGGTCAGTTCTGTCCACTGAAAATTACTTTCTTTGCCTTTGTACCAGATTGTGTGAGTTGGGATACTTGGATATGGTTTGATAATTGATTAAGACTATATTTGATAATTGTTAATCTTTTATGTGCTAGTAGTAGTAGTGTTTCCCCTACATTTTGTCTTGACACCGTCACTGCACTTGTGGTAGCCTGGATGACATTGTATGATCCTATTTGGTTTATTGGGGCTTCCATACTCGCTCCCTCAAAATACATTGTACGTTGAGGGAGCAAGTATGGAAGCCCCTGAGTAAGGCAGAAAGAATGGCATCCGGGTTATACAGTGGTCCTTGCAAAGAAGAACCCAGTCTTTCATATTTTACGATTAGGTTTTCAGGTTGGATGCATATTGTTGCAAATGGCTTGCCCTGCCAACAGGTGTTAAGTGTTATACATGGTGCATGGTTGATGACATATGACTTTCAATGTCTGTCTAATGTGATCATGAAGAGTGCATCTTAAAATAGTCCGCACTGCCATTTCATTTTGCGCGTACCTGCTGTGCATCTGTCCTATAGACGTTACTGCAGTCTGCATCTTGGAGGGGTTCCAGAACCAACAGAGCATGATGATGGCTGACCGCATCCTCAAGGACATGGGCTGGGAAAAGGCCAAGGAGAAGTACAAGGTGTGTAGTGGATGTACATGTAGGACCAGATGGCTCTCCTGTCTTTTTTTTTCTTAGATTCTTCTTCTTTTTCTTCATCTTCAAAGATACTGCTTAAGGTGAAGCAAGATGCTTTTTCAAGTAGCTACATGTAGTAGTGCAATGCAGCTTCTCTACGGCGTAATGTTTTCAGCCCAGGATACCGGGTCACCCCTACTCTTCTTGATAAGTGTGTTTTGTTTCTTTTACTCGATAAGTGCAGAGGTTTGACCCCTGTGGAAGCTCCCTCATACACAGGCCGCTGGCTTTAAGTCACCATCCAAAGTGACACTTCAGTGAATGATATTTGTACTATTGGTTTCACTATTAAGCTGTTTCTGGGTGTTGTGCTGTATTGAAAGATTTGAACATTTCTGTGGTAGTTGTTTGCAATCAAAAATGTTGTTGATTTTCTGCATATTGTTCATTATGCAAAAACTATACATGCTGAATATTGCTCTTTCCTTACCACACAGAACCGTGAGCCTGTCCTACCTTCGACCCACTTTATCAAAGCGTACTTCAGTTCCTTCACAGAGGACATCATCTCCCAGCCTCTTGAGAAGATGGCTAACGACGAAGACAAAGATCAGGAGGGAGAAGCAGAGGAGGCACCTCCCAGGTGGGGACTGAATATTAGGGTGGGGTTAAAATGAAGGAGAATTACAGTATTGTACAGTATAGTACAAGTGCATATGTGTATGATTGAGAATTGCTCATGCTTGGGTATAGTAACTAGTTATGAGTGGGTATATCACTGGATTGCACCAAATGCGCTTGGTAATTGTACCAACAT
This sequence comes from Branchiostoma lanceolatum, assembly GCF_035083965.1. Lineage (NCBI taxonomy): Eukaryota > Metazoa > Chordata > Leptocardii > Amphioxiformes > Branchiostomatidae > Branchiostoma > Branchiostoma lanceolatum. Next base: position 9,225,442 of record NC_089725.1, read on the forward strand.
TGCAAATATTCGCCAATTTTCACTTGCAGTTACATTGACGCGCGGCCATTTAACTGTATGGCTATGAATCACTCACACCGGGAAGGACCCCTAGTCTTTTCGATAAGTGTGGTGGGTTATTTAACGTGCTCAAGGTGTGGCTCTCTTCAAACATGGGACCTCCATTTAACGTCCTGGCTTCATGATCAGATCAGATACAAAATAAGTTTATTGGAAATCGCAGTCCGGAGCCCAGCAGTAGGGTTTGGGTTGGCGTTAGGAAGGGCATCCAGCCGTAAAAACTCTTGCTACAAAAAAGACTTGCACTTGATGAAGAGTTCTGGGGCTCCCCCATCCATGTGCAAGCACGTCCAACCCCCATATGATGGGGAATAAAAGACGTAAAAATGGAGAGAGAGAGAGAGAGAGAGAGAGAGAGAGTGTTGCCAATGAATTAAAAAGAAACGTACAATGATTAAGATTCTCCAAAAAGAGATCTAGATTTCCAGGGGTTGTGCTGTTTTGCGCCCTCTTGTACCATTTTGCAATTTTTTTATAAATCTCAAAAACCAGGCTGCAAATTGGCACTGATTGACAGCAGTTTATACTACTTTGCGAATGCCTTTCACAATCTGGTGTAGTCCACTGAGATATCCACTTTACTCAAAGCAAAATTACTGGCTTCTGAGTGTTTTATAAAATTTAAAAGTTGATGTAAATTTTCCATATTGTAACATGCCACAGAGAATACTATCTGATCTATATGATTGTACTATCTCTAAAACTTCCCATCATTTTTATTATTAAAAAGTTATTATACGTACTTTTAGAATAATCATAAGAATGATCTTGTTTTCAGTGATTACCTGAAGGCCAAAAGGTACTTCCATGAAGAGAACTATGACAAGATCATTGGTGAGTGCAGTAAGGAGATAGACAGCCAGGGGGAGTACCTGGCACATGCGCTGCTGATGAGAGCCACATTCCACATGTTGATGGGTCAAGCTCCCCTGGCCAGGCCAGACCTGGACATGGTCATCAACATGGACACAGCTGACAAGAAGGTGACTAAGAAATATACATGTACATGTACAGAATACAGATATTTCAGCTAGAATTTAAACCATGTTCATACCAGGATTCGCAAATCAGGATTTTAGAGGAATTGCTCTAAAGCTGATTTAGTTTTATATGAAGAAATAGACTCCACCATTGTACCTTGTATTTTTTGTAATTACTGCCCTCAGATATTCCTTTTCATTTAATCGTGGCCTTGTGTACAATTCTCACTGTAAAGGTTATGTACTGTAAATGCCTGTTTGAAGTGATTCAAATTTGCAGTAAGTCACATACTGTACAGAAAAAAAATTGTTGTGGTGATTGAAGCGTTCACACAAAAACCGTGAACATAAAACCGCCTCAAAAATTTCAAGAATTACATAAACCTATTGATCAAATCCTGTTTATTTTTTCTTCATATTTCCAGCTGCGGTGTAATGCACTGATCAAACGGGGCAGCATGTTGATGCAGAGACAGCAGTCAGAAGAGGCACTGCAGGACTTCCAAACAGCCGTGGACCTGGACCAGGAGAACTCAGATGTGTACCATCATAGGGGCCAGGTGAGGGGTTCTTTTGACTATCAATACATTTACACGCTATTTCTGTACACAAAATAAAGTGCTTTGTTGCCAACAAGCTTTTGACCAGTCCTCTAGTGCTTCTCTAACTTGTTTATTTGACCTGGAGCCAACATCACTTGACTGGAGTGGAAGCGTGATGTCAGCAACAAGTCAAAGGTGCCCGGCAGTCTGTATCGGTCGATATGTTGATTACCGTCACAGATTAACCTTTGTACGAGTTCTACAACTATTTTCTTTTTACCTTTTGTTAAACCTGGCCAGCCAACCACCTGGCACAACCAACCCTGTCAGTCAGAAGCCTCATTAATACAATTTTACATTGCTAACCAACCGTCTTACCCAACCAGCAACCATCTGTTTGCAGTCCACATGGGGCATTTATGCAACAACCAGACTAAAGTGTGTATTGTGCAAATGTAGTTGTTTTTTATTTTGCCAACCAATGCATTTTTCTGGAGGAATTCTTCCTCAGCAACTATGTTTCCTTGGTCCCTAGAGTCGGTATTGAGACCAGGTTTGACTATCTTTAAAGGTGCCCTAAGCGATTTCAGGGGGTAAAACTTAAAATATTCTGGGGAAAACAATTCTAATTGGTGAGGTTGAAATTTACATTTACTTCCCTATCTTAGCACATCTGCATCAAAAATCAGCCCAGAATCCAGCAGTAACCGTTTTCTGTCGACAATTTTCGGTAACTTCCAGCCGCGTGACGTCACAATGGCCAAGCACATTGAGCCAAGACCACGTGATTATTTCTCCGGAAGCGTTCGGGACTTATCGGTCAGAATCGTGCATGTTCAGAAGATTTGAAATGATGGCTGGCCTCCAAGTGCTCAGATTTGAAATGAGTTCCCACCGCACAACGGCATCACATTTTTGCGCCATGATGGTCGATATGCGATAGGATAGTGTTATCTAAACTTACTATGGATAGAAATCTGAAAAAAATTGATTTTGAATATATGACTTTCAGCGCCCTGATATTGCTTAGGTTGCCTTTAACTGTTCTGCCCACCTATATGAGCATACTATTCGACAAAAGGTAGAGTATGGTGCATAGTCCAGTGCTCCTGGCCTGGACCAAGAGGTTGGTAGTATGAACTATGGCTGTGTCGCTCACCCGACATTCACACTACTGGAAAGTCGCAGTCCTTAGGATGGGACATTAAGCAGTGGTCCCCTGTTCATTGCGCTTGTCGAAAAGAGCTAGGGGAATTTCCCCGGTACAATGAACCTGTAATTGATATGGTACATAGCATCTGTATTCTCTGTTGCAACCAGAGGAAGAGTAGCTCAACTGTTCATTGACCTAAACTGGTTCAAGATCAATTTCACTTTCACGTTTAATTCATCATGTTTGTTTGATATATTTCCAGTTGAACTTGCTGTTAGACCGGGTGCCAGAAGCCCTGCGGGACTTTGAGAAGTGTTGTAGCCTGAAGCCAGACTTTGCGTTGGCCACCGTGCAGTACAACTACACGCAGTACCGGGCGGCCATGCTGCAGCGCTCCGCCATGCAGGTCCAGGACGCCATGAAGCAGTTTGAGGACTCCATCTCCAAGTTCCCCGACTGTGCTGAAGGATATGTTCTATATGCTCAGGTGATCAGTTTGCTACATGTACATGATGTTGATTTCAAAATGAAATATTTCTGTGATATATTATGAAAATGCAGAATTTTGTGGTGAAAGAAATGACAAACTTGACAGAGGGATATGTTCTATATGCTCCGGCGATCGGTTTACTACATGATGTTGACTTCAAAATGAAACATTTCTGTTATAAATGCCAAACTTTTTTTGTGAAAAAAAGACAAATCTAACAGAGGGATATGTTCTATATGCTCAGGTGATCAGTTTACTACATGATGTTGACCTCAAAGGGAAAAATGTCTGTGAAATCTAAAAATGCCCATTTCTGGAAAAAAATGATCACAACTAATCTTCTTACATGTACTTCTAGAATTTAGTATTACCACTGACCACAGTACATTGTATATGATACACAATAGGCTTGGTAGTTAGCATCCATGCGTAAAAAATGAAATCACTCAGATTCACAGATGTTTGTTTTAGCCTTTATGTATTCATAAAAAGGTGGTTTGTACATTAATCCCTTTTGTCTTTTGTACCTACAGGCTCTTGGTGACCAACAAATGTTTGACAAGGCAGACGACAACTATAAGAAGGCTATAAGTTTAGAACCACAGAATGCCACTACTTATGTACACAGAGGGTGAGTACACAAAAAGTGGAATTTAATGTTAGGACATACATGTATGAAATCTTATGAAATATGAGGGAATTTACCTCACGTTACAGTATGTAGACTGGTACAATGTACATTTGTAGATGGTTGCTAGGTGAGTTGTTCCTGACCTGGAAGCAGTCCAAGTTTTTCATTGTTCAAAATTTTGTGCTTTGTCTGCATTTTGGAAAGAGATCAAATATAAGATAGAAAAGAATGGAAAAGAAGGGGTCTCCACATATGAAAATTATTTGATAGATGTTAGAAAAGCAGTAACGTATATTGATATACCGTCACCTTCAAAATATTTTGGCCGACACATTTTTGAGTGAAATACAGGAATTCTGTTTTGAATTTTATCACTCAGATTAGATATTCTATGTCCCTTGCCAGCGGTCAACCTAAAAAAAAAATTTTGCCAGAAACATATTTTTCCTTGGCCTTACCAACCTGATGAGACTATTCATGGATGTAACTAATGTTGCTGAATATAAATTGGAGTGAATTCATTCCTCAAGCTAACCGATATCTTTCACACCGCAGTCATCCCTTAGTAAGACATCTGGAGCCGCATAGTTCACGTTTAGAACTTTTATACAGCCTGTAACCATGACCAGTTTTGCCGTGTCGGCCTCTTCAAGTGAACAGACTAAAAATTGTCATTCGTGCTCTGATCATTGAAAAAGCCACAAACAAAGCGAAACTAGTCGATGTGGGCTTGAATAAAGTTCTAAACAGGAACTTTACGGCTACAGCATCTTTTCTGAAGATATGGCGTGAGTGTGAACGGTTGCCTTGGGGTTGTCCTCTACTATTTGCCTACTGTTGTTGAATATGTTTTCCAGGCTGCTACACTTACAGTGGAAGCAGGACATTGATGCCGGGCTGTCCCTGATTCAAAAGGCGCTGGACATTGATGACAGGTGTGACTTCGCATATGAAACCATGGGGACCATTGAAGTTCAAAGGTAGGTTTGTCCTATGTTAGTAGTTATCACAAGTATCCAAAGGGTGTGCGGCATCCTTGTTGTTGTTGTTGTTTACCCTCGTCATGCCTAGTACATTTTGTACGTATAGCTGTTTAGTTACAGGCTCTGTTCTGTGAAGGCAGAACCTGTAGCTAAACCGGTTGACACTCAGGCTACAAGGTTCCTTGCTGTTTCTGTAGCATCTCTTTATCTAAGCATATAAACCACAGTACTGTAGACTGTAAACTCATTATTGTATAGCATGATTGTTAGTTTAGATCATTACATTTTTGTTCGACATAACAGAATTATAGTCTCTATCAGAATCACAATGCTGGCTGAAAAATAGTGAAGATTGAGTCAAACATGCAGAATAATTTGACTTTGAAGTTTGGCCTCAAAAGGGTATCATTTGCCTGTGTGCAGTTTGCAAAGTTCTCCCATTTTTTCCAAATTCTACTCTCCAGAACCCCTTGAAAAAGGCCTGGTGAAGTCTTATACTATGATCAACTTGCCCCATTTTTCTCTCGTAGTCATAGCTCCTGACAAGTTTAATAATCTTGAAGGTTCGACTCTCATCCAACCAGGGAGGTCTCCAGCTTTAGATTTTTTTTCCGTCCCACTCATTGTTTGGATGGCCATGTTGTTAATTTTTACTGTTAAATCTGTCATTTTAAGTTTAAAAAATGCATTTTCATCATTTTCATGTCATGAACTACTGGGACAGATGAGGGGACATTTTTTTTGGTCCAAACAAGCAAATTTTCTTCTCAGGACAGAGGGACGGGTCCTGTAGAGGCCTTCATCCAACTGATCAATACTTACATTGTATAAAACCCTTCCTTCTAGGGGCAATTTGGAGAAGGCCATTGAGCTGTTCAACAAGGCCATCAGCATAGCCAAGACTGAGATGGAGATCGCACATCTGTACTCCCTGTGTGATGCAGCCGTCGCACAATCCGAAGTGGCCAAGAAATACGGCCTGCGACCCCAGGCTATGATGTAACTCAAGACAAACAAATGAACAATGGTGTAAACAACTTTCTGTGAGGGAAGAGGCACAGGCTGAAAGATTCAAAAAAAGAAAAACTACTATATATTAAGGTTAAAACCTGGAATAAATTGTGTATTTGTGGGAACTATTGTAAAAGTATAAAAGACTTCTTCTCAGAGCTTATTGGAAGACGTAAACTTCTTCTATTTCAGAAAGATATATTGTGTGGGCCACACCAGAAAAGAGGAATTTATGCTTTTTCACACAGAACAGGTAATGGATGATGTGTTATGCATTGTGAATCCAACTGAATTTGTTTTATTAGAGTTTTCACTTGAGTTGTTTCAGTATACCATTTGGAAGAGAACAATGTTACATGTTGCACTTGGTCAAGATTCAGAAGAATAAAAATCAACTAAGGAATCTAGCAACTTCTTGGGTCTCAAAGGGCCCTTCTGTGTTGATGTTTACATGATCATGTTTTCTGTACAACCGTGTAATTCTTGTCGAAACAGAGTCTACATGTACCAGAGGGAAGTGATCTGTACAATATTTTATATGAAGAGGAAATAACTGCTCTGCTTTACTGATTTCAACCTAAGCAATAACCTCATGACCAATGGTTTGTAATAGGTTGATGAAATATTAAATGGAGAATTATGACCTTTTTCTCGAATCATATACGAATATACCGTAGTTGACTTTTCATGATGGTTGTTGAAGATGATTATAGAACTTGAAGGGACAGGAATTTTAAGCAAGACGCATCATTTCTTTTGTTTAAACTTTTGCTATTGAAAGAGAATCCAACATGATCATGCTTAGTAGGTTGTACCCTACAGTGCGAGAAATTTGTTGAGATTCCACTATGCTGATGATGAAAAATAATGAATGACTTAGTCGTGAATGATACATGTAGATGCCCTGAAGATGATATTATAAAAAACTTATGGAAAAATGTAATTTCTGTCGACATCCAATGAGGTGTATGGATAGTGTTACTAGTCTGTCTCAACATGCATGTGAACTTGATAAAGCAGGTTTTGAAAAAAAACTGAAATAAAAGTCTGCTTCTACTAGACATATGGTGTCATGATCATGTGGTGTAATGTGAAGACAAAGCTCATGATCATATTTAAGTAGCGCCAGTTGATTAATATAGGATACAAAACGGAGTATTCCGTATCACCCGAGGTACCAGCCCGACCGTGGGTAGGATCGCCCGTAGCCTGATCCGACCCACGGGAGGGCTTGGACCGAGGGTGATGAGGAATACACTGTGTTGTATTTCATTCATGTCATACCCACCCGAGAAAACACACAATTCAGTGTGAAAAGTTGGTGTCCTCAAACAAGAATTTTAACGGCTGAAATTCCAACGACCGAATCCGGTATTCAAATTTTTTGAACCCATGTGATAAAGGTAGAAGCCTGTATGATAACTTGGTCCGGAACACCCGTATCGAACGTCTTTGCGGCCCAGGTATGACATAATGTACCTTATTAACTGTCTCCTAGAGATCAGTGTAATTTACTGTAAGTAAAAAATACAAGCCACAACAAGGAATTTGTATGAACAACATTGTTCAAACAGTTCTAAACAGACTGATAAAAGTTAACAAATTCTCAATAGAATTTCCAAGGACATAATATGCAAAAGAAAGCAATGTGTCCAGTTATATTTCTAAGATTATACTTAGTTAGTAATACCTAATATTGTACAATAGGGAAAAAACACAACCTACATGTAGCTCAATTGAATCTTTGAACACTTAGAAAAATATGTACAAGACAACTGTCTCTATGTTACCAATGGGTTTAAGAACTTCAAAGATTAAATGATTTAGTCAGTTCAAATCCGGAATGTCACTTTCCAGATTTCAAGGCAGCCATCTTGGAAATCCAATTTTCCAACTTTTTTTCTACTGAACATACAGTTTAGTTTTACATGTCATTTGAAAGGGCATGATTTCCCTTACGTTGTGGTGCCTTTACTTTGGTCATAAGATGTAAAGCTATGAAGATATTGCTTTTTAAAGTTGCCCAACCCATACCTACATTGATTCGGCCTGGCGACTAAACTGGGGCCACAGGGGGCTAACAGTGGGCTATCCCAATGAAAATGGGCAATAAATAGTCCTTCTACACTGTTGAAAACACTCGCATAATGAGTTATCACACCTAGCTAGTCAGTGTAATTAGCACTTATTTGACAATTTTCTCCTGAGGTGAACAATTTGATTTGAACAAGAAGCGACTATCAAACCTCCTTGATTTGTACTGTAGATGATTGATTCAAACCTCCTTGATTTGACTTTACCAGATCACAGTGCTACATTATTTCAAACTAATAAGCTATGTTGTCAATTAAATTGACTACATAGGACATCTGGACATCTGCAAAGAACAAAAAAAAGTATAATGGACCTTGGTTGTATTCATATAAGCAGTGATAAATGTAACCAAGATTGAAGATGTAACAGTGTAAAACGATTTTGACCTTTTTTAAAGAGTAAGGTGGAAGAAACCTTGAAGAAAGAAATCAAATTCAGCTGTAACAGTTCCAATTGTCTTCCCTTGGCCCTCACAACAAAAAAAAGAATGTTAAGAAATCATTGGGAATTTTCATAATTTGTATTTGAGAGATTAAAAAAGCCTCAATGCAAGGAGGTTACAGGCCTATATATTAAACCTCCTTGCTCAATGTTTAAGATATGCTTCGAGTCCTGAGTTGTGGATTTGTTTGTTTTTTAGCAGGGTCTAGACCATGTATAACTTGATTGGTGTTTTGATTCTCTTATCGATCAAAAGCCTTCTAATTGCTTGCTTGGCCCATGAATATAACATCTTTATTTGACCAAGGATATACAAAACCTCCTTGGTTTTCCTTAATGGCAAAGATTTGTCCACTTATAAAAACATTTGTAACATTACGTAACAAAGCTTCAGGTAGACAATTTGCATAATACTTACTGATCACCCATACAAAAAGAGCGGATAATGATACCTACCAATTAACATGATTAAGACAGAGCTTGAATGACAATGGTCCATTATTTACACTTGTCAAGTTTGTTTTGTTGTTGTTGCTTGCTGGCAATTGACAAGCAGGCCATCTTTGCACACCAAGATTTACAAAAACCAAGGACATATAAAATGTCCTTGCAAAAACTTGGCCATGCGGCCTTATACTATAGTATATCATAGTTTAATATGTAACAAAGACTTTTTGTTGCGGGACAAATTGAGCAGGCAAGATGAAAATGATACACTTAAAAATTATGTTAACAATAACATGAAGAAAATTTACATGAAGAACACTACGTAACGGTTTTGTTTCAAACCTGACCTCCTGAGGTAGGCTGCAACGGTTCAGAATAAAATGGTTTCGCAGAATTGTAATCATGAACCCAAAAGCGTTAAGGAACCGGTTCACATTGATGTTTAAAATTTATGACATGGTACATCTGGATACATGAGGTCATAGTTCTTGGCATCACTTGGGCTTTAGCGCAGGAAAGAGTGAATTCAATGTTTTTAGCTGTCGATCGGAGCGTTTTTGAATCATAGCTTTTTGCTAAGGTTCTCACAAATGTGGGGGAATCAGGATGTCCAGAAGGACCTTGATGGCATTCATCGAAACAAGGACATTATATAGAATTCTATATAATGTCCTTGATCGGAACCAGGAGGTGTACGAGGAAATTGCTATGGGCATGAAGGACAGCAGTTTAGTGCCAATTGAAGACACAACTCTTTGTCAGTGCTCGGAAAAGTGAAAGTTTCAGCTGTCAATAGGATATTTTTGAATAGTAAAATCTTGTTACGGCCGCTTACTCGAGGTGCGGGATTACAACAGAGTTATGCAAATTCAATGTAAACCGTTTTCAGCGCGGGTGCAAGTTTGCATTGCTGACGCAAAATGTTAACCATTTCAATTCTGGGTTCATCCGAAACGGTTTGAAGCATTTTATTTTTTTAATCATGAACGTGGCCTTTAGTTATTGTTGAATAAATGTATTTCAGATGGCAGCTAGTTAACACATTGGTGTGGCTAGCATGTTTTTATATCACTGGTTAAAAAAGTGTTTGATTGCATTTACCAATTATAACTATGAATAAGTCAGTCTCCCCACTTGAATTGCATGGGTATATCTCCCAAGATAGCTCTTCATTCCATATGGCTTTTTTACGAATGTATTCAAGGTGATATTATCTATGTAAAAAAAGTGGTGGAACATCAGACTGAGGACAAGCATGATGCTTTTTTGTAGGTAAAAGTACTAGTGCAATCAATGGAGCAGAAAACCCTACAACTCCTGTATATCATAGCCAAGAACAGTGTCCCGGTCACCGTCATGCGTCACCCCTACGCTTCTCCTCGACAAGTGTATTGGCAGTTCTTTTTGCGCAAACTTTTTAAAACTGTGCTGCACCCCTCCCCACACTTTCTGTCTCAACCGGTGACACTACTTAATAAGATAGCAACTTGAATGACAAGACTCATTTGATAACAGACCATGGGGTGAATTTGAGTAAACCAAATTGCGAATACAAAGTCGAATCCTTGCAACTACGTCATTATGTGCATTGTTTCAAGGGCTGAACGAATCGATCGACATTGACACTATCAAGAATTCTATAGACAATATGTAGTAGATTGGTCGGGAGAGGTGGCTTCGATACTCTTCTAAGTTTATCAGTGTTTATTATCTTTTAAACAAGCCGTTTATCAGTGTCTGTAAATTTAAGTACCATTTTTTTTTTCAATGAACAGCGCACACCCTGTACCCGTATTGTAGCTTAAGTTACTCCTAAACCTTTTAGCGAAGTTGTTTTAGAAATCGTCAATACGCATTTGGGAATCCCCACCACAAACATCCACCAATCTTTGAGAAACCATAATGTATTCACATTGTTATGCAGCCCAGACTTCCACCGCTATTGTTCCTGTATGCAAATGAACATCACTATCATAACATCATGAGTGGCTCAGTAACACTCCATTCAAACAAGGACAATATTATATAATGTCCTTGATTCAAACAACAAAGGAGGTTATATAGTCTATATAACCTCCTTGAAACAACAAGGTTAAAGAATTCGATTTTAAAAGATTCCAAAGTAGAGAGAAGTCAACAGTGGAAGATTTACAAAGTTATGAAAAATTAAACACCTCTGTAATTGAACGGGTATTTTCTTATTTCTTGATATCAGAGTCTCCTGCTTTTGAAAAATTCTTAGGCTCTCTTTACATTATACTTTTGCCGTCAGCGCCACTGGCGTCAGCGCCACTGGCGACAGCGGGAACCCCGTGTAAAGACAATTCCCGTCGACGTAGTCCCGCTGTCAACAAATTTTCTCCCGTCAGCTTCGAAGCCGTCGCCCGTCAGCACAGCGGGAGTCCCCGACAAGTCTACTTAGATCCCGGTATATATATAGAGAGAGAGATTCGCGGGATCCGCGGCGACTTTTGTGCCGTGCATTCATTTCCCCGTGGATATATTTATCGTACTTGTGCCCCCCTCCCCACATTTACGAGTGATGAGCATGGAATATATACACATAAACAAGGCTTTGCATTGTAGCGGGGAGACGCCGTCTACCGTTGTACAATCATACAATTTTGTTTCTTGCTTTTGTTATGCTTACGCCCGATACTTTCTACAAGATGGCGAAATGCAAGCACCGCAGGTGTCTGTCAGATTTCCGGGCGGTGTGTCTAGAGACGTCGCGACAGCGGCCTCCCGACAGTGGGAAATTTCGCCGCTGACGCGAAAAACGTAATATAAACTGCGCCTTAGTTTTGCCAAGGAAGTTGGTGTTGCCAATTTCAATAAAGCACATCACTCTCGCTTGTGGAAAATATATTGGGTCAAGGAGGTTTTATAGCCTCCTTGATTGGGTGTATGTCGTGCCAGGAAATGTTAAAAAATGCATTTAAACTAGTATCTATACTCTAAAAGCAGAGTAACAATTAAATGAACTAAACAATTTAATATCGAGAAGAGTAGGTCGCGGTGTGCTTCGGATAAAAAATCAGAAGGGGTAGCTTTTCACGCCACATAATCAACCTGCAGCCTCCCTGACTAATTAGTCGCAGGACTTGAAATTCAGTACTGTATTTTCCTGTCATACTTCATAGTAAATAAATCCTGTGTTACTATAATGTTAGTAACATAAAACTACTTGCACCCTGCAAATTTAAACTGCACCATCTAATCATTTTCCCGTTCTGTCCATCAAATGTAATAATTTCAAAGTGATATAATTCAAACCTAAATCCTGCAATCTGTTTTAACAAGGAGGTTAAAATATTTTAACCTCCTTGGTTCTAAGGGCAGTAAGGCAGTAAAAAGTGAACATATTGTTTTATAAAGAAAATGGCAACTACCTGAATTGGATCACAGACCTACTTTGAATCATACTTGCTTAATTAGACTGTATTTCACACCAACTGGCAAAGTGTGAGTTGAGTTCTGGAGAGTGAGCCATTGACAATGGAGACCTGGCATTGACTAAGGAGAGCTAGATAATGCCCACATGGCCATTTGAACCTTGGTCGATTTACATTTTTCACACCTTTTCAACCAAATTACCAGTTCGGTGGGCGGGCTTGGGTTCAATGGTCTAGGTGATTCCAGGTGTGATAGCCCCCTGTGGGCGAAAGCAATTGCCACTCGATTACTGGTATCAACCCATGTGGCCATTATGAAGCTGCATTGTGCTCAGACAGGACTACAACGTAAACATGCATTTTCAACTGATCATATCTAAAGCGGTGAACATCACTGACTAATAATTTTTACATGATTATGTTCATGATGAAGAGAGCTTTCAGCTGATACCCAACTTGTAGGCAAAAATCAATCATTTCTGAAGATTCCTAATAGCTTCTGTTTTTCCACATGTGAACTGACCAGTGTTATTTAATTTATTCTATATCTTTTTCTGCTGCAACAAATATACATGATTGCATATTTGGTTGACTTTTTAAAGTGACTAAATCTGCTGGAATTCATACTATCTAACTGTTAGTACTAACCAATGAGGTTCTACATAAAACCTTCTTGTACTAACTAAGACACACAGTTTAAATGTATCTACAACATAGTTTCAGAACTTGGTCCCTTTTCTGGAAGAATATATTTCACATTCTGTGACTCAGAACACAAAACTACCCGTACAATATAAAAAGACAAAGAAATTTAGAAGAGCAGCATTTGCAAAAAATTGATAAAGTACTTTTGGATCAAGTGTTCTCACAGCACAACAAATATGTCATTTATATTATCATCCTAACGGCTTAATTCGTTACAACAGAAAATCCAAATATCCAACATTACCACAATGGAATCAAAGATGTTCAGTGAAAAGGTGATGAAGCTGTTGTAAAAGTCTGGTCATTATCTTAAAGGGCATTGCTTAGGAATACCCCCCCCCCCCTTCTAGCTGCAACTGTACTGAATATCAGAGCTTTCTTCATTAATAGTTTCACCAGATTGGTAAATCAGGAGGTGACAGATGATCACCGAAATGTTGGCTAGATGTTAACTCTTTGGTTGTGTAGACAGAACTTCGTTAGGCCTAAGAAAAAAGGGTTGTGTTTCCGGTTACCCTACCGACCCTATAGCAAAAACCTACCAACCCTATCCTTTTTTTTTGTTCATTGCTAGCAAGGTGTATATAACTGTTCTGATCTGTAATGAAAGTTCAAAACAGAATCAAGCAAGTCTTGCATATTTTTCTGCATCTATCAACAAATTAAGGCTTTGAACAGTTGAGCTAAGAATGTGTAGTGAACATTTTACTTTCGCTGAGAAGATTATGTTTTCGTCAGCATTTGTGTGTTTGTGTGTGTGTCTGTGAACAGTATAACTCGAGAAGGCTCGGATGGATTGTATTCATACTTGGTATGTGGGTACAGGTCTTGAGACCTCAAAATGATAGCGGCTTGCTATGGTACTGCAGCGGAACTTCCAGGTTTGATATCTCGTGTTCTAGTTCAGTTTATACTTGTGCTTGTACAATGTATATCATTCTATAAAATGCACTTGGCAGTTATATAATGTTAAACTGTATTTATTGGATCACTTCAGCCAAAATCTTTTTTTTTTAAAGAGAATTCCTACCTACCAACCCTATTTTTTTAGTGCTGTAACCATAAACACAACTTTTTTTCTTAGGCCTTATCCATTACAGTTTCATCTTAATATTCCCTAGAGAACATGTGAAGTCTTCCTTATCCTCTGCCAGCTGGAGACCCTGGAAGTCAGGCAGGATGTTGGCAACCTTCTTCCTCATCTCCGTCCTCCGCCGCTCCCTCTCGCGCTCCTTCTTCGCCAGGACGGGAAGCTGCTGCCACGCACGGAACGCTTTCTTCTGCAGGCGTCTAAAGGGCTCAAGGAACAAGGGAAACGTTACAGTAACTGTAAATACATATATTTTTGCAGGGATTTAATTTTGCAGTGGAAAGAAGGTTCTCACAGCGTTTTAAGTTTGTGGTCAAATCTACCCCGAGACATATTTGAGGTGTCATTATTTCCACAAAAATAAAACCGATATAAATATTTACAGTAATGCAGAAAATCATCAAGTGCCTTGTTAAACTCACACAGGTTGGTGGCAATAACACAAGAAATGGTATTCATTAATAAAGACAAATAGATCTCTACGACTGAATGAAATATGGAAATTACTTCGGGATGTTTCGAGTGACATCCATCACTCTTCTTCAGTGTCACTAGAAAGTAATCTCTGACTTGTAAAGATAGATTAGCCTTAATAATAAGTATAATAATTGTTTATCTAGATTTCTAACTTTCATCAAGTTGAACGTAAAAAGTAAAGGTACTTTTTATACAACAGATAAAAACAAAGATAGCTTGTATGTGTTCTGGTGCATAAGAGGGAATTTTGTAAAGCAAATGGAAATGGTTTCCCCAGAAATGTCCATGTAAAAAATTCCCCTTTCAATATCTTCAAACTCACATGACATTATGGTCCACAGCCATTCTGTCTTTTTCGATCCCAGCCAGCCTCTCCTCCATGGCGTAATCCATCCACAGTCGGAAGCATTTCTCCCTCATCCTCAGCTGCCGATGCCTCTCTGCCCGCGCCTCCAGGATGGACTGATGCTGGCCATACTGTGAAGACAGTTAAAAGTTAGTTAAAATCCTCCCACACCATAATTATAAGGTGTATAGGGCGGTGCCCATCCCCGTTTCATACCCCTGGGCCACACTGTGGTGCAAATGAATCACTGCAGCAGGGGGCTAGTCCACTGGCAGTGGAGTGTGTTTAACTTCCATACTGTTTCAGAAGTATGTAACATTCTTATAAAGTCTTTGGTATGACTCAATGCACCTCTTGTCCAGAGGTGTCCTACTCGGGAGTTGAACTCGGGCCTTCTGGTTCCAAGTAATCAGAACCAGATGTGGTAAGTAACAGAAGAGCAGACCACTACACCACAGGGAAACCCCATTGTGAAGACAAAACAACTCTTAATGCCTGAATCTCCATTATAAAACCTCTTACATTCAAAGCAACACATCTTTGAAGCCCCTGTCACACATGTATAGGTGACCATGGCCTACCGATCTTCTCCAGACCATGGTTGGGAGTAGGTCGTTGATGAAGGTTTGACATCCTGGTAGTTAGTTGAAGATACTCAATACAAAACTTACTCAAGCAACTGGATAAGCTTTGTAAATTGTCAAATGTTTCAGACAGCATCTGCTGTCTTTTTGTTTGGAGTTAGTCATGAGCAAGGTCATCTGTGGTTGTGAGTTGGTCAGCGAGGTGGCCTACGAGTCTTTAAAAGTCGTCTGCGCAAGTCGTCTACGCCAGATGACTTTTGATTTAGTCGTCTGCGCCAGACAACATTTGATTTAGTCGTCTGCGCCAGACGACTTTTGATTTAGAAACATCAAAGTCGGGAAAGTCATATTCTGCTTGGAATTGGATGAAGAGTAGCAAACGAGCTAGAATAGGAAGGATTCCAGGCTCAACCCAGCTCCAACCTTCTTTGGTGAGTGGTGTGTGACATGGGTTTGAGTCCATCACTACTTAATTACCTTCTACATGATAATAGGCAGAATTGCATTCATTTATTACACCTCCATCACTACAAACTATGACTACACAAAGAATCATAAAAGCATTCCTTCTATACATGTACTATATAAAAGTTTTGTGATGCCAGTACACATTGAATTGACACTAATGATTCAAACAATCTCAGACTCTTACCCTCCTCCACGACCAGAAGCACCTCCTGACAGAGATGAAGTTACAGAACTCGGTGGCCATGTCTGCCTTGTGCTGTAGGATCTCCTGTGTGTAGTCATACCACGGCACCAGGCAGTGTCTCAACAACTCTTCTGTGTGGTGGTCAACAGCAACCTGTAGGATATATTACCAGTGGTGAGAACCAAAGCAGCTGTCAACTAGAAAGGCCGTCAGTTGCTCCTGAGCAAATACAGCATATTTCACTCCCTCCCCAGGCAATAATGGCCGTTTTGTAGTGATCTAAGGCCACACCAATTTTATTCGTTGGTTCTCGATTTTTTTCAAAATTTTCTCGATTTTTTTCCAAAAAAATTGGAGCAACAGGGAACAAACAAAATAGAACTTTGTTTGGTTGTTTGGCCCAAAAATGACATAGTTGAATCATTTGAAGATTTGGCAGGAGAAGAAGAAGAAGAACATGAACAAAAACAATATATTTCACTCTACCCATACTTCCGGTATGGGGAGTGAAACATAAATATTGTAAATGCGTATAAGTTCACAATGATTCAATCTCGCAGAGGTTTTTAGTTTGCAGTTGAAACAAGGTGGTAAGCTGGCAGGAGACAGAACAAGCATTTTTGTGGTGGTTTTAAGTTTGCGATGAAGAGGTTACTACAAAAACCGTGTACATCAAACCACTGCAAACTTATCAATAAATGCATTTACAGCACAGTACACCAAAAGAGAAAAAAATGCAGTCTGCCACACAATCTTAGCTTTACAAAGCTTTATACCAGCTAAACACAGTTAAAGTTAAAATCCTTTCTCACACCTTTTGGTTTGCAGAAAAAAATTCAACCTGGCTAGAGTCCTCCGTGAATAGGTGGCTAGAGTCCTGTTGATAACATCACCTGCACAGTTACATACCGGTAATGGATTGGGATAAACTTAAAATTGATAAACACCTGCATGTTGTGGCGAGACTGGCCCACCAGTTTCCTCCATGCTGCCCACCCCTTGTTCCTGAGTAGACTGTTCCTGTAGTGTTCGTCTGCCGTGGCGTTCAGCTGTGCCTGTCGCTCCAGCCTCTCCTGTTTCTCCAGCTCACGCTGACAGAAAATACAGACAAACTGCCTTTAGAACATGATAAGCATACTCAATGAGATATTAAAACCAGAAATTCTGCTGCAATACCAAGGGAAGCCGCCAGGGGACCCTGATAATTTCTTCCACTGGTCAAGACCTAACCACACACCAAATTTCATATCAATCCATGCACAGCTTCTGGAGTTATGCTCCTAAGCCACAAACACTGTTACAAATGCTGTTACAGACAAGGTGCACCTTCTACCGAATTCATAACCTCCTTGGCCGATGTAATAAATGCTAATGAAGGGGGGAAAAACAGTAAGGGCTTGTTGAAGTTGCTCAGGTACATGTGTAGATCAAACAGACCCTCACAACTACATTGCAAGATGTTGAGATTAGTGAAAAAATACTTGTGGCAATTCTAATGTAGGAATGATACAATGCAAAAATTTGAAAACTAAAAAGGTCCTCTAAACTGGTTCCTGATACACCAACCCCATAGCCCCATATTCTCCAAGCAGAGGTTTTGATCGAGGGGCTAGGAGTGGCCACCCCAACCCCTAGCCCCTTAATCAAAACCTCTGCCTGTAGAATATTAGTCCCGCCCACCTCCGTCAAAATGTATAATAATTGCAAAATAAGAGTGTAGAAATGCAAATATTTGACAGACATGCAGCCACTCTCTCATTGGTTGAACCACTAATTGCCATTCTCTCATTGGTTGAATGGTTAATTGTGATTGACAGCCAGGATTGGTGTATTCCCACCTGTTTAATCAGCCTCTTCTCCTCCCTGACCCTCTCCAGCCGTGCCCTTTTCTCCTCCTCCTCCGCCTGTCTCCTCGCCTCCTCCTCCTCCTGCAGACGGAGTACCTTCTCCTCCTCCTTCCTCCTCTTCCTCTCCTCGATACGGCGCTTCTTCTCCTCCCGTAGAGCTGCACGTTCTTCCATTTCTGTAGGAGGTGGAGGGTTCTCTTCAGTACATTGTATAGCTTACTTCAAGCCTTAGGCCTTAGAAATAGTAATTAATTGCACTCAACCAAGCATGTTGAATTCTGATATATTAACACTTTGGACACACTCTCCTGGCATCAAATGGCATAATGGCTAGGCTAGCGGACATGAGTTCGAAAGGTGTAAATGGGTACCTGACTTCGGTTGGGGATGTAAAAGGCCATGGAAGGGGAGGGTTGGGCTCTACCTTCCAATACCGTGCCCTAGACAACCACCAGCCCCTACGGCCTCAAATTAAAGGCTATAGGACCTTAAGCTTTTTTCTTAACTTTTAAAATTCACTAAATAAACATCTTATAAACAGAGAGATCACTTAACATCATACACACATTTTTCTATCTACGATCTCTCATGTTGTCAATGACATGTCAAAGAGTGGGACAGTGAAGAACTTACTTTTGACAATCGGATCTGCATCCTGTAGAGCTTTGGCCCTGGACTTGGAGGAAGAGGAGTTTCTAGACACAGCAGTGGAAGGACCTGACACACATGTGTCTGTCTGGGACCTGAAAAGAATGATGAATAAGAAACTGAAAAATCACTTCTGGAAACACAGTTTACTTTTAGTATAACAGAATGTCCTGCTTTGCACTGTATATCATAGACAAGTGGTATTACTGCCACTGTTGACATAGGGTAAGTGACCTGTCAAGGTCTATACGGTGTCATAAGACATTGTTGGTTCCTATTACCACCGAATGAACGACTGAGTTCGCAAAGCGAACGAGGTGGTTTATGGGGTGGTTTCAGGAACCGACAATAAAGGTCAGTGAACACTAAACAGGAGATAGCTATTCATATGTTGAATATGGAGAAGCATGATTACTTAGTTAGCTATTGGAGGAGAACAAGCCTTTAAACGGTTTTTCATTCTGCTCTATCCTACATGTACAAGTATATATCATTCTGATATCTATTGTCTCTGTGTACAAATAAACAAAACAAAAATCTGTGTCCACCTCTGTTCCTAAGAACCACTTACATTGCAGATGAGGCATCAGTGCTGTCACTCCGAGCTGAATCTGGTCTTGACCTTTGGCCCTTTGCCCCCTGACCTGCGATGGCCTCTTCAATGGCTTCCCTAGCTGCTGTTGCCTTCTGCATGTCCTGTTGGCAGATGATGAGCCTCTGTTGCTCCTGCAGCTCTTCAATCAGTCTTTTCTGCTCCTTGATTTGTCTCTTTTGTTCCTCTAGGGCTTGCTGTTGGTGACTGTACCTGTGTTCGTAAGTGTTGGGGACATACGGCTTCTTTGGTTGGACAAGTTTGTCCTTCTCTTGCCTGTCCTGATTGGCCAATTCTAATTGTGTTAGATGGGCTAAGGCATTGTTACTGAGGCCCAGGTGTTTCTTGTTCACCTGCCAGGGTTCGGTGGGTTTGGCCAGCCTCCTGGCGTGTTTGCCCTTGTCCTTTTCTGACCTTGAAGACACAGGTTCGCTTCTGTCGGTGCGTACTAGAGGTGCTGATGCTTGTCTCTTCACAGGCTCCTCGAACAGCTCATCCTGTCATACATGCACAAGGTAGTACAAGATGACATGAGTGGTATATTTCAGCTTAGGTCTACATGTAAAGGGAGACTGGAGGGTACTAGGGGGTTATCAAAATGTAGATTCTTTATAATGCAACTGCTACCTAGTCCAAATTCAATGTCAACTTGCAATTATGTTTTTGGATTCATAAAAATATCATCTACTTAACCAGAACACTTGCCTCTAGAGTTTATTCACCTTTTAACAAGTCAAGGTGACCTGGTGTGCTTGGTCAAATTTAGGTGTACATCACAGGCCCTTGTCCAGTCACTGGATGACCAATTATGCACTTTTCTATGCAAAGACTTTTACAAGGTGCAGTGAAGGAAATTGAACTATAATTTCTTGAAAACCATGCATGTTCACGTCAGTTTTATCAAGCCAATGACTAAATTTGTATACATTTGTATGTATGATCAATGTAAGGAAAATTCCCCAATAGGTGAAGGCCCCTAACTTGTAAACAGTTCTACCCCCTCAGACAATCACTACAACCTCCAAATCAGAAGACGCCACCAATCAACGCTCAGCAAAAGCAAAAGACATTCAATGTCCTTCATACCACGAGCCCTAAGACTTTACTACAGTAACGACTCTCGGTAGTCCACGCATCAAATATCTAACATAATTGCTTCTTTGTGCAATAAACCAAATGAATACTACTACTACTACTTCTTGTTGAGACCATGCCATGTACCATGTCTCAATATGTTTCGTTTATGTCTCAGAGGCCTTCAACTTTGACATATGACCTACAATGCATCACACTGCACATGTGCAATTCAAACCATGAAGTAGCTTATATCCAGCACCTTTGGAGTACATTGTACTTACCACTGTTCTCTGACCGTTCTCCATCCTGTCTGACCTGACCCCGCCCCTCCCACTGGTGATGTCCTCCTCTTCCTCCTGCCTGGCTGACCACAGCTTCCCTGAGGCTGCAGCCTCCAGCAGGGCAGACATCTTAGTTCTGTTGGCAACATTAAAGTTGAAGTATCCCAGACATCTTGATAAGACGCAAAGGGGTGCGCCAATCTCCATTTCTGTAATCCTTGGGCCACATATTTGTGCAAGTTACTACAGCAGGGGGCTAGTCCACTGGTAGTGATGTGTGTTTAACTTCCATATTCTTTCCCAAATGCTGAGTGTTAAGCAGAGAAAGCAGTATGTACTATTTCTAGAGTCTGTAGTAATTGACCCGGTCGGGAGATCGAACTCACGACCTATGTGCAAGGCGAACACTCTACCCACTAGGCCATTGCACCGGTTACATTCTCATTGTTATAATTGAAATGTTGCTTTTTATGCATTTTTATATATCAACCGGTCGGTAATATGCATTGGCCTTTTCAAATGGTTACGACCGTATACAAGACAGAAAGGTGCATCTCTGACCTGGTCTCCTCCTGTTTCCTGTACAGCTCCTTCCTGTCCTGTTCCCAGTGTGCGTACAGCACCCAGGCCTGTAGACAGCGCTGCAACACACGTCTCCTGTCGTGTTCAACAGCAGCCTGCTGCTTCCTGAAACAGCATCAACATGTAACATTGGTCTGCCTAAATCCACAGTGTAACCTACATTTGTTGTACAGTCAAACCTGTATTAGCGGTCACCTTTGCATAGCGGCCACCTGCCCATAGTGGTCACTTTTTGTCGGTCCCTTGGATTTTTCCCATTGACATAAGCATTAAGAATTAGGCTATAGCGGTCACCTGTCCAACGCGGTCGCGGCCACACGATTTTCGGTCCCGCGGGTCTGGAAACACTGCAGATAACGGTCACGGCGCATGGTCGCCACAAGATTCGGGAGCCTTCTTTGAAATCCCCGAGGAAAAAATGTCATTATAACTGCAGTGTTACCCATGAAAATGTTGTACATGACCTCAAGCGCCATCTTGCAGCTGTTGTTTTTTCTCCCGGCAAGGAATCCGACCCAAACAGGCTGATTTTACCGTGAAATTCCGCAATTATTTGCTGATAAATGATGTCGCCGCGCAATTGAAAATGACACGGTTGTCTTTGGCAACATTTTGGTCGCATGTGCTCCGGATTGGGGGCGGATCGATGGATCGACTTGGACTTAAATTTGCTTGTGGAAAAATCCGGACCTACCGAAAGCAGTCATCTTGAGCCGATGGTCGTCTTGTGGAAGTGGTCCGTAGACCAAGTTTGACTGTACATGTATGTGAATAAATGTTTCTCAGTGGGTACAGAAAACATGTGCCACTTATTTCTCGTGGTCAATCAACCGTTTCTATAGAGCGGCCACCTGTCCATAGCGGTCGATTTTGGCCAGTCCCTTGAGTGACCGCTATAGGCAGGTTTGACTGTATATCCATTGCTTTTAAAAATGGATTATTGAGGGAATATACTAAATGCAACATCAATAATCCCACCAGAATTGCAAACTTGAGAGACTCTAATGTTCAACACTATAGAAAAATTATAAACAATGTAGAGCATCAGTGACAAAGGTAATCAATAATATTGGCATGAAACAGAAAGAAATGATGGTTAATTCTTTTGCAAAACTAGTGTCCATTAATTCTTGCCAAAAACGAAAAACGCACCGTATTCAGGTCGACTAGTGTTAGTAACTGCAAATTTTGAAATACTTACGACGGTTTTATTTTTGCTGTGACCTCTCCACGAGTATGCATTTCCAATGTATTTATTACATATAACTGTACTTACTGATACGTTTCAACTATGAATTTATAATAAAGTAGACACCGTTGAAACTTTGTCCCTCCTTAAACACTGAAAATTTACAGCAATCAAACATATCAACTTACCTTTTCATGTGTACCAGGTCTCGTTGGTACTTCCTTGTTTCTTTGTCAGTCTTCTTGGACAGTACGTACGTCCTCCATGCATTCCAGGCTCGTAGCGTTGCCTTCCAGTCAGCCATGGCTCTGGCCTTGCCGTACTGGACTCTTCTCGCCACGATCAACCGGTACCAGGCTGAGAAGTGCCTTTGTAAACACTGGGGGAAGGAGATCATTAAACATCTTAGAATCATTTGCTCAGCTAGAGATGGTCCATATTTGCTAAGGTAATGGTAAAGGCCCCATAGCTTTTTCGAGTCTGTAGAAGCAGTGGGTTGTTAAACCACTGTGTCTACAGCACGGTATTGAAAGGCGAAGCTCGACCATCTTCTTTTCCTTGCTTTTTACCTCCCTAACTGATGAAGTCAGGCACGCATTTTACACCTGGGTGGAGTAAGGAAAGTTGTGTAAAGTGCCTTTCCCAAGGACCAACATCTAGCCAGGAAACGAACCCAAGACTTCTCAATTTTGTGTACCCTAGCCCTCCTTGACTAGCCTAACCACTCGACTATTCGATGCCACAGCTAACATGCATATAACGTAGACATCCAAAAGGTACTGATATTTAATACCAAGAATGCAAACAAGGTACAGAAAGTTTACCCTTAAGTTGTGTCTCCTCCTTAAAGTGTCCACCTCTGCATTTTTGTTCAGCTGTCTCAGCCGGTCTTCTTCTTCTTTCTGCCAGTGCCTGAGGTATTCAGAGTCCAGGTCCTCCCGTTGTCTCTGTCGCTGTTCCAACAATCGAGCCTCATCCGCCTCTCTCATCTGTCGTTCCCTACAAAATATGTTTGAACAATGTATGTCATCATCAATCACTAATGTCTCTTCTGCTTGCTGACTTCCCTTCACAAAAGCACATTGTATAATATTATGCACATACACACACATACACACATGCACAGTCATCGGGACTAGCCAAAACGGTATCATGCAAGAAACCGTCCAGGGAGGAAGAAAGAGGGGTAGGCAACGGAAAGGTACATTTAAACCTGTCGTAATGGTCATCACTGCACAAGGACCACCTGGCCATTGTGGCAACTTTTAGTGGTTCCTTCGATCATTTTTTTCATTGACACAAACATTAAGGGTCCAGTCTACAGTGACTGTACAGTCTCCAAGTCCCTAGTACTATAGTCAGGTTTGAATGTACCTTTGCTTTTCAAGTGTCAATCATTCACTGGTACCAGTTAAACTGATGAGAGAAAGAAAAGACATAGTTAAACATGCAAGCATGCTTCCTCTTATTGAACAGGGTTTCATTTGTAGTTTTTACAATCTGTCAGCAGCTGTCTTTTATTCAAACTAGAGACCACCCTGTATCTGTATCTTTATAGCCGGTAAAACCGCCCTTTGGCGTAACACACCAGCTTTGCAAGCACACGGCACAGTGGCAGTTATATCACACTGAGCGCTCGAGCGACCTTTGCACATTTAACTGCAAGTGTTGTTTAAAGCTATCTAGTGAGGATGCTCAGTATTTGGTGGCAATGAGTTCCACTCTACTACGACAGTTCTGGGGTAAAACATATTTTTAGTATTATCATTACTATTGGGTAGGCCACTACTCTCTCTTCGCAGCCAGGGGCTGAATAGTGAGGAGCACACAATTGGCGGGGCTAAATCCCAAGGGTCTGGAGCATTTGCCATTCGGCACTAACTCAGGTGACCTCAATGCGACAATTGCCCCATGGGCGGCCATAGGACTGTAGGTTTTAAGTTATTTAGTGAGGATGCATATTGAACTGAACTGAACGGTGTGATACTGACTTTTCCCTGGCCTCCATCTCCAGTCGCTGCTGTTCGTACATCTCCTTCCTCATGTGCGCCATGATGTGCTGGATCTCCTCCTCCTCACGCTTGGCGCGGAGGGCCTTCTCGCGCTCTTCCCGCAGCACCATCTGGGCTGCCTAGACAACAACGATAAACGCAAACGCGTTCAATCAGATCATTCATTTCAGTAGCAGGGTATATTGTCAAAGAAAGGGGTTGCTAGCACTTCCCCTTTAACATGCTCCAGGCACCTCCTCGAATGCGGGACCCCTATTTTAGGTCCCTTCCAAAAAATGGGTGCAGCCCCAACCATGATGCCCTTCCCAGGATTGAACCAGGGTCTCCTATTTAGCAACTAACTAGAACCAGGAGCTCAACTATGAGGCTGCTACCTAGGGACATCCTTATTTTGTTTTCACAGGATACTCCGATACTGTGTTTGTTTATTTCGCATAATCACTCCAGTATATCACATTGAGACCAAGCTGTGAGGTTTGATCCACTCACACAAGGACGGGCCCCTCCTCTTTTCGACAAGTGCGGTGGGCTCTTAAACATGCGCAAGGCATGGCTCTCCTAAAACGCACCTCAGACCTCAGGCTTCATGTCACATCCGCAAGAATGACTCTAACCGAAGCTACATGTAGGTACTCGTTTTCACCTGAGTTGAATGAGGAAAAATCTTTTACATAAAGTGACTTTCTAAAGGGCACAACATTGGGGTACACTAATTTCATTATTGCACATCTGATTTCTCACCAACATACCTGGAACTTTGCATCTTTTTTCCTTTGCTTCGCTCTTCTCTTTTGTTCCAGCTCTCTCTGCCTTCTGTCCCTGGCCTCCTTCACCTGTTCCAAAAAAAGGGCACTCCAGTTCAAACACTCAGGAAACAATCTTAAGGTGAAAGGAGACAAAAGTTGAATTATGAAGCATTAGAGGAACTTCTGAAAGGATTGTGGTCTATTGGACTTTGCTGCAGAATTGAAGCACACACACACAGAAAGGCACTCTGTCACATGGCATGCATTTCAGTTTTACATTGTATCTATTGGATCACTTCAGCCAAAATCTAAAAAAGGAGAGGGACTCCCTATCTATTGGCCTTGATTTTGTCAAGACCGTAGCCGTAAATACAACATTAGTAATTATAATAAAAATGTTGATGTTTTTTATTGGTCAGAAATTACCCGTGCAATGGCAGCCTTTCTAGTGCTGAATTGGTGTAGTCTTTACAACCACATAATACACATGGGCAACAGATACATATTTGCTCCACACTTGCATTTTGTAGAACTGTCACAAGGGTCTGGGCGGCTGCCATTGGGTGCCACCAGGTGACCTCAATACGACCTTCCCCAATCGAAGTCAGGTACCCATTCACACCTGGCTAGAGTGAGGAAAGTCGTGTAAAGCCCCTTTCCCAAGGGCACAAGATCGGTGACCTGACAGGATTCGAACCCAGGACCACTTGGTTCTGAGCCGAATACTCTGCCATTACGCCACACAACCCCAAACCCCTAGGAAGACTAGGCCCTCCTCATCACCTTTCTATGTCTCATCTCCATGGTCATGTTTGGGTCCTTCCTTGGTCTGGAGTCCTCTGCAGCTTCCAGCTCCTTCAGTGTGGAGTCATCCAACACCTCCAGGTCCATCATACCTGACAGGATCTGCTGCACTGCCGAGTCATCGTCATCATCCTCAATCCGGCTGTAGAAATCTACATGCGCATAAAAATTGTATCCTTGTAATTTACATTTCATATCATTTCAGTCATTGTAACATCCACAGTTTGTTTCAGTTTCAACACCACGAAAACCTCATTTCCACCACGAAATTAATTCGCAGTGAAAATAGTTGAATTTACAGTATTGACAATCAAAATGAAATAAAAAGACAGTACACTTAGTGGGACATAGGGCAGTATGTTGCCTTGCTGTTTAAGTAGCAGCCTGGCAGAGTATGTTTTTACTAGGAGAGGTTGCTAGCCCTTCCCCTTTAACGTACTCGAGGCACCTCCTCGAACATGGGACCCCATTTTACGTCTCTTCCGAAAGACGGGTGTACGGTAGCTCCAACTGAGATGCCCTTCCCAGGATTGAACTGGATAGGATAATTACCATCTGATTGGAACCAGGACTTCAACTGTGAAGCTGCTACCAGTTGAGCTACATCTTGTATTCTACATTACATATCCACTTTCATTTTTACCATTATAACAGCCAGAGTTGGTATTTGTCTTGGACCTTTTGAGTACTGAAATCTTGAAATGTTCATAGTGGTTTATTTATGTGGTTTTCACAGTGATCTCTCTACGGCAAATTTGTGACATGGCAAACACATGCATGTGTTTCCAATATATTTTACTGTACCACAGAATCGTTTCAACTGAAAAATGTGTCCGAGGATGCAAGGACACATGCCTTTCGGGAACACTGTCCATAACATTCGTTTTCGTTCCCAGTGGCTGCCCGTCTATTTCGAGGCCTGGGCGGTGATTAATTTCTCCCAGCTTCAAAGCGTGACCGTCCTTTGGATTGGGGAACATCCAGCGCTGTCCCCTTTTGAAATGTCAGCCTAAACAAAACCCAGCCTCATCAATTATGATCGTTTTTCATATCTTTGGAGACCTGGGTGGGTTGCAATTAAATTTACACAGTGGTGCTACTACATATGAGGACGCCGATTAATTATTTTGTTCAGACAACCCATATGTACATATGAAATGAAAAGCTTCTACATGGTATGAATCAACACACACATCTAAAGGTGGTTATTTTGACATGCCTTTTAGCCAGTGATCTCTAGTGGTGCGGATCGGTCCGGCCGGACCGGTTCCGGACTTGTAAAACGTTTAGGTTCAAGTCCAAAAAAACCTAAACGTCTGGAAACAAGTCCGGACTTGAAAAAAAATTCTCTCACTTATACACTCCTTTTTGTTTTAAACCTTCTTAAACCTTCCTTAAATCGTGAAATTTGCACTAGAAAAATATTAAAACATTGCTGTTTTTGTGTTTATAACTGAACTCTTGTGTTAATTACTGACTGTATATAATTCCGTATATATAGTTTTCAAATTACGTGTTAAATATCTGCCAATATGCAATTCTACATGTAACACGAAAAAATATTCCAAAATTATTGTTCAGGTCCGGACTTTCAAGTCCGGACCTGAACCTAAACCTCTGGACTCGAGTCCGAACCTAAACCTAAACTCGGGTTTAGATCCACACCACTAGTGATCTCAGATAATGACAGCGATGTAGATACAGAAATGTTCGCGGTGAACTTTCAGCGCAAACTTAAAAGTTAAACCACCCCGAAACTTTATGCGCACCTATGACTGTAGCCATTGATAGGAGAACTACCGAGAGCAATGGAGGACAGGGAGGACTGGAGGAGGAAGGTAATGTTCATCCGTGACACTCTCACGACAAGATGATGATGATGACTGTAGCGCTACTATTGTTTCAAACAGGAACTTAAAACCACCGCAAAATAAAAACCACACAGAACTTAAAAATGCATTTACAGTACCTCGAGCCCTCTGTGAGGCAGATCCATCTGTTGTGTCGTCAGTGAAGGTGTAATTCTCCTCCAGTAGACTGTCCAGCATGCCGTCTGCCGGGGAGTTCCCGGCTGTGGCCTTGGCAGACGGAACCTCCGACCAGTCCTCATCATCCACGTCGAAGTCCAAGTTCACCTTCTCACTCATCCAAGTGCTCAGCAACTCTTGGGCTGAAACAATAAAGGAATAGTACAGGCTTTTAGCTAGGATTTATAGACAGGGTATCCAAAAATTGGGGGGGGGGCAGACTTCATTACTTAGTATTGGGCTCTATGGGTTAACATTTACCCAGTAGCTTTGCATATCAATCAATTTTCATGTTGTCCCAGTTTCTGGTATGAGGAGGAAATGTCTGACCTTCATTATAGGTTGCGTCATGTTCCCTGAGCTGGTCGACTGTCTCCAGGGCCGCGGCGTGGCCATTGGTCCTGCCCGCCGCCCGCGGGCCTAGCGCCGCCACCGCTGCTCGGTCAGACGCCTTCTGTACTTTCTGTAACGTGTGAAATGTCAATCAAAACAAGATCTCAATTAAAGGTAAATGATTAGATATGTTGAGTGTAAGAGTGAGGTGACTGTATGATCACTGAAGATGAAAATTCAACAGTTGCGACAGACTCGTAAAAGTAGTCTCCTTATTGTATATGGTACGGGGGAAATATGAATATTTGTATGTACTATGTGTCTGTTCTGGCGTTGAGTGTTTAAAATTTGAGATGGTGGCTTCCCCGGTTGCGCCCCTCAGCTGATTTCAGTAGACTGTCATCCGTGTTTATATTAATATGATTGTTAACTAGTTAGTTTGTATAAAAAGGTGAGGTGGGCATTCCTCCCTTCGGAGAGAAGGGGCCACTGCAGGTCATTGAGCTTGCGTTATACAGTTACACGTATTAGGGTTGAGGTGTCAAGTTACCAAGTTGTCCTGATACTGTTAATCTGATGTAGTCATACCTTTATCCAGTCTTGAACATCATCCACTGCTGTCAGACTCTGCACATATGCATGGAATGAAACAAAATTTAGATCATAACAAATCATGTTTGGTATACAAATACTGCCTTCAGCCTAAGCCTACATCTCAGAGGTATACTAGTACTATGGTTGTTTAGGCTGCATTATGCTCGGCCATAACTTACACTTATCAAGTTCTGATCAAACATGTAGTGTCGGTAACGTTAACGATCAAATTATATAAATTGCAACACAAAATTTCTAAAGCTACTCTAAGTTGAACTGTACGCATGTAACAGTACTATACGTTCTTCCACAGTGCTAGAGAAAGCTTCTATCGGAGATCTCTTACCATGTACAAATATACAAACACAGAAAAAAGTGGCTGACCAAAAAGAAAGAACGATAAACCTTTTGTATGATGATAATTATCTTGATTAGATCAACTCACCTGTTTGGAGAGAGCCCCAGAACTATCACCGGTCTGAGATTGGGAGGGAAACTTCTCTGTTCTCCTTCTCCATTTGAACAAACTCGGGTTACTCTGCGCCATGTTAACCCCCTGTACCTTACACTCACTCTGTGACTACCACATATACTGGCGGTTGCCGTTCAGATGTTGTTTTACGCTACTTTGTAAACAAACTATTTCTTTTCACCTGCCCGTCCGCCATATTGTTTTCCGTCAACTCACGTTCCCACACACATCTCGCGAGAACTTACGAGAAAAGATCCGGGAGGTCAAAGGTCGCGTTAAAAGGTGTCGGCGATAGATGGAAATTTGTTTTTCATAGATCAAAGAATATTAGGGCAGAAATATAGGGCTCGGTCTGTTTTTTGATGTAATAGTGCAACGGAGGGAAATACTGAGCCTTTGGAGTCCAAACAGACTGAAATCGCGGTTGGTTCAGGTGGTGGCGGCTAATGGCAAGAGATATACGCCACCGTCTTGAGGATGATAAATGAAGGATGAAGAGGAGCTGACAGACAGCAGGGTAAGTCTGTGTCCAAGGAAGGTGTGTGTGTGTGTGTGTGTGGTACGGATATGGAAATCGGTGGTCAAAAAAGGGGCGTAGAAAGTGACAAGTACGACTATGTTTCATTGCTTCATAATTTCCATTTCATTCATTTGTCACCTCAGACCATCTAGGCCTGATGAATGTAACGTTGTGTGTGTCTGTGTGTGTGAGCGTTCGTGTGAGCGTTTAATTGTGTATTTATGTGTGTGCGCACATTTGTGTGTTTGTGCACGCGCGTATGTGTGGGTATATGTTGTGTGTGTGGGTGTGTATGTGTGTGTTCGTGCGCGCATTTGTGTGCTTGTGTGTATGTGCGTTTGTGTTGTGACTGTGTGTGTGTGTACATGTGTGTGTGTATGTTTTATGTGTGTTACGTATGCGTGTGTGTATGTGTGTGTGTTGATTTGTGTTTGCGCGTTCATTCGTGTGTGTAGTGCATGCCATGTATGTGCGCCAGGGTGCGTGCACGTATATGCCTCTGTGTGTGCGCGCGCGTGTGTGTGTGCGCGCGTGTGTGTACGTGTGTGTGCACTCTTTAATTTATTGCCTTCGTCTTAGGCAGAAGGTTATATTTTTGGTTGGGATTTGTGGAGTGATGGTGTTGGTGATGTAACTCTTGATGCCATGAACGGATGTTGATCATTTTTTGTAGGTAAGTTACTGTGGGTCAAGTTCGAAGATGGGCCTTCTGGCGGGTTTCTTCGGTGCTGCAGTGGACCTTTTGTGTTTGTTGGTTTGCTTGTTGGCGGTATAACTCGATAGACATTGGATGGATCGTGATAAAATTTAGGTTGGTGGGGATCGGGAAAATGAAGGTCAAGTTCAATAATGAGCCTCCTAGCGGCTACCTATGGTACTGCAGCGGGACTTCAAAGTTTTTGGGTTCAAGTTCTGGATGTGGTATGGTCATGATTTTTGAGTGGTGGATAGCTTTTGGGGCAGGAAGGAAGTTGTGTAAGTTTGGCCCCCTAGTGGCTTGTATGGAACTACAGGGGGCATTTTTGTCTAAAACTTTGGAAGACCTGGACAACTCAAGCAGCATTTGGTTGATTTTCATTGTTTTGGGTAGGTAGGAACCTTTGGTGATGATGACCATAATGTGATGCATCTTATGCAAATCAGGGACTTTACACAATTAATGAGGAAAAGTTGAAATTCCCTTTCAATGTTTCATATTTTGCGATGGCAACCTATATACGAGGACACCATATGGGCATTGTGACTCGAAATAGCTGGACGCAGATGTGCCCACTAATGGAAGGGGATCGTTTTACCTTGACGTTGGATTAGAACGCACCTAAGATGTCTAAACTACACACAAACAGATTCTGTGAGTAGATTTCCCTGAGAGAGCACAGAAAATAATAACGAAATCAAAACGTTGTTTACACTTGGACTCTTTTGTTGTTATTTTCTCTGTGCCCTCAGAGCCCTTAACAAATTTCATTGATTAAAAAAATGAACCTTTTTTACACTTTGTATGCTTTGTTGTCTGTTCAGGCATACTAAGTCTATACTTTTAATTTTCATTTTGTATGATATTCCAATTATGAAGTCAACGGCTACATCGCGATCGCCGTCAAGCGGAATGGGTGGCCTTCAAATGAAGTCAATGTCGGGAAAACGTCATCGCCTTCCTTCTAAAGGTGTGGTTTGAGGTTAGGTCATGGAGTCTGTTAGAAGCTGATGGATATTAATGTCTGCCGGTGAGTGTCAGTCTCTGTCCTTGGTGCTGATTGATCAGTGTTCCATTCCGTCAGACACAACTTAAGATATCACCAGCTATATATGAATGATGTTTTTGGTGTTCATTTTTACGCGATAGGATTTAGCATGTGTCAGTTGCCATCAAATATAGGATTTGTGACGTTAGCTCAAAGACGGTATATCCTTTGCTAATTTCCGTTAACAGCCTCTGTCCACTCCCACGTATGTCCTTGTCCCTGTTCTCTTGCTCTTATACACGCACAGCAAACAAAAATAGCACATCAATCAATGAATGTACGCTCATGTAGTAGCTATAGCCTCCTTTGTAGGCCTTCTAGGAGCTGCAGGGTTTACTCCAAATGAGAGAATAAACACAGCTGCTCCTACATGTAGCTATAGAAAGCCTGCAAGGGAGGCTAATTAACAGAGGCTGTGACCAGACAATACTGCAATTTTCTCAGTTAATGGCTTAGAATATGCAACACAAAAAAGGTTCGTTAATAGTTACACAAGCCACAGGTTTTTTAACAAACAACTATATATGGTACCTAGACTGAGACCTTAAGGCATTTGAACGAATGAGTATAGAAATGGCATCCTTTAGATATTCAAGCCCATTTGTGGCTTATGTGCAGTTCTTGCGCATTCCCCTATTATACACAGTCCCTGGGACCCAGATCCCTGAGGGCAGCAGTTTCTGACGTCAGCAGAATTCCAATCGAGTTTCTCTTGTTAATTGTCCCGGCCATCTGGAAGGGAAGCCGAGGTCGAGAGCTCTCCACAGAACAGTGGAGCGTCCGGAGTTATTACCGCTTCCTGACATATCCAGGAGACGACTGACGATAGAAAGTACGTCAGCCGTCGCTATGGAATTGCAAGTCAGCTGGGGCCCATACCCGTCTGAAACAGGAAAATATTAAACACAACAGATCTTTGTATATTTCTCATTTTTATTTCATTTACCAATCCACATCGACGCAGTGATTAAAATGCAACCACGTCTCTACATCGTCCACTAAGCTCTATTTCCTCTCTCCCTCAGCTAGTAACAGCCATACGTCAAACCTTCGCCAATACACCGATGCTACGTGCTACTCCTCTTCCCTGAGTTTTACGTTATGCAAACGGGCAATGACCTTAGAAAGATTGTCCAAATTTACATAAACTAGAATCGATCAGCAAAGTCTTTTTATCCACAACTACGATGGGTTACCACACCACAGAGTGATGTGGTTCTCTGAACGCAATTTCATCAAATTCGTCTCCAAGGAAAATCGTGAGTCATTGTCACAGGCACGGATTTCTTGAAGTGGGATTCTGGTCATGTATGGCGGAGACAGATGTATCGCTCACTTCACACTTGTGGTGGTTAGTCTAATCTGCATCTCTGGCGTGGTGAATATAGTGAGTAATTAAATGTGGTGAGTACGTCAGGGGAAACCTGCTGTTGTATCGTGAGAGATATGTCAGGTAGAGATTGTGATCTGGCGGAATCGGCGATTCTACCAGTAGAGATTTCATGCGATCCGAGACTTTATTGACAGAGATCACATTCAAGATCTATGTTAGTACAATTGGCGATTCTACCAATAGAGATCGCGATTCAAGCCATGTTTGACACTCACTTGAGATATTGCAATCAGGATCTCTGCCGGTACATTCGGCCATTCTACCAGTAGAGATTGCGATCTGAACCTCTGTTGACAGAGATCGCTATCAGGATCTATGCCATTACACTCTACCGGTACAATCAGCGATTCCTACCAGTAGAGATCGCAATTGGAACCTTTGTTGACAGAGATCAGTGGGATCGTGATCAGTGATCAGGGATAGAGGGAGCAAAAGATTGATAGAGGGAGCAAAAGATTGATAGAGGGAGAAGCAGATTGATAGAGGGGGTAGCAGATAGAGGGACTAGCAGACTGCCAGAGAGAGTAGCAGATGAATAGAGGGAGCAACAGATGGATAGAGAGATTAGTAGATGGATAGAGGGACTAGCAGATTGGTAGAGGGAGTAGCAGATTGGTAGAGGGAGTAGCAGATGGATAGAGGGAGCAGCAGATGGATAGAGGGAGTAGCAGATGGATAGAGGGAGTAGCAGATGGATAGAGGGAGTAGCAGATGGATAGAGGGAGCAGCAGATGGATAGAGGGAGGAGAAGATAGGTATCTAGGGAGTAGCTAGCAGTGTCCCATTGTGCACATGGCCTGATTCTCCAGGAGGCCACACACCT
This sequence comes from Branchiostoma lanceolatum, assembly GCF_035083965.1. Lineage (NCBI taxonomy): Eukaryota > Metazoa > Chordata > Leptocardii > Amphioxiformes > Branchiostomatidae > Branchiostoma > Branchiostoma lanceolatum. Next base: position 9,259,208 of record NC_089725.1, read on the forward strand.
GGCAGCAGAACGCTGACTGCACCTCCCCGTGATGCCCCCTAGGCATTCTTGAAGCCCGCAGGATAAAGTAAAGGAAAGAATTGTTTTAGGGGAGCTGCCAAAAGGACTAAATCAAGCCCCTACATTGATCCAGGGGCTTGTGTTATAAGTAATAACTTTATACTTTAGCTTGACTATACCGTAGCTCCCATAGCCAGGCCCAATCAATCATAACATACAATATTTCAAGGAGGATTTAGTCCAGCCTCGTTAGTTTTTTTCCGCTTCGGAAGGGCTCTACTCTGACCTTCCGAAGTGGAAGAAAACTAAGTCTCCAGCCTAAATTAATGAAAGAAACATGCTTGTACCACATGTCCCATTGGAATATTGCCGCCAAATACATTTGCAATGAGCTTTTTAATTGGAGGATGCCTAAATATTCATATTTCTGAGAGAATAGATTTTTTGCAAGTCTTGTAAATCAAGAATGTTATGATTAGATTTCAGGAGAAAAATATTTAATACATGTATATTCTATAGGCATATTGGTAAGAACATGTCAGTATGATATACGTCAGTAGTATAGCACTGTTGTATTCTGTTAATAATCTGAAAGATAAATCGTGTTATGTGGTAACCACATACATATAACTCAATTTATTAAAGGAATACACATTGTGGTATGTGGTGTGGTATAAACTCCATATTCCTGTAATATTAAAGGGAAGAACTTATACATATAATTTTACTTTGATGTTGCCTAATTGCACACATATCCACTGTGCACTGGCAGCGTAGTATAGTATAGATTTGATTATGGAAGGTAAATAAGGTGATTTAATTGTATGGATGACATTTGAAAATTTATGCGAGAGAACGAAAAGAAAAATTCTGCTAAAGTTTCAACATTGTAGGAATACAAAGCACAGTTGTGAGTTCCAAAGAGGTGGGTTTTTTTCAGAACAGCTGAAAACTAATGAGTGCATTGATGTCATCCATAGAATTGAATAAGTGTGGCCTAACCCTGTTAAATGCCTCTGCAAGAAGTGCCACCGGCTCTATACACAGCTGCCTTTCATCCTGCACAGATCATCAACAGCGCCGGGAGTGACGTCAGGAAACGCACCGCCAGCTGAGCCGCACCATGGGGAGCGGACTGAGCACGGATTCCGACTACAGCGATCTGGAGACCACGATTAACGGGTGAGTGCTTCACGGGCTAGCTTTCTTTCCAGGCTTTCTGGCTAAAGCTCAGGTGTTTATTTTCCGGGGAGCGCTGATTCGCCATTTTTATCATATTTCATCTTTTGCTGGAGAGGAACCTGGCCCCGATATGTTGAAAATCGCAAACAAATTACAATTTCTCCAGCAAAAGAACCCGCATGGCCCCGATATGTTCAAAATTGTGAATCAACGCTCTCCCAAAAATAAAGGTCGCCACCGGCCAAAAACCTGCAGAAGAGGCTACCACAGGCGGCAACAATTAACATCACAGTAACCCACGTGTCAGCGACGGTTGTGCTGTTAATATCATAATACTATACGACGGGTTATCTGAGAACATTGGCAGCAGTTTGCCACTACTGTAAAGTCTTTCTCAGTGGCTGAAGTGTCATATTTTCTCATCCCAAAGACGTGTTAGTCTCAATACATTTTGAACGTAGATGAATTATATACTTGTATGTGGTGTTGTTGTTCTTTATAAAACAAAGTACATATTGTAATTTACCATGACTGTCATAGTTTAATGCATTGTCCTACGCAGAGCCAAAACCATGTCTATGACGCCATATTCTTGAACTTTGCATTCAAAATTGTAATCTTCAAATAGGCCAGTGGAGAGCTTGGATATTTTGGTGCATGGATATTTTGGAGCATGTCTATGCTACACTAGATACAATGCCATCTGTATCTTCCAATTGTTACTGTAGTTATATGTATCATTCAATCTTGTAGCACTGTAGCACACTATTTCTGCACTTTTGTCTTGTCAATAAAGATTTCAGTCACCTGAAATGTTAGATAAGCTTGACCTCATGATCAACAACTGGATAAAGTTGCTAGTTGCTCTTTAACAGTTTCCAACGCTATCACCCCTTGCAGTGTTAATAACCCACTGCACGTCGCATGCACGCTGAACGACATCAAACAACTGGCATGGGTGCTGGAGGTGGAAGCCTACAACCTCAGCGAGTGCGACAGCAATGGCGAGACACCGCTCTACATAGCATGCAAGAAAAGCCACCATAGGTATAAGGTCACTTTGCTCTGTCCATGTACGCTGTATGATGTCATCCACACGCATTGTTAACACCACATGAACTACATGTACTTTAAATATCCATGTATAATGTGTAAATTACGTTTGGGGCCGCATCTGTTAGCAGCGCCATCTTGCTGCAGTACGTAACAGAAACAGTCACCTGTACCCTGAGCAAGATGACAGATGGTCACCAAAACGTTGGTCTTTGATAAAATACTTGGTTGTGTACGTTATCCATCCACAAGTAGATGTGATGAACTTAGGTCTCATCTAGAGATTTGTATTGCGAAGAGCTAAGATACTAATGCCATTGTGTAATGGTCAGAAATGCATGATCATGGTGTGTCTGACAAACTGCATGCCGGTATGCATACTTTCAGTTACCATTTGGTAACGTTTTGTTACTCTCCAAGCAGAGGAGGGGTTCCGGCAGGTTTTTGACGTGTTTTTAGGCGTTTTTGTCGGGCTCTCTACTTTGTCATTTTTTTTGTATAGCCAACCCATACAAAATTGGCTGTACAAAAAAAATGACAAAGTAGAAAGCCCGACAAAAACGCATAAAAACACGTCAAAAACCTGCCGGAACCCCTCCTCTGCTTGGAGAGTAACGTTTTGTTTCATCAGATACTTGTAGTTGTAACAGTTGTTTACTCATTTGTCTGATGATAAGATGTTGGCTATTGGCTGTATAACTGGCACCTGAAATCTAGGCATACTTTTTCAGTTGGCGAGCTGGTATAAACCAATGCTTACATGAACGTTTTACGCCTGGTTCTGGGTTTAGTACTCTTTAATGTTGTATTCTTAATAGGAGAGGCGAAAACAAGTACCAAGAATGAGCCAGGTCCTTACATCTGCTTGGAGAGTAAGGATCAAAACCTGGTCAGGCAGGGTTTTGTTGCGAAATGGTTATCTCACTGGATTGGCGCCAAATTACACCAACTTGCGAAAGGCATTTTCAAACAACGCAAATGGCGCGAATGGGCACAATCACTGCAAATCTATTTTTGATTTTAATCATTGTACATTGATTTTTGATTCAGCGGCAACTGCAATTTAAAAAAACATGCCTTCAATCTGATTTGGAGCCAAGACTGAGAATGTGACATTCTGGGTGCGGCTATTTTGTTTGTAGAGGCCACATATTTTACCTGAAAATTTGCAAAATAGGTGCAATTTCATAGCACATGTTTGCGCAGTCTGGTGAGATACCTGCTTAACTGAATGTTGCTAGGCGTTCATATCATGATGATCCAGAAAGTCTACCCTTTACTATATATATATATATACAACCGTCTCATTCCATACAGGTGTGTAGAACTTCTGCTGCAGCACAAGACCAGCATCGCTTGCAGCAGGCGAGTCTCCCGCAACAACAGCAAGCTGGAGCTGCACAAAGCCGTGGAGAACAACGACCTGGTCTGCCTGGAACTACTGCTCAAGTACCGAGCCTTCGTCGACGCCATCAACATCAGCTGCGTCAAGGGTGTTGCCGGGAACCCTTACGTTCCCTGCGGTGGCGAGTTCGAGTTCTCCCGTACGTACTTATACGGGATGACGCCGCTACAGATGGCGTGTGCTCAAGGCAACTACGACTGCGCAAGGCTTTTGTTACGCTACGGCGCCGACGAAAATTCGAAAATTTCTCGAAAGTTTTGGAGCGGATCAAGCCCGTTTGGCGTGGTGCTTGACGCCTATCCGCCGTCTCCAATCCAGCTGGCCTGCGTGTACGGACACCATCAGATCGTGGCGCTACTGTTAGAGTATCAGGCTTGCCCAAACTTAGCCGAGCCGGAGGAGAAAATGCAGGACTACATGACCCTGATCCAGCGGAGAAAGTTCATCTGCATGACGCCACCTCTCCATCTGGCCTGCAAGTTTGGGCATCTGAAGTGCGCCCATCTCCTCATCGAGTACGGGGCCTTGATCAACTTGGGCAGCCCGAACCCCGAGCACTTCCCGGCGGGCTGCATGTGCACGTCCAGGCAAAACATCGAGACCCTGGAGAAAATCAGAAGCACAATGTCCGGGGGAGCGCCGGATGAACTGGAATTTCACAGGTAATTATAAGGGCTGAACGTGTGCATGTGTTGGGATGTCCCTGTATCTCAGTTGGTAGCAGCCTCACGGTTCAAATGCAGGGAAGGGTATACTGGTTGGAGCTGCATTCGTCTTTCAGAAGGGACGTAACTGAGGGTCCCATGATCAAGGAGGTGCGTAGGTGCTTAACTCATTTATGTCTATAAGATGTTATCTGTGATAGGTTGTTATCTTTGGCAGTCAACAGAAGATGTAGCATAAAAAAAGGAAAGATTTTCAATGTAGTCTCTTTGTCTCTACACAGGATGTGGATGCAGCGCCCCCTGGACGATCGACCATGCAAGACACCCCTGTTCTACGCATGTGAAAGTGGCAACATTGAATGCGCAAAGCTGTTACTGAGGCAAGGGGCTGTGGTGGACGTAGACTGTGTGGCCTGTACCCCTTTGTTCATAGCGTGCATGCGCGGACACATCAACTGCGTAAAGCTTTTAATCGCGCACGGCGCTAATGTTAACTTCATTGCACGCTACCACTGCTCCTGTGGGCCCTGCAACATCAGGAGGCCCAACAACACCCAGACGTTCTGCCACGGGCCACTGACTCTCGCCATGCACGCACAGAACATAGAGCTGGCCAAGGTGCTACTGGCGGCAGGCGCTCTGACCAACAACCCTGACGAGGACCGCTGGCCGCTAGAGGAGGCGTGCGCGTGGTGTTTCTCGGAAGGAGTGGAGTTACTGCTGAATGAAGGCGCCGCTCCTGACAGCTGCCGACCGTATGACGTCACCTCCACCCCCATGAGCGTCCTCTGCACGGCCGGGCTGCAGTACTGCAGCAGTAAGAAAGGTGCCAACGTCGACGACTTCAAAAGGTGCGTCCAGCTACTTCTGCACCACGCACTCCCGATCCGTGGGCCCAGTAGATCCACCCTGCGGTCGTGTCTGGAACTGCAGCTTCAGTGGCAACTGGAGAGCAACCGGGCTATGAAGAAAGACATCCTTGAACTGTGCCAGGCACCCACGTCTCTTCGAACACTGTGTCGGATGGTCATCCGTGGTTGTGTTGCCAAAAATTGTAAACTATCCGAGGGCATTCGTGCCCTTAATCTTCCTCGAGCCGTGGAAACCTTCCTCATGAACTCGCTACAAGAGAGAATTTACTAGGCGAGTACTTTTTCTTGTACCCTCCAAGCAGACGTTAGGCTCCAGCTTGTTTTTAACGTCTCTTTAGGCGTTTCCGTCCGTCGGGCTTCCTATCTTGTCAGGTTTTCTTTTTCCAAGCTGGCGGACAACGTTGTGCAATGTCAATCAGTTGTTGCATTATATAGTATTGTGTATGTAGAGAATCGGAGTCATTTTATTTATGAGTCCAAATAGAAACTTTTCTCCAGTGTCCACTTGCAAATATCCATTGTTCTATATTCTTACTCAGAGGTGTATTTGGAAGTTTTATCCTTATGATATTTTGTCTATTTTACGTGAATAAACGCAACAATTTGTAGATGGTAGAGTATTTATACATAAAGTAGTACTTTAAGTCGTTTAAAAAAACAAATACAGACGTCCAAAAAGTCCAGTACCCTACTGCTTTGCGTGGGACAGTGCTGGTAGATTTGTTGTCATTATAATGATCAAGTCGCGAATGCCAAGTCGGTATTGTATGTCATTGTGTATTTGTATGTCATTGTGTATTTGAGAGAAATTACATAAATTTGTAAGTATGTCGACATTGTACAGTTTATGTGCAGTAAAAAGTAGGACCAATGTTGTCCGAACAGATGTCTAACAAGTACACTAGTGTGTAAAGACCAGTGCAGTATTCTATCCACTCAACTACAAAGTATGTGCAGAATAGATACAACTACAACTACAACCAACAGATAATTCATTAATGTATGTACAGTCATTGAAATGTGCCGGGGGACATATTATGTAGATGGAGTATACATATATAATGCCACTATCTCGGTACATATATTTCACCTCCTATCATTTGCAGAGAGCGATGAAAACCAGTGTAAATTCTTAAGTTATTTTTTCTCACAACCTTCCAAACATGTGATGTCTTGCCACAGCTACATGTATATCCAGTGACAAAAAAGTGTAGTAGCCTCAGACATTTCGTATGTGCACGGTCTGTGTTCATATCCAATTGCGTAAAAGGTGCTTATTTTAATACAGAGTATAACAGTATTTTTGTCGTTGAATTTCTTTTTGACGTCTGTTTTACAACTTGTCAAACTAAAACTATTCTATCATGAACTCGTTAAAGGTCGAGGTCAAAGTTCTGTTGTTCTTGACAAAATGGCGGGAATAATTCTGCCACAATCTTTTGTTATATGAGGAGCCTCGCTCTGGGTCTAAACAACATGGACAGGCTCTACTAGACCGGGCTGAGGTTTCCACTTTTGGGGGCGTGGCCTTTAACCAGTTCTCAGCCAATCAGCTTCATCCAATGAAAACATGAAGGCAATTCCCTGATTGGCTGACAGCTCACTTGCATAGGTTAAATCAAGGAGGTTTTAACCTCCTTGGTCATATCAATTGATCATCTTTTACACCCGAATATCATAGATTGTTCAAAATTAAAAAATCCTGGAGGCCAAAAGTGTAACAAATTTCTAATTTTTTTTCACAACCTGCCAACGCACCAAATATAAAACCAATCCAACCAACCATTCTTGAGTGATCTTGGTGACTAACAGACACACACACATACAGAGAGAGAAAGAGGCACACATACATGTACACATACACACACACACACACACACACAGACAAACGCTGCCGAAAACATATTTATTACCCTTCTTGACGAAAGTAATTAAAATAACTCGCTACGCGCCTCATCCAAAACGCATACTATCAGACCCTCATCCATGCGTCACTGGGACAGATGTTACCATGGTTTTACGTCACACATCTCCGGATCCAGACGACCGAACGTGGTCAGAATTCCATAGTTCAATGACGTATTTTGCAGACACGACATGAACCTTCAATGTCAGTCTTTCATTCGTCCGTCGCTTTTACGTTTGACCAATCGCTGACAACTGCAGTAATGACCAACCCTGCTGGGTAAGTGCCACAGGCATCATTTCCCCTTGATTGGTTACCAGGGATGAAACATGTAATTACATTATAGAGACTAAGGACGTTTTATATAGTAGAGACTTCTATTACTGTAAATGATTTGAAGTTCGCGTGGTTTTAATTTCACGATAGGGAGAAAATGGAGTGTTCGCGGTGGTTTTAAGTTCGCGGCGAGCACAAAACCATCGCGAACATTTCTTCATTTACAGTATGTTGCGCCGCGGGGTTTGGTGCGGCTAGAAGGACTTGAATGTTGATTAACGATTCGCCCCCAGTCTAGAGAGATTGTTGCTTGCTCGTAATGTATGCAGCCAATTCTGTGTGTTCAACCGTTGGAACAACAGTGTCTTTGTCGGCAGATTTTTACATTTTCTCTCTTATTTGTGTGCCCTGATTCATATGGACAAGTGACGTGCACCAGAGGTCAGTGCACAGATACTGTTGGTGGTCTCCACCGCCGCAGGGCTGTTGTAGGTATGATTCAAGCTCAGCGTAAAGCATGTACCTGATGATGACCTGCCTACCGTGTACTGTTGACAACTTGTATGTTACTTGAAATTCCTCCTGCGTTGTACCGTGATTAGCCATGACAAGAGCCACTAAGGGGAAGTCAACGAGAAGGAACCTCGCAGTGACTCAACAGAAGCAAACAGCAGGAGCTTCCAAAGATTTCGCCTCAAAAGGAAGAGAAACTGATCGCTCATCAGGGGAGGGAGAGCCATGTTCTGAACTGCCGCTGTTCCGCCAGTGGACGTGCTATGTCGTCTGTATGGTTACAATGTCGGTACGGGTGCACATCACCACCAAACACGACTGGATTCTGCACCCGGATGAGATATTCCAGTCTATTGAAGGTTTGTGCAGATTGTGCGTCTTCTTTTCTTGTGTGTGCTAGCATTGTAGCATCAAGATCACGAGAAAGACATCACATGACACCCGCGTTTGTGATGACTCTTAGCCTGGCTACCACTGACGGGATCCTACGGAGGGTGATAGCCAGGCTAGAACAAACTTGCTATCTTTTAATCTGTCCTAAGCCTAGGATATGCCGGATCCATTGCTTTTGAGCATTCTGAAAGATCATGATGCTCACGTCCTCAGTGACACATACTGATTCAACTATGGTGTTTGTTATGAATAATAGATGTGACCTGATGTCAATGACGTACAGTGGGAACAATGGGAACAATTCGTGTGACAAGTTTATTGAATATTCGTGCGTAAATGACATGTTAGTCACGTTTCGTCACCTTTTATTACCAATAATGATGTCATACATCATAATCACCGATGACCTTAACTTACGTATCCACATAATATTGTAAGGCAAAATGATATTCCATAGTACTTAAGTGTTCGTCATTACTTTGACAGGAGGGTACATTTGACGCTATGGACGGGAACGAAATACAAGTGGTAATTTAGCATAAAAGTTAGACTTTGGGCTTCTACTATAATTACAATGACCTTTATTGTACTGTACATTCATGCCCAACCGAACTAAGTACAGTATTGATACAAAAGTAGTGGTAATAGATTAATGTATAACGATAGATAAATACACGATAACAATACATAACATAAATATATACATATATATCAACAGTAATCAAATATATGGACTATTGATACTAGTACTATGTAAATCTAAAACATAGGATCTTAAACTATCGTTATTCCAATATGTCGGTTCGGCTTTACATAATGAAATGTGACCTGAAGTGTTGTTCTCTTTTCAGTTGCGTTTTCTGAAGTGTACGGCTACGGGTTCCGCTCGTACGAGTTCGGGCCGGTGCCGAGAGTTAACGACACCACCTCGGCAGGGTTCGCGGTAGAGGCGGAGCGATCTGCCGGGATGTACGCGATGCGGTCCTTCATGTACCCTAGGTTCTTAGCGATGATAATGATGGTGGCTGAGCAAGGAGGGTTGCAAATAGGCCCAATCCAGGTAAAGTTACCGGTCCTTTATGTGACACATTATGACTATCGGTATCTATTATTGTGTTTTTTGCAATCGCTATAAACAAATGACAGCTCAAAAAGAATCGAAATATTTTCTTTGTATCTTTGTAACGCAAGTAGTACTAGTAACGCACTTCTGAGGCTGTGGTGATCTTGAAAATAATCTCAATCGCTCATACAAATCCGAACAACAAATTGAGATTCAGTCTCGAGAATATATGTGCCGTTACCTTTGTGCCAAATTTCAACTCATTCGATGGAAACATGAGTCTGTTACAAACCCACTTGCATTACTTTTTAACCCCCCCTCGCACTACGATGCTACTATCGTGCAACGCTGAATAAGAGCTTTTTACTTCACTCCCTTTGTCATTGATCCCCTCCCTTAATCTCCAAGCAGATCTAACGGTAAGACTGTATCCAACTGGCAAAAGGAGTTTTCATAGCCCCCCAAGGGTGGATACAGTCTTTGCCACCGTTAGATCTGCTTGGAGATTAATTGGCCTGTCTGTGTGCCTTTCTGTGTTTCTGCACTGCAGATTCTGAGGGGGTGAAGTCTTCCATCACTATAATTGCATGTTTCTTGTTCCTCCAGGCTGCAAGAATTGGGCACACCATCGTCTCCAGTCTACTCCCGTCCGCTACGTACCGTCTGACGTGGAAACTGTACGGATGCGATGACGTAGCAAACATGGCGGCAATTCTAGTCGCGCTGTCAGATCACCTGACCATTCTGGGCACACATACACTCATCAACAGCTTCTTGTCACCCTTCTTCTTTCTTGGTATCGCTGGCATCATCTCTCTTAAGAAGAGCACCTTGGAGCGGCATCTTGGAAGTACCAAAGTGCACAACGAGGAACCTGGATCAGTTTCCAACTTTCCGAAACTTGTGTGGGGAGTTGTTCTTGGCTTAGTTTGCTATATACGGGTAGATGCATGCCTCTTCTTGGGTGTCATCGTAATGTCGACCACACTACCCATACAAAGTAATCTAACAACACTATTAGGACAGTTCGCATGGTCATGTATGGGCATGTTAGTCGGGTTTACGTTAGGAGCACTTGACGACTACCTTTGCTATGGATATTGGTTTATTAGCCCAATTCAATGGGCGAAATTCAACATTTTCAATGATTACACCACACTGATCTTTGGAGAAGAGGATGCCATGTTCTACGTCCGCCATCTTTTGATAGACAGTCCTTTTCTCTCATTGGTCACGACGTGCACCGTCATGATGCTGACGTCACTTACGGTACTACCGGCATGTGCTAGAGGTTGGTCCACATTATCTGAACTCTTTTCTCGGGGTAAAAGTCATTTGCATGTTCAAGAAATACCAGGTCCAGACCATTGCAACAACGCCAAAACACAAACGGCAACATCTGTTCTTAGCGGCATGTCACTACGACTGTTGACCGCCTTGGCATTGTTATTCTCGTTTTACGTCGCCAAGGGACATAAAGAAGTGCGGTTTCTCCACAACTGGATCGTACTGTTCCTCGTGTTTTGTTCTGGCTGTCTTATGAATTCTTTAAAATCAGTACTTAGAAATAGGACAGCTAGAAGGTACGTTCTGTACTTTCTTGTGGGAGTTCTGGCCACGACGACATGTGCCACATTCCCTTCACTAGAAGATGGGTCTGTCAAGAGTTGGGCTTTTGGTAACCATGGTGATTCGGGAGAAGTCAACATGGCGCTGTCTTTCATCGGCCGGCAGCGAGACACCACGGGAGTGTTTCTGGACTACCCCGTGTACATGACAGGTGGATACTCCGTGCTACGCCGTGATGTGCCAATTATAGGAAAAGTTCAACACGAGTACAGGGAATGGAGTCAGAAAGAACGCATGAGATTGCCATCCACGCTCACGTTAACTGGTAGAGTAGAAGTGAGCGTTGCTTCGTTCAGCAAGGTCGCCTTCTTAGCATCCGAGAAAAACTGGCTCCTACTCATCCGTAGACTTATAGATCGTCCGGTCTACAACTACGCCATAGTACCAGAAGGCAAGACATTCCTTCGGACAGGCTTCAGTACGGTGAAGAGATTTGAAAGCGTCGTTGTCTTACGCCGGAACGATAGCGCCGAAGAAAACGCTGCCTTGCAGACACTACGGAGGAAAATCCCAATCGGACCGAACGCTTCGGTGTTGGAAGGCGAGGCGAGAACATTACTGACTCTCGGCAATATCGACATGGCAGTAGAAAGGCTACACGCTGCCTTAGACATGGAGCCCACAAGAACTAGTGCACAGCTATTACTACAGTCTGTATTTAAAGCGGAGAAGAGGAAACAACCAACAGAGTCCAGCAAGTTCAAAGATCAAACACCACGTGTAGCCGATTGAGGTAAACCAGAGGCAAATGGATGTTGTTTATTGATTATCAAAGACGCCCTGGCCATTGACGTTGGAGTGACGAGAAGAGATTTGAAATTGATACTTTCCAGTTTACCTCATGTTTTAAAAGGTATACGTTGGTTACGTAATTGGTTCGTTGGTTGGCGTGCTTGTGAACAACAAGCTTAGATAACTAACTTGAACGTCATGGGCAGGTTTTTGTATGATTTGTGCGATTGACTCTTGGGCTAAAGAATGAGCAATAAAATCATACGAAGATCCGAAGTTTGTGTCAAGATCTCTTTCGAATTGCGTGTTAGGACAAAGATTCCGTATAACACGAGCTTCGCGACCTCGGCACTTTATTCTGTGGTTATAGGAACTGACCATGCCTCATCACACCGTATACACCTCAGGGCGGGTCATAACCCCATATCATAATGCTAGACAGTGAACAAGACAGTGTGGCAAGCCGGGTTCTAACATCTGCTTGGGGACTAGCTAATTGGCCCTAGCTTGTATAACACAATTATGCTACCCATTAAACAGACAGCAGCTGTTTTAATGATTGTACCACACTACTTTCAGTACGGTGTCCGTCTGTAACTCAAGACCTGAAAATGCCGCTACGGTTCTCAAGGTCGCCATGTATAAGGAGAAATTCAAACTCTACAACTGGATAAAAATTCGGAGATTTATTTCCGGACGTTTCGAGTGACATCCATCACTCCTCTTCAGCGTCACTAGAGTGAACTAGCAGAATAATGATAATAAATCTCCGAATTTTTATCCAGTTGTAGAGTTTGAATTTCTCCTTATATATTGTTTACCTGGATGTCTAACCTTCACGTATCAAGGTCGCCATGTTTCATCGGGACCTCAATAGCTATTCTCCAAGCAGATGTGAAGGGAGACAGACGTTAAAAAAATCCCGGACACTCCTACCCTGCCCGACCGAAACCTCTGCTTGGAGAATTCTCAATAGCTACCGACATGCCAAAAACAAAGTCATCAAAACGATCATGACTTGAGTTATAGCTGCGAACACACAAACTCATGCAGAAACAGTACCCTTGTCGGAGGTCACTTACCTCCTTCACGGAGTAACAACCGAGGCGTCAATCAGACCTGCTTTACCGTGAGAATGTAAGTAATATAAGCTCTTCGACCAATGTGCTTTGTTTATTTATCAAAATATCAGTACCCCACCTTCAAGTTACGCATATATATGTGAATTCGTGTACACATGTCTCAAGAAGAGAGAAGTAGCGTGTAAACTTTAGATGTAGATAGAACATAGAATAGCTTTCTTCATTTTTTTTCTGTTATTACAATGCACAATTGTATTACTTATAATGCATTTAGCCCGGAAGGGCATGAACATGCAATAAACATGAATGAACATATATTTAGAACACCGTCAGTTAAGATCCTATTTCACTGGGCCGCGACTTCATTGGCGACTAAAATTAGATGAAACAGCCGAAACCATTTAACAGCATTACATTCTTATTTCTAGACCAAGGAACAGAGTCTAAAATGTCGATATTTCATCACAAAGTGTTTGAATTAGGTCAAGGGTCAAAAGGGTAGGGTGGGTCAGACTCTGTCTGTTGTTAGGTCATTCACCTCAGTATGCCAAATGTAGTGGTCTTTCCAGTTGATAGCTTGGTCCCTATACGGCGTGCAAAAGTGTAAGCTGTATAAAGGGATATTTCTGGATGGAAATAATTCTAAACGTTCTATTTCTGATTTTGAAAGTGTTATACAAATACTGTGATAACCATGATACATTTCGTCCAGAAACTCCGGTGCGAGAACTATATTTGCACACTAGAAAACCCACGCCCCTCCCCCTAGCAGCACCGGTTCAAAGTCTCAGTGTTTGAGAAATTATGGCTGGCAAACTAGTCCTCGCCCTTGTGGCTGTCCTGTCAGCAGTGGTTCTAAATCATGTGGCAAAGATCATCTCTGCAGCGGGGATGTTGAAGTATGTTTACAACCACGTGCCGGGCACCTGTCGGTTTGTTCCCGGCGTGGACCAGGGTTCTGAAGACATCGAGCTCACCTCGTCTGGGCTGGCGTTCATCTCGTCAGGGCTGCTGCCACCTGGGTTCATTCTCGATCCTGTGTACTTGACCTTTGAGCAGAGAATTCTCGCGTTTGACTTTAAGAAGCCCACTGAGGGAGCCAAGACAGTCAACATCGTGCCAGAGAGCGTCAAGGAAGACTTCATGCCGCACGGTCTTAGCGTTTACGAAGACGACTTGGGAGAAGTTCGGCTCTTTGTCGTGAACCATGGCAAAGGTCACAAAGACAGAGTCGAAATCTTCCGTTTTGACGCCGTCTCAAACAGCCTACATCACATCAAGTCTGTAAAACACCCGCTTTTGTACAGCCTTAATGACGTTGTCGCCACAGGACCGGAGAGTTTTTACGCCGGCAACGACAAATATACTACCGGTTTGTACAGCAGGATGGCAGAGACTTGGCTTCTACTCCCGTGGTCCAACGTGGTCTACTACAGTGGCGGAGAGGCAACAATCGTGGCCGACGGTCTTCTGTACGCTAACGGTGTCAACCTCTCTCCCGAGGGAAAGCTCGTGTATGTCGCAAACCCAACAGCCGGGAGAGTGAATGTCTACCACCGCCAAAACGACAACACTCTACGGTTCAGCCACGACATAACGGCACATACAGGTGTGGACAACATCTTCGTGGATCCTGCCACAGGGGATCTGTGGGTAGGAGCTCACCCTCAAGGAATTCATTTTTCCACACACATGGGGAATGCGTCGCACCCGTGCGGCTCTCAGGTACTGCGGATGGAGAACCCGGCGGGGGAGAACCCCAGAATCACCGAGATGTACTCTGACGACGGACGGTCCGGGTTATGGGGGTCAAGCGTGGGGTGTTACCACAACAAACAGCTACTGATCGGCACAGTTAACCACAGGCTCATGCACTGCACGGTGGACGTTCCACTGTAGGGTTTCATACCCATTTCCCGGAGCGGACTAAACCAGCATGTCACATAGCCTCCATAGCAGGCTCTCTGGGCCTTTATTATGCTTATAATACACTTTTAATTTTGCTGATGGCTTCTATTGTACTGGGCATGGGTCGTTTGTGCAGCCAGCCCGTAACCATTAGGCCCTAATCGTTACGTTGGCTACAAAATAACGACTCAAAACAAAAGAAGTCATCAGGAAAAGTGTATTACAAGCACCCTCAAAAGCAAATAGTACAGTAGAGACATTTCAAGTTTGGAGCAATATTGTAATGTTGTATTGAAAAAATAAAACATTAGAATACTTCGCATTAGTGTGTGTTTGTGTTTGTCTGTGTTTCCACAAATTTGTGGTCAGCAATGACCCAAGAACCTCTGGATAGATTGTGATGATATTCGGTATGTGGGTAGGTGCTGGCAAGACAAAGGTCAAGGCCAATGATGGGCTTCCGTGTGACCTAGGTACTGCAGCAGAACTTTCGGTTGTTGTATCTTTTTAATCTTTCCTGGGCGTGCTATGGTCTTTGATGTAAGGAACAAGTGGTGTAGGTTTGGGCCCCCTTGCAACTTGCTATGGAACTGCAGAGGTGTTTTGTTAGAATCTTTCAAGGAGGACAACTGAACAAAGGAACGGCGGATTTCCGTGATATTCGATATGCAGGTAGATTAGACAGAGATGTACACAACAATAAACAGCAAATTATGCAGATTAGGACTTAATTTGCATACTAGTATGAGGTGCTTAGTGAAAACAATTATCAGAGTCCAACAAATTCAAAGATTAAACACCGCATGCAGCCACTTGAAGTAGTAACGTTATACAGTAAACCAGAGCCAAATTAATGTTTTTCTATGCTATTATATACCCCAGAACCCCAGAATCACCGAGATGTACTCTGACGACGGACGGTCCGGGTTATGGGGGTCAAGCGTAGGGTGTTACCACAACAAACAGCTACTGATCGGCACAGTTAACCACAGGCTCATGTACTGTACGGTGGACGTGCCACTGTAGGGTTTCCTGGTGTAAATCACTGTGTCACAAATAGTTCAACTTTGGAGCAATATTGTAATGTTGTATTGAAAAGATTAAATATCAAAATACTTCGCATCAGGAATTTCTGCCCACTTGTGTGTTTGTGTTTGTCTGTGTTTCCACAAATTTGTGGTCAGTAATAACCCAAGAACCTCTGAATAGACCGGATGATATTCGGTATGTGGGGAGGTGTTGGAAAGACGAAGGTCAAGGCAAATGTCGGGCTTCCTTGTGTGTGACCTAGGTGCTGCAGCAGAACTTTCGGTTGTTGAATCTTTTGTATCTTATCCTGGGCGTGCTATGGTCTTTGATGTAAGGAACAAGTGGTGTAGCACGGGTTGGGCTCCCTAGCAGCTTGCTCTGGAACTGCAGAGGTGTTTTGTTAAAATCTTTCAAGGAGGATAGTTGAACAAAGGAACGGCGGATTTCCGTGATATTCGATATGCATGTAGCTTAGACAGAGATGTACACAACAAAAACGGCAAATTACGCAGTTTAGGACTTAATTTGCATACTAGTATGTCGTGCTTAGTGAAAACAATCAACAGAGTCCAACAAATTCAAAGATTAAACACAGCATGCAGCCACTTAAAGTAGTAGCTTTATACAGTAAACCAGAGCCAAAGGGATGTTTTTCTTTGCTATTTTTTTACTTTAGTAGGCCATGGCCACAAAATCTGGAGTCACAGAAGAGATTTGATACTTTCTCCTTTTTTCCATGAAGATTAATGTTTTTAAAAGTGTCGGTTGGTTAAATGATAAGTTTATCGATCAGCGGGTCTACGAACAGGAAAAATTAGATTTTTCACGGACAAATTTTTTGCGTGTGAGGAGCGAGTGTTAGGTTAAAGAATCAGCAATGACATCATACGGAGATAAGAACTTTTTTCAAGTAATCAAGATTGCAAGTAAGGACAACGTTCTCGACAGCGTTCTCTCTAATAACCAAGGCGCCCTTCAGACATACTTGTTACCAGCATATAACTAGTATACGCTCCAGGACCTAGGCGCTTTGTTTATTTATCACCATATCAGTACCCTAGGTTGTTTTGCCGTTTGAACACAGACACTACCATAAATGCCTCTGCGTTATTTGTTTCTTTAGGTATCATACCTTGGCATCTTTGACATCAAGTGGCCTAATCAGTACATTACATACCTCGATAAAAATTGTTTTTGATGTATGTGTGTATATGTTTGTGTCTGTTGGTTTCCGGATATTTGTGGTCAGCATAACTTTAGAAGCTCTGAATGGATTATGATGATATTTGGTATCTGAGTAGGTGTTGGGAAGACGAAGGTCAGGGTTGTTGAATGAATGAATGAATGAAAACTTTATTACCGTGTCTTGCGCCATTTTGCGCCCAGCCCATGCGGGCTGATAAGATACCGTATACGTTACATTAATTGCATAAACAAAAGGTCAGGAGTACAGAGATAAACATAAACGACTAAAAGCAGAATATGCACAATTGTTTTTGAACCCCGTCGGTGGGTGACCTTGGTACTTCTTCAGAACATTTAGATCTGTTTTTCGTATCTTTTGTCCTGGGCCTGCTATGGTCTTGCTTTTTGGTGGCAGACAGCTTTTGATGTAAGGGAGAAGTTGTGTAGATTTGACCCAAGCAGCTTGCTCTAGAACTGCAGGGGCGTTTTTGTTCAAAATTTCAAGGAGGATAACTGAAAATAGGAAGGGCGGATTTCCATGAGATTCCGACTACAAGTAGCTTAGACAGATGTGCAAGTAATGCAAATTGAGACTTAATTTGTATAAAAAAGACCATCAGTTAAAAAAGATTCTGAAAATTACAGCCTTATTTGCATAATCAGCGAGACCAGATGAAATTTAAGATCTACAAAGGCTCTAAATATTTCATGGAGGTATGAAGTCTCCGAACTCTTAACGTTACGTAGGATTCATCGGATGGAGTTAAGTCGTACAATGAAAGCTTTCTGCCACATCACCACAGATACAGCACCATCACAAGAACAGAGTCTAAAGTCTAAACTGTCGATATTTCAGCACAAATGTTTGAATTATGTCAAGGCCAGCCTCTCCTACTAGCCTTGATCCTTGCCCTAAATATTAATGAATAATAGATAAGTACCGTCATTCACCTTTGGTCATTCTCCATTAATATGCCATTCACCCTTGACCCCCGCAAGCGTTTTGCCAGCTGATAACTTAGCCCCTGTTCGTGCAAAACTATCAGCTGTATAAAGGAATAAGTACTAAATGGAAATAATTCTAAACGTCCTACTTCTGATTTTGAAAGTGTCATACAAATGCTATGATATCCATATGATACGTTTCGTCCTGAAACTCCGGTGCGAGAGCTATTTGCACAAGGAAAAAAGTCACGCCCCTCCCACTGGCCGTACAAAATAAAGTTCGAGAATGGCTGGCAAACTTGTCCTCGCCCTTGTGGCTGTCCTGTCAGCAGTGGTTTTGAATCATGTGGCAAAGATCATCTCTGCAGCGGGGATGTTGAAGCATGTTTACAACCACGTGCCGGGCACCTGTCGGTTTGTTCCCGGCGTGGACCAGGGTTCTGAAGACATCGAGCTCACCTCATCTGGGCTGGCGTTCATCTCGTCAGGGCTGGTGCCACCTGGGTTCATTCTCGATCCTGTGTACTTATCCTTTGAGCAGAGAATTCTCACGTTTGACTTTAAGAAGCCCACTGAGGGAGCCAAGACAGTCAACATCGTGCCAGAGAGCGTCAAGGAAGACTTCATGCCGCACGGTCTTAGCGTTTACGAAGACGACTCGGGAGAAGTTCGGCTCTTTGTGGTGAACAATGGGAAAGGTGACAGAGTCGAAATCTTCCGCTTTGACGCCGACTCAAAAAGCCTGCATCACGTCAAGTCTGTAAAACACCCGCTTTTGTACAGCCTTAACGACGTCGTCGCCACAGGACCAGAGAGTTTTTACGCCACCAACGACAAATATACTACCGGTTTGTACAGCAGGATGGCAGAGACTTGGCTTCTACTCCCGTGGTCCAACGTTGTCTACTGCAGTGGCGGAGAAGCAACCATCGTGGTCGACGGTCTTCTGTACGCTAACGGTATCAACCTCTCTCCCGAGGGCAAGCTCGTGTATGTCGCAAACCCAACCGCCGGTGGAGTGACTGTCTATCACCGCCAAAACGACAACACTCTACGGTTCAGCCACGACATAGCGGCACATACAGGTGTGGACAACGTCTTTGTGGATCCCACCACAGGGGATCTGTGGGTAGGAGCTCACCCTCAAGGAATTCATTTTTCCATACACATGGGGAACGCGTCGCACCCGTGCGGCTCTCAGGTGCTGCGGATAGAGAACCCGGCGGGGGAGAACCCCAGAATCACCGAGATGTACTCTGACGACGGACGGTCCGGGTTATGGGGGTCAAGCGTAGGGTGTTACCTCAACAAACAGCTACTGATCGGCACAGTTAACCACAGGCTCATGCACTGTACGGTGGACGTGCCACTGTAGGGTTTCATGCCCATTATCCCGGATCGGACTAAACCACTATGTCGCATAGCCTCCATAGCAGGCTCTCTGGGGCCTTTATTGTTATGATTGTGTGTAATCAAACTCATTTGTGTGCACCAATTCGTTTGTTTGTATGTATGTATAGATGTAGCAGACCTTACGAAAGTCGCTGTGCTTTTGTTGTGTCAATAGAGATTTTCTGTTTATTGGGCTTATACTACACTTTTTGCTGATGGCTTCTCTTGTACTGGGTCGTTTGTGCTGCCAGCCCGTAAACCATTAGGCCCTAATCGTTACGTTGGCTACAAAAAACGACCCAGTACAAAAGGAAGTCATCGGGAAAAGTTTATCACAAGCACCCTCAAAAGGCCCAAAGTACAGTAGAGACATTTCAAGTTTGATGCAATATTGTAATGTTGTATTGAAAAAATGAAATATTAGAATTTTTGCCCATTTGTGTGCTTGTGTGTTTCAGCTGTGTTTCCACAAATTTGTGGTCAGCAATGACCAAAGAACCTCTGAATAGATTGTGATGATATTCAGTATGTGGGTAGGTGCTGGCAAGACGAAGGTCAAGGCCAATGTTTGGCTTCCGTGTGTGTGACCTATGTACTGCAGCAGAACTTTCGGTTGTTGTATCTTTTGTATCTTATCCTGGGCGTGCTATGGTCTTTGATGTAAGGAACAAGTGGTGTAGCACGGGTTGGGCTCCCTAGCAGCTTGCTCTGGAACTGCAGAGGTGTTTTGTTAAAATCTTTCAAGGAGGATAACTGAACAAAGGAACGGCGGATTTCCGTGATGTTCGATATACAGATAGCTTAGACATAGATGTACACAACAAAAACAGCAAACTATGCAGATTAGGACTTAATTTGCATACTATTATGTCGTGCTTAGTGAAAACAATCAACAGAATTCAACAAATTCAAAGATTAAACACAGCATGCAGCCACTTAAAGTAGTAACTTTATACAGTAAACCAGAGCCAAAATGATGTTTTTCTTTGCTATTATATAGGTCATGGCCACAAAATCTGGAGTCACCGAATAAATTTTACACTTTCCCCCTTTTTTCTAAGAAGGTTATTGTTTTTAAAAGTACCGGTTGGGTAAATGATAAGTTTATCGATCAGCGGACTTATGAACAGGAAGAATAATATTTTTCACGGACAAATTTTGTGTGTGTTTGACTGTTAGGCTAAAAAATTAGCAATGACATCATACGGAGATAAGAACTTTTTTCAAGAAATCTTCAGGATTGTAAGTTAGGACAAAGTTCTCGACAGCTTTCTCTCTAATAACCAAGGCGTCCTTCAGACATACTTGTTAGCAGCATGTAACTAGTATACGCTCCAGGACCTA
This sequence comes from Branchiostoma lanceolatum, assembly GCF_035083965.1. Classification (NCBI taxonomy): domain Eukaryota; kingdom Metazoa; phylum Chordata; class Leptocardii; order Amphioxiformes; family Branchiostomatidae; genus Branchiostoma; species Branchiostoma lanceolatum. Next base: position 9,279,782 of record NC_089725.1, read on the forward strand.
GGCGCTTTGTTTATTCATCGCCATATCAGTACCCTAGGCTGTTTTGCCGTTTGAACACGGACACAGACACTACCATAAATGCCTCTGCGTTGTTTGATTCTTTAGGTATCATACCTTGGCATCAATGACATCAAGTGACCTAATCAGTACATTACATACCTCAATGAAAATTCGTTTTTGATGTATGTGTGTATATGTTTGTGTCTGTTGGTTTCCGGATATTTGTGGTCAGCATAACTTTAGAAGCTCTGGATGGATTATGATGATATTTGGTATGTGAAAAGGTGTTGGGAAGACGAAGGTCAAGGTTGCTTTTGGACCGTTGGTGGGTGACCTTGGTACTTCTTCAGAACAACCGGATCTGTTTTTCGTATCTTTTGTCATTGGCCTGCCATGGTCTTACTTTTAGGTGGCAGATAAGCAGCTTAGACAGAGATGCAAATAATGCAAATTGAGACTTAATTTGTATAAAAAAAGACCAACAGTTAAAAAAGATTCTGCAAATTACAGCCCTATTTGCATAATCAATGAGACCAGATGAAACATAAGATCTTCAAAGGCTCTAAAGATTTCATGGAGGTATGAGGTCTCCGAACTCTGTATGTAGTATGTAGGATTCATCGGATGGAGTTAAGTCGTACAATAAAGTAAAGCTTTCTGCCACATCACTATCTCAGGAACAGAGTCTAAAGTCTAAACTGTCGATATTTCAACACAAAATGTTTGAATTAAGTCAAGGCCAACCTCTCATATTAGCCTTGACCTTTGCCCTAAATATTAATGAATAATAGGTAAGTACCGTCATTCACCTTTGGTCATTCTCCATTAATAGGCCTTTCACCTTTGGCCCCCGGAAGCATTTTTCCAGCTGATAACTTAGCCCCCGTTCGTGTAAAGTTATCAGCTGTATAAAGGGATAAGTACTAAATGGAAATGATTCTAAACGTTCTACTTCCGATGTTGAAAGTGTTATACAAATGCTGTGATAACCATGATTCATTTGGTCCTGAAACACCTGTGCGAGAGCTATTTGCACAAGGAAAAAGTCACGCCCCTCCCACTGGCAGTACCGGTTAAGGAAGCATAAAAAAGTTTGAGAATGGCTGGCAAACTTGTACTCGCACTTGTGGCTGTCCTGTCAGCAGTGGTTCTGAATCATGTGGCAAAGATCATCTCTGCAGCGGGGATGTTGAAGCATGTTTACAACCACGTGCCGGGCACCTGTCGGTTTGTTCCCGGCGTGGAGCAGGGTTCTGAAGACATCGAGCTCACCTCGTCTGGGCTGGCGTTCATCTCGTCAGGGCTGCTGCCACCTGGGTTCATTTTCGATCCTGTGTATTTGACCTTTGAGCAGAGAATTCTCGCGTTTGACTTTAAGAAGCCCACTGAGGGAGCCAAGACAGTCAACATCGTGCCAGAGAGCGTCAAGGAAGACTTCATGCCGCACGGTCTTAGCGTTTACGAAGACGTCTCGGGAGAAGTTCGGCTCTTTGTGGTGAACCATGGCAAAGGTCACAACGACAGTGTAGAGATCTTCCGCTTTGACGCCGACTCAAACAGCCTGCATCACATCAAGTCTATAAAACACCCGCTTTTGTACAGCCTCAATGACATTGTCGCCACAGGACCGGATAGTTTTTACGCCACCAACGACAAATATACTACCGGTTTGTACAGCAGGATGGCAGAGACTTGGCTTCTACTCCCGTGGTCCAACGTGGTCTACTACAGTGGTGGAGAGGCAACCATCGTGGCCGACGGTCTTCTGTACGCTAACGGCGTCAACCTCTCTCCCGAGGGCAAGCTCGTGTATGTCGCAAACCCAACCGCCGGGGGAGTGACTGTCTATCACCGCCAAAACGACAACAATCTACGGTTCAGCCACGACATAGCGGCACATGCAGGTGTGGACAACGTCTTCGTGGATCCTACCACAGGAGATCTGTGGGTAGGAGCTCACCCTCAAGGAATTCATTTTTCCAGACACATGGGGAATGCGTCGCACCCGTGCGGCTCTCAGGTGCTGCGGATAGAGAACCCGGCGGGGGAGAACCCCAGAATCACCGAGATGTACTCTGATGACGGACGTGCCGGGTTATGGGGGTCAAGCGTAGGGTGTTACCACAACAAACAGCTACTGATCGGCACAGTTAACCACAGGCTCATGCACTGTACAGTTGACGTGCCACTGTAGGGTTTCATACCCATTTCCAGGATCGGACTTAACCACAGTATGTCTCTGGTCCTTTATTGGGGCTATAATACACTTTTTGCTGATGGCTTCTATTGTACTGGCCATGGGTCGTTTGTGCAGCCAGTCCGTAACCATTAGGTTACGTTGGCTACAAAAAACGACCCAGTACAAAAGGAAGTCATCAGGAAAAGTGTATTACAAGCACCCTCAAAAGCAAATAGTACAGTAGAGATATTTCAAGTTTGGAGCAATATTGTAATGTTGTATTGAAAAAATAAAATATAAGAATACTTCGCATTAGTGTGTGTTTGTGTTTGTCTGTGTTTCCAGAAATTTGTGGTCAGCAATGACCCAAGAACTTCTGGATAGATTGTGATGATATTCGGTATGTGGGTAGGTGCTGGCAAGACGAAGGTCGAGGCCAATGTTTGGCTTCCTTGTATGTGACAAAGGTACTGCAGCAGAACTTTCGGTTGTTGTATCTTTTGTATCTTATTCTGGGCGTGCTATGGTCTTTCATGTAAAGAACAAGTGGTGTAGGTTTGGGCCCCCTTGCAACTTGCTATTGAACTGCAGAGGTGTTTTGTTAAAAATCTTTCAAGGACAACTGAACATTGGAACGGCGGGTTTCCGTGATATTCGATATGCAGGTAGCTTAGACAGAGATGTACGCAACAGAAAACAGCAAATTATGCAAATCGGGACTCAAGTTGGGTAGATTAGACCACCCACCCCCACCCCAGCAGCTTGCTCTGGAAATGCAGGGGCGTTTTTGTTCAAATATTTCAATTCAAGGAGGATAACTGAACAAAGGAAGGACGGATTTCCATGAGGTTCCGACTACAAGTAGCTTAGACAGAGATGCAAGTAATGCAAATTGAGACTTAATTTGTATTAAAAAAAATACCATAAGTTCAAAACGATTATGCAAATTACAGCCCTATTTGCATAATCAATGAGACCAGATGAAACATAAGATCTACAAAGGCTCTAAATATTTCATGGAGGTATGAGGTCTCCGAACTCTTAACGTCACGTAGGATTCTTCGGATGGAGTTAAGTCGTACAATCAAAGCTTTCTGTCACAGCACCATCTCAGGAACAGAGTCTAAAGTCTAAACTGTCGATATTTCAGCACAAAATGTTTGAATGAGGTCAATGCCAGCCTCTCATACTAGCCTTGACCCTTGCCCTAAAGATTAATGAATAAATAAGTACCGTCCGATTCACCTTTGGTCATTCTCCATTAATTAATAGGCCATTCACCTTTGGCCCCCGGAAGCGTTTTTTCAGCTAATAACTTAGCCCCCGTTCGTGTAGAGTTATCAGCTGTATAAAGGGATAAGTACTAAATGGAAATTTTAAACGTGCTACTTCCGATTTTTGTTATACAAATGCCTGTGATAACCATGATACATTTCGTCCTGAAACTCCGGTGCGAGAGCTATTTGCACAAGGAAAAAGTCACGCCCCTCCCACTGGCAGTACCGGTTAAGGAAGCATAAAAGTTTGAGAATGGTTGGCAAAATTGTACTCGCACTTATGGCTGTCCTGTCAGCAGTGGTTTTGAATCATGTGGCAAAGATCATCTCTGCAGCGGGGATGTTGAAGCATGTTTACAACCACGTGCCGGGCACCTGTCGGTTTGTTCCCGGCGTGGACCAGGGTTCTGAAGACATCGAGCTCACCTCGTCTGGCCTGGCGTTCATCTCCTCAGGGCTGCTGCCACCTGGGTTCATTCTCGATCCTGTGTACTTGACCTTTGAGCAGAGAATTCTCGCGTTTGACTTTAAGAAGCCCACTGAGGGAGCCAAGACAGTCAACATCGTGCCAGAGAGCGTCAAGGAAGACTTCATGCCGCACGGTCTTAGCGTTTACGAAGACGACTCGGGAGAAGTTCGTCTCTTTGTGGTGAACCATGGCAAAGGTCACAAAGACAGAGTAGAGATCTTCCGCTTTGACGCCGACTCAAACAGCCTACATCACGTCAAGTCTGTAAAACACCCGCTTTTGTACAGCCTTAACGACGTTGTCGCCACAGGACCAGAGAGTTTTTACGCCGGCAACGACAAATATACTACGGGTTTGTACAGCAGGATGGCAGAGACTTGGCTTCTACTCCCGTGGTCCAACGTGGTCTACTACAGTGGCGGAGAAGCAACCTTCGTGGTCGACGGTCTTCTGTACGCTAACGGTATCAACCTCTCTCCCGAGGGAAAGCTCGTGTATGTCGCAAACCCAACAGCCGGGAGAGTGAATGTCTATCACCGCCAAAACGACAACACTCTACGGTTCAGCCACGACATAGCGGCACATGCAGGTGTGGACAACGTCTTCGTGGATCCTACCACAGGAGATCTGTGGGTAGGAGCTCACCCTCAAGGAATTCATTTTTCCAGACACATGGGGAATGCGTCGCACCCGTGTGGCTCTCAGGTGCTGCGGATAGAGAACCCGGCGGGGGAGAACCCAAGAATCACCGAGATGTACTCTGATGACGGACGTGCCGGGTTATGGGGGTCAAGCGTAGGGTGTTACCACAACAAACAGCTACTGATCGGCACAGTTAACCACAGGCTCATGCACTGTACAGTTGACGTGCCACTGTAGGGTTTCATACCCATTTCCCGGATCGGACTTAACTACAGTATGTCACATAGCCTCCATAGCAGGCTCTCTGGTCCTTTATTGGGGCTATAATACACTTGTTGCTGATGGCTTCTATTGTACTGGCCATGGGTCGTTTGTGCAGCCAGTCCGTAACCATTAGGTTACGTTGGCTACAAAAAACGACCCAGTACAAAAGGAAGTCATCAGGAAAAGTGTATTACAAGCACCCTCAAAAGCAAATAGTACAGTAGAGACATTTCAAGTTTGGAGCAATATTGTAACGTTGTATTGAAAAAATAAAGTATTAGAATACTTCGCATTAGTGTGTGTTTGTGTTTGTCTGTGTTTCCAGAAATTTGTGGTCAGCAATGACCCAAGAACCTCTGGATAGATTGTGATGATATTCGGTATGTGGGTAGGTGCTGGCAAGACAAAGGTCAAGGCCAATGATGGGCTTCCGTGTGACCTAGGTACTGCAGCAGAACTTTCGGTTGTTGTATCTTTTTAATCTTTCCTGGGCGTGCTATGGTCTTTGATGTAAGGAACAAGTGGTGTAGGTTCCGGCTCCCTAGCAGCTTGCTCTGGGACTGCAGAGGTGTTTTGTTAGAATCTTTCAAGGAGGACAACTGAACAAAGGAACGGCGGATTTTCGTGATATTCGATATGCAGGTAGATTAGACAGAGATGTACACAACAATAAACAGCAAATTATGCAGATTAGGACTTAATTTGCATACTAGTATGAGGTGCTTAGTGAAAACAATCATCAGAGTCCAACAAATTCAAAGATTAAGCACCGCATGCAGTCACTTCAAGTAGTAACGTTATACAGTAAACCAGAGCCAAATTAATGTTTTTCTATACTATTATATACTTAAGTAGGTCATATAACAAAATCTGGAGTCACAGAAGAGATTTGATACTTTCCCCTTTTTTTCCAAGTAGGTTATTGTTTTTAAAAGTGCCGGTTGGGTAAATGATAAGTTTATCGATCAGCGTGTTTATGAACAGGAAGAATTAGATTTTCACGGACAAATTTTGTGTGTGACTGTTAGGTAAAGAATCAGTAAAGACATCATACCGAGATCAGAATTTTTTTCAAGAAATCAAGATTGCAAGTTAGGACAACGTTCTCGACAGCTTTCTCTCTAATAACCAAGGCGTCCTTCGGACATACTTGTCACCAGCATATAACTAGTATAGTGGCAGATAGCTTTTGATGTAAGGTAGAAGTTATGTAGATTGATCCCCCCCCCCCCAAGCAGCTTGCTCTGGAACTGCAGGAGCGTTTTTGTTAAAATATTTCAAGGAGGATAACTGAACAAGGGAAGGACGGATTTCCATGAGATTCCGACTACAAGTAGCTTAGACAGAGATGCAAGTAATGCAAATTGAGACTTAATTTGTTTAAAGAAGACCATCAGTTAAAAAAGATTCTGCAAATTACAACCCTATTTGCATAATCAATGAGACCAGATGAAACATAAGATCTACAAAGGCTCTAAATATTTCATGGAGGTATGAGGTCTCTGAACTCTTAAACGTATGTAGGATTCATCGGATGGAGCTAATTCGTACAATAAAAGCTTTCTGCCACAGCATCGTCTCAGTCTAAACTGTCGATATTTCAGCACAAAATGTTTGAATTAGGTCAATGCCAGCCTCTCATACTAGCCTTGACCCTTGCCCTAAATATTAATGAATAATAGATAAGTACCTTCAATCACATTTGGTCATTCTCCATCAATAGGCCATTCACCTTTGGTCATTCTCCATTAATAGGCCTTTCACCTTTGGCCCCCGGAAGCGTTTTTCAGCTAATAACTTATCCCCCGTTCGTGTAAAGTTACCAGCTGTATAAAGGGATACATACTAAATGGAAATGATTCTAAACGTGCTACTTCCGATTTTGAAAGTGTTATACAAATGCTGTGATAACATTTCGTCCTAAAACACCTGTGCGAGAACTATTTGCACAAGGAAAAAGTCACGCCCCTCCCACTGGCAGTACCGGTTAAGTAACAAGTTCAAATTGAAATGGCTGGCAAACTTGTCCTCGCCCTTGTGGCTGTCCTGTCAGCAGTGGTTTTGAATCATGTGGCAAAGATCATCTCTGCCGCGGGGATGTTGAAGCATGTTTACAACCACGTGCCGGGCACCTGTCGGTTTGTTCCCGGCGTGGAGCAGGGTTCTGAAGACATCGAGCTCACCTCATCTGGGCTGGCGTTCATCTCGTCAGGGCTGCTGCCCCCTAGGATCATTTTCGATCCTGTGTACTTGACCTTCCAGAAGAGAATTCTCGCGTTTGACTTTAAGAAGCCCACTGAGGGAGCCAAGACAGTCAACATCGTGCCAGAGAGCGTCAAGGAAGACTTCATGCCGCACGGTCTTAGCGTTTACGAAGACGTCTCGGGAGAAGTTCGGCTCTTTGCCGTGAACCATGGCAAAGGTCACAAAGACAGACTAGAGATCTTCCGCTTTGACGCCGACTCAAACAGCCTGCATCACGTCAAGTCTGTAAAACACCCGCTTTTGTACAGCCTTAACGACGTTGTCGCCACAGGACCAGATAGTTTTTACGCCACCAACGACAAATATACTACCGGTTTGTACAGCAGGATGGCAGAGGCTTGGCTTCTACTCCCGTGGTCCAACGTTGTCTACTACAGTGGTGGAGAGGTAACCATCGTGGCCGACGGTCTTCTGTACGCTAACGGTATCAACCTCTCTCCCGAGGGCAAGCTCGTGTATGTCGCAAACATCATCTCGAAGGCAGTGACCGTCTACCACCGCCAAAACGACAACACTCTACGGTTCAGCCACGACATAGCGGCACATACAGGTGTGGACAACGTCTTCGTGGATCCTACCACAGGGGATCTGTGGCTAGGAGCTCATCCTAGATTGATAGATCTTTCCATCCATATAGGTAATGCGTCGCACCCGTGCGGATCTCAGGTACTGCGGATAGAGAACCCGGCGGGGGAGAACCCCAGAATCACCGAGATGTACTCTGACGACGGACGGTCCGGGTTATGGGGGTCAAGCGTAGGGTGTTACCACAGCAAACAGCTGCTGATCGGCACAGTTAACCACAGGCTCATGCACTGTACGGTGGACGTGTCACTGTAGGGTTTCCTGGTGTAAATCACTGTGTCACAAATAGTTAAGAGGCTTTTCAACTTTGGAGCAATATTGTAATGTTGTATTGAAAAGATTAAATATCAAAATACTTCGCATCAGGAATTTCTGCCCACTTGTGTGTTTGTGTTTGTCTGTGTTTCCACAAATTTGTGGTCAGTAATAACCCAAGAACCTCTGAATAGATTGTGATGATATTCGGTATGTGGGGAGGTGTTGGAAAGACGTAGGTCAAGGCAAATGTCGGGCTTCCTTGTGTGTGACCTAGGTGCTGCAGCAGAAATTTCGGTTGTTGTATCTTTTGTATCTTATCCTGGGCGTGCTATGGTCTTTGATGTAAGGAACAAGTGGTGTAGCACGGGTTGGGCTCCCTAGCAGCTTGCTCTGGAACTGCAGAGGTGTTTTGTTAAAATCTTTCAAGGAGGATAGCTGAACAAAGGAACGGCGGATTTCCGTGATATTCGATATGCATGTAGCTTAGACAGAGATGTACACAACAAAAACGGCAAATTATGCAGTTTAGGACTTAATTTGCATACTAGTATGTCGTGCTTAGTGATAACAATCAACAGAGTCCAACAAATTCAAAGATTAAACACAGCATGCAGCCACTTAAAGTAGTAGCTTTATACAGTAAACCAGAGCCAAAGGGATGTTTTTCTTTGCTATTTTTTTACTTTAGTAGGCCATGGCCACAAAATCTGGAGTCACAGAAGAGATTTGATACTTTCTCCTTTTTTCCATGAAGATTAATGTTTTTAAAAGTGTCGGTTGGTTAAATGATAAGTTTATCGATCAGCGGGCCTACGAACAGGAAAAATGAGATTTTTCGCGGACAAATTTTTTGCGTGTGAGGAGCGAGTGTTAGGTTAAAGAATCAGCAATGACATCATACGGAGATAAGAACTTTTTTCAAGTAATCAAGATGGCAAGTAAGGACAACGTTCTCGACAGCGTTCTCTCTAATAACCAAGGCGTCCTTCAGACATACTTGTTACCAGCATATAACTAGTATACGCTCCAGGACCTAGGCGCTTTGTTTATTTATCAACATATCAGTACCCTAGGTTGTTTTGCCGTTAGAACACATACACTACCATAAATGCCTCTGCGTTGTTTGATTCTTTAGGTATCATACCTTGGCATCTTTGACATCAAGTGGCCTAATCCGTACATTATATACCTCGATAAAAATTGTTTTTGATGTATGTGTGTATATGTTTGTGTCTGTTGGTTTCCGGATATTTGTGGTCAGCATAACTTTAGAAGCTCTGAATGGATTATGTTGATATTTGGTATCTGAGTAGGTGTTGGGAAGACGAAGGTCAGGGTTGTTGAATGAATTAATGAATGAAAACTTTATTACCGTGTCTTGCGCCATTTTGCGCCCAGCCCATGCGGGCTGATAAGATACCGTATACGTTACATTAATTGCATAAACAAAAGGTCAGGAGTACAGAGATAAACATAAACGACTAAAAGCAGAATATGCACAATTGTTTTTGAACCCCGTCGGTGGGTGACCTTGGTACTTCTTCAGAACATTTAGATCTGTTTTTCGTATCTTTTGTCCTGGGCCTGCTATGGTCTTGCTTTTTGGTGGCAGATAGCTTTTGATGTAAGGGAGAAGTTGTGTAGATTTGACCCAAGCAGCTTGCTCTAGAACTGCAGGGGCGTTTTTGTTCAAAATTTCAAGGAGGATAACTGAAAAAAGGAAGGGCGGATTTCCATGAGATTCCGACTACAAGTAGCTTAGACAGAGATGCAAGTAATGCAAATTGAGACTTAATTTGTATAAAGAAGACCATCAGTTAAAAAAGATTCTGAAAATTACAGCCTTATTTGCATAATCAGCGAGACCAGATGAAACATAAGATCTACAAAGGCTTTAAATATTTCATGGAGGTATGAAGTCTCCGAACTCTTAACGTTACGTAGGATTCATCGGATGGAGTTAAGTCGTACAATGAAAGCTTTCTGCCACATCACCACAGATACAGCACCATCACAAGAACAGAGTCTAAAGTCTAAACTGTCGATATTTCAGCACAAATGTTTGAATTATGTCAAGGCCAGCCTCTCCTACTAGCCTTGACCCTTGCCCTAAAGATTAATGAATAAATAAGTACCGTCCGATTCACCTTTGGTCATTCACCATTAATAGGCCTTTCACTTTTGGCCCCCGGAAGCATTTTTCCAGCTGATAACTTAGCCCCTGTTCGTGCAAAACTATCAGCTGTATAAAGGGATAAGTACTAAATGGAAATGATTCTAAACGTTCTACTTCTGATTTTGAAAGGATCATACAAATGCTATGATATCCATATGATACGTTTCGTCCTGAAACTCCGGTGCGAGAGCTATTTGCACAAGGAAAAAAGTCACGCCCCTCCCACTGGCCGTACAAAATAAACTTGGAGAATGGCTGGCAAACTTGTCCTCGCCCTTGTGGCTGTCCTGTCAGCAGTGGTTCTGAATCATGTGGCAAAGATCATCTCTGCAGCGGGGATGTTGAAGCATGTTTACAACCACGTGCCGGGCACCTGTCGGTTTGTTCCCGGCGTGGACCAGGGTTCTGAAGACATCGAGCTCACCTCATCTGGGCTGGCGTTCATCTCGTCAGGGCTGCTGCCACCTGGGCTCATTCTCGATCCTGTGTACTTATCCTTTGAGCAGAGAATTCTCACGTTTGACTTTAAGAAGCCCACTGCGGGAGTCAAGACAGTCAACATCGTGCCAGAGAGCGTCAAGGAAGACTTCATGCCGCACGGTCTTAGCGTTTACGAAGACGACTCTGGAGAAGTTCGGCTCTTTGTGGTGAACAATGGGAAAGGTGACAGAGTAGAGATCTTCCGCTTTGACGCCGACTCAAACAGCCTGCATCACGTCAAGTCTGTAAAACACCCGCTTTTGTACAGCCTTAACGACGTCGTCGCCACAGGACCAGAGAGTTTTTACGCCACCAACGACAAATATACTACCGGTTTGTACAGCAGGATGGCAGAGACTTGGCTTCTACTCCCGTGGTCCAACGTTGTCTACTGCAGTGGCGGAGAAGCAACCATCGTGGTCGAAGGTCTTCTGTACGCTAACGGTATCAACCTCTCTCCCGAGGGCAAGCTCGTGTATGTCGCAAACCCAACGGCCGGGGGAGTGACTGTCTATCACCGCCAAAACGACAACACTCTACGCTTAAGCCACGACATAGCGGCACATACAGGTGTGGACAACGTCTTCGTGGATCCTACCACAGGGGATCTGTGGGTAGGAGCTCATCCTCAAGGAATTCATTTTTCTATACACATGGGGAATGCGTCGCACCCGTGCGGCTCTCAGGTGCTGCGGATAGAGAACCCGGCGGGGGAGAACACCAGGGTCACCGAGATGTACTCTGACGACGGAGGGTCCGGGTTATGGGGGTCAAGCGTAGGGTGTTACCTCAACAAACAGCTACTGATCGGCACAGTTAACCACAGGCTCATGCACTGTACGGTGGACGTGCCACTGTAAGGTTTCATATCCATTATCCCGGATCGGACTAAACCACTATGTCGCATAGCCTCCATAGCAGGCTCTCTGGGGCCTTTATTGTTATGATTGTGTGTAATCAAACTCATTTGTGTGCACCAATTCGTTTGTATGTATGTATAGATGTAGCAGACCTTACGAAAGTCGCTGTGCTTTTGTTGTGTCAATAGAGATTTTCTGTTTATTGGGCTTATACTACACTTTTTGCTGATGGCTTCTCTTGTACTGGGTCGTTTGTGCAGCCAGCCCGTAAACCATTAGGCCCTAAACGTTACGTTGGCTACAAAAAACGACCCAGTACAAAAGGAAGTCATCGGGAAAAGTTTATCACAAGCACCCTCAAAATGCCCAAAGTACAGTAGAGACATTTCAAGTTTGATGCAATATTGTAATGTTGTATTGAAAAAATGAAATATTAGAATTTTTGCCCATTTGTGTGTTCGTGTGTGTCAGCTGTGTTTCCACAAATTTGTGGTCAGCAATGACCAAAGAACCTCTGAATAGATTGTGATGATATTCGGTATGTGGGTAGGTGCTGGCAAGACGAAGGTCAAGGCCAATGTTTGGCTTCCGTGTGTGTGACCTATGTACTGCAGCAGAACTTTCGGTTGTTGTATCTTTTGTATCTTATCCTGGGCGTGCTATGGTCTTTGATGTAAGGAACAAGTGGTGTAGCACGGGTTGGGCTCCCTAGCAGCTTGCTCTGGAACTGCAGAGGTGTTTTTGTTAAAATCTTTCAAGGAGGATAACTGAACAAAGGAACGGCGGATTTCCGTGATGTTCGATATACAGATAGCTTAGACAGAGATGTACACAACAAAAACAGCAAACTATGCAGATTAGGACTTAATTTGCATACTATTATGTCGTGCTTAGTGAAAACAATCAACAGAATCCAACAAATTCAAAGATTAAACACAGCATGCAGCCACTTAAAGTAGTAACTTTATACAGTAAACCAGAGCCAAAATGATGTTTTTCTTTGCTATTATATAGGTCATGGCCACAAAATCTGGAGTCACCGAATAAATTTTACACTTTCCCCCTTTTTTCCAAGAAGGTTATTGTTTTTAAAAGTACCGGTTGGGTAAATGATAAGTTTATCGATCAGCGGACTTATGAACAGGAAGAATAATATTTTTCACGGACAAATTTTGTGTGTGTTTGACTGTTAGGCTAAAAAATTAGCAATGACATCATACGGAGATAAGAACTTTTTTCAAGAAATCTTCAGGATTGTAAGTTAGGACAAAGTTCTCGACAGCTTTCTCTCTAATAACCAAGGCGTCCTTCAGACATACTTGTTAGCAGCATGTAACTAGTATACGCTCCAGGACCTAGGCGCTTTGTTTATTCATCGCCATATCAGTACCCTAGGCTGTTTTGCCGTTTGAACACGGACACAGACACTACCATCAATGCCTCTGCGTTGTTTGATTCTTTAGGTATCATACCTTGGCATCAATAACATCAAGTGGCCTAATCAGTACATTACATACCTCAATGAAAATTCGTTTTTGATGTATGTGTGTATATGTTTGTGTCTGTTGGTTTCCGGATATTTGTGGTCAGCATAACTTTAGAAGCTCTCGATGGATTATGATGATATTTGGTATGTGAAAAGGTGTTGGGAAGACGAAGGTCAAGGTTGCTTTTGGACCGTTGGTGGGTGACCTTGGTACTTCTTCAGAACAACCGGATCTGTTTTTCGTATCTTTTGTCATTGGCCAGCCATGGTCTTACTTTTAGGTGGCAGATAAGCAGCTTAGACAGAGATGCAAATAATGCAAATTGAGACTTAATTTGTATAAAAAAAGACCAACAGCTAAAAAAGATTCTGAAAATTACAGCCCTATTTGCATAATCAATGAGACCAGATGAAACATAAGATCTACAAAGGCTCTAAAGATTTCATGGAGGTATGAGGTCTCCGAACTCTGTTTGTAGTATGTAGGATTCATCGGATGGAGTTAAGTCGTACAATAAAGAAAAGCTTTCTGCCACATCACTATCTCAGGAACAGAGTCTAAAGTCTAAACTGTCGAAATTTCAGCACAAAATGTTTGAATTATGTCAAGGCCAGCCTCTCATATTAGCCTTGACCTTTGCCCTAAATATTAATGAATAATAGGTAAGTACCGTCATTCACCTTTGGTCATTCTCCATTAATAGGCCATTCACCTTTGGCCCCCGGAAGCGTTTTTCCAGCTGATAACTTAGCCCCCGTTCGTGTAAAGTTATCAGCTGTATAAAGGGATAAGCACTAAATGGAAATGATTCTAAACGTGCTACTTCCGATGTTGAAAGTGTTATACAAATGCTGTGATAACCATGATTCATTTGGTCCTGAAACACCTGTGCGAGAACTATTTGCACAAGGAAAAAGTCACGCCCCTCCCACTGGCAGTACCGGTAAAGGAAGCATAAAAGTTTGAGAATGGCTGGCAAACTTGTACTCGCACTTGTGGCTGTCCTGTCAGCAGTGGTTCTGAATCATGTGGCAAAGATCATCTCTGCAGCGGGGATGTTGAAGCATGTTTACAACCACGTGCCGGGCACCTGTCGGTTTGTTCCCGGCGTGGAGCAGGGTTCTGAGGCGGAGCTTCCATGTAAGACATCACGAAATCGCCGGCGAAAGCACCCGGATACACGGTGACATGCCGACCTGCGTGCCGATTAGCGGCGCTACGAACGTCCCTTGCTCGCACGTAAATGTTGCCCGACTTGCGTGGGATCGCAGGCGAATGCACCAAGACACACGGCGACATGCCGACCTGCGTGCCGATTACCGGCGCTACGAACGCCCCATGCTCGCACGTAAATGTTTCCCGACTTCTTCGGGGCAGACGGAGCTCTCTTCCGCCTAAGTCGAATTTGGAAGCGCTACTCTAAGGCTTGTGGTATAAGTGGAACACGGTGGTATAGGTGGTTTTCATACTGAGACGAGTGAAGGAATAGGCATCGCTACTCTAAGGGTTGTGGTATAAGTGGTACACGGTGGTATAGGTGGTTTTCATACTTAGACGAGTGAAGGAATATGCAGCGCTACTCTAAGGTTTGTGGTATAAGTGGTACACGGTGGTATAGGTGGTTTTGATACTGAGACGAGTGAAGGAATAGGCATCGCTACTCTAAGGCTTGTGGTATAAGTGGTACACAGTGGTATAGGTGGTTTTCATCATATACCACCGTGTATCACTTATGGCTTGTGGTATAAGTGGTACACGGTGGTATAGGTGGTTTTCATACTGAGACGAGTGAAGGAATAGGCATCGCTACTCTAAGGCTTGTGGTATAAGTGGTACACGGTGGTATAGGTGGTTTTCATACTTAGACGAGTGAAGGAATAGGCAGCACTACTCTAAGGCTTGTGGTATAAGTAGTACACAGTGGTATAGGTGGTTTTCATCATATACCACCGTGTACCACTTACGGCTTGTGGTATAAGTGGTACACGGTGGTATAGGTGGTTTTCATACTTAAACGAGTGAAGGAATAGGCAGCGCTACTCTAAGGCTTGTGGTTTAAGTGGTACACGGTGGTATAGGTGGTTTTCATACTTAGACGAGTGAAGGAATAGGCATCGCTACTTTAAGGCTTGTGGTATAAGTGGTACACAGTGGTATAGGTGGTTTTCATCATATACCACCGTGTACCACTTACGGCTTGTGGTATAAGTGGTACACGGTGGTATAGGTGGTTTTCATACTTAAACGAGTGAAGGAATAGGCAGCGCTACTCTAAGGCTTGTGGTATAAGTGGTACACGGTGGTATAGGTGGTTTTCATACTTAGACGAGTGAAGGAAAAGGCATCGCTACTCTAAGGTTTGTGGTATAAGTGGTACACAGTGGTATAGGTGGTTTTCATCATATACCACCGTGTACCACTTATGGCTTGTGGTATCAGTTCTACACGGTGGTATAGGATGAAAACCACCTATACCACTGTGTACCACTTATACCACAAGCTTTAGAGTAGCGATGCCTATTCCTTCACTCGTCTCAGTATGAAAACCACCTATACCACCGTGTACCACTTATACCACAAGCCATAAGTGGTACACGGTGGTATATGATGAAAACCACCTATACCACTGTGTACCACTTATACCACAAGCCTTAGAGTAGCGATGCCTATTCCTTCACTCGTCTCAGTATGAAAACCACCTATACCACCGTGTACCACTAATACCACAAGCCATAAGTGATACACGGTGGTATATGATGAAAACCACCTATACCACTGTGTACCACTTATACCACAAGCCTTAGAGTAGCGATGCCTATTCCTTCACTCGTCTCAGTATGAAAACCACCTATACCACCGTGTACCACTTATACCACAAGTCATAAGTGATACACGGTGGTATATGATGAAAACCACCTATACCACTGTGTACCACTTATACCACACGCCTTAGAGTAGCGATGCCTATTCCTTCACTCGTCTCAGTATGAAAACCACCTATACCACCGTGTACCACTTATACCACAAGCCATAAGTGATACACGGTGGTATATGATGAAAACCACCTATACCACTGTGTACCACTTATACCACAAGCCTTAGAGTAGCGATGCCTATTCCTTCACTCGTCTCAGTATGAAAACCACCTATACCACCGTGTACCACTTATACCACAAGCCATAAGTGATACACGGTGGTATATGATGAAAACCACCTATACCACTGTGTACCACTTATACCACACGCCTTAGAGTAGCGATGCCTATTCCTTCACTCGTCTCAGTATGAAAACCACCTATACCACCGTGTACCACTTATACCACAAGCCATAAGTGATACACGGTGGTATATGATGAAAACCACCTATACCACTGTGTACCACTTATACCACAAGCCTTAGAGTAGCGATGCCTATTCCTTCACTCGTCTCAGTATCAAAACCACCTATACCACCGTGTACCACTTATACCACAAACCTTAGAGTAGCGCTGCATATTCCTTCACTCGTCTAAGTATGAAAACCACCTATACCACCGTGTACCACTTATACCACAACCCTTAGAGTAGCGATGCCTATTCCTTCACTCGTCTCAGTATGAAAACCACCTATACCACCGTGTTCCACTTATACCACAAGCCTTAGAGTAGCGCTTCCAAATTCGACTTAGGCGGAAGAGAGCTCCGTCTGCCCCGAAGAAGTCGGGAAACATTTACGTGCGAGCATGGGACGTTCGTAGCGCCGGTAATCGGCACGCAGGTCGGCATGTCGCCGTGTGTCTTGGTGCATTCGCCTGCGATCCCACGCAAGTCGGGCAACATTTACGTGCGAGCAAGGGACGTTCGTAGCGCCGCTAATCGGCACGCAGGTCGGCATGTCACCGTGTATCCGGGTGCTTTCGCCGGCGATTTCGTGATGTCTTACATGGAAGCTCCGCCGGTTCTGAAGACATCGAGCTCACCTCGTCTGGCCTGGCGTTCATCTCGTCAGGGCTGCTGCCACCTGGGTTCATTTTCGATCCTGTGTATTTGACCTTTGAGCAGAGAATTCTCGCGTTTGACTTTAAGAATCCCACTGAGGGAGCCAAGACAGTCAACATCGTGCCAGAGAGCGTCAAGGAAGACTTCATGCCGCACGGTCTTAGCGTTTACGAAGACGACTCAGGAGAAGTTCGGCTCTTTGTGGTGAACAATGCCAAAGGTGACAGAGTAGAGATCTTCCGCTTTGACGCCGACTCAAACAGCCTGCATCAGATCAAGTCTGTAAAACACCCGCTTTTGTACAGCCTTAATGACGTTGTCGCCACAGGACCGGAGAGTTTTTACGCCGGCAACGATAAATATACTACCGGTTTGTACAGCAGGATGGCAGAGACTTGGCTTCTACTCCCGTGGTCCAACGTTGTCTACTGCAGTGGCGGAGAAGCAACCATCGTGGTCGACGGTCTTCTGTACGCTAACGGTATCAACCTCTCTCCCGAGGGCAAGCTCGTGTATGTCGCAAACCCAACCGCCGGGGGAGTGACTGTCTATCACCGCCAAAACGACAACACTCTACGGTTCAGCCACGACATAGCGGCACATACAGGTGTGGACAACGTCTTCGTGGATCCTACCACAGGGGATCTGTGGGTAGGAGCTCATCCTCAAGGAATTCATTTTTCCATACACATGGGGAATGCGTCGCACCCGTGCGGCTCGCAAGTGCTTCGGATAGAGAACCCGGCGGGGGAGAACCCCAGAATCACCGAGATGTACTCTGACGACGGACGGTCCGGGTTATGGGGGTCAAGCGTAGGCTGTTACCACAACAAACAGCTACTGATCGGCACAGTTAACCAAAGGCTCATGCACTGTTCAGTTGACGTGCCACTGTAGGGTTTCCTACTTAATACGTCTGTGAAAAATGACTTAACTTCCCTGTTCCTACTAGGAAGAAAACGGAACTCAGCAGCGAGACAGCCAAGGATAAGTTAGCGTGGAGATTTATTCTGGATAAAACATTATCACATATATCTCTTTTCTTTCAATTTACGTAGACACATATATAGACATATAATGTTATATACACATGGTATCTGACGTATTTGAATAAAAGATTAAAAGTCTGTTATAAGCAAGTTGTGTATGTACATTGTGGAGCATTTCCTTGCCTCGGCTTTGTAAGGATACTTAAACGCAGTCGCATGTAGTTGACAAAAAATAACACTTCTTATGCGAACGTTTCTCTGCACTTGTAACAAACGTGGATCGACTATTTCACAGCACACACTACCATTTGTAAAATAGCTTTACAGTTAACTGCCATGCATCCACATATAAGTGGTAATAACTACTAGTCTGGCATCTACTGATATTGCTAAAATTGCGTCCCTTCACTGCGCAGTTGCGATAAGGTTTTTGCGACCTGAGCTGAGATACAGTTGATTCGTATTGTGGTTTGCTTTTTTTGCATTTCACCTTTTCATCAGGGCTTCAGGTCTACATCGCTTTCATTCTTTTTCATGTTCAATATTTCTATTATTTCACTTCAAACGCCAAACGTGAGCAACGAACAAATTTTTGCAGATTTTTTTCTGCCACGCCGAATTTTTTTCAAGTCGACAAATCATTCGACATCGGAGTAGAAGCTTGAGTCTCTCTCTTCTCCGGATAGCTTAGATTTAATTGGTTTTGCCGACAAGCTTTGTGGGGGTCAGCCTACAGTCTGACTTCGTAAAGGTGCTTGGTTTGCCCTCTTTTGCCCTAATGGCTGCTAGCGTGGGTATTCCCTGGTGCCCACGGCGCGTCAAGCCCTGTTTCTTCTTCTCCAGAGTTTTCTTCTGCATCCCCGGAGGAAGCGGTGGGCCAATGAAGGGTTTTGCGTTCGGGGGGTCCGATTTGTGCTCGACCGTGTACGCCTTCTTACCCTCCTTCTCTTTCATCGCCCTTTCTCTGGCCTCTCTTTCTCGTTTCTTCTCCTTATTATCCCACGACTGGAGCAACTGACGGACTTTTGATGGTTTCTTTGCGGTCGGCGTAGCTGCCTGCGCTGGTTTCTCCAGCTCGGAAGGTTCGTCGACCGTCTCTAGTTGGTCCATGTTGGCCTTCACCAAAGGGTAGGCCTTTTTCTCTGTTGCTTGAATTTCTGTTTGTCTTGGCGACAGTGCAGTTGCACACATCACGGGCGTGTTTCCCTTAACATCTTTGTCCTTAGACGGTTGTGGGATCTTCGTAGGCGCCTTGTCTTTTGACTGCATGTTGGTGCGTCTTGAGGACAGTGTAGGTGTACCCATCATGGGATCTTCCCGCTTGACAGCCGTGTCTTGAATCGGTCGCGGAATTTTCGTGGGCACCAATTTTGCAGTCTGATCTCCGGAAGGGCCAGCTTTCGACCCATCGGCGCCTTCCTGTGGAGCCTTAAGAGATGGTTTCTGTTTGTTGCCTTCTGTGGACTGGTCAGTTGGACCTTTGGCTGGAGTCTTGACTTCCTTTACAGGTGGTGGAGATTTAGCAGACTCCATATTTGTTAATGTGGCGTTCGGTGTATTTTCTCCTTTGGGGGAAGCCATGGGTGCGTCCTCAAACGTTACCAGGATCTCAGGAGTGTCCTGACTTCCTGAGGGCCCATCTTCGTGTGGCCCCTTTACGTCGGATGGCGTGTCCGTCTTAGTGGAGCCTTCGGGACCGGACTCGGAGATCTTTGCTCCGGCATCCTTAGATGCTGAAGAAGGCTTCTTGGCATCCTTGGAGGGGGTGGCCTGTGTTTTGGAGCATTCCATTTCTTTGACAAACGCCTTGTCTTTTGGCTTCATCACTGTGCTCCTTTGCGACAGTGCAGTTGTGCATATCACGGGAGTCTCCCGCTTAACAGCCGTGTCTTGAGACAGTTGCGGAATTTTCGTGGGCGGAGGCGCTGTTTCTTTGACAGACGCATTGTCTGTTTCCTGCATTTCTGTGCGTCTTGGCGTAGCTTCCTGTGCCGAATTCTCCAGTTCGGGAGATTCGTAGACCGTCTCTAGTTGTTCCGCATTTTCCTTCACCATAGCGTATGCCTTTTTCTCCATGGCTCTCCAGTAGTCGTCGTCATGGAGATCCTCCACTGAGATGGGCTTGTCCAAGTCAATCTCATCTTCGCTGTCTTCTGACGAGTCGAAGAAGTGCATTTCCAGTTTTTTCGGGACTAATCCCACGTTCGACCGGCTCGCCCTCGACCGGACGCCCGTGGATGTCCTAAAGAGACTGGGCAAAATCACCGAGGATCCATCGACATCGCACGTCACTTGATTGTCGATGCCGGGATGTTTGTAGCTGGTTGGGGTCGCACCAGGCGGTTCATTCGATGATTCAGTCCGCCGGAGGTCTGCCTTCGACCGCTGGCGAAGCCGTGCTGCCTCACGTTCTTCTGGATCCTCGATATTCCACCATGGCTTTTTACGATCTTTGGAGAACTTTCTGCCCCAGTATCCGTCAACTTCCGCATCTAGTCGTGCCCTTTCTTCGACAGTGTACTTCTTTATGCCCGACGACACCCAGCCGTATGGAAGCTTGGGCTCCGAATCATCTGTCTCGGCAGGTTCGCCAGTCGTCTGTGTGTCGGACGGCCCTGCCGTCTTCCTAGACGCCGGTTTGGTCTGAACTCTTGACGGCCTAGTCGTCTGCCCAGCTGCCACCTTCAGGGAAGTCCTTGACCTATCGGCGGAGACTTTAGCCGACTGTAGAGTCTTCTTAGACGCCGGTTCTGTCTGCACTCTTTGAGACTTATCTGTGCGCCTTGGCGTCAGTACATTTTTCCCCATCACTGGAGTTTTCCGCGTGACAGGCGTGTATGGCAGCGGGATTTTCGTAGGCGGTAGCGGTGGCGGTGGCGGTGGCGGAATTGGTTTGACAGACGCCCTGTCTGTTTTCTGCACGTCTATTTCATCTGCGGACAGTGCAGTTTCGCCTATATAGAAAATAGGTCGCTTAACAGCCGTATCTTTAGAAGGTTGTGGGATTTTCGTGGGCAAAGGCGGGGTTTCTTTGATAGGCGCCTTGTCTGTTGCCTGAATTTCTGTTTGTATTGGCGACAGTGCAGTTTTACCCATCATAGGTGTCTTCCGCTTAACATCCGTGTCCTTAGACGGTGGCGGGATTTTCGTAGACGCCTTGTCTGTTGTCTGCCTGTCGGTGCGTTTTGCTGCAAGTGCAGTTGTACCCATCATGTGATCTTTCCGCTTGACAGCCGTGTCTCTAATCGGTTGCGGAATCTTCGTAGGCACCAGTGTTGCAGTCTGATCTCCGGAAGGTCCAACTTTCGGCGCATTCGCTCCTTTCTGTGGAGCCTTAAGAGATGGTTTCTCTTTGTTGTCTTCTGTGGACTGGTCAGGATGAGGTGGACCATTGGCTGGAGTCTTGACTTCCTTTAAAGGTGGTGGAGATTCAGCAGACTCCATATTTGCTGATTTGGCGCTCAGTGCATTTTCTTCTTTGGGGGAAGCCATGGGTTCAGAAGGTGCGTCCTCAAACGTTACCAGGATCTTCTCAGGAGTGTCCTGATAACCCGAGGGCCCATCTTCGTGTGGCCCCTTTACTTCGGATGGCGTGTCTTTCTTAGTGGAGCCTTCGGGACCGGACTTGGACATCTTCACTCCGGTATCCTTAGATGCTGAAGAAGGCTTCTTGGCATCCTTGGAGGGGGTGGCCTGTGTCTTGGAGCATTCCATTTCTTTGACAAACGCCTTGTCTGTTGGCTGCATTTCTGTGCCCCTTTGCGACAGTGCAGTTGTGCATATCACGGGAGTCTCCCGCTTAACACTCGTGTCTTGAGACGGTTGCGGAATTTTCGTTTGCGAAGGCGCTGTTTCTTTAACTGTCGCATTGTCTGTTTCCCGCATTTCTGCGCGTCTTGGCATAGCTTCCTGTGCCGACTTCTCCAGTTCGGGAGATTCGTCGACCGTCTCTAGTTGTTCCGTATCTGCCTTCACCATAGCGTATGCCTTTTTCTCAATGGCTCTCCAGTAGTCGTCGTCATGGAGATCCTCCACTGAGATGGGCTTGTCCAAGTCTACCTCATCTTCGCTGTCTTCTGACGAGTCGAAGAAGTGCATTTCCAGTTTTTTCGGGACTAATCCCACGTTCGACCGGCCCGCCCTTGACCGGACGCCCGTAGACGTCCCAAAGAGACTAGGCAAAATCACCGAGGAGCTATCGACATCGTTCGACGCTTGAATCTCGATGCCGGGCTGTTTGTAGTTGGATGGGGTCGCACCAGGCGGTTCATTCGATGATTCAGTCCGCTGAAGGTCTGTCCTCGACCGCCGGCGAAGCCGTGCTGCCTCACGTTCTTCTGGATCCTCGATATTCCACCATGGCTTTTTACGATCTTTGGAGAACTTTCTACCCCAGTATCCGTCAACTTCCGCATCTAGCCTCGCTTTTTCTTCGTCAGTGTACTTCTTTATGCCCGACGACACCCAGCCGTATGGAAGCTTGGGCTCCGAATCATCTGTCTCGGCAGGTTCGCCAGTCGTCTGTGTGTCGGACGGCCCTGCCGTCTTCCTAGACGCCGGTTTGGTCTGAACTCTTGACGGCCTAGTCGTCTGCCCAGCTGCCACCTTCAGGGAAGTCCTTGACCTATCGGCGGAGACTTTAGCCGACTGTAGAGTCTTCTTAGACGCCGGTTCTGTCTGCACTCTTTGAGACTTATCTGTGCGCCTTGGCGTCAGTACATTTTTCCCCATCACTGGAGTTTTCCGCGTGACAGGCGTGTATGGCAGCGGGATTTTCGTAGGCGGTAGCGGTGGCGGTGGCGGTGGCGGAATTGGTTTGACAGACGCCCTGTCTGTTTTCTGCACGTCTATTTCATCTGCGGACAGTGCAGTTTCGCCTATATAGAAAATAGGTCGCTTAACAGCCGTATCTTTAGGAGGTTGTGGGATTTTCGTGGGCAAAGGCGGGGTTTCTTTGATAGGCGCCTTGTCTGTTGCCTGAATTTCTGTTTGTATTGGCGACAGTGCAGTTTTACCCATCATAGGTGTCTTCCGCTTAACATCCGTGTCCTTAGACGGTGGCGGGATTTTCGTAGACGCCTTGTCTGTTGTCTGCCTGTCGGTGCGTTTTGCTGCAAGTGCAGTTGTACCCATCATGTGATCTTTCCGCTTGACAGCCGTGTCTCTAATCGGTTGCGGAATCTTCGTAGGCACCAGTGTTGCAGTCTGATCTCCGGAAGGTCCAACTTTCGGCGCATTCGCTCCTTTCTGTGGAGCCTTAAGAGATGGTTTCTCTTTGTTGTCTTCTGTGGACTGGTCAGGATGAGGTGGACCATTGGCTGGAGTCTTGACTTCCTTTAAAGGTGGTGGAGATTCAGCAGACTCCATATTTGCTGATTTGGCGCTCAGTGCATTTTCTTCTTTGGGGGAAGCCATGGGTTCAGAAGGTGCGTCCTCAAACGTTACCAGGATCTTCTCAGGAGTGTCCTGATAACCCGAGGGCCCATCTTCGTGTAGCCCCTTTACTTCGGATGGCGTGTCTTTCTTAGTGGAGCCTTCGGGACCGGACTTGGACATCTTCACTCCGGTATCCTTAGATGCTGAAGAAGGCTTCTTGGCATCCTTGGAGGGGGTGGCCTGTGTCTTGGAGCATTCCATTTCTTTGACAAACGCCTTGTCTGTTGGCTGCATTTCTGTGCCCCTTTGCGACAGTGCAGTTGTGCATATCACGGGAGTCTCCCGCTTAACACTCGTGTCTTGAGACGGTTGCGGAATTTTCGTTTGCGAAGGCGCTGTTTCTTTAACTGTCGCATTGTCTGTTTCCCGCATTTCTGCGCGTCTTGGCATAGCTTCCTGTGCCGACTTCTCCAGTTCGGGAGATTCGTCGACCGTCTCTAGTTGTTCCGTATCTGCCTTCACCATAGCGTATGCCTTTTTCTCAATGGCTCTCCAGTAGTCGTCGTCATGGAGATCCTCCACTGAGATGGGCTTGTCCAAGTCTACCTCATCTTCGCTGTCTTCTGACGAGTCGAAGAAGTGCATTTCCAGTTTTTTCGGGACTAATCCCACGTTCGACCGGCCCGCCCTTGACCGGACGCCCGTAGACGTCCCAAAGAGACTAGGCAAAATCACCGAGGAGCTATCGACATCGTTCGACGCTTGAATCTCGATGCCGGGCTGTTTGTAGTTGGATGGGGTCGCACCAGGCGGTTCATTCGATGATTCAGTCCGCTGAAGGTCTGTCTTCGACCGCCGGCGAAGCCGTGCTGCCTCACGTTCTTCTGGATCCTCGATATTCCACCATGGCTTTTTACGATCTTTGGAGAACTTTCTACCCCAGTATCCGTCAACTTCCGCATCTAGCCGTGCTTTTTCTTCGTCAGTGTACTTCTTTATGCCCGACGACACCCAGCCGTATGGAAGCTTGGGCTCCGAATCATCTGTCTCGGCAGGTTCGCCAGTCGTCTGTGTGTCGGACGGCCCTGCCGTCTTCCTAGACGCCGGTTTGGTCTGAACTCTTGACGACCCAGTCGTCTGCCCAGCTGACTCCTTCAGGGGAGTCCGTGGCCTATCAGCGGGGTCTTTAGCCGAATGTAGAGTCTTCTTAGACGCCGGTAAGGTCTGCACTCCTTGAGACTTATCTGTGCGCCTTGGCGACAGTGCATTTGTCCCCATCACTGGAGTTTTCCGCGTAACAGGCGTGTATGGCAGCGGGATTTTCGTAGCCGGTAGCGGTGGTGGTGGCGGTGGCGGGATTGGTTTGACAGACGCCCTGTCTGTTTTCAGCTCGTCTTTTTCATCTGCGGACAATGCAGTTGTGCCAATGTAGAAAATAGGTCGCTTAGCGTTAACAGCCGTGTCTTCAGACGGTTGTGGGACTTTCGTGGGCGAAGGCGCTGTTTCTTTGATAGACGCCTGCTTTTCTGAGTCGCATGGCAACAGTGCAGTTGTACCTATCATGGGGGTTTTCCGCCCAACAACTGTATCTTTTGACGGTTGCGGGATTTTTGTAGGCGCCTTGTCTGTTGTCTGCCTGTCAGTGCGTTTTGCTGACAGTGCAGTTGTACCCAACTTAACAGCCGTGTCTTGAATCGGTTGCGGAATTTTCGTGGGCACCAATTTTGCGGTCTGGCCTTCGGACGGCCCAGCTTTCGGCGCATTGGCTCCTTTCTGTGGAGCATTAAGAGATGATTTCTCTTTGTTGTCTTCTGTGGACTGGTCAGGTGGACCTTTTGCTGGAGTCTTGACTTCCTTTAAAGGTTGTGGAGATTTAGCAGACTCCCTGTTTGTTGATTTGGCGCTCGGTACCTTTTCTCCTTTGGGGGAAGCCATGGGTTCAGAAGGTGCGTCCTTAGACGTTACCATGGTCTTCTCAGGAGTGTCCTGAATTCCCGAGGGTCCAGCTTCGGATGTCGTGTCCTTCTTAGTAGAGCCTTTGGGACCGGACTTGGAGATCTTTGCTCCAGTTTCCTTAGATGCCGAAGAAGGCTTCTTGACACTTTTGGACTGGGTGGCCTGTGTTTTTGAACATTTCATTTCATTGTCGTCGCCAACAAGAGCTTCCCAAACCTTCTGGGAGTATTCTTTGGAAGTCATCTCCACCTTAGCCCTCTTCACAGTGCTCTTCTGTGTTTTAGCTGCAGGCTCAGCCGAGCCTTTTACTGACTGCTTGGCAGCTTTCGCAGCGGTGCATCCAGGCGGACTTGTCTTACGATCTGTTGTCCGCATGTACACGTTTTTCAGTGGAGTCCGAGTCTGGCGTGGGGACGACTGATCCTTTGCCGTTTTTGCTGCAGGCTGAGGCCGCATCTCTGTGGTCACGACAACCTTCGGTTCGGGCAGCTTCCGTGAAGGTGTTTCTGGGCTGCTGGGATAGGCTTTCTCGCCTGGCTGTCTGTAAGGATACTTCCGCTCGCTGGTTCGAGCCGGCTTCCTGACCAGCGGAATCCGCGAGGCGATGTTTTCCGAATGGGACTGTACCCGACGAGTGTGGGTGCGAGGATCCTTACGCGGTACCCTGTGGTGGATTGGAACCGACCTCCGGACAGGGTCTTCATCTTCGTCGTCGCTTTCAAGGCGCATTTTCATCACCATCTTCACGTGACACGGTTTGCATTTCATTCTGGGAGGATCGTACGTCCAGTTATGATCATGGCCGGGCTCTTTCCTGTGACAGATCGGCACGGGGACTTTGTCGTGCTCGTCCTTCTTCTCGCCTTCCTCCTCCTCACTGTCGGTTTCCAAATGGTACTTCATGAGCAGAGATACGTCACAGCTCTCGCACGTGAATCTCGTGGGCGTGTACGTCCATCTGTGGGCGTGGTCTGTCATGCAACAAGGGGTGTTCTCCCCGTGCACGACATGGTAGTTGTTGTCGCACTCAAACCAAGCACTTTCACCGTGGTCAGTGTCTGGGCAAAGTGAGAGCTGGTTTTGCTCCGTCTTTGGCAACTCATCCGAGGATTGCCGTCCCAGATAGACGGACAACTGACTGTCAGATTCCATGGACGCTGGAGCTGTCTGCACTATGATCTCACCTGACTCTAGTGATTCGTCAGAACACTCTGACCCGGTGTTTTCACCGTGGTCAGTGTCTGGGCAAAGTGAGAGCTGGTTTTGCTCCGTCGTTGGCAACTCGTCCGATGATTGGCATCCCAGATAGACGGACAATTGACTGTCAGATTCCATGGACGCTGGAGCTGTCTGCACTATGATCTCACCTGACTCTAGTGATTCGTCAGAACACTCTGACCCTGTGTTTTCACCGTGGTCAGTGTCTGGGCAAAGTGAGAGCTGGTTTTGCTCCGTCGTTGGCAACTCGTCCGATGATTGGCATCCCAGATAGACGGACAACTGACTGTCGGATTTTATCGACCCTGGAGCTGTCTGCACTATGATCTCACCTGACTCTAGTGATTCGTCAGAACACTCTGACCCGGTATTTTCACCGTGGTCAGTGTCTGGGCAAAGTGAGAGCTCGTTTTGCTCCGTCGTTGGCAACTCGTCCGATGATTGGCATCCCAGATAGGCGGACAACTGGCTGTCGGATTTTATCGACCCTGGAGCTGTGTGGAATTCATCCGTGGACCATACGATCTCACCTGGTTCTAGTGATTCGTCAGAACACTTTGATCCTGTGTCTTCGACCAAATTCCTCAGCGAGGTTGTCATCAGGAGTTTGGAGATACAAGTGTCGATTTGGTCGATCTCCTGGTTTGTTTTTGCTTTCAGTTCCTCACGTTCCTTCGGCGAAAATTTCGGCTCGTTTTCCTCGAGCTGGAGAAGAAAATCTGTGAGATCCTTTCTCTCTTGTCGGAGCTGTATGGACAATTCCCTCCGATAGTAGAATCTTTTTGCTTTCTGTGCTATCTCATGTTCAAACGTGGTCTCATGGCGGACATACGGCTTTGGAACTGAGTACTTCAGTGCTGGCAATAGAGGGGGCTCGGGAATATCTGTGTACAGCGCGGCTGATTTTGTTTCGGACTGGCATTCCAGATAGACGGACAACTGACTGTCGGATTTTATTGACCCTGGAGCTGTCTGCACTATGATCTCCCCTGGCTCTAGTGATCCGTTAGAATACTCTGATCCGGCGTCTTCACCGTGGTCAGTGTCTGGGCAAAGTGAGAGCTGATTTTGCTCCGTCGTTGGCCACTCATCCGAGGTCTCACCAGGCTCTATAGCTAGTGATTCGTCCGAACACTCTGGCTCTGTGTCTTCACCGTGGTCAGTGTCTGGGCAAAGTAAGAGCTGATTTTGCTCCGTCGTTGGCAACTCGTCCGAGGATTGGCGTTCCAGATAAACAGACAACTGACTGTCGGATTTTATCGACGCTGGAGCTGTCTGCACTATGATCTCCCCTGGTTCTAGTGATTCGTCAGAACACTCTGACCCGGTGTCTTCACCGTGGTCAGTGTCTGGGCAAAGTAAGAGCTGATTTTGCTCCGTCGTTGGCAACTCGTCCGTGGACCATACGATCTCACCTGGTTCTAGTGATTCGTCAGAACACTTTGTTCCTGTGTCTTCGACCAAATTCCTCAGCGAGGTTGTCATC
Organism: Branchiostoma lanceolatum; assembly: GCF_035083965.1. NCBI lineage: Eukaryota > Metazoa > Chordata > Leptocardii > Amphioxiformes > Branchiostomatidae > Branchiostoma > Branchiostoma lanceolatum. The sequence goes on from NC_089725.1 coordinate 9,307,727, forward strand.
AGGAGTTTGGAGATACAAGTGTCGATTTGGTCGATCTCCTGGTTTGTTTTTGCTTTCAGTTCCTCACGTTCCTTCGGCGAAAATTTCGGCTCGTTTTCCTCGAGCTGGAGAAGAAAATCTGTGAGATCCTTTCTCTCTTGTCGGAGCTGTATGGACAACTCCCTCCGATAGTAGAATCTTTTCGCTTTCTGCGCTATCTCATGTTCAAACGTGGTCTCATGACGGACGTAAGGCTTTGGAACTGAGTACTTCAGTGCTGGCAATGGAGGGGGCTCGGGAATATCTGTGTGCAGCGCGGCTGATTTTGTTTCGAACTCTTCTGTCGTGCTGTCTCCTTTGCCCTCCTCAGGACGAGTGACAGTTTTCTTCTGAGACAAGTTTGACCCCTTTGTGGCGTGCACCGACATGACCGTGTACTGCCGGTTTGGATCTGGTACCGGCTGCATGGCCCCAGTGCCGACCAGATCCAGAAGCGGTCGCGGCGACGCCTGGGAGACTTCCTGCTCGGGAAATCCTGAGATTCCGGACGTCAGAAATTCCATCGGTGGCGGTGCAGGAGGATTAGGGACCCGTCCGGGTCCGTCCGAGATTCCGGACATCAGTAGCTCCGTGCGCGGTAAAGACGGGGGCGTGGGGACTCGTCCGAATCCTGCCCCATGCATCAGCAAGTGTGGCGCGACTTGTGGAAGACTTTGTACCCTCAACTGTTCCGCAGTAGGGAGCAATGGCGGTGCAGGGACGTTCACATCTTCCGTAGATGCCATGGCTTGGCTGGCCTCCGCAATATTTTCCACCGATTCGTCGCCCTTTTTGAGAGTCGTCTTTTGTGTCACTTTGGCTGAAGCCGACGTGTGGCGCATGGCTGTACCTCCTGAAAGGCCGTGACTGGTCAGACCACCGAGTCCATCGAGCTGCAGCAGAGGCGGTGCAGTAGGTTCTGCACCCTGGTGGGACAGAAGACCCATAGTTGGCGTTGGACTGGGAATTGCCAGGGGCGGCAGTGAGGGGACTCTGTCGGCCTGGACTGTGGCGACCGTGCACGAAGTCTCGGCCTTGTCTTCCGTCTCCCCTGTATATGTCTTCCTCCTCGTGGTGATGCAGTGCTTAAGCTTTGTCAATTGGGACTGCAGTTGGAAGGCAAAACTGTCTCGTGGCGCGTCCCCGTTTTCCACAACATCACACAAGGCTGTGGCCAGTGCCGTGCTATTGACTACCTGGTTTGTGCGGTCCATACCAACAGGACTGGAGCTTCGAGGGGTGCCTGCGGGTGTACTTGCACGGGAAGACTGCACACTACCGACCTCACTTCCCGCCACGCTGCTGGCGGCGCTGCTACGTGGGGAGGGATGGAACTCCACGTGCCTGAAACCCTGGCTCTGGAACCGATCCACGTACTTCAGTGGGAGGAAGACCTTCGCAGCCTGCTGCTGCGGTGCCTGTTCCCTCGGCGTCTCGTCGTCCGACTCGTCGCCGCCTGACAGATAGTAGTCGGGAGGAGGAAGAGGTGGGGGTGCCGGCGGTACGGTGAGCTGGGCTTCCATCGTCATTGCCGTTGTGGCAATCTCTGTGTCATCTTGCTCTCGAGCGCTCACGGCAGCGCGCTGCCCAACTTCTGCCGTCTGTGTTGTACATACGACAGGAGCGGTCTGTGTTGGCTTGTCGCCTCCTGGGAGACAGCCCGGCAGTGGGGGAGGACCTATGAGTGACTTTTCCTCTGTACACTTCTGATCGGTCACACCAGATGCAGAAGGCGGCGGGGACGCTCTGGTCACCATCAGCAGGCGGTTGCCAGTCGACGCTGCTGTGTCCGTCGTGTCGACAGGAGCGTTTGTGGGAAGTACGGGCAGGCCGCCTTCTTCTGTGGCGCCAATCAGAGGCATCAAGCCTGCTACTTTTGTCAGGACGCCCGACATGGTGGCAGCAAAGAACTGCGTGAGCCCCAGTGTGGCGGCCTCTCTCGAGCTGTACGTATGGTTGACTTGGTGGATCAGCTCGCCGAGAAGTGTCGGGTTAAAGAGCTCGGTCGCTTGCATTACCGGGTCGACGATCGAGACAGCGCGGTTCACAATGCGGAGGTTTGGGTGCCTTGCCATCACGCCTTCTGTCACGTTCAACATTAACTTCTGAACGGCTGCTTTGACTCTATCGTCCGCACTGTGGTGTACAACTGCCCCCGAGTCTGCCACGGCCGTGGCATCGACTCTAGCACCTTCTCTGGACGGCCCGATTTGCCTCTGGGCATGTCCTGCCTCAGCTTCCTTTGCCTCTCGGGTGACGCTCGAGCTGACAGATTTCCCGCCAAGATTATCTGGTTTGCTCGTCGACTCTTTCCCTGTCGGCGGGGAGTTCGTCTGTTCCGAGGGCTTCAGTAGGGCGTCAGGTTTGGGGCTTGTGACAGGTGCTTGGTCCCCAGCAGGTGCTCTTCCGACAGCGATGTCGAGCTTATCTTCTTCGTTGACTTGAGGCGTGTCTCCAATCTTTGTGATGCCTCCAAAGTAGATGGTGGAGTTCTTTTTCCCACTAAAGATGGTCGGCTCCTCTTCAGCTTCCCCTTGACGCGAAAGGTTGACTTTGGAGTGTCTGGAGTGCCTCTTGGTGGCGTTTTTGACAACATTCGAAGTGTATATCTTAGCCAGCTTCTGTAGCTTCTCCTCTTCCTGCTGTTTCTTGGTTTTTGGGGCATCGCCCTTCATGAACGCTAATCTGTTCTTCATGGTCCAGGCGCCCGTCTTGGTGATGATTTTGGACTTCTCCTTCTTCGGAGAGGCCAGCTCCTGTCCGGCGTTGTAGATCAGCTTCTGGCGGAGGATTTTCTTCGTCTTCTCAACTCCTGTTCGGACCTGTCTTGAATCTGACAGTGCAGTCATCGAGTACCCTTTGCGGAGAGGCTCTGTTGTTGCACCCTTGGAGTCGCGTCTGTGCACGAGCTCGTGCGCACTCTCTCTCCGGTGGGCCTCGGTCGTGTCGCGTGACCGTTCGCCCTTGATTCGGTTCTTCTCGGCGTGGATGAGTCCGGTGATGGTAACAACAGAGTCCATCATGTTCATACCGGACTCGCAGCTGCCGCTGGACATAGACGAGCAAGACCCGATTTCGATCTGCAAGTCTTCAGTGGCAGATTCGATCAGGTTTTTGGCAAAAATTGCGGTGACGTTGTTTTTGGAGCCACCTTTCAACAGCTTGCCGATGCTGTTCGCGCTACGGAGGACTGTAGGATCTTTGCTCAGTTCCTCTGCATATTTCGATACTTCCTCTGTATTAGACTGTGCAGGGGAGGGACGCGTAACGCTTAGTGTTGTATTGAGTCCAGTACCACTGCTAGTACAACTAACACTACTACTTTCATCTAACTTTTTATCTATGATAGTCATTTTTTGGGTTGATTTTTTAACTTTTTTACAACAATCTAACAATCTATTCATGAACTACGTTAAAAAGAGTCTCTGGTTTGCTTCGGACAGGGAAACACGGCTCTCGTCGGTGATGGTGATTGGCGGAAGTTGACGAGGAAGGCCGAAGTCTACCGAAGCTGTCCGGGACGGGGCGATGTCGTCCTTCGGGGAGGCATGGAAAAGGATTTATTATTTGCTCCAGCAGTGAGATTAGCATAATTTGATGACCACTGCTTTTTGCTTTTGGACTATTTCAACTAGTGTACTGCATCATGCATTTGCCAAGTGAAAATTTGAATTATCATTCTATAACTGATTAAAAGGGATATTTCATTTTTAGACAGACCTGATCTACAGCTATGGTGGATCGATATCGCGGCTGGCGTGGCAAGACATGTTGGTGTTGAAGATGATCTTGATGACAGTGAAATAACACCTCCTGTCGGGTGTGGCTGCTATCGCATCAGCGCCAGGACCCAATCGTCTTGTGGCTGGAGTTGGACATGAGTGTCCAATGAGTTTAGTATCATTTTAGGTGGCAAGAGGTGACGGAATTTGAGACAATTTCCCTTCTGTTTAACTGTTTCCTTGATTCATATTCAACCACACTAGACCCGGTTGTTATATGTTGCAAGTTTCCGACGGCGATTGTCTTTTCAAAGGAATATTCCGCGAAACACACAAATTTCCGCACCTTTAACTGACAGAGAGAGAGAGTGTGTGTGTATGAGGCCCTGATATTCCTTGGTTCGTAAGTTCGTCTGTTTACGGGATATTTAGATTTTAAAAAGTCACAAATACAGTACATTGTCATGAGGGCGTTTTCGTGTGTGGTCAAGATTTTAAGAAAGATTGGATAGCGCGATCCACCTAGCGGCCTCTGTCTAAAGTGCAAAATAAAAGTCTACCAATCCTGGTAGAGACAAGGCTGTGCTGTGTTGTGTTGTGTTGTGTTGTGTTGTGTTGTGTTGTGTTGTGTTGTGTTGTGTTAGCCCAAAAGAAAAAAAAAGTTATGTTTCCGGTTACCCGACCAACCCTAGCAAAATCCTGCCGACCCGAGCCTTTTTCCAGTCTGCCTTTAGAAAGGGACATGAAATTTTGGATCTGAAATCTGAATTATGAAAATTCAAAATAGTATCCAAGACCCCTGTGTAAATCGGGCCTCAGACCAGCGATGTACGTATTTAGCAAATACATGTTCCCATATCTCACGTTATTCTCAAAATACTGATGAAATTGAGAAACTTTGAATTCGTTTACATGTGTTTTGCTAAAAGAGAATGGGTCTGTAAACGGTATGTTATCGTGTGGTACAATAGTGCACGATTTTCTCTTTTATTAATTCAAAATGTATACGGCATTCAGTATTTTGGGCATGGATATGCAATAAACATCATATTCGTTATGTGATAGAGTCATGCCTACTTGTTTGACGCAAGTCACCTTGGTCTCTCTGATTTCAAATGTAAGTACAACTAGATAAATGTAATAAAACGTGAATGTCCTGGTCTTTCTTGTTTGAAGACACGAATTGCACATGAAAATTCCCCGGTGTTTTAGATCAGAATACTAGTACGTACTTGAACACAAACTGTTGGTTTGGGCACAGTCTTAGTCTTGTAGATAGGAAATCCTCAGTGCAAAAAAGTCTTTCAGATTCGAAAACATGAGTAATACTCACTAAAAAACGTATTGAATTGTAGATGTACTATCGTCAAGTGTTTTCTAGAAATCGACATACCTAAGCATACTATTAGAAACATGTTTTTAAGATGTATAGAAATTGCCCCGATCTAGTAGACTGTTGGTTAGAAATTCTTCCATAGATCAAGTTGTTGGAAAACATTTCGGTCTTCTCAATCATAGATCAATATTTTAGAGATAAAGACTTTGTCAGTTCGATAGAAATTGCCCAAAGTAAAGTAGATCTAGAAAACCAAACTCTTATTTACATAGATCAAGTTGGTGGAAATCATTTCGGTCTTTTAGATGAGAAAATTTACGTTCTGGATGTTTTATCAAGATTGTACCGGTCTTTCCAAACAGAACTTCAAAAAGTTTTATCTTGACAGATAAGAATATAATCTCTCATCAGCACACACACGCTCTCTCTTTACTGTCTGCTTATGTGTGGAGGTTACTTCAGCCACGTACGCTTTTTAGAGATTTTGGTCTTTTAGAAATATTCTAGAAGACAAGATAGTTGTAAACTATTCTCTAACACGGAGCTTGACCTTTCTGAAATCAGTTTTAGGGATACGGAAAAGGAAAGTATTCTATAAAAAGTGTTTCATCATACAAGAGATTTTGATTGAGTTGAATCTGCCGCAAATTCCGTCTGGACTTGATACAGAAGAGTATGGGGGCTGTCGCACTTGTGCGTATATTAAGTCCATATGAGTTACGTATTATCACCTCCATGAAATAGGTTATATTTTCAGCCGCGTTTATGTGTGTCAACAAGATAACTCAAGAATGGATCTTGGTTTCATATTTTATGTGTTGGTAGGGTGTGACAAAAGCTGGGAATGGTTAGATTTTGGGCCCCTTAGCGGCTTCCCTTAGTACTGGAGCGGAACTTCCTGTTTTGATATATCGTTTTTTTATTAAAGGACATAACTTGCTTATAATCATTTATGCACATGGGTTGATGTAGGGTATTCTGTAACTATTGAGTAACTTAAGCATCGGTGGATGCATTTCAAATTCGCCGATCGAGTGACAAAAATACGGAACGCATACGTACTTGATATACGCACAAGTGTGACCGAAAGACACAGGAAAAAGATTTGCATTCTCTAATAAACTACGTGCACTAAGATACACAATGGATGAATGGATGTGAGTACAGTATTTTTAGACACAAAACTATAGTCCTTCAAGTACATACGGTACCAAAAGTAAAAATAGGTAATATACATAGAAACTGTTGCCAGATTCGATTATTTACAGACAATTAAACTTCCAGATATGTACAATATCACATCTGTAGAGAATATCTTTTCTTTTACATGGATTAAAAAGCTACTACAAAATACATTTTTATGCAGATAAGTGTTTCAACGTTAGAAAAGCTTCTCACCATTTCCATGTGTACAAATATGTAAAGTAGAGTGTTCACTGGTGAGATATGGATGTTTCATATTTTACACACATCGTACTGTCTATATCTAGAACTAGATAGTATCTCATTCTTTCAGTTCAACATGTTACATGATATGCATGTGACAACAGTTTGTACAAACGTTGTCGCATTATTACAGCAATCTATCTCATGTGTTTTTTCTCAAACAAATCAAACTTCTCCTTCTAGTGAATTAATGAGATGGCGTATCTCCATTTCATTATTTCACTAGGTGAGATAGAAGCCACCCTCTATCTCATTATTTCACCAGAAGAAGAACTAAATCTTCTCTTGCTAGCGAATTAATGAGATAGCACCCCTCCATTAAACCACGCAGTGATCAGACGGAGACGTTGAAGAATCGTGGGTTTTATTTTGTTCGTACGCTTGCGGCGTCCATCTCGGGAATGTGGCGCCACCTGCCGTGACAGGACGGCACTGCAGCTTATTTCTTACACCTGAAATGCAAAACTTAACCCAATAATTCAATCCCTGATATCCTATAGATATTTTTTCATGAATTTTAGCTTACATATAATTTCATAACTCGCGCGAGTTGCAACGTTACCTACCTTGAGTTGGGTGATGTTCGCTGAGTTTGCTATGCTTGTTAATGTACTAAAGAATCGCCGCGCTCGCTATTCTAACTTAATCTAAGCATCACACTTAGACGGTACGGTTCTCAGTACCACATACTTCTTTTACGGAATTCGTGACTTTGATTTGCCAAAAATGTCCATGGATTTACCTACTAGTTGTAACGTGCGATAGAATAGTTGTACGTCCCGGCAGCGCGTCGCAGCAACATGCTTGTAGCGGGGCCTGCTCGCAGTGCGAATATCTGTTATGAACTCTATGGTTATTTCTGGTAGATAACAAAAAACAACAATAAGGAAAAGTCTCACCTTAAGCCCTGAGGTCTCGAACTGTGCTGTAAATAAAGAATTGTTAGAAAATGTCAAGTCTTTATTTGATTTTTCGCAGAAAATCGCGGCGTGTAGCGAGAGAGGGGACGTAGACGTCTGCTCTGTCTGGTGTCTCGCGGCGATGTGTTTACAACTATGTTGTTGCGCTGTGACGTCACTGACAACAGGGTTGGGGTTCTAGAACAACTTTTAGGCGGTAGGATCATACAGAACGCACGTGATCCAGCATACCTGAAACACGTGCTCAACACGTGACATGGCAAGTTTATGTATTTGGCAATAAGTCTCTCGGTTTTTTAGCACAAGGTTCCGGTTCGGAATTTATTTTGACCGGCTATATAGTGCGTGAAGATAAGGCGCAAATCATAGGTTTTCCCCTCAGTTTTGTCCACCAATTTTCTGGCTGTCACTATAGCAATGTATAATCTTTTATATTTCCTATGTAAGCCCGTTCTTCGTAGCGTTTTTTGGTAGCACAGGTTTGGCCGACCGGTGAATACTTCCTGATATAATTGCGCGAAAACGGTAACGCGGCTTTGTCGCCTGATTACCCAGTTCTATGTACGTTTTGCATGGTTTCGCAACATCCATCGGGGATTGCGGAAAACGTATCCTCAAGATTTTCTTCATTTTTTACATATCATATAGAGAAAATGTTGGCCTTTATTGCCATGCCAGTCATTATCCCAGGAAAACTTTTAATTTCTGTGTAGCGGCCTGTGGAGAATGCCCCTAAACTAGTAGTTTTTGGTTGAAAACTTGAGTTTAATGATGTTTTTTATAAAAGATAACGCTTCCACAGAAAATTTCAACTTCAAATTATAGCGGCAAGGCGAATTTTCCGACAAACGATGTTTGGAGAAGCGCTAGCCCTTTTCTGACAGGCAGTCGAATCAGCCCAAAATCGTACAAGAAACTCCGAACCGAGACCACAAGGCCGTGAAATGTCACGGTTTTTTTCAATGTTATAAACCATAAACTGGCCAAATAGTGTAGCATTCAAACATAAGCAATAGCAGAATGCCTTGAAAGGTATCTCTAGACAAAGCTTATTTTTTCATACAAGGCATGCAGGGAATTTCAATTGTTAGAGGGTTGTTTTGAAGTTATGCTTGCACAAGTTACTGCTTCTTTTAGTAGTGTATATACAATCATATCCTTAGGATCAGTCCATGAGTCGGCTCAAACATATTCAAATAATCATGTGCATGTACAAAGAAAAGTGTTGAAACGACGAGAAACGCTTGCAGCGATCGTCATTCGAACGCCCGTTTTTCTTTTACGACCAAGTGTCGTCATGTGGCGTCACCTCCCGTAACAGGCCAAAACTGCAGCTAATTCTTTAACACCCGAAACGCAAAAGTTACCCACTCAATCTCTGATATCCTAACTTTCAACCAAGACGAATCGTTGGTTTCATTTTGTTCGTCTGCTTGCGGTGTTCGTCTCTGGAATGGCCGGCCTTTGTTCTAACTGTATATAGGAACGACTTTAGCAAAATTACGCCATGCGGCGTCATCTACCGTAAAAGGACAACTCTGCAGCTAATTCTTTTACACCTGAAACGCGAAACTTTACCCACTATTTCAATCTCTGATATCCTAGTTTTCAACCAAGAAGAATCGTTGGTTCAATACATTTTGTCCCTCCGCTCGCGGCGTTCGTCTCTGGAATGCCCGGCCGTTGTTCTATAGGAACCGCGACTCTAGCCAAAAAGTGTGGCATCACCTGCCGTAACAGGACGGCACTGCAGCTTATTTTCTACACCTGAAATGCAAACTTAACCCACTAATTCAACCACTGATATCCTAGTTTTTGACGAATATTTGCTTACATATGATTCCATGACACGCGCGTGTTGCAACGTTACCTACCTAGCCTTGAGTTGGGTGATGTTCGCTGTGTTTTCTACGCTTGTTAATATACTGAAGAATCGCCGCGCTCGCTATTCTAAGTATCACAGTTGGTACGGTTCTCAGTACCATATACAATACTTCTTTTAAGGAATCCGTGACTTTGATTTGCTTAACGAGCCAAAAATGTCCGCGGATTTACCTACTAGTTGTAACGTGCGATAAAATATTTGTACGTCCCGGCAGCGCGTCGCAGCAACATGCTTGTAGCGGGGCCTGCTCGCAGTGTAAATATCTGTATGAACTCTATGGTTATTTTTGATAGATAACAGCGATACAACAATAAGGAAAAGTCTCACCTTAAGCCCTACGGTCTCGAACTGTGCTGTAAATAAAGAATTGTTAGAAAAACTCAAGTCTTTATTTGATTTTTCGCAGAAAATCGCGGCGTGTAGCGAGAGAGGGGACGTAGACGTCTGCTCTGTCGGGTGTCTCGCGGCGATGTGTTTACAACTATGTTGTTGCGCTGTGACGTCACTGACAACAGGGTTGGGGTTCTAGAACAGCTCTTAGGCGGTGGGGATCATACAGAAGGCACGTGATCCAGCATACCTAAAACACGTGCTTAGCACGTGACATGGCAAGTTTATTGGTCAATAAGAGTTTTTGAGCACAAGGCCGTGAAAAGTCGCCGATTTTTCAACCGTGGTGTGGTTGTTGTTATAAACCATATACTGGCCAAATAGTGTAGCATTCAAACAAGCGATAGCCGAATGCTTTGAAAAATGTGTCTAGACGAATTTGTTACTAGGCCGTTTTTCATACAAGCATGCATGTGATTTTAGTTATAGTGTTGGTTTGAAGTTATGTTTACACAAGCGACTACTATAAGTATATAGCGGGATCGGGAAGGGCCCTAACATAACACGCTTTTCACGCGCTCGAACTCACGGCGCTCCACCGCTAGTTGCCAGAGAGTGGTCAGGTTTTGATGAATGAATTTTGAACACATTCATGTAAAGGAAATACTTGGATAGAAGATGCATTCATATTGTTCACGCTCCGTTATGCAAACTAATGCGCGCAGGCGAAAAGAAAGAAAAACCCAGCAAATAAAATGCTGCTAAACCACAGGACTACAAAGCTGGTATTGTGCATTGAACCATAAACACGGTGTATAAAGCAAGCAACAAGTCTTTATTTTCAGATACATGTAAATTGTCTTGTTCATCATAGCAGATTCAGCTCAAGTGATCGATGTTTAATATATTGACAAGAACGATCAAAAAAGTACACTATTAGAAAGTATTTGGCTCCAAGGACTGTGGATGATATATGACTACTGTGGTGAGTTACTCATACGGGAAGTTTCAACATACCAATGTTGAACTCCACCAATGCCTCAACTCCTCTCCCATCATGCTATGTCTCTCATTGTTGCAAAAGAATCGTGTGAAAGCCACTCTGGATAGGGCGTCTTTGAAACTGTCTGGGTGATACTCGCTGGCCGCCGCGAGTCTCTCTTACAACTGTGCAAACGGAACACCCCCATCGCCAACTTCAATGGCATTCCAATCCACAATTACGCCCCCAGTTTTCTTGTGAACTTTGATGCTGATGTACTTAATTGTGGTCGTACATAACGAGTTTTATGACAAGCCGGCACAATACTGGCATTTTGCGGCAATATAAGTTCCGTGGAGCCTCGAAGGAGATTGTTGTTTTTTTTTAAACAGGCGAAAATCAATGCGCGCGGATGTCATCCATAAAATTAAGGTGGTGAGGCCTTACGACGCTTTTGTAATTTTGCTCTCTTCGGATGTTGGCGATGAATTTGAGTAAACAGAAATAAGAATTATGATATTTTCGCTTTCTTTTGACAATAAAATTGTGATTGTGTGTACTTGTCATCTCATGGGAGGGAAATATCTTCGAGATCTCTCTATCAAGTTTTAATTTCATAGACGGTACAAATAATACGTTAGAGTGTAACAAATCTTTAGAGCGTTCGCTCGTCTGCCGCCTTTACGGCCATATCCCGCGGGAAAACAACGGCAGCGATGTTTAGTTGATTTTCTATAGTCGGTTTTCTAGTCGACAAATATTTGAATACCCATATTTTAGTACTTTTATTAAGCTTTACTTCCTATGCGTATGGTAGCTGTGTGACTCCTTGGTACCGTGAGGTCGTATTATTTAGCGGAACGAGCCGCCGTTGCTACCGCAGTGATTCGGCGCCACCTACCGTAAAAGGACAACACAGCAGCTAATTTATTTACATCTGAAACGCAAAACGTTACCCACTATATTCAACCGCTCATATTCTAGTTTTTAACGCGCGCGAGTTGTAACGTCACCTACCTTGAATTGAGTTGCTTGATGTTCGCAGATGTTTTCTACGATCGCCGCGCTCGCAATTCTAATTTCACATTTAGACGGTTCTCAGCACTACTTCTTTTACGGAAGTCGTGACTTTGATTTGCTGAACGGATCAAAAACGTCCACGGATTTACCTCCTAGTTTCGTGCTTACGTGCGGGAAAATGTAACGTGCGACAAAATAGTTGTCCGTCCGGCAGCGCGTCGCAGCAACATGCTGTTAGCGGGCCTGCTCGCAGTACGAATATTTGTATGTACTATAACATTGTATATGGATATCTTTTAATTGATCATAGCAAAATAACAAGAAATAGTGGTCTCACCTTAAGCCCTGCGGTCTCGAACTGTACTGTAAATAAAGAATTGTTAGAAAAAGTCAACTCTTTATTAGATTTTTCTCGGAAAATCGCGGCGTGTAGCGAGAGAGGGGACGTGGACGTCTTCTCTATCAGGTGTCTCGCGGCGATGTGTTTACAACAGTGTTGTTGCACTGTGACGTACGTCACTGACGATGAGTACTGTCGACAAGGTTTGGGTTCTAGAACAGCTTTTAGGTGACGGCCCATACAGAAGGCACGTGATCCAGCATACCTTAAACACGTGCTCAGCATATATAAAGCACGTGGCGTGACATAGAAAGTTTATAGATTGGGCTTCTAGTTTGTGAGCTAAAGGCCGTGAAAAGTCGCAAATTTCTTATTTTGTCATATTAAACCATAAACTGGCCGAATAGTGGAGCTAGACAAGCGACAACAGAATGCTTTGAAAAATGTCTCTAGACGAAGTGTGTTATGTAACGTTAGTCGCATTTTTCTACAAGCATGCAAGGGCTTTCAAAAAAAGGGATTTCAATAAGAGTTGGTTTAAAGTTTCACGGGTTAATACCTCTTTTATACGTATACAACGTTTTCCTTAGGATCAGTCAGCTCAAAATATCTCAAAGTTGCCTTCAAATATCTGTGTATAAAGAAAGGTGTTGAACGGTTTAATATAAACGCTTGCAGCGGTCGTCACTCGAACGCCCGTTGTTCTACAACGTATGTAGCCTCAACCAGGCTCCAGACGTGGCTGGAAAGAGTAGAAATCGGTCAAAGAGAGTGGCAAACTGTATCTATCGGCTGGCCAACTCCTCTCTTTGACCGAGTTGAATGGGCGTCAGAAGGATGACAGCTGTCTTTGACCGACTTCTACTCTTTCCAGCCAGGTCCGGAGCCTGGTAGAGGCTATGACGACTGATCTTGCCCCATTGTGACGCCGCGTGGCGCCACCTACCGTAACAGAACAATACTGCAGCTAATTCTTTTACACCTGAAACGCAAAACTTCACCCACTATTTCAATCCCTTATTTTCTCGTTTTAAACCCATCTTTACCAACGACTTTCGTAACCCGCACGAGATGTACCTACCTTGAGTTGACTGATGTTTTCTAGTTCTATACTTGTTTATCATGTACTAAACGATCGCCGCGCGCGCTCGCTATATGTTAAAACGGTTCTCAGCACTACATGCTTCTTTTGCGGAATTCGTGACTTTGATTTGCTGAACGAATCAAAAACGTTCACGAATTTACCTCCTAGTTTCGTGTTTACGTGCGGAAAAATGTAACATGCGACAAAATAGTTGTCCGTCCGGCAGCGCGTGGCAGCAACATGCTGTAGTAGGCCTGCTCGCAGTGCCAATATCTGTATATAGGTACTATTGCTAGCATATATGGATATTTTTAACAGATAACAACAAAACAGCAACAAGGAAAAGTCTCACCTTAAGCCCTGCGGTCTCGAACTGTGCTGTAAATAAAGAACGGTTAGAAAAGTCAAATCTTTATTAGCTTTTTCTCGGAAAATCGCGGCGGGTAGCGAGAGAGGGGACGTGGACGTCTTCTCTGTCTGGCGTCTCGCGGCGATGTGTTTACAACAATGTTGGTGCGCTGTGACGTCACTGGTTTGGGGGTTCTGGAACGATTGTCACGAAAGAGGAGGGCACGTGTCACAGCTGGTGGAGAGCACGTCATCAGCAATAAGGTAGAGACAAATAAGTTATTTCCCGAAGTAAACCACTTTGTCAAAATTTAGAAACCTTTCAGGTTTGGAGCAATATAGTAATTTTTCTTCTTCTTCTTCATCTTTGGCAGTCCAGTCTCAGAACACTATTTGTGCGAGGTAATTAATATGGTATTGAAAATATGAACTATCTAAATACTTTGCATTAGTAGTTTCTGTCCAGGCGTTTTGGTTTACTCACCTCACTGAACACTATCTACTTTTTTGGAATCTTGGACTGTATTCATAATATGCAAATAAACCACATGTTGGTGTTGATATTCTATCCTATAAGTGTCTCGTGTCACAGTATATAGTCAATTTGGATAACATATGCTTTATCTATCAGCTAGATCTTCTGGGACCACGTGATATATATTTTGTGTGTGATTATAATAAAACAAGTGTACTGTGTGAACTGAACAAGTGTGTGAATTCAACCACCGCGAAAGAGTATGGTATGGAATACGCATTACATTGAAACTTCAAAGAAAGCATCCGAACATAATTCCATGCTGCACGCCAGCTTGTTTATTCTGGGGATAAAATGTTCTGAACAGCAACATAATTGATATGACTTCAACAAATGTCTAAAATATTGATGTCATCAACTATGACATTGTACTAAAACATAGAAACGGCTGATATTTGCAACGTCAGAAATAGACATGGGGAAAATGAAGAATACTGCAAATGTTCAGGTCTCTGACTTTTCCAGTGCTGTAAAGACTGCTGACAAGTACAATGAAAAGGCATGTGTACATAGACTTTGTATACTTCGTCAGCAAGTCAGTGAAGTCTGGGATATATATATATACATGGATATGACTTGAAAATAATAAACGTACAGCCCTAGTGTCCTGTATACATATTGTCAATGGTGACATCGCCATATTCATTGCCATCATTAGATCTATGGTTCACAACACAACATGTTTCCGTCATATGTGAATATCCAACAGAAACACATAAGAAAAGAAAGAGGGTTCATATTGCACATAAAACATCAAGAGAACATTGAAGAATAACTCCCAAATATTTCGTAACCAACTTTAAAAACGTCTATTACATTTTAAAGCACAGTGTTTAATGTTACATGTCACCTGTACATTTATACATCTCTTTAACCTTGGCTATGATAACTTCTAATCTGCTCCTTGTAGCACCTTACTTCACTTGTCACAAAGTCGTAATTTCAGCCCAATATATCTACTTCTGTGATCTATATCCTCTGAACCAAAAGACGCGATGGTGTACGTTTAGCAGAACGACAGGTCATAACTTCCATTCCAAGTCATCCAGCCGCAAGGGGGCGCTTTTAACCCGTCCTTCGGACGACACGGTGTCTCCGGACTGCTTAGAGTAGCTTCGGCCAATCTGTAGTGCGGGAAAATGAAAAGTGGACAATTCTCAAAAACGGTTAAACTTATAATGGTTATAGTATGGTAATAATGGAGATAGCTTTTTTACATTCTCAACAAGCATGGCGGAATACGCGGTGAAGTCCACGATATAGATTGATGTTCGTTGTTACATTAAAATTCCCATATGCAAACTAGCACCACAAGCTTCCAACAAAATTGGCCCCAAAATCGGTTTAAAAAGCCGCTTTGGGGCCCAAACCTACAGTACTTACTGTCTGTCCCACGAACTATCAACCACTCAAAAACCATGGCCATAGCATGTCCAAAACACGAGATATCTAAACTGGAAGTTCCGCTCTTGCTGAATGACACACTAACAAGTCTGGTGCCCCTGTCCTTGGTGCTGAATGACACACCAACAAGTCCGGTGTCCCTGTCCCTGAATGACCACACGCCCAAAAGACTGGTGCCCCTGTCCTTGGTGCTGAATGACACACCAACAAGTCCGGTGTCCCTGTCCCTGAATGATACACCCAAAAGACTGGTGCCCCTGTCCTTGGTGCTGAATGACACACCAACAAGTCCGGTGTCCCTGTCCCTGAATGACACACCCAAAAGACTGGTGTCCCTGTCCCTGGTGCTGAATGACACACCAACAAGACTGGTGCCCCTGTCCCCAAAACACGAAAACATCACCCAAACACTAGCTTCCAACTTCTAGCCGAATGTAACAACAACAACAACAGCAAGAATGACTAAGAATTACCCGTTCCACGATAGTGAACTTGACATCGTCCGGGAGGCTGACGAACTCGGACCTGCGCAGTATCTGCGGCATGTTCTTGTCCACCACGTGGTGCAGGGCCTCCTCAAACACATGGCGCGTTGTCTTGTGGGTCATGTATCTCTGGACGTTGTGAAGCATGGGCCACACCTACATGTAGGGTTGCAGGGCATAATGGCATATATCAGTTTTAGATCCACCTTTACAGATACACAGACATCACGACATCAATGAGCATGCTCCTTACTAACGAGGTGTTTATTTTTACCAGTAAGACCATGTTGATTTGATTATATGGATGACATCCGCACGTTCATCAATGTTCGTCCGTTTCCCAAGAAAAGAATTTACCATACTGTAAATGGTGCAAAGCTGCAAAATGAGCAAATAGATGCCGTAAATGGCACAACTAGCATTTTGGACAACGGATACTAATGTCGTAGAATACCAAAGTCTGGTATACCATACTCCGCGTATTTAGTCATTTGTTCAACCTTTCTGACTACCTTTAAATTTATTTCATAATAAAGGCAACCTTTGTTTTGGGGTTCCCAGAGGATGTCATCCATATAATCGAATCAACGTGGCCTTATGACGGTTTACTCACGTTTTCAGTAGTCAGGTGTTTTGAGGTATAACGGAGGCAGGCCTTCCTCAAATCTTTTACTTCGAACCTGTCAGAAGCAGCGGCCAGTCCTATGGAGTGAAAAGGAAACGTCTTAATGTTAATAAGTATGAAAAAGACAACCTGAAAACCATAGAGATCTATTGCCAGCTCGAGTGTTCGCTGTCACAAAAGGAACAGCAAGAAGTGAAAAATGAAAATGTACCTGGTAAAACGCCCGAATACCAAGTGTGGAAAATACAACCAGAAACCAATACTGTTTTACAGATCTATTGCCAGCTCGAGATTTCGATGTCACAAAAGCTTTAAAGAAACAGCAAGAAGTGAAAATGAAAAAAAGTACCTGGTAAAACGTCTGGACTGATCGTGCATGTCCCTGTGTGCAGATAGCGGAGCAGGGTAGAAAACACCGCCGGGTCGAAGTCCGGGATGGGATACTCGTCTGACGGGGGCACCGCAGGCTTGCTGGGGATGGTGGAGGTGGATGCAGCGCGCCCCAGTTCCGCTAGGGCCTTCACCGTCTTCGGCAACTGGGGCGTTCTTGGCCAGCTGAAGTTAGCTGTATACAACAGACGTTTAATTTTAATCCTTGGGATCAGCCCTTGGGTAAATATCTTGTTCTTTTTTTCAGGAAGGAATGCAAATCAACAAACAGATACCTAACATGCTATAGACCTCACAACGCTACACAAAAGTGGACTTTGAAGTTTTTCCTATGTCAGTGCATCGTCGATGAACAATCTATGTTACTGAATGATTTGACAGAGGTGTCGCTATAGCTCAACTAGTAGCAACCTCATGAACCTTCTGGTTCCAATGAGTTGCCAACTGTGAGACCCCGGTTCAATCTTGGGTCGGTACATCTCTGTTGGGGCTGCACCCGTATGTCCTAAGGGACATAAAAATGGGGGTCCCGTGTTCGAGAAGGTGCCTCGAGCACGATAAAGGGGAAGGGCTAGCAACCCCTCCCTGTAAAATATATACCCTGCTACTGAAACAGCAAGGAAACTTGCTGCCTTATGTACCACTAGACACTACAAGGGACTGAACAAACGATAGAACAATATGACGGAGAAATAGAGTCCACTTACTGGGCGATTTTCTATCTAGCTTCTTGGACGAGCTGTCGTGATCACTCTTGGTGAGGTTGAGGACCCGGTGCAGCGGGTTCTTAGACTTGGAGGCCGGGCTGGCCGGGGCGCTGAGACTGGGCCGGCGGGCCGTGGGGGACCGCGGCGAGGAGGACGACGTACCCGCCCTCTCCTTCTTGTCAGACTGTGCTAACAACATGTCTCTGAACACTCTGCGCACAGGGGAACAAGATAAGGATTGATTTCAAGAGAGATGAAGAAGCTTTACTGACGCAACAAAAAGTACAGCGACTTTCGCATGATCAACTATAAACTACAACATCGAAATACAAAATAAATCTTAAGATTCTACTATCAATACTAAGCATAAAGGGTTAAACATAAACGCAGGGGAGCCGTTGATTCCAATTCAGACGAAGAAGCTTCATTGATGCAACAAAAAGCACAGCGATTTTCGCAAGAAAACAGTTACTCAAGCAACTGCATGGATAGTTTTGGAAATGGTCAGACGTTACAGGTACTGTAACATACACATGTAGTATTGTAGCATACACTACCTTACGTCAGTGACACTGAGCAATGAGCTAATAACCAAGCAATCTTTGTATATTTTACCTATTTCTGCATTGTGGGAGTTGCTATGTCTATAGATATATCAAAATCTGCTAAACAGGCATCGAGTCTCCTGAAATCTGTCGTACTTATATAGGAGGATGGGCAGGAATTGTGATCTGGACATTTTTATTTATCCTACATGTGCAGTTCTGCACACACACACACACACACACACATACACACACACACACACACACACACACACACACACACACACAAACACACACGCACAAACACACACACAAACACACACACACACAAACACACACAAACACAAACACACACACAAACACACACACGCGCACACACACAAACACACACATAAACACACATACACACACACACACACACAAACACATAAACACACACACAAAACACAAACACACACACACAAACACAAACACACACACACACACACACGCGCGCGCACGCACGCACATACATACACTTTTCTTTATTGCCCGCATCCCTTCGCACGCTTTTTCCCTAGGCGCTAAATCCTTCTCAGAAAGAAACCCGATCGGATACGATATGTACTTTGTTCCTAAGTTGATTAGTCCGAATACAAACCGGAAACAATCAATCTAAGACGATTACACAGAGTTACGGATATCGTAGTAATTTGAGAAAGATAACAGCAACATTTGATGTGAACTAGAACTGAAAATACTGTAAATGCATTTCAAGTTCGCGTGGTTTTTATTTCGCGCTATGGCGAAAATGGAGTGTTCGCAGTGGTTTTAAGTTTGTGGCAGCGCTATAGTCACATACTGCTACAGTATTGGACAAAAATATGAAACCACCGCAAACATTTCTGCATTTACCTGTTTCTGAGAACTAGGATGGCTCGAACTCCACGGACCCGAGCTCGCTCTCGACCTGATGATCCATGAAAATAACGATATCAACAATAGTGGTCTTTGTAGCCATACATATGATAAAGATATTATTGCTACTGATTAAAATAGCTACAACAGAATTCACCTCGTCTTATCAAGATATGACATCTGAAGACTTGAAATGAGTATAACAGACACTGGTTTAATATATATATTGCTGTCATCAAGTTGGGGCCCTGATTATTGTGTTTACGTATCTTTAAAAAAAATTATAAGTACCATACCGGAACTTACTGGTAATCTGTACATGATAATATGGACTGGTGCTGTGAACCTATTTGGCAATCAGATCAGCCGTGTGTACTTTACTGGTCTCATTTCCTCAGCAAATTTACAATAAAAGTTATAAAACAAACAAACAAACAAACAAGCCAACGTACCGACTATAAAGGTGACGTCACACACGCCCGCCATGTTGCCTGAGAAAGCCGTGGCGAAGTCGGCGCTCAGTTCGTCCACCTGACGCACGTCCTGGTGAAGACTGTCCGGCAGCAGGGTGCATCTCCTGGGGGGAGGAACGGGCAGGGGAGCCGTTGGAAATAGCCTGGGTGCCATCCTAATTTCTACCGGGGCTCCTACACTCGCTACCCTCAAATTTTTGAGGGTAGCGAGTGTAGGAGCCCCGGTAGAAATTAGGATGGCACCCAGGCTAGTCGGAAAGGGTTGCCACGAGGCCTTCTACCCCTGTCACCGACATTTAGGACCCTCCCATGACTTTGCTCCCGTCCACTCCCCAACCAAGGTCGGCGCTGGGTTGGGAGTGGCCTGGAATCCACCCTATAATATTCTACCTCCAGATCTCTCCTCCGATCGCATAGAAACAGAATATGACTTTCCTGACTTTGATATTTCAAGATCTACAGTCGGCTGACGCAGACAAGACTGCAGGCAACCTCCCCGACAAACTCCCAATCCTGACAGGTGGCCTTGCTAACGACTAACTCCCAACCACGGTCTGGAGAAGGTCGGGAGGCCATGGTCGGTTCATATGTGAAAGGGGCTTGAATAAAAAAAAGTAGATATCGATAGAAAAGAACCTTAAAGAAGAAATGATAAACTACATCAGTGAGATGAAATGACGTTCAATATAAAGTCTTTAAGAAGAAGCGATAGACAGCAACTTTAACTTTAATGACTTATTGGAGGAATCTACACTCCGAGAGTCGATCAACGCCCTGTAAACCTGAGAACCCGTGAAGATAGTTTGGTACGTTGGCACCTAGGTGTTCCAAAGATTCGGATGGATCTTACTTTAGTGATTATCATTTTTCTGCCTTTGAAAAAGATCGAACACCATTGCCATCTACAATGAAAAGATCATGATTATTGGAGTATAATTTATATGAGGAAGAACCAAATCCAACGACTACAAAGGTTACTGACGACAGTGCTGTTTTCCATTCCATCGTCCTTTTGATACGGATCCCTACAAAACAATGATATGATACAAATAGATCTGTCTGTGTAACGCTATACGTGTGTGTCTTCATAACAATTCTCACTTGCGATTTCCGAAGAGAGGATTTCCTTGCTTCATGATCTCGTTCTGTTCTGAGAAGTCCTTGACCATTTCGTCCAGAAGGTGTCGTCTGGTGCGTTCCTGGAAGGGATAGAAACAAGACTCCTGACTCCGAACATACGATCCTCACACGATCCTCATACGATCCTTACACAATCCTCACACGATCTTCATACGATCCTTCACACTCAGGTGTTGTGATATCGTTTAAAGCACCCGAAACCGCAACTGATAAGCAGTCGCCGACAATGAATGCTCATTCACGAATTTCGATACACCGAATCGTTCCTTTGACGTCTCACAGTGACAGTGGGCTGACATGTAAACTGTGTTCACTCGACCCTTGCCTCTTCCCTCATGACCGCAATGAAAAGCGGCTTGCAGGCCGA
Source organism: Branchiostoma lanceolatum (assembly GCF_035083965.1). Classification (NCBI taxonomy): domain Eukaryota; kingdom Metazoa; phylum Chordata; class Leptocardii; order Amphioxiformes; family Branchiostomatidae; genus Branchiostoma; species Branchiostoma lanceolatum. The sequence continues at coordinate 9,328,726 of NC_089725.1, forward strand.
TTTAAGCTTCTAACGGATAAACAAATGTTCAAACAAACCTACACATAACGAAACGTCTTCCCAGAATTCCAAATCACAACAACTTTGCCCCTATCTCCATTTCAAATGGTTTACGGTCAATTTTTCGGGGCCTAGCTAGTAGGTGACAAAAAGAACTAACTCTCAGCAAATCTAACTTGGAAATAAATTAACATTGTTCATAAGTTCATAACCAACACATATGAACATGGTAATTATCTTCGCCGAGTACTTGTACTCGGGGAAGATTATGTTTTCGGTTGAAAAATCTGTTAGGTGGGCCTGTATGTATGTCAGGAGCATAACTCAAGAAAGCTTCGATGAATCTTTATGATTTTTGGTAGGTGCGTACTGGTTGTGCAAAGGAAGGTCAAGTTCGAAAATGGTTTACCTTGCGTTTTTCAACAGTACTGCAGCGGACTTTGAATTTTTTGTGTTTTTATGTAGGCAAAAAAAGTGACGGAAACGTTGATGGATCTTCATGATTTTTTGCAGGTGTGCAGATGTTGTAAAAACGGAGGTCAAGTTCAAAAATGGTTCCCCTGGCATTTTCCGTCGGTACTGCAGCGGTCTTTGTTTCGATGTGTATTTGTATGTCGCCAGCATAACTCGAGAAGCTGATGATGGATCAGTATGATATTTAGTGGATGGGTAGGGTTTACAGAAAGGAAGGTCAAGTTCGATAATGGGCCTTCTAGCAGGTACTTAAGGTACTGCAGCTGAGCTTCAAAATTTTGGGGCATATTTTCTGAAAGTTGTATGGTCATGATTTTTGTGTGGTAGATAGTTCATGCTATAGGAAGTAAGTTGTGAAAGTTTGGGCCCCCTAGCGGCTTGTTTGGAACTGCAGTGGGTGTTTTTGTTTTGACCTTCGGACATGAATAACTTGAGAAGGGGTCGACAGATCGTCGTGATGTTTGGTATTCAGATAGCTCAGATGATGCTTTACATAATAAACGACTAATTGTGTGAATCAGGATATAATTGGCATAATTAGTAAGGAACGTTTGATGTATTTCATATTGGGACCCTGAAACATGTGACGGTTTCCCCGAAAACAGGTCTTACAAACAGATGGCCTGGGAAAGTAGGTCAAATAAACAAATAGAGCACAGCACTGCTCTCCAAGCAGAGGTGTGGGTCCGGCTGTTTTTTCACGTGTTTAGTTTAGGCATGTTTGTCCAAAGCACGTTGGCGACATAACGAAAAGGGGACGAAATAGAAAGCCCGACAAAACACCTAAAAACACGTCAAAAACACGGCTCTGCTTGGAAAGTACATTGCTCCAAAACTGCACCACTGCTAGGTACAGTCAGTACGGTAAAGTCACATTTACTATGTCTTTCAAAATGTGTATGACATGGAATAAAGATTTATTCTATTCTTATTCATATACATTGATTGCACCATTTCATCGTCACATTCAACTTACGACACTGCAATTTCAAACCTTTGAGGGCCCATAATTTCATCATACTCATTTTTTTTCATGACCAGTTTTAACATATATCAGCACACAAGACACTTACATTGTACACTAGTCCTGCACCACCAAATGATTTTTAACCCTCTCCCCCCCCCCTCAAAACTTACAAACAGCACATGGTGTATGATCAAATTTTCAGGGGGTGATATCAAAGCATGTAAATATGAATCACTATCCATAATAAGCCCTGATTATTTGGCGAAGATAATGTGTTCGAGGAACTCTAGTTTATATTGTCTGTTGCTTGCTTAAAGTGTACCTGAAATGAAACTATATGGTTGTTATCAAGTTATTTGATTTTTAACGATTCCAGAGGTTCTTTTTCTCGTTATCAAAATGAGATATTCTATGGTGTCATAATTTTATGATGTTAAAACGTACTCAAAAAGTGCAATTTTAGACATTTGAGTGCGAATGCAAATGAGATGCAAATGTTGTGTGACGTCATATTCAGAACTTGGGAAATTTGAGCGACAGAAGTAAACGGTCCTTTTATGACGTCTACAGTACACCTCTTTGTGAAGATTAGTAAGGAACATACCCGCATAGAGGCCAGTTTGGGACTGGAGTAGCACGCCCTCTCGCCGTTTACAATCTTTGTCAACAACCACTCTCTGAATGTCGAGTCCTGGAACACGAAAACACTGTCATTACATGCACTACACAAGTTCTACAGTGATGTAAAAAGGCCAACATTAAACAAGAAGATACAATCGTAATGAAAATATGCATACAATACTGCATTGAAAACGATTCAGCTACATTATTGATTAGATACATTTTTGTATAAAGATATAGCATAGAATATAAGTCAGATGACATCTATTGTGGACACGGAACAGACAAAACGCTATTTCTGATCACATGGCTTCAGAGTCTAGCTGACGTTAGTTGAAGAGCAAAAGGGTGATCTCCAAGCAGATGTAGCAGTCGGACTTGTTTTGAGCGTATTTGGTCGTGCTTTGTACATTTTTCTGAAGGTACGTGAGCGCTTTTTAGAGATGCGAATCGGGTATCTATAAAAAGCGCATACATCAAGAAAAACGTACAAAACACCACAAAATACGCTCAAAACAAGCCCGACTGCTAACTTTGTATCTGCTTGGAGATTAGAAAAAAAAGCATAACTTACGTTACTAAAGATGTGTCTTTCTGTTATGGGCGGTCCGTACGGTAACACCTCATCCCGCGACACCACAGACACCTGCTGGGCCAGAGGGGGAAACGATTTTGTCATTCAGACAGGCCGGGGGACTCATCATTTCAGACTTCATCCTATGCTTAAATGTTATTTCACTACTATTTACACCATTATACTCACCACCACCTCCACACAGTTGAAAAACCGGAAAAGTTCAAATGACATGATCTTTAGATATATGGGAAGGAAATATTTCGAGCATTTGCTCGCAAATATTCCCTTTTTAGTACCAATCGTGTTTAAGCATTATACAGATATAGTCATAAGATGACTAGCAAATATTGAAGTGTATGGGATACAAGACATACGAAAAAACCTTTCGTCTCCTAAGTTGACAATGCACACGACCCATCCCATGTTTCAAAGCATTGCCGCCTTATATTCAGTTTAAAGTTAAAGTCATTCCCGCACCAGATGTTGCATAGGGCCGCAACGTTTAAATAGCCATTGGCACACAACTTTGTGCAATCACTACAGCAGGGGGCTAGTCCACTGGTAGCGGTGTGCGTTTAACTCAAATACTCTTTCCCAAAGGCTACGTGCTAAGCAGAGAAAGCAGTATGTACTAAATACCATTTTATTTCAAAGTCTTCGTTTTGACTCGGTCGAGGATCAAACTCACGACCTATAGCTACGGTACCGAATGCAAGGCGAACACTAACTAGTACTTTGACGCTGCACCGATCAAACTAGCACACATTCACGCCTTACGCCCCCTCTCACTGGACCCGTGGCTGGCGGCGTCGCTGCGGCCGATCGAATTGACAAAGCACTCACCAAAATTTCATCGACAAAAAACGAATAGTTTAAGCTTTGTGTGTTTTGTTAGTTTTGGTCATACTTGTACGTTTTGAATCATATTCCTATTATAAGGTCAAGGGCAACACAAATCCAGTTTAGGACGCAGCGACGCCGCCAGCATTCCGCGAGTCCAGTGAGAGGGGGGCTTTAGCTTTGTATACTCAAATCTAGCACATGTTCTGAAATGTTGCGTACTCTATACTGCGGCGGCCGCTGTTCAGGGTCGGCCTGTATCACGATGTAGGTGTGCAGGAAGTGGGACTGAATGACGGACGGGTTGAACCAGGTACGGGTGGCCGCCAGAAACACCACACAGACCAGGTCATTCCCGATGTGCCTCTTCCTCTGGACCTACAGGAAACGATTCAAGTGGGACAAGTCTTGTATAAAGAAGAAAACAAACCAATGAACTTGAACAACGTTGATGAAGGCTAGGCCATGCTGATTTGATTATATGGATGACATTCGCGCGTGCATCAATGTTCGTCCGTTTACAAAAAAGGTTTTGGCCATACAATGTACTTTAAATCGTAAAAAGCAGCTGCAAAATGAGGAAATACATGTTGTAGATTGCACACACTGAAATATTTCAGAAAGCGGATGCTAATGTCGTAGATGTCGATTCCAAAGTCCACGGAGAAGTTTGAAAGAACAAAAATGAAGACTCTATATTTCGGTATACCATACTCTGTATGATCAGTTTTGTTCATCCTTCCTGGCCACGTAGATTTCATACTGAGGTCGACTTTTTTTGCCAAACCTTTTCTTATTCGCACGCTCTCATAAGTTTTGGGGTCCCCAGAGGATGACATCAATATAATCAAATCAACATGGCCTTAGACATCTACTAGTAATTGATAAGATAACCAATAAAAAAGTTACTCATTCAACACAAGCAACTGGATAGGTTTTGTAAACGGTCAGACATTTCAGACAGCACCCGTTTTTTTTTTTTCGTCAGTGACTGAACAAGAGTCTGAAGTGCAACAACTTGTAGTTACCGTTCACTGATTTTGCGACAGTAAATATTTCTGTTTTGTTGACATATTTGAATACAAAGAAAAGACTCCTAGGTCACAGTATTTCATTTTGTCTCAGTTATAATTGTTTGTTGTTAAAAGGAAGGAATCTCTTAATTAGAGTCCACGAGATGTTGAGAAAATACTACTAGTAGTAGTAGAAGACTCAGGCCTGAATGGACTGAATGATATGCCAGAGCCTGAGGAGCCTTCCATAGAATTACAATTTGCAACCCACGTAATTCTATGGTCGGTGAACTCCTCTGCCTATAGCTATCATTCAGTATATGTAACCAATGTCATCTATATTTCCATCGACGTTAAAGGCACCCAGAGCATTTTCTGAGGCTTGAAAACTGGACATATTTCAGTCGCTGTAATCTTCATGAAATGGACATTTAATGCTACTGTTAACCACAATTGGGTGATAATTTCATGTCAGAAATGTCCAAAAGCAACACAAAGATAAGTTGCTCGGTGATCCCTTTAGTTTCACGCGCCTAGCGAAATTGACCTATCCCAGAGCCCCGCCCACCTACGTCAAAGCGTAGAAATTCAAAATAAAAACATAAAAATGCAAATATTTGACGGAATGCAGTCACTCTCTCATTGGTTGAACCGCTAATTGTGATGGACAGTCAGGATCAGTCTATTAGCGCTTGGATTTTCTATCAGTTCTCACCACACAAAGACATCGCAGCTTTGCTCCTTGAATGACGATATGTATTGGTATCAAGCCGCATAAAATGCTCTGGGTGCCTTTAACCCATGGAATATATGGGTTAAAGATGTGTGAATGATTATGTTTGTTGGTGACGTAATGTTTTCTCGAAAGTGTTTGTTGTTATTGCCTGACTGTCCGCATGATCGTGCGGTAAGAGTGTGAATGATTATGTTTGTTGGTGACGTAATGTTTTCTCGAAAGTGTTTGTTGTTATTGCCTGACTGTCCGCATGATCGTGCGGTAAGAGTGTGAATGAGTATGTTTGTTGGTGACGTTATGTTTTCTCGAAAGTGTTTGTTGTTATTGCCTGACTGTCCGCATGATCGTGCGGTAAGAGTGTGAATGAGTATGTTTGTTGGTGACGTTATGTTTTCTCGAAAGTGTTTGTTGCTATTGCCTGACTGTCCGCATGATCGTGCGGTGAGAGTGTGAATGATTATGTTTGTTGGTGACGTAATGTTTTCTCGAAAGTGTTAATTTAATGCCGTTACCTGTTGGCTGTCTGCCGGGTCGTGCGGTAGGAGTGTGCAGACGTGGAACATCAGTCTGAGACCCCGCCACTCCGTGTACACGGACGTCTCTCCCGTCAGGTCACCTGACCTATCCAGTCCGCCACAGTAACCGTCAAAACCTGTCAAAGAACGTGCGCGTTAGTATGGCAAGCCAAAAAACACATACAAACAAACAAACAAACAAAAAAACAAGCAAACAAGCAAACGAACTATCGGCTAACGGCTAAGTTAATCGAGTCATAAAGAACACCTGCCATCTTGTCACGAGCTAGCATACGAGGGTAAGTCAAAAAGTAATGCAATTATAACAGGCTCATTTTTTTTTCAACTCAGTCACTTATGAAAATGTCAACAAGAAATTGAGACATTTCAGTCTCAAGACGTAATGTGTCTTTGCATTCGTGCCAAAGTTCAACTCATTCGATGAACAAATGTGCCTGTTATAAAACCACTTGGATTACATTTTGGCTCGCCCTCGTACATAAAGGCCCTTGTGCTCATGTAGTTCAGGTACGTTCTCCGTTAGGCGTCTAACATTATTACAGTTAAGTGTTACATTTTCAACATGAGAACGTCGCTAGTTTGGACGTTAACGTAGAATTTATCAGATACAGTTAGTGCCGTAATATTCTCCTAACGATGTGACCACAACAGACTGTGTAAATATGCCCGCCATAAACAATATCATATCTTAGCAGCGTTAGTTGGGTTTTTAAGTGCTTTTCGTCATAAATCGTTGACCTTTTAGGTTGACCCGTTCCCCGAGGTTTGCCAAGAACTTGTTGAACAGTTCGCTACTGCAGGTGTTGGCCAAGATTTCTTCCTCCGTCGTCTGGCCCTCCTTCACGTAAAGGACGCCCACCTTAAAGTCTGTCTTCTCCAGCTCCTAGAACATTGTACACAACAACAGGACTATAAACATATCGTGTTTCTCAAGAGATCGAAGATCTCATACCTCCGTAAAATATTGAGGGTTTAAAAAAATACTTTTTTGTTTCATTCCTAGTTGCGAATATCTCTGACTATGTATTTTCCCACTGGCCCCCGCAACACAAGAGAAATGCATATAGCAGGAAATTGAATACAGGAAATGAGACAACCTTTGATAGCTTATTATTCTGGGACCTTTCTTGGCACTTTGACCTAACTTCCTGTCAGTGTTCCCGACGTGACTAGCATGTGAACTAGCATGTGGAAACGCATACATACAGACAAACAGCTAGACACACCATTGACAATACCTTAAGTTTCACGGATATATACTTATCTTATGCTTCAAGTTCATGCACCGTGTCATCCTCAATTTGCACAAATTTGTAAAAATCCTGTAAGTCAGTTTTAAAGGTTTATACTAGTGACTAACATTGCATGAAATCCATGTCCAAAGTTTGAGGGGACCGTCATAAAACGCTTATAGTGTGCTTAAACCACACATATTTGGTGCCATGAAGCTAACCCCCCCCCCCTCACTGGACCCGCGGCACGCTGGCGGCGTCGCTGCGCCCGATCGAATTGACAAAGCACTCAACGAATTTCATCGACCAAAACGAATCCTTTTAAGCTTTGTGTGTTTTGTTGTCTTTTTGGTCATACTTTTACGTTTTGAATGATATTCCTATTATTAAGTCAAATCCAGTTTGGGGCGTAGCGACGCCGCCAGCGTGCCGCGGGTCCAGTGAGAGCGGGGGGGGGGGGGGGGGTTAGGTCAGGGGTATACGTAACTCACATCGTCTAGCCTGACGAGCTGCTCCGGCGCCAGCGGATGGGTGACGCTGTGCAGCCCGGACACCCCCATCTCCTCCCCCAGGGCTGCCGAGACGCGGTCCGCGTCATACCTGTCCGCACACAGGGCTGTGAACGGCACCAGGCCCACCAGCGACTGCGCACTCGTACGGACCTGTACTCTGGACGGCAAGAATGGGAAGACTGATAAATCATCCAACCTGCCAACTCTGAAGTCCACTTCCTGTCACTCAGCAACTCCCCATATTCTGGGACCGTTTTGAACCTTGGCCTCCTGTCATCTGCGGTGAGCCCATTGATAAATTACTAACTTATGATCTGCCAACTCTGAACTCCACTTCCTGTAACTCCGCAGGTTCCCTTATTCTGGGACCGTTTTGAACCTTCGATTACTGCCAGTTTGCGGTCAGCCCATTTCCTGTCACTCTGTTGTGAAACATATTCTACATGTGTCTTTGAATGACAGTGTCAAAGGCACTTAAATGAAGTACAACTTGATATTACCCTCTGTACAGATCTATACTCGGCAATTGGGGATAAGAAGATTGATCAAATATTAAATCTGCCAACTCTGAACTCCATTTCCTGACACTTTACAACATGTGTACAGAAGAATTAAAGGTACATTGGTGAGTGTCAAAGGCAGTTATACAATGTACGCAGCACAACTTTTGAACAACAGTGCTTACTTATGCACTTGTAACTGGTTCAAAAGTCTTTCTATGCGAATTTGTGATTTATCAGCTAATTAGTACGACCATAGCAACCGACACCGTGTACTTGTTGACACTTTAGACCGCCATCCACAAGTCAGTGAAGATAAAGATTGAAATATGACGCTTCAATGGACTAACGTCATGACATACTTCGCATGTCATTAATCACTTCTGTGGATGTCGGACGTTTCGGTACCGTGCCTAGGACTGTTTCTAGATGTTTCTAGACCAACTTAAACCTAGATCAACGCTAACCCTAACTCTAACCCTAACCCTGACCCTGACCTTAACCATAACCCCAGTCGTTCTAAACATGGTCCTGATTGGCTAAGGGGCATTAGGGGCCGAACTGTACATTTATTTATGTACATGTATATTCTGTATATGTCGCGTTCCTGTGTGCCGTGCCCATGTAGTTTTGTCCAGTTATGTTTGCTGATAAGGACCACAGGAAGAGTAGCTACAATGTACGTGTACATTGTTAAGATAATTGTTGATCTGAATAAACTCAAACTGTTCAGGTTGCCGAAACGTATCACATCTCAGAATGTGCACTTTGTGTAACCGTCAACTTGTTTACAACACTACACAGAACCATTTTTCCACGAACCTGTCAGCATTTCTGTGGAACTCGTCAGAGCGTAACGCGCATAGTGCGGGTTCTTATCCCTGTGTGAGTGGATCAAACCTTACAGTCTGGTCCGGGTTGACATCTTGATAAGGTGTGATAGTCACCTGTTATGTAAGTAAATCTCCCACAAATGTACGTAAATTTCAATAAATCGAAAAAACACGAAAAAATGTGAAAAAAATCGCCATCTGAAAAGTATGATTATTGATTTTTCAAACAAATTAGTTCTTCCACGTCTTCAATTGTTAGGCGGACGTGATGACACTTTTCTTTGGATAGACAAAACAACCTTCTCAAAGTTGTAACCTGCAAGTCATCTTTAGGTATAACACTAATGTTTCAAACAGCAATTCTTTGGTTTTGTCAGGCGGACGCGACACCTTTCTTTGGAACAAAAAATCGCGGATACACAAAACGAACTGTTCAAAGTTGTAAACTGTGAGTCATATCTTTCTAAGTATGTATAACTCTAGTTTTTCAAACAAATTTTCTGTTTTGTCAGGTGGACGTGACATCTTTCTTTGGCAAAAAAAAACCACTGATAGACAAAACAAACTGTAAGTCATCGTCCTTGAAAACGGCTATGGGGAGAAATCAAAAGCTTTTGCAAAATTGGGCACGTACAGGTCGATCTATGAAAATGACTTCCTTCGATTTGTAGCCGGCTAATCAGGCCCGTGACAGCTGCGCCATCGTCCTCTGTATAGCCTGGATACCAGACTGTTCCAAGGGCCTAAACAAGCCAGCTCCTCAGCTCTATGATCAACAAGCCTCCAAGGAAATTTTACCCCCTGAGGCACAGGGTGTAGCTCAGGTAGGCTAGGGGGTGTTGTGGTAAGATATCCTTAAGGTCATGTTGACCCTAGAGCCGAGGAGCTTCTCCAAGCAGATCATACCGGTGGCAAAACAGTATCCAAAGGGCCAAAACAGTATTCAAAGGGCCAAAACAGTATTCAAAGGGCCAAAACAGTATCCAACTGGCCACCGGGATCTGCCTTCACTCAAACAGGGAGGAGCATTTCTGTTCAAAAATGGTTCCGACTGAAGGCAGATCCCCGGTGGCTAGTTGGATACTGTTTGGGCCCTTTGGATACTGTCTTGCCACCGGGAGATCTGCTTGGAGATTAGAGGATCTGGCCTGTGTGTAGGCCCTGGAAACAGCCTGGCAGCCAGACTACCCTCTAATCTAGAATGTCTCTAAACAGAAGTGATGTAATGATATGTAGCTGACGTACCGGATGGATTCTCTTTCATGTCCTTGCTCTTGTCTGAGTGCAAGGACAACCGGTCCGATTTCAGCGTCTGACGCACAGTAAATCCAGTGCTGCTTCCCGTACAGATGTTGTCTGTATTGCTCTTCTTCCGTTGGCTCTAAGTGAAACACTATCTTCTCGTAAAGTGACTTTTGTTCCGTGTCGTGGGCACACGACTCCTTGTCAAGTCTCTCTTCGGGTGAAGTAGTTTCACGCCCCGAACACTCGATCCAGTATCCCCCGCAAGGCTGGATGTTGTGTACCGGACAGGTGCATGCTTCCCGGCACCGTCTCACCTGCTGATTGGACGGAGGAAATAATATAATCAGGCTCAAATAATCCTTACATCCAACAAATCGATCGGGAATGAGGTCGCGTTGTGCCAGTTGTTTACCAACGTGACAAGGGGTGGGATTAAAAGGGATAATTGGGTAAGGGTCATTCTTAAAAACCAGGTGCATTCTACCGAGAAAAATACCAAGCTACTAGACGGTTTCAGTGGGTACATGACGTACGCACCTCAAGGGTTTAGAACATGGCTTCACGTTTTGAGAAGGGCCAAACCAAGTCTGTGTTTGTTGTGGCTAAGTTTCAAAATAAAGATTTGATGCTAAGACTTGCCTGTGGGCTGCGTTTTGGCACCGACCGTCGCTTCATACACCGTTTCTTCATTCCGCGAAACAGCGCGATGTCTCCCTCCATGCACTTGTGCTTGTCGTGTTGCTGCTGTTGTTGTTTCTTCCGTTTCTGCTCGGTGTATGACTGCCGCCGCCTGCCCCATCGCTTGCCGGGGTTACTGGCGGTGAGAGAGCAGCTGTGCTGCGCCGGTGACGAGTCGTCCTCCCCGTCTGTGTCCGTGCTGCTCTCCAAGGCCGTGGCGCCCAAAGGTGGGGGCGACGCTTCTTTCATGGCCATGGCGCTCCTCCAGACGACACCTGTCTCTCAGCCCACCCGACACAACACCTCTCTGTTCGAGAAAAATACACACTCACTGCCCTCGGTGAGATCAGTGACCTCATTTGTTAGACAGCCGTCCTTGTGGGAACATGTGCTACACACGGCTGGCCTTTTGTTACCGTGTTCTCAGAGCGTGGGTGGCAAAGGTAACATGCTAATATATGACCGACAGCAAATCGTTTGACTTCTGACACAGAACGTTAACGCTTCGCCACAGACAACATACAAGCCGTGATGACTCGCGAGACCTTGTGAGACACTGACGACAAGCAAGACTGCAGCGAGCCACGTGATTGTCAAGATAAAGAGACTTTTCTCGGAAGAACCGTTACCATAACATATACTCTGTTTGAGCAGAGCTTCCTGTCGACCTGTCCGATCCTAGATCACCAACCAAGTAAAGTAACGCCCTGATAGTCCAGATACGGACCGGTCACTGTTTTCTAATATTCAGGTCAATGGCCGCCAGCATGTCTTAACAATGTCCAAGCAATTACCTAGCAGGTACACGGCGGGCTTTCTGGAAATATTTGAAAAGAGAGAAAGCTGGTCAAGCGGAAACCACCTGTTTACCTATACGTCAGGGTGGGACAATAGATGTCTCAGTGACGCATGCGCAGCTCGACTCGTCATAGCAGGTTGCACATAAGGGCCTCTCCAGTCGCCTACAATACTGTGTGGTGATATAGCCTCGATCCTTCCTGGAAAGGTCGCGACCCGGATACCTTCCTACACTGCTGTACAAGCAAATGTCTGCCTAGTCCCTTGACCGCCAGGTCGTTTGGGGGACAAGGTACACGTGATAAAGATAGAGATTTGTCTCTCTCTCGCCGCCGTCAGCCTTCCGAGCAGGTTTAGGGACGTCCACTAGATAATATTGTCTTGCCAGGATTTTCTCTGTCGTCCCCGACGTTACCCTCCTTCCAGAGTGGCCTGCAGGATTACAAGCAAGTAAACTCTAAGCGGCTAACAGAACATAAGGCAGTGGGCTGAGTCGTCCCAATCCCACATAGTATGTTGCGGTAACGACACTCTGGGTGGCTGTCGGAGTGATTCTATATGGTCATGATTATCTCGACTGTTACTCCATCTGGGAGTGAACTGCAATCGATCTACTCCCGTGCGTTCATACAACACCTGCTGAGGAAATATCAACACCACAGCACGCTCTCCCGACTAAAGGCCCCAATTTAAATTATCAGAGACACACGCACGCCCGCCCTTCTCCGGACAAGCTCATCTTGTCAAATCACTACCAATTAGTGGTGTCATTATTAGGGGCTCTCTGGTTGATTACTGCTACACAATTAACGTAAATAGAGCAAAAATCGTTCCCAAAGAAGGTAAGATTGTGTTGCACAGCAGAGCGAAACAAGATTGAACCCTTCCGGCTGAGTGAATGAATGTCTCCCGACATTATCGTCAGTATCAGGTGACCTTCCTACTGCCCACACACTGACGTGTATAGTCCGCTCTGCTAATGCCATCATAACACGGAGCAACGGCTGTCCTGTTTATTGGATCATCCATAACGTAGTGTATCGGATCTGAAAAATTAATCTATGCCGAACTCCGATATATATAATCGATCACATTATTATATGCGTTTTTCTTTGGAGCTCCGTAGAGATGTTTAATACAGTTTATGACTTGGGGAAATATTGTCTGTCAAAGTGCTTTCGTGTTCATACAAAGTATCGTAAAATCTCCCTCTAGTTCCGTGATATGACATGTCGGGCCTGTAAGATCGAGTGCATTTTTAACGATTCGTTACAAAGGAAAACAATTGCTCAAGAATATTGATGGATTTTTGAAGTGAACAGTCACCACAAAACAAACAAAATGTACACATCACATACACTCAAGTATTGCATTATGTTATAGCCATTTCCCAGTCATAAAATCGTGCTTGTTTCCACTTGTGTCAATCGATCAGAACGGGAAACAAGTGATCAATCTTTTATGTCGAGGTAACTGTTTGTAAAGGGCTGTTAACCGATTTCTCGTTCCATTACAGCTGTTGCGCTTCTCACGCCCATTGTATATTACACATGGAACAACAACGGCTTGAAGTACTATATCATTTTCTGTCCCGTTTAAGAGTGGGTGATAACAACAGTGTTTATCTTTTGGAAACTTTCAAAGCAAGACCATTGAAAACGTATCATAGGAATGAATTTTTCGTAAGATCATTGGAAACTAGAGTTCCACGACCTAATACCTTCGTCAACATTTTCGAGTGACGTATCATAAATGTTTTTCATTGATTATGCAAATAAGGTCCTCATAAATCATACCCAAATGACTCAAGTTGTTTAAAGTATGAAAGGTTTATCTTAGCAAAGAACGCTGTTTTCCTCATAAACTATGTAAATGTGGCCCTGATTTGTATGATTTATGTCTAATACCCAGAAATTTGATAGAAATTGCAAATTATGCAAATTGTCTCCTGATTTGCATTATCAATATCTACTACGTAAATCATCACCCAAGCTATCTAAATACCAGAATCATGACGATCCGGCCGTCAACTCCTTCTTGAGTTATTTTCCTCCAAAGTTTGAAACAAAATCGGCCCTGCAGTTCCGTAAAAGCCGCTAGGGAGCTCAAGCCTAGGTCACTTACTTTACGCCAAATGAGCTATTTACTGCTCACAAATCACGACCATAGCATGTCCAGAAGACGAAATATCAAAACCGGAGGTTCCACTGTAGTACGTTAAAACGCCGCTAGGGAGCTCATTATCGAACTTAAACTTCGTTTTCCCGATACAATACAGACATTTGACGAACATGCAGCCTCTCTCTTATTGGTCGAACCGCTAATTGCCTTGCTATCATTGGTTCAACTGCTAATTGTGATGGACAGTCAGGATCAGTCTATCAAGTCGTCCAGAGATTCATTTGTGCCCCACATTCATGCTATGGTCTCTGATAAGGTCGCATGCCACAGGTTGATGTCCATCAATGAATCATCCTTCACATTTACCTGGCCATTGTGATTTTTCCTCATTGAAAGGTATATGTGGGTGACCTTGTGGTTAGGGTCGTTGAGTGCTGGGTTCGGAGCCCTGGCAGCCCCCAATGTTGTGCCGTTGGAGAAAGGCACTTTACATCTATTTCCTCACTCGACTCAAAAGAAAACCAAGCTTCAGTTAGGAACGCCCTCGCAGAAGAGATGTAAAGCTGGCGGCCCGTGTTTGAGGGGAGCCACATCTCACCTCAAACACGTTAAAGACCTCGCCACAGCATTAAAAGAGTAGGAGCCCTTTCCAGTGTGAGTGGATCAAACCTTACAGTCTTGTTTAATGCAGCTTGTACCTACCGGACAAAATTGGTTTGAAACAAACAATGCTTTCAAACAAATAAACAACAACAAAGAAACAAATGATTTTCTAATTGTAGGAGCATGGCAGGTCTAATTCTACCCCAGACAGGGCCCAGAATCAGACCTGTCTCCCAGGAGGATAGAGTAAGATGTGGAATATAAGACACACACAACGATGGTATGAAAGCAGGAGGATGAACAATCATGTAGAATATAAGGCACACAACAATTGCATGAAAAGCAATAAGTATGCTTTATTTGTATGCTCATGATTGATTTTGCTATTGCTTGAGCTTCACTTGATTTTTGTGCAATGATAACAGTCAATGGTATGATAGTACAATAGAATTGCTATTACAAACTTGAAAATGAGATGCCATCATATGTAACACGTTAATGAGATTTACATTGTAACAGTTATGTATACAAAAATGGCTTAGTTTAGAAACAATCCACCAGTTTCACTGATTAATTAATCATCGAATAAAATCTATCACCCATTTACTACAGAATCAGTTCAATAATCCTTGATTCAGACTGAATGTAACACATCAATTCTTGAATTACAAATGCATATTCCAAATGCTTATAATACTAGTAGGACACTTTTCTTTGCTATTACCATTGAATATATTCTCCAAGCAGAGGTTTCGATCGGGGGGCCGGAATTTTTGGGAAGCATGGAATATCCCGGCCACTACTATTGATTGAAACCTCTGCTTGGAGAATACCAGTATCCAGTGCAAGTTATGAGCTGGACTGTCCAAGTCACAGCATGTCTCTATAAAAAAAAAATGGCATGTTAGTTATCATTATTGACAAAACTTGGTTTGACAGTATAGTTTTTTTTGATGTATGTAAAGCTAATACAGGTTAACACAACCCTAAATGTGCTCTTTTTTAGAGCACACATCAAACATATATAAGACATTATGAAAGACGAAACAACTAAAACACATATAAGCCGCCATATACGTGTATTACTTATCTCCAAACAGATGTAAGGATCTGGCTTATCCCTGGTGTCTTATGTCTGTTTTTGCAACATTTTATTTTTTTTCTGGCACTGTATTTTTTAGGATTCATCTCAGCCTTACATCTGCTTTGAGTAGTTCAGAACGACTTACTGTAATTCTGGTTTCTTTCACGGTAACTTTATGTTCACCGTTTTCACGGTCACCTCTGTATCGTGAACTTATCATCACCGTGAAAAAAAACCTGTTGTTGTTATTTATGATTCCTTCACACATCCGTTCTGTAAATCACTTTCCGCCACCGTGAAGTTTAAGTTCAGTGAAAATGTCAATTTTCCTTACACCATGAAATTTTGCTACCGTGAAGAAGGAGTGAATTACAGTATTTCTTGAAAGTAAGAAGGCAAACCGACAAAACTACAATACTAGTAAAGAGCACTAAATGTTGCAAAAACAGATTCAGAATGACTGAGATCCTTACATCTGCTTGGAGATTATACTTTACATCATGTATGAGATAGTGACACAAGAGGTAGTACAGGCATCAGAGTGTACATGTACAAAGCAGTCATGGAGGCATCATGATTATTAATAACACTGCACTATATCTACCAACTACCTTGCAACAAGTCCAACACATTATTGCTAAACATATCCCTTTAGCAGCTCATAAACACACAAAAATGTATTACGTAAATTTTTGCAGTCATCTCACTTATTGTATTATAGCTTATTGCACTTTTCTCTACAAATTCAATTCACATCATGATAAAATTTTGTGTTCACTTATGTTAAGTAAAGGACATATATCACCATTGCACCACTTAATCATAACTAGAGCTAGATATTTCTATAGTTTTTCTTTAACTTCTCCTTCTCTTTCATGGATCATGATTTTAGGGGAAACGGGCATTCAAAAAAGGCCCACTTTGAATTCCCTCCATCTTTTCTCTGTTCTTACTTTGAGAAATCATATCTGTGGCCAGTTTTGGTCAGACTGTGTTAGTTTCCTGGCAGTAAGACAAGAGGTGTGTATTTACAAATCTAGACAGAAAGTAACATTGGAGTTTGTTGTGTTTAGTGATGCAATATTACATCTTTTGGAGATGGCACATCTTTTGGAGATGGCAGAGTCAGTTGGCATATAATCAGCTGTAATGCTTTAAAATGCTGGAGTTGAATGCTAGCTATCTCAACAAAAGACATATACATGTAGATAATTGTATAGAGGAGCTCTGGAAGATTGAAATACTAGTACTGTTTGCTAAGTGTATTTAAAGCCATTGTTCATGACTATTTTTAAATATGGCAGACCATTTCCTGTCCATACCCTGGTACCAAAAAAAGAGCTAGATATGAGCTGTCATGATCGTGGTTAAAATGACTTTTGCTGTTTTACGTCATCTTACTCAGCACATTAGGTCAAATACTGTCACAATAGATATAAATCAAAAATATCTACTAAAGGTCTTTGATCAAAAAGGCATTGTTAATAGTGATAGCTACTATTATTTAAGTCAAAACAGATCTTCTATGCTTGACGACATTTCCATGACAAAGTTTTAAAATTGCTGTGGCAATCCTGCAAAACTTTGTACTAAAAACTAGTATGTCACGGTAAACCCAAATCAATCAGAATCTAAATAACGTGTTGCAAAGACCACAACACCAGGAGCAGCAGTGAGTGAGATGAGTCTCCTTAAAGCCTGTTTTCTTCTGAATGGGAAGCATCTCAGTTGGGAAGACATTAGCAGAAATCTTGGAATGCAGTCAAGTACCACTTATCCCTGACTGGTGTACAAAACTATTGGCACTCGCTATAAAGACATCTCGGTAGAAATATTGCTTGTGGAAGACTTTTGGAATCAGAGAGATTGTCTGGCACTTTGTTCTGAACAACTGGCATCTTCTTCTATTGGGCCTGAAGTCCTACTGTGCTCTTGTAGATCGACTGTGATTTGTTCAGATACTGGAAGCACACATTGGTCTGCCAAGTCATCCAGCTGAGTTATACCATCAGAAA
The DNA here is from genome assembly GCF_035083965.1 of Branchiostoma lanceolatum. NCBI lineage: Eukaryota > Metazoa > Chordata > Leptocardii > Amphioxiformes > Branchiostomatidae > Branchiostoma > Branchiostoma lanceolatum. The sequence continues at coordinate 9,346,111 of NC_089725.1, forward strand.
TTTCTTGATCCACAGCTAGCAGGGGCTGTACCTCCCAGTCTTTCTCACTGGACTCTAACTCCAGTACAACAGAACTTTGGTTACCTTGACACGACACATTAAGTACATCCTCGTCTCTTGCGGACCACATCTCGTTCTGATATGTCTCAGATGTGGGAGACGTCAGACCGGAATCTTCTGTGGTGCTACCTGGAAGCTCTTGGATCTGAACATCGCATCGAGAAGATAAAAGAGGCCGCCTTTCTAGTGCCGGACTGTTGTCGGCCGTGTCGTTGCTAACTACTGACTCTTCTGTGTTAGCTGTGTCTTTTGGTACTGTGTCTGTGAGTGGCAGAGTTTGCATAGGTATTTCCTCGGCTGTGTCCTGCTGAGGTATGAGGCGGTCGGTCTCGCGAGGACCCCCCTCTGGAGCAGGATTGATTGGAGGAGGGACGCCCTCCTTATCTTCCTTGTTGAGGAAGGCTTGTTCCACGGTGTAGTACAGGGCTAGTAGTACAGTCATGCCACCGGTCAGCACCAGGATCTAACAAGGAATAAGCAACACCATGTATTTTCCGTATCTTATGATAATTACATATGATTGTTCGGTTTCTTCGGCCTTTCTGTTATGTGATGTATTGATGTACTAAATGTATAGACCAGAGGAAGAAAAGCTGAAATGTCAACTTGAAGCTAATTGTGGATCTAAATTAAGTAAAAATCAAGTTTTTGAGATTTGAATTTAAGAAATAAACTTTGAGGCTGTTGCATAGAAAATTGTGACCTCTTTACCGCAGACTTAAAACCACCAGAAACACTCCAATTTCTCCCTCCTGCAAAATTAAATCTTTACAAACATTTCCTCTTGTACAGTATTAGTAAGTCATTGTTGAAAAGGGTTTTGTTTACCTTGAGTGTCTTCACTCTTATTGCTTTAGTCTCATCATATGCTGGTGGTTCGGGAGGGGGGCACGGGGCCGAGTGGTTGGAGTTGAGGAACCTACCGTCCATGGCATCTTCAACCATCCTAAATCAAAACAATGAATAAGCGGTTGGAAAAAATATTTGACTAGGGAATTGTTTGTACCTATAACAAACACCAGCTATAGGTACATGTATTGATGAGATCATACATTTTTGAAACCAAATGTGAGTGAGTTTCTGATTGACTGAATTTCAAGCACACAACAAGACAAACAAACAAACTGAAAACTATACCTTCATTTTCACGGAAGTAAAAATTTAAGACAACTTTCACTCGCTCAAAATTGTTCTACTAGAAAATAGGATAAGAAGGCAGACACTTACTCCCTTCTGGCCTGTATGTTTGCTGGTGTGAGGGACGACCCATACAGAGTCAGCTTCCAGTGCTCCAGCTTCCCCCACCCCTCACCTGGATTTCCTGGGTAAAGGGGGTAGTACAGTTGTACGTTAGTTAAAAAAAGTGCCCATCCCCGTTTCATAGCCCTGGGCCACATTGTTGTACAATCACTGCAGCAGGGGGCTAGTCCACTGGCAGTGGAGTGTGTTTAACTTCCATACCGATTCATAAGTATGTACCATTTTTATATTAAAAGTCTTTGGTATGACTCAATGCGCCTCTTGTCCAGAGGTGTCCTACCCGGGAGTTGAACTCGGGCCTTCTGGTTCCAAGGAATCAGAACCAGATGTGGTAACAGTTGTACGTTGAAAAGCACTAAATGGCTACGCTCAGGTTGTGGCATTCCATTGGTCTAGCAAAAGTTGCCTATCACAGAAAGTCACACTAACAACTATCAAGTTTTGCAGCTGGCAATAAGACACAAGGATCCAGTTTTCACATAAGGATCGAGCAATTTGCTATGCAAATTTAGATTTTATGCAATCAAATTTCTTTGACAATAAAGATTTTACCAAGTAAAAGTATCCAAGTACCAAAGACTGCATCTTTTTTTATGTATGGAAGAACTATACTACAAATATGATAAAAAATAATGAATAGAAGATTGTTACCATGGTCAGTGATGAGGAGTTCCCATATCCCCACTGCTGCCTCCCCCCAGCACCGTACTGTAGAGAAGGTCCACTCCTTGATACCATCTTTCGATCTGGAGAAGACAGAAAACAAGAAACAAAGTTTGTTGTAGCAGATTTCATAGAATCAGTAGGTTGGGATTCTGGGTCACCCTACTCTTCTCGAAAAGTGTGTTGTGTGCTTTTATGTGCAGAGGTTTGACACTTAATCATACACAGAGCCGCCAGCTTTACTTCACCATCCGAAATGACCATTCATCCCAAATCTGACACTCACTTGTCCTTGGGTCGGGCGGCTGCAATGACAGACTTGGTGCCGCTGGGACAGACCAGCTTCAGCTCCAGGTTGCCACGGGAACTGTGAGAGACGGACACTGTCACCAGAACGTACTCCAGGCTGTACAGGAAGTGGATGTCCGCATCTCGTTTAGTCACTGAAGATAAAGAAAATGAAAAGTGTTAAGATTTTGAGGCATAATGCCAAACATTGATAGCTAAACAAAACAGTAAAGCCCCACTGTCAACAAGCTTTAGCTGTATTTGTTGATCGCCAGAAAGCCATTGAATTTAAAGATCGCTTGAGACTCAAGCATATTTTTCACCTGAAAATCTACCCCATTACATAGGACAGCGCTCGAGAACCTACGAACATTGCCCGGCCTCAAAAATATTGCGCATTGGTCAAAAGAACACCGAGTGTATCACTACTGAAAATATCATTTGGAGCTTGCAGTCTCGTCGGCCAATCAAATTTCCAGTTGTGTGACTGGGGCATTTAATTGGTTACAATAAAGAAATTAAAAGTGTTACAATTCTGAATGCAAGATAAAGTAAACTAAGCAACATCAAAAACCCTAAATGATAAACTCAAAACATAGTTATGTTCTTAGTCACTTAACAGAGAACTCATCTTTACGATAAAATGCCTTTCAGTCTTTAATCAACACTAACTATAATTGCAATTTTATATGACATGTATTCTTTACACTACAAAGACAACCTTTCCAATCCAATCCAACATCAACATTACCAACAATTGACAGTAATGTGCTTTTACTACTGTAACAATAAAGTCTCAGGATTCACCACTTGAACAAGTTGAAGTAAGAAGAGTTATTAGTATCCAGTCTTGTTCTGAAACTCACCATTGTAGAAGAACTTGACAGTGTGACCCCCTGTGAAGACATAGTCCTCGTGCAAGGTGGGAGAGTTCAGCGACATCAACCACGACACTGGTTCCCAAACCTGGGGTACAATAAAACAAAATAACAGACATTTCAGTTCAACTTTGTGATTCATCCCATGGTTGTAAAAAAAGGGGGGGGGGGGGAGACAGAATTGCATAGAAGATCTCCTTCAGAGAATGGATGAAGACAAATAGCCCAGAAAGATCATCACAATGACTGTGGAAGAACAAAATCCACATAGAAGATGGATTAACGACATAAAGAAAGACTTCCACCCTCTCAACCTGCAAAGTGTTATTAACCCACAGGACAGAGGCACCTGACAGTTTGCCATCAAGCCAACACATCTATGTTTAAGCACCACTAATGCTTGTGAGATTGGGAACAACAGACAATAAACTGCATAGCGAGTGAGTTTGAGTAGTGATTGAAAAAGAAATTTGTTATAGATAGGAACAATAGCCCAACGTTATCACTCAAGTGCGTCCCTTGGATTATCCAATACTGTAATTCACTTTATCTTCACGGTAGCAAAATTTCACGGTGTAAGGAAAATGGACATTTTCTCTGAACTTAAACTTCACGATGGTGCCAAGTGATTGGAATCATAAATGATTACAACAGGTTTTTCACGGTCATGATAAGTTCACGGTACAGAGGTGACTGTGAAAAGAATGAACATAAAGTTACAGTGAAAGAAACAAGAATTACAGTACATACCTTTGCAGCATTGACCAACCTCCAGGCATCCATGAGACCGAAGCCGTGCTGATGACTGTGGTAGAAACCTGCAGCGTTCACAGTCCACTCCGAGCTCTGATGGTTAATCTGGAATTTGGACAACGTGAATTTTGTAACCACTTCTTTATTCTTATTCTTCTCACTCTCAGTCAAGCTTGCCTTGATGATATTTCTGACTTAGACAAAAGAGATGCTGATGCAGTTCGATAAAAAAATTTAAACCACACAAACTGGTTTCGTCAGAGGTTGGATTCTGCTCACAAAATGTTTACCGGTATATCATTGTGCATGTCTGTAAAGGATAGAACACATTCGAACAACATTCCCCAAACCCTGACTGATGCACTACTAAAACTGCCTTTCTTATTTTTCTTGTTTCCTTCTATACACAGAAAATCTTCCTTAAAAGAAGAAACTTTCTGTGTTTAAGAAAAACATTTTGTCCAAAAGTTAAGTAATTTTTTCGTACAAAATTTTTCTTGAAGTAAGCTTTTTCAAGAAAGAAGAGAGAAAAATTCTAATATTTTCTTAAACATAACAAGAAAAATAATCTTGAAGTCAATAAAACCAAGAAATTTGGACTTGAATTTCTATCAATTCTTGAGGGTGAAAATCTTCTTGACTTCCTTGCTGTGAGAATTTCCATGGGAAGAATCAGACTAATTCTTCAATTTTTCTTTCTTATTCATTCTTGAAATTCTTACCGTAATAGAAGAAAATTGGTCTACGAGTTAAGAAAAAGAAGAAAAGCAAGAAAAAATATTTTTGGTAGTGTGACAGTAAGTGAGTAAGTAAGACAACCTTACCATTTTGGCGGTGAGGACGATGATGTGCTGCACGTCTCTCCAGGTGAGACAGGGTCGCACCTGCAGCATGAGGGCCACCATGCCTGCTGCCAGAGGCGCAGCTGCAGACGTACCGGAGTGACCTGTGGTACAACCTGTACCCTTCCCCATCTGCCAGTCTGTCGTCACCTGTCGCACAACATGACTTAATTCAATATAAAAAATCTCCCAAACTCATGTCTTGTCATCATCATAATCAGTCGACGTGCTTACGCACCATCAGGGTTATACCGCCCCTTACGGGGTGACATAGCCTTTCGTTGGCTGATACAAGACGGAGATGCGCCAGGTCTCCCGTCCAGGTGAATGATGTAAATCACTGTATGGCTGATACGAGACGGAGGTTTGCCAGCCCTCCATCCAGGTGATTTGTAGTGAATCACCAACTCCAGACAGAAGGATTTGGACCATCGCACACTAGGGCATGCCCCTAATCTTTTTCGAAAGGTGTGGTGGGTTCTTTTACGTGCGTGAGGTGTGAACCTCCCGAAACATGGGACCTCCATCTAACATGCTATCCGAGGGACGTCATCAGATTGATCTAGTAGAATCACCGATTGTACTGTTTGAATCGCTGATTGCACTGGCATAGATGTTGATGGCGATGTCTGTCAACGAAGACACTGATCGCAATTTCTATCAGAAGAATCTCTGATTCTGCCAGATCATGATCTTTACCCTAACACAACCAATTATCTTACAATGCCCTTGTGGAAGGCGTCCCCACTGCTGAAGGTCACAGCTAACATGGAAGAGCAGGATTCTGCGTAGTAAGGGATCCCACCGGTCTCATCTACTGCACCTGTATCGGGGAGGAAGACTGGATGTCAATGTGTTGTATCATAAATGTTGACATAATCTGAGTACTGTAAATGTAGAAATGTTCGCGGGGATTTAATTTCGCTGCAGGGAGAAAATGGACTGTGGTTTTGAGTTTGCGTTTGAAACGATAATAGCATCACAGTCACACAACGGAACGGCTTTTTGCGGTGGTTTTAAGTTTACGGTAGAGAGTTCACCGCAAAAGCCGCAAACACAAAACCACCGCAAACATTTCTGTATTTACAGCATGATGCAGTTGTAAAAGTACTGCAAATGCATTCAAGTGTCCGGTGGTTTTATGTTTGCTGCAAACTCAAAAACCACAGCGAAAAGTTTTGTTATCTTCTGCCTGCCTACCCCCTTGTCTCACATTGTACAGTATCATGATTTGTCTGTCTGTCGTAGCATGGGATATTGTTTTGCCAACCAAAAGATCTGCTTGAAAATAAGTTTCCAACCATAAAGGCACACGTGTTTCCATTTACTGCTACAGTAGCAGTATGTGACTATAGCACTATTTCGAACACTCAATTTTCTCCTGCAAATTCCGACGCACCACAAACATATATGCATTTATAGTATTTAGCAAATGGCTGCTTCTAATTTTTGAAAAAAACTTTTTTTTCAAATGGTGTCATCTTAGAATAGTTTCATAAGGTTGGTAAGTTGCTGGATGACAAAGTTCTCTTTACACAACCAAGTGTTTTTACCTAAGCTGACATTTCGGGGACTGTCACCTTCTTCAGGGTGATACTGACTGGTTCTACTTTGCACTACAGACAGATAGGACAACAGAATGCATTCTTTAGATTTAATTGGCTACACGGATGGTAAACATTTAGCAGCGGCACAAAGTACAACCAGTTACTACCTCCCTGACAAAGGTGACAGACAGTCACCAAAATCTCGGCTTAGGTAAAAACATTTGGTTGTCTATAAAGATATTTATCATCCTAGTTTAAACTTGTGAACTAGATACAGGTAAACCATGTACCGATTGTGACTGTGTAGATGGAGTTTGCATAGCCGTCATAGTTACAGTTGTCCCCAGCACTGCCGCCGTTGCCACTAGCAACGACAAAGATGGAGCCATATCCCTGTCTGCCCCCCGTCACACCATACAGCAGAGCTTTCTGTGGAATGGGAAACAAACCATGTAATAAATGAACATAGCTTAATAACAGTGTCAATCATAAAATATTGTTGTTCACCTTGTAATGTTTAGTGGAACACAGGTCAGAAAGTTTCCTTGCTGTTTCCGAAGCAGGGCATATTTTTACAGGGAGGGGTTGTTAGCACTCCCTGTTAATGTGCTCGAGGCACCTCTTCAAACGCGGGACCCCCATTTTACGTTCCTTCCAAAAGACGACTGCAGCCCCAGCCAAGATGTCCTAACCCAAGTTACCAACTAATTGGAGCCAGAAGCTCAACTGTGAGGCTGCTACCAGTTGAGCTACAGAGACATCCCTAATCATAAAAGATACTGATGCCTCAAAGAAGAAAAGAAGCAAAGGAACTCACCCTTGCCAGGTAGTGTGGGCCGTCAATTGTTTTTCCATCATCATCTGGACCCCAGCTGTGAATAAAGCACAGAAGAAAATACTTGTATGTCAACTCAATAAACTCTGAACCAATTTTGTTGCACAAAACCTGAACAAGAGTAAAGTAAAGAGATTGATTGTATTGTCCCAGAATGTATTGTGCATGTGCAAGACTCCGGGCAATCAGCTAGACTGGTGTTATTGTTTGTATTTATGAATAATCAGTTGCAAAGTCAACTGTCAATAATATCTAGGCAATCCTTGATCAGTATGGTACCTCAGTTGTAATGTGCTATCAAGCATGTACAGGAGTTGTTGACTTGAAGTTGTAATAGAATTCAAGCGGAAGAATTCATAATGATTTCTGAACATTGGATGTTTGGTCGCATCAGAATTTTGTCTATTGCATACAATATATTTTCCTACACAACATTTGATAGATGGTACCTTGAATGCAGAAATGATCGTAGAGATTTAATTTCGGGGTAGGGAGAGCATGGAGTGTTCGCGGTGGTTTTGAGTTTGTGTTTTAAACAATAGTAGCTCTATAGTCACACAATTGAACCGCTTTTTGCGATGGTTTTAAGTTCATGGTAAAGAGTTCACTGCAAAAACCTTGAACATAAAACCACCGCGAACATTTCTGCATGTACCGTATATCATCCTTATATACGTTCTTTCAAAGTGCTATCAATATCCCCATACCTGCAGCTGTAGACATCGTTGATGTGCATGTTCTTGTTAAATGCTGCAGCCTCCAGGTTGTCAGTCATGGGTCCATCCAGGATCTTAATACCTGCAACAGCACAGACAGAAGAGTTTGTACACACTAGTAATCAAAAACATGCAGCAAGGAGTACTCTCAAAACAGAGGAGGGGTTGCCGCTAGTTTTTGACATGTTTTTAGGCGTTTTTGTCGGACTCTATACTTTGTCATGTTTTTTTTCTCTCTATAAACCCTTATAGAGAAAAAGAAACACATGACAAAGTAGAAAGTCTGACAAAAACGCCTAAAAACACGTCAAAAACCAGCCGGAACCCCTCCTCTGCTTGGAGAGTAGCAAGGAGGAGGTCAAAGACATTTTATAGGAATGCAAGCTCCATTGCTAAAAGTTCTGTCTGTACAATTCTGATGGTGCAATTCTAGGAAAGCACAAGCGGTTAGGACATATATCAACAAAACATCATGTGTTAGAAATACAGATACACTGTCAGATGAAATATTGGTGGCACATAGGGCAGTAAGTTTCCTTACTGTTTCAGTAGCAGGGTATATTTCTACAGGGAGGGGTTGCTAGCTCGTCCCCTTCTATGTGCTGGTGGCACCTCCTTGAACACCATTTTACATCCCTTCCTAAAGACGAGCGCAGCCCCAACCGAGATGCCCTTCCAGGATTGAACCGGGGTCTCCCAGTTACCAACTAATTGGAACCAGGAGCTCAACTGTGAGGCTGCTAACAGTCGAGCTATAGGGAGATCCCTTAAAGATAGAGGTGTCTTTACCTGAAATTTTTGCGTGGAAGGCCACGCCCACAGCACACACGGAGTTGGCCACGGCTGCTATCTCCCCAGCACACCTCGTTCCATGGTGGTTCTGTCCCTTCGTGTCAAACTCAGGCATAGGGTCAGGGTCATTGGAGTTCAAGTCAAAACTGCCTTCTGGACTCTGAATAAGGAAAGAAGAAAGGCACACATTCTAGTGTCGTTTTTGGTTTAACTTGTGAGAATTGTGATATTTTGGGAAATATTTTCTGCTGTTTTACTTTTAGGGAAAGTGATATTTGTGTGACTGCATCCAGAACTGGTTTATCTTTTTATTTGAATGTTTCACAATGTGAAAGGGCAAAACAGTTGCATAAGCACCTTTATGAGTTATCACATGTACCATAGTTATGAATTTTGACAAGTTCATACAAAGACTTACATAATTGTCCTGTAAATCTGGGTTTGTCCACTCAATACCTAATGGAGAAAAACAGATATACGATTAACGAACAAAACCATTCCGATATATCTTTTTATAAGGTAACATACAAATAGCATCAAATCAAAAGCTTGCATTCATTTCAAAGAGAACGACATCATACAATTTGCCATTGTAACTAGAAACATTGTGTACTGGAAATACATAATTCTGGTACTAATGCACAATGTAAGTAGGTATAAAACTTTTGTTAGCCTTAGGTGTCATTTCGGCACATGAAAAAGCCAATACACTTATCAAAAACAGTTGGGGTGACCTGGTGTACTTGGAAAAAAAAAGCCATTGTAACGCAACATTGCACTACTGGCTACTTGAAAGGACATCATGTTTCATTCCAATTGAGGATGACAAAAGAAGATGAAGGAAAAACTGAGATATTTGGAAGGTATAAAGGGGCCCAAAGCAATATTAGGGCCCGAAAATAGGATTAAGAAGGTCAATTCATTTAGTCATTTCTATACATGATTTAGTTCAAACAACACTATCACAATGTATATTATGCAAAAATATGATGTCGTTGTGATGTGAGAACTCACTGAAAATCGTCGCTGTTTTTTTTTTTTAGGATCGAGAAAACAAGGGGATCATCGTACGGCACATGTTTGCATGATTTCAAAATGCTCAAAGTATGAAGTTATTATGCAAGTGAGCTAAACTTTGTTAGTAAATGTCACTACTATTAAGACTTAAGCATTTTTTCTATTTCCATTTTTTTGGGCCCTAATATTGCCTTGGGCCCCTTTAAAATAAATAAAGAAGACCGTATCAGCAAATTCTATTAGTACCATCATCGATGACAGCCACAGTGACCCCTGACCCAGTGATGTTCTTCTTCCACACATTCAGCACGTTCACGTCCATTCCAGAATTGTCCCTGTTGTGCTGCAGGCAAAAACAAGAAATTTGTACCCATTCTTTAGAATCTAAAGACGATAAAAGAAGTAATGTATGTGACCACACATAGATGATTAGTCACAGGGTTATTTGAGATGCCAATGCAATGATCTACAACTATATCATCAACATAAGAAAAAAATCTAAAGCTTTTAGATTCATATACTTGAGAGCAACATAAAGAACCTCTATCCACGCAATTCTTTCGTGAATAATGTCATCAGGTCTGTAAGTTACTGGATAACAAAGTTCTTTGTACACTTGGCTGTGTACAAAGAACTTAAATGTTATCCAAGATTTTCATTGTAACAAGTTGGACAGCAGCTAGAGCTAATTGATACAGCTGAATTAGAAGCCAATTTAGGGCTGTCTCCAGCTTTGAATTTTTTTTCCATCCCACTCATTGTTTGGGAGCCACATGTTGTTAATTTTCATTGTTAAATTTGTCATTTTAAGCTTTGAAAAATACATTTTCATCACTTTCATGTCATGAAGTTTAGATTCTTGGATGATTGGGGTGAAATTTTTGTCCGTCCCAACAAGCAAATTTCCGTCCTGGGACGGAGGGACACATCCTAGAGACCGCTCTGAAGTTGATACTGTACTTATAATAGTCACCACCATCCAGTGCAGTACTTACTAAATGCCATTGTAGTGAGTAGTATGGGTCCTGAAACTTCAGCTTGATGTCTCTCTTGACTCTCCTGTGGATGAACTGTTGTTCCGACCACTCCACACACGGATGTCTGCGTAACGCAGTCGTGATCCCTCGACCGTGTCCCATCTTATGTTCCAAAATCTCCATCGTCTTGTGGTACTCTTCGTGCACTAGGAGAAAATGGTCTTCCAGCAACCCTACCTGTCCTAAGTTCTGAAGGGACAGCTCGTTTGATATATGGTCTGCTAACTGGTGTTGGTCGTAAAAACCTTCTTTACAGTTGGGCTTTAGCCTGACGGCCCACGACCATGTCCACTGGTTTCTACTGGTAGTTTCTCCTTGTGCGGAAGACGTAAATCTGAGCGGTTCTGTCCTTCTATATGCAACGGGAGCAATTTTCAATACACCGCCCCCCTTTCCTGAGTAACTAGAGGTGCTATCTGCTTGTAGTTCTTTTGGTACTTGAGAACGAGTCATATTGCTTTGTTGGAGCGAATCCTGAGTGGGTAGGCACTGGACTAAATTTAGACAGCTCAAAATAAGTAAAACAAGGCAAAGACCAATCATGTTTACAAAAGAACAACGTGAGGAAAAATAAGAGTCTTTTGTAAAAAAGGGATGGAAAGACCACATGGTTGTCACAGACACATTCGGATGCTCTAGCACTGTTGCTGAGCTGCATCACTGCACTACTGTGATGACACCTGCAGAAGAGAACAAGAAACACAATGGTCAGGTATAGAACAATATGTGTTATCAAGGACATTATATAGAGAAGCATCAACTCTGAAAGATATTTTAACTATACTATAGGAAGGTCTTGATATGCCACCTTTATACTGGTTTGGTTGATATTATGTCCATACTTTAGGGCATCACTCCTTTGCTCATAGAACGATAAATCTTGAAACTTCTGTGGTGGTTTTATTTTTGTGGTGACCTTTCCAACAACTATACAATGTCATTCAATTCAAAATGGAGCTGATATAGTAAATTGATGTATCAATGTTGGGGCAACAAAACACTAAAAAGGATATCTAATTTCAAATTCAATTATTTTGGACATATTTTTCCATCTTTTAGTATCATACCAGTTTAAGAGATGCCCCATTTTTAATTGGACAAAAAATTGCTTCATGTACTAGAAAAAATGGAAGTCATTCATATTGCATAATTTTATTGTTTCTTATCTTATCTCATCATATCCAAGTAACACAACACAACACAAACTTGCACCCATATAAAAGTAAGAGCAAAGTTCAGAAATTGGGCTAATAACATAATCAATGGGTGCCATATGGCACAAAACAAAAGAGTTATCAACCAAAAGACCTTTTTGTCCAACTATGGCCAAGGCAGCTGTAGTAAGGAAATGGAACATCTGGAACACTGCGTGAAGTTACCTGTTCTACTAGCTAACCTGTTAACCTTTAGTTATCTAATCTATGAGGTGCTCAACTAAGTATGAGGTACCAAAATGGTTATCTGGAAGGGCTTGAGTGACAAAGGTCAAGTGTAGCTCTTCAGTTGCAATAATCAAACAGCAACAAGCAGCACACCACTGACAACACTGCAATATGATATTAGGCAAGCTATTGCACAGAAAAGAACACCCAGTCTGACATGTTTTACATGGCTATCTGCGCCATAACATTGAACCCTCTGAGTTATTGAAATCATGAGAGATCTAATTCGAATCCAATAGATGAAATTGATGTTGGTTTAATCATCAGTTGCTCTCTGGCAACAAAACTAAGGAGCATTTGTAAGGACTTAATTTCTTAAGGTGAATAAGCTGGGTACTGCCGTTGTACTAAATAATGTTAACTTCCCATCCTTATCTGTTCCAGGATAAAGGCGTCCCCAAACAACCATCAATTAGGTTTTGCTTCCCAACATCAAACCTCTCATGTATATTCCTTTGTTCATTCAGGCCCTTGTAGTGCCTAGTGGCACATATAAAGTGAGCAAGTTAACTTGTTGTCTCATTTATTTACATTAGCAGGGTATATTTTTACAGGGAGGGTTTACTAGCACTTCCCCTTTACCGTGTTTGCGGCACCTCCCTGAACACCTGACCCCCATTTTACGTCCCTTCCAAAAGACAGGTGCAGCCCCAACCGAGATGATTTGCCCAGGATTGACCTGGGGTCTCCCAGTTACCAACTAATTGGAACCAGGAGCTCAACTGTGAGGCTGCTATATACAGTAGAATCCGCTTAACTGCACCACCTATTTGTCAGCGTTTTAGGTGCAATTATCCGGCTGGTGCGATAATGCGAAATGCCCAGCTGGACCGCACCACCATGGGCGAGAGCGTGTATTGTTAGTCAGAAACACTAGTGCAAAGAAAACAGACGAAATTATTCAGTTATTAACTTTAACTATAACTACGAACCTGTTTCCATTTTGAATTCTTTCATTTTTCCATGCGATCTACCGCATTACAACACACGTAGTGTTATAGGGGAGGCATTATGAAACATCGTCATGCCGATCATGGGATAACAGTTTCTGTGTTACACTACGTAGAGTGCAGTTGTCGATTTACGTAAATCATGTACCGCCATGAAACTATGAATTGAAACTAAAACTTGGTTACTGATTACGGGTGACCCGCCCGGGACCTCCCATACGATTCCTATCAACGTAACTGTCAATGGAGACCGGCTTCTTTTGCTACTCAAAACAGTTTTGAACATATTGGCGGTATTGCGCCTTGACACCGGCAGGTATCGGCTCATTTGTACCGCGTTTGCCGATTTGAGCGCATCTTTTCAGTTAACTTGTCGAGGATTTTTGAAAAAAATTGGTGCAGTTATCCGGCATTGGTGACCATGCGTGGTGCAGATATGCGGAGTCACTAACAATGCAGTGGATGGGAACCGGTCTGGGATTTGGGGATTCGGTGCAATTAAATGGAAGGTGCGTTTATCCAAGGTGCAATTAAGTGGCTTCGTCTGTACTATAATATAGTACAATGAAGCAAGTCCATGTGAAGGCATCCACATTTGTTACCTCCTCCAGGTGACTACACAAGAACTACCAGTGTCTGAGGAATGTAGAAAACATTAGGGTTGCCCACCTTAAGTCAACATAAGCTATAGCAAGGTTCACCTTAATGTTTTAAACATTGAACGGTCCAGCTGGCAATCCTTGTCTACAATATCTTTGGTGCTAGGATACACAACAAGTGGTGAGTCATTTACACTGGCAACATTGACCTTCAGGGTAATTTGCATGTTGGAAGCTGGATACACATACTAAAAAGTATACTATTAGGGTTATTCCAACTAGTATTGACAGTCTATGAAGGGGTGAAGTAGATAATACTTTTTTCCTTACAGATTACAACAGTTTGGCAACTTGGAACACTGTGGTATGGCAAAATTGTTCCAGTTCCAGTCAGGTATCAAATATAAATTAAATGTAAGAAAGGAGGATACAAATTTCACATAACTGCACTCGCTGAATGGCTGCAATTGATTAGCTTTACTTATGATATGAGAATGCACACTAAATTCTCTAATAGCAAGATAGATCATGTTTGATATTCGAATGGCCGGTCCCATTCAGAATAATTAAATTAAACCAACAATGATGAGAGATTCTCCACACTGCCCTCGTTACATGTACATAGTACCAAGGACATTGTATTGAGATAATGTCCTTGATAGTACACATGACGTTCAATTTTCGTAGCTGATCCAAATCAGTCAACCGGAGTTTAAGTCATTCATTCACATCCACTGGAGAAAAAGAGCTTTGCAGTAGGGTGCCAGGTAGTTTGTTGATACCAGAAATTTTAAGAAGGTGTAATGTACGGTGGTCTTTATGCTGTGCTTTTGACCTTTGAATGGCCTTCAAGAACCTAACAATGGTCTGTCTGGTCTTTCAAAGATGTCTTTTGTATTTGACAAGCACACAGCCTTCAACAAAAAGTACAACATGCCTGTATGGTTACAAGACTTTTCGCCCCCTGACCCGTTCGTCCCCGGGTCCTTTCGTCCCCGTCATGGACATTTCGTTCTAGGATGACGCTTGTCTCTCAATTACAGAGTACTCAATTTTCATCATAACATCTCAAAAAACCTTCAGTGTTGCTTTCTCAAGTCTTTCACGTTGGAAAACCGACACTAACATGACTAAAGTGACGCGCGAGCGGCGAGGGACATCATCATGTCGCCGCCGCCGCGCCCGCCATCTTGGATGTTTACGCATGTTGCAAATCGCTCGTGGGCGCCTTTTACGGAGTTTGTGTGAGTAAATGAGCTGACTGAAATGAAATTTTGACAAGAAAATTGACTGTATGGGACTGTATTTTGAAAAACGCTGCCCACGACCGACTGGAAGTGTATCGCGATCGAAGTATGACTCGTCTGGAAACGGCAAGTACTTCGCCGGCTTAGACTAGTTAGAGTTTAGCTGCCGGAAAATACTTTTAAAGTAATATCTAAATGAATATGAATAATACGTGATAAAATAACTAGTCATTTAGGGTTTAAATGTTGTTAAATGGGAGGACGAAATGTCCATGATGAGGACGAAAGGACCAGGGGACGAACGGGTCAGGGGGCGAAAAGACCTGTTACCGCCTGTATGGCACTACAAGATAAAAGACCCAGTGCGAAGGTGCAACGCTAAAACAAGTACCAGGACCAGGAAAATATGACCCTACTCTTTTTTTAAAGGTGTGGTGGGTTCTTTAAATCTAATGCGCTTGGGGTGCGGCTCTCTCTAAACACGGGAACTCTGTTTAACGTCCTATCCGAGGGACTTCCTAGGCTAGGTACGCATTCACACCTGAGTGGAGTGAGGAAGGTTGTGTAAAGTGCCTTTCCCAAGGGCACAAGATCTGTTATATGGCAGGGATCAAACCCGGGACCACTTGGTTCTGAACAGAACACTCGGTCTTGGCACCACCCGACCCCACACTATTGGTATTCGCGACCAAGAGCTTGGTCATCGGGATGATTCGCTGCCAACAGGATACCTATCTCTAACCCTAACCTAAACCCTATAACTGTAACGCCAGCATTACAATAGAAATTGCACTGCAAACAGTGATTTGTAGGAACTTTAAAATATAGACAATTCAGATTAAAACGAGATCCAAGGGGAAATGACTTAGGGGCTACAAAGTTGTCCTGATCCCAACAGATGTACAGTTGTAAGCATCTTGTTTAGTATCAAACATTGCTGCTGAGATATAAACATTTTGTAGTTTGCAAGTTTCATCAAGTAATCAACAAGCTGGACATGCAAACGTTTCTGTGAGCGGGGATACAAACAATTACTCATTGCAAATCTGGCTTCTCTTTAACACATATTGCCTTTGTTTATGCTGCATCCCATAACATAAAGACACGATAAACAGGCGACCACATCAACATGCATGCATACATTTTTTGTATGCATGGATACCTGTAGAAAAGATTTTGGATTTTATTCAGTACAACAACTTTGTAATTATACCTATAGAATTAATCCCTGCATTTTCTCATTGGGCACTTTGAATTAATAAAATATCTTCTCATTACCGTATTGCTGAAATTCTGCATGAAATCATAAATATCTATCTGATAAAACTTCGACTGCAACAGAGCAAAACAAGAACAACACGCTCACGGATGTGCCACGAAACATTTGTTGTCTCACCGGCAAAGAGCTCTAAATACAGTTCAGACAATCATTGTTGGAAACAAAAGCTCCCTGCCCCAACCAGACATATTTCCCGACATATGGTATCAATAAAGAGGAGCATTCTTTACGGAAACTAACCTTTCACGTTGTACGGATTCCTGTATATGTATGTTTCCATTCTAAACCGGAAGTTACCGGAAATAGCTTTGTCGTCTACTTCTACGCGCAAGTTGTCATGGGATATTTTGATTATGCCAATTATTCATGGGGGTGTCAAAGACAGTGCTATTTTACATAAAAATAAGTATCAAAGGAATCATAATTTCATCACATGATTGAACAATTATACAATTCAAAATATATCTTAAAACAATATTCATATCCAAAAGTATGTATTGTGTCTAACATAATTATTTTTCTTCGAATCTATAAATGGTATAGTCTGACACTGAACCCACAAATCTCATTCTTTTGTTCGTCTGTTTAGTCTTCTGAGCAAATACTTTAGCCCAAATAACGGAATACTTTGCATGTAAAGGTTAGAATGGAAGAATTCCGTACCCTTCCAATTTCCTAAATGTTTTGTGTACAATTTTGTATATTCATATTGAGCAAAACGTCGCATACAGATTATATAATGATAGTTGTACAGCAGACTACACACACACACACACAGTGATTTTGCATATGTCCATTTTCTTTCAAGCGCCGCCATGCATGTCATGGGACTGCAAAAATCTGTTATAACTCTCTCCAGCAGTCTTGCTGCCTCTCAAGTAAAACTAGAAGTCGTCGCCATAACTTTTGGGAAGTATTTTGCTGTGTAGAAAGCAGCTAAAGCCCCTGACATGTGTAGTTGTTGTATGAAGAGTGAGGGGGTGCAGAAACCGACGCGCTCTCATTTGCTCGTCAATCAATTTTCCGACTTGACAGCATTGATAGCTCGCTTGGCTGTTCCGTCAACCGAACCCCCTCCCTGCCAATGCTGCTACTTCTTTCATTTTATATTTGACCATATATCATTATCATCATGTAAATAGTAACCCAATCTTCATATGATACTAGGATATTATTGGAATAAAATTTGTGTTTTATGTGACCAAAAGTTATGAAAATTAGAAGAAATTCTCATCAGTCTACACAATGGCCGATGGAGGGTGAGCGAAGAATTAAACAGCGCCATTACTTCCTGCACTATGTGTTTTGTGAACGGGATGTCGCCTAGTTCTCCGGGTTGAAACACGCGATTGCAGGTAATTTCCCTTTCAATATTTCCGTGATTTGATCTGGTATGACCTTGTATGTGTTTCCGATCGCTAGTTTGGGGTGTAAGCGGCCAAACTGTCGGGATATGTCCTCCCGCAACGCTCGATACACACACACAAGCAAGGCTGCCATGTTTTCTGTGTGGCTTGCATACATCATTTTGCCCCTGCTTGACCGGGGACGCAAGTCAAGGGTTTTGGTAACTTTCTATCTTTCCTGCTTCTTCCCAACGCTTTAAATCATTGCCGATTCCTTGTCCAGTAAGTCAGTATTCCATAAGCGTGATGTTTTTGTGTTCACCGATGGGTTTGAACTTATTTGATGCAATTAGTTTCATCGCCAAAGGGAAAGAATCCCGGTCGTGGCTTTCTGTGATTTGCACTATTGTGTACTTCGGTTGTGTGGAAGACATATTTTCTAGCTATCTGTAGTTTTCTGTACCCTTGCGTACGCCTTGAGGTAGCAAAGGAAGTGAACTAAGTGTACAGGTGGAGTAAATTGAATATGAAGAGTATTTAGGGAAGGTGTAAAATAGCCTAAATGGGATTAGAAGCCCCGTAGATATACGATGACCAAAGGGGGTCATGTCCAGTGTAGTGGGCAGGGTGGGAGGGCGGTTTGGGTGTGAAGTGGCCCCAAGACTGCAAAAACCATCAGCTGAACAGTTGTTGTCTCAGAGGCACTTCTGGGCTTCAGTTGTGGTTTCTGCTCTCCGATCGTTTGTTAGATTTCAAATAGACCCTCTTTGAACACAGAAAAATGCAGTACTAGAGAAACTGTAGTACTCAGAATATGTAGTTACTTCAATAGAGTTAGGGTTAGGTTAGTGTAATAGTCTTTTGTTAGCATATCTTCTTAGTAAGGTTGCTATTATCTTGACCTTTGTCATGTATGCAGTAAAATTACCGTAAGCATTGGATTGTAATGGTTATTAACTATGATACTTGTGTTTATTTTAGGAGATGTTAATTGAAAGCGGCAGTAATATTGTACAGTGCTAGAATCGTGGGATTGTTGAACAAATATGTAATTTTACTGCATATAGTTGGGGTGTAGATGGCAGAGGAGAAAATAGGGACTGGTATGTTTAGCGGAAGTTTATTCACAGTCAAGATACTAGCATTAGTTTATTAAGCAGTAGGAAGTAGAGATGAAATGGTTCAAACAGATGGACCCTAACCACATGTGGGAAGTGAAATGGGCTACAATCTTTCCATCTCAGCAGTTCTGTTACAATGGTTTTAACTACAGCCAAATTACTGTTATTTCCTGTCAGCCGTTTTGATAATTGCGGCCGTATATCTCTTGTGATGTTATATTGAAAATCACAGCATTTACACGGTTGCTGTGGAAATAGTTGTTACCTGGGGTCATTACCCTCAATCAGAAAACTCCAATGGAGACTGCACAGACTACATTGAGATGTTTGATCGCAGGCATGTTGGTAGCTGCTGTGTTTGTGTTGTACTTAACGATACACACAAGTTCTTTGTCAAGGTTATGTACTTTGATGTTACACATACTGTACACACATTGGGGTGCACTTGTTCGAAAGGTCTAGTGGATTAGACTGGAGTTTCTTGCACCCCTTTGGACTGTCTGTGAAAACCGCCAGACCAGTGCTCCATGAGTCAGTCTGTCTAGTTGCAAGGGCTGAATTACGATTTCCTCTTTAGAGGAAGTTCAAGTGCCTCGTTTCTGTCTAATGTTTCCCTTCTGGCTTTGTTAAGAGTTACGAATATTTATTCCTGTACGTTTTTGTTGGTTCGTTACTTCCTAATTCATCTACGTTGGCTCTTATCCGCTAAACAACTGCACAATCCCGTAGCAGGTGATGATGGAACCACAACCGTTGGCCGTCACTTCAGTTGGGTTCAGAAAGAAAGATCACAAGCAGATGGAACAAGCATTCTTTTGGCTTAGGATCTCACAGTGTATCATGGAACCAATTTCTTGTTTTAGATGGATAACACATGGTTTGTGTACAGCTGGGTCAGCTATTTGGACTTTTGCATCCAAGTTCCAACCTTTACTGAAGCAAATGAAAAGTTGATGCAAAGATACAACTGGAAAAGGTTTTAGTATAACATTATCTACAACATTGAGGTCTATGGTTTTACCTTCGTTACTTTAGCAGCTTAACATCTACCAAAATAACAATTTCACATTAACCTTCTCCCTGCTGAAGTAGCGTTTTGGCACCAAAGTTTTACTGGTGATGTTGCTTGGCAGCAGGGAGAAGGTTAAAAGGCTAGAGCTACAGTCACCTTGTTGTGAAGACACAGACCTTGGCACACCTGTCATCACCATCTCCCAGTGGGCACTTCCAGAAGTGGTTGGCACACTGGGACCAACTCCCTGTAGCATCACCTCTTCAATAGGGCCACATGGTAGCCTGATGTTGCTGACAGTCTTACCTTGGCTTTATAAGAGGTCTAGAACCTTTCCTGTTTTTCATTGAAGCAGTAAGTCTTTTTGAGAAACGTTACCCGCGCGCTGTGTTAGTTGTTCGGCTTGCATGGGATGTTTTTTTCTGGGTTGCAAGTTTTTGCATTCGAATATATTATGCTACACACATAAAATGTAGGAAGTAACAAAGGCATGCTTTATTTTCTGCCAGGTTGAAAACTGGTAAATATTGTGGTGTCTGGCAGTCTGACTTTCTGTATAGCTATGTTTACACCATGTACACTTCTTTTTACCTCAAAGAACTTTGACCTACATCATCCTTTACGTAAGGCCCTTTACTTTTGGCTTGCCAACATTCAGATAGTTTAGACCTGTTTTTTTCCAAACAAGTGTCAATGCTAATGTTTCCTTGTGTCAAGATATACTTAAACTCTTGACGGACCAAAGAACTCGCACTTGGCTTTATACTGTTGCTACCGTATGTCAAGTTGCCTAATACCACATCTGCCAAAAGAAAAGTACTCCTCCTGAATAGCTAAATTACAGGCAGCTATTCATATAGCATTCAAGGGATTGATGTAATCATTGTGTATTGCATATGATCTGTAGTTAACATTTTGTCCAATCAGTTTGGTATCAAAATTTTAACAAAACACTTAAACAGGTACCATTGAAGTAAATGTTTCGGTACTGAAACAACATAAATCATGTATTCTGAAGAGCATTTTCCAAAAAAAATATTTTGCTTCTTTCCCTATTTGTCTTAATGTGAAATAGGATACCATCTAAATTCTAATTAATCTCTAGCTGATCAATGTTATTTGATACAGGAGTTTTACAGATTTGTTCCATGGATAAGGGAAGAAAGACAAACCAGTTGATCAACATCTTATTGTACATTTCTGTACAGTGATTCCTTCATTTTTCTTGTTAGTTGACTTGGAAGCAACAGGATTTGTGCAGGGTGGGGACTTTCTTTTAATCTGTGAGATGGTAGCCTGCCTGTTCACAGCTGCGAACAAAATCCCTACACAGTTCCTCAGGCAGTGATATACCAAACATGGAAAAGTGTAACACTGACAGAGTCAGGCTGTACCAGTTTAACATGCCCAGCCACAACCAAGAATTCAATGGCCACAGACTGGATGGGTTGTTGTTTACTGTACAAAATGTACTGAAATTTAATTAAAATAATTAGATCAGTGTATAGGGTCCTATATTAAAATTATTATGACCTTAGATCATGCATAGATTTCAATATTTTGTTAATGTCTCATGGTAAAAAGAGTTTAAGTTTAGGATTTCTGTATTTATGAAGAAACAGACAAGATATTATACAATGCACATGCACATATTTGTTATTTCATGGCCCACAAAAGATGTTGTAGGTACATGCTATTATGTTAAGATCAGGGTAAATTACAAATATTTCAAGGCACACTTAACTGAGGAAAAGCTCTGCAGAAAGTGTGGCTAACTAACACAGTAACAGCACAGGTAAACACTTGTTTTTGTTGACGGGTCTTATGGATTACATTTGTCATTTTAGCAAAGCCGCTGTTACCCTCCTTACGAGAATACAAAAATTACAATGTACTTTCACTTTGTTTTGATTTTTAGGAATGAGATTGTGGCTTCCATATTCATGTTTATTATTAACTGACGTTCATAGAGGATTAATCAAGCCATATACCTTATTCATTTTAATAACTCTGACAACGTTTGAGTGATGAATTACGAAAATCAGAACATTGGAAATGCTGAAGTGAATTCCTTGAAAACCAAAGTCAAGCAGATATGTTTAACATGTCTTGATCAGCTTAGATCTAGTTATCTTGCCCCACAGATGTTCATTATGTTGCTTATCAAATGCAACAATGATTGTGTATTTGTAAGAAGCCACAACCGATTAATAAAAGAGACCAGCTTGCTGTTATGCAAGAACACTTCAGAACAACTGGAGCAGAGAAAGTCTTGTTTGGTATTCCAGCACAAGTGGGTTTTGGGTATCTTTATCACATTAAGTAGGCTTGTGATAGCAGGGTTCCTGTATAAGACCTTTTCCAACCGTCTTGAGCTGTTCTGATGTTTGTACTAGAGAGACATTCTTGCCCCATATCAGTAAAACATGGACTCACTGAGATTATTGAATATCAATTTTATCAATCATTTGATCTGGCTGCTCTGGAAGTTGACTTCAATATAGCTTCACCAAAAATAACAGTTACTCAAGCAACTGGGTAAAATTTGATCCAGTTGCTTGAGCAACTGTTTTTTTGCATTTCTTATTACATGGATGTCTAACCTTCATCAACCTAGATATTGCTACAGTTACAATCATGGAATGTAAAGAGAGAAAATTTGCATACATTTTTTTGTTTCTACTTGATTAACACTAGGGGGAAGGAAATTCTTGGAATGTTTTCAGTGATAGATTAATCGAGCATTGAAGTTGTGTAAAAATTTAAGTGTGTTTTAATTTCAATTTTTAATCAAAATATTGTATGGATGGCGTCAAGCTCATCAATTATTTCAATTCAAGATTGAGAAGTTAAGTGCTAAAACTAAAAGATTACCTGCTAATGTGTTTTGGTGCAGACCGTATTCTAACGGGGGGCGCCCGAACATCGACGCGCCCTAACATCGCACGGGTTTTTTACTGATCTTATTTTGCATAAGTACGCCGTGTTTGTGTCCAATAACTAAGCTGATAAGGAAGGTAAATAACCCAAGTTCATGCACATGATTGTCATTTACATTCAAAACATATGTGTACATATTCATTTCTTGTTTTGTCGAAAAGTAGTATTTTGACAATAATGATGGTAGCGCTAAGTAGAGGGTCACTGCGTAGCTAGACGGCCCGGCACCTAAATATACGACCTGTGCCAAGCAGATACATAAGTCACACAGCTATCATACACATAAGAAAAATAACTTCATAAAACACTAAAAATTTGGGTCTTTAAGTGTTTGTTGAGAAGAAAACCGACCAAAGAAAAACAACGTAAACATTGCTGTCGTCTGACGACGTTGTTTTCCCGCCATTTTTGGGGGCCGCGATGGTGGCGAAACAATTCAACGCACAGTTTTGTTACGCTCTAACATGTGATTCGTACCGTCTATGAAAAGGAAACTGAATACAGAGATGGCGAAGATATTTCCCAATAAGTAGACGGAGTATTGTTGATGTCAGCGGTGTCGTTTATTCGTAATGATTTCGTAAGTCGGGCCGTATTCAATACGTACGTCGGGCCGCGTAGTAGCCTATTTCCCGTGGAAACATGAACTGGGATGCGCTAGATATAGCCCTTCTCACATGACGTGAGAAGTGCACACAGTCAAAATTTTCCGGTCAAAAGAAAGCTAGAATATAGCAGACTTCAAGCCTAATTTACATTTCCCTAACTTCATCACTAACTTCCGAAGAGAGCAAAATTACCAAAGCGTAGGAAGTTAGGCACACTATCTGGCGTAGCACTAAATCAGAAGGTACATTCGAGAAAATGTCTCACAGCGTCTTCCGCATGTAACGCGGAGCATGAAGGGCCCATGAACAGTATGAATACATTTTTTGTCCAAGTATGGTCTTTAGATGAATGTGTTCAAAATTCATTCATTAAAACATGACCATTCTCTGGCAACCAGCAATGGAGCGCCGTGAGTTCCAGCGCGTAAAAAAACGTCCGATATTTGGGCACCCCCCGTTATATTTCAAGCATCAGTGATATTATATAGTTCTTTCCCCTGGTCCCCATGTATTTGCCAGGTGCCAACATGTCTTGATGCTCATTTGCATATAAATGTGTTCTTTAGGAGATGCTTCC
This sequence comes from Branchiostoma lanceolatum, assembly GCF_035083965.1. Taxonomy (NCBI): domain Eukaryota; kingdom Metazoa; phylum Chordata; class Leptocardii; order Amphioxiformes; family Branchiostomatidae; genus Branchiostoma; species Branchiostoma lanceolatum. The sequence continues at coordinate 9,369,920 of NC_089725.1, forward strand.
GAAGGATATAGAGACATTGTAGTCCATAATTAAGTATGTAGGCCTCCTATATTGGCTGTTAAGACACACTTTGTCTTCTGGGAAAGACCTACTTTAATGGGGTTTGTAGGACAGAAGACATCTGGTGGACCATGTACCAAATTCTTGACCTTGGTTGCGAGATTCTTGGCTACCCTAACAGACAGCGCGGTCGGTTGTCTTGCGGGCTGGAAAATGGCCCTTTAGATTTGCAGTGTTGGACGCCTTCAACCTTGTTGGAATGGTTCTAATTATTCGCACCAAGGTAACAAATGTTCACAGTGGGCGGATTGTGCGGTTCGGCCGTGGAAAGCATTGTGTGCATAGAGGGGACGGCTCGGTGGGGATTGGCCAGAGGCAGTTCAAAGGTTAGTACAGAGTGTGTGCTTTTCGCCTGCTCGCATAGCTGTGTTATTACACATAGCAATGCTATGTGTACACAAGTGGATACTTGTGACTGAACCACGCCACAGTATGGAAGAAAATGCAGGGACTTTTAATAGTCTCTGATGCTGCAGTCAAGGTTGACTTTTGAAGGTCCCCACTGGGAGCCCATGTTTATCCAAACAGCAGCTGTGCTGGGCTGTAACACTGGCAGCAGCACTGTGTGCACCATGGTATTTTGGTTAGAGGAGAAAGAACAACACTCTCAAGGCTTCAGCACACTGTGCCTGTGAAAGGGGTCAGTTGGCTTGGCCAGTGGGCAGTGTTTGTGGCGGGGTGGCCCGACGTCTTTGTGCAGACAAAGGAAAGGTTTTACCTGAAAGAGATAACCGGTAAATAAATGCATCCTCATGAATAATACAACAGTATCTCAGATCTAGGCCGCCGAATGTATTACGGCACCACAAAGGAATACCGTACGGTAATGTGGGCGCCTGAAATCAGTGCCCACATGATGGTACTTTGCTAGCTAGTAGGATTGCTGTCTGAGTCTCTGACTGATATGTAGGCATGTTGCCTCAGTTTGCTACTCAGAGTCTGTTGATTGGAGTGCCAGACAATGTATTTAAATTGTCTGAGCACAGTCACCACAAGGAATCAACTTGGACTAATGTCGTTACCGCTGTGTCTGTCTGTGACCTCCAATTTTGACATATCTTCAAACAAATACATGACAAGAATGGCGGTGTTTGGCTATCCATACTTATTACATCAATTATTATAAACACACTGAAAGTTTAAGACTAAAAACTAACAGTGAAGACATAGTACGTGCCTGGTGTTTGCCACTTATGATTAATTAGATTCCATTAAAATATCTTTCTTTGCCTTTGATTAAGTCATGCCATGTTGTAATATAGATTTCTAAGGCTCAAAGGTCATTCATGAAGTATCTGGTTAAATCACAAAATGTTGATATTTGATATGCAAGTAAATCTAGACCATTTAATTGTGTTACAAGTTATGTAACCTCCAAGCATTCAGTACTATTCTGGTATGAATTGATTTCACTACCATTAAAAAAAAGTAGCATGCTTTGAATGACATTTGTTTTCAATGAATGAGACATATAACGTTTAACTTGGGAGTCTTCTGTTATACACTGTATGTCACGTTGACCACTAATTCAAGCATGTATAGATCTACAGTTCGGTTAAATCTTCTCAAGAGCCTGGTTAGATCTTCTCGCTGTTTTGTGTATGTTCATTTTTCTGCCCATTTCACTGGTTTTCTTTGAGAAATAAAGTGGTGTAGCCTTCTTAAACATTTTACCGTCCTTAGTTCCTATTATTTGTGGTTGGAGACAGTTGATATTGCAAATCTTTAGTTCACTTGCAGTTGCTACTGCACAAAAGAAGATAGGGATAAAAGTTAGGCGTCACGGTCCACAATGAAGTTACAGTCACATCTTCCAGTTTGCTCTTGCCTGGTGATATTTAAAAATAGGCACACCGTTATCTTGTTCTCTGCTTATCCTAATGCTATCTTGGTTCAATTTCTGGTGATATGTCACTGATACGCCGACTTATTGAAACGTAAGGTTTAGATAAGTTACTTCAAATAACAGTTGAGGCTGTACTACCCAAGTTAAACCTTGCAGACAGCAGATTAGAGGCATTCCTGTCTGCTGTTGAACTCTAACTTACTAGTTTCAAGGCTGCCCAAGTGCTGTAGACAGGATTATCAGCCAGCGATCCTACGTACAGGAGTTTCTCCTCTAGCCGTTGAACATGCTGCCTGACAAGTGACATTGTCCTGCTGCTGTTTGGCAGCTGCCCTGTTTTCCCCTCTGACCGCTCAAATGCAGGACGGAACCATGCATATGTATGCAACCTGAAGCACCAAAGTGACAGCCAACATTCCACAAAGGGGCAAGCCTCACAAAAGCATCTCTGTACCGCCAGGGCTATTATGCACTGCTCCGCACGTTTTGTGCCCAGCGCGGGAAGGGACCTCATTGTCCTTGAGTAGAAGACAAATTCGAAAGTCATGTCCGTGAGTTTAAGAGTGACGCGGAGCTGCTTGCACCGTTTCTGCTGTTTCTGCATGCATGCCAGCCTCCTGATGGCTGCTAATGGGTTTCTGGGAGAGATTTGGGCATCAGATCAGGCTCAAGCATGTCCAACCAAGGTGACATCCACACACTTGTATGAGATCCTCTTAGCCCCCTGTCTTTTCTGCCAGACTTGCATCTCATCCCAGGAAGGTCAAAAGGTTCAGGTAAATACCATCATGTGTGTACGTTTCTGGGCTGTGGGCCTGGGGGGAGAAAGTTGCCGGCTGTAATAGCCTGCAGGGTACAGTGTGATGGATTGGGGACAGCTGAAAGTTTGCTAGAGTAAGATAACATTGTCAGGTGTGTTGGAAGATAGGGGACCACTATTGAGAGTCCACTCTATTACATTCACAATGATTTATAACAGCAACAGAAATGTGAGCTTCTTTGTGTTACACAGAAATATGTTGGCCGGAAAAGATCATAAAAATGTTTACCTGTGCATAACAAGAGTAAATAGAAAAGTCTGCCAGGTTCAGGGAAAGTTGATATACAGTCAAACCTGCCTAGGCGACCACCTTTTCAACGCGACCACCTGGCCATGGCGACCGCTTTTTCTCGGTCCCGAAAATTTTCCCCATAGGCACAAGCATTAAGCTGCCTGCCCAAGGCGACCACCCGTCCAACGCGACCGACCGCAACGAATTGGGACCGCACAGAGCACAATCCCTGCCCATGGCGGTCGCCTAATTTTCAAGCGTGTGGTGACATCAGATCATTTTGCTGTCGGATTTCACGGAAATGTTTTCAAGACTTTAAAGGACAAAAATAAGATCAAACATATATAGAATAGCAATGTTATACCATCGATTCCTCCATAAAGTGTTTTAATAAAACGTTCCCCCTATAAACATTGTAAAGACAAATGTTTGTGATGTTGTTGTGCCTATCGTAATCTTAAAGTTTAACGTGAACTCAGTTCCGTTTAAACTCAATTTTCAAAACGAATACGTAGTGCATGGCGTCAAAAAGTCAGATTTCACGGAAATTACTATCTATTTCTTGTATTTTCAACAAAAATGTGTCTGTGTCTTGCTAAATTCCGCCGAAAAATGACTTCGCGGCGGGCAAAACATCAGGCGAGAAATGTTGTTCCATGGTCCCGACGCCATCTTGGATTTCGGGCGGCCCGGATTTGGCGTACCGCTGACCTTTCTAAAACACGATGATTTTGTGTATGAACATTTACGAATACTCTAGTTATTGGTGAAAATCAAAATTCTTATTTTCTTTTTATTTCCATGAATCTCACAAACCTTTATTGGACGCTGTGCGTTCTGCTGCACTGACTTACCCTTCGATGCGGTGGCACAGAGCTTCGCGGCGCGGCGCGACGAAATCACACCGTTAACGCGTTCCGTTTTCATCTTTAGTTGTCAGATCGAAAATTTTTTTACCCTTTCATCCAGCGGTCGGCGACCCAAAAAAGGCTGGGACCAGCAGGCGTTTTCTAGGGATCTGTCTTAGGCCTTAAAACTTCGACGATGTGCGTGTGTGTGTGTGTGTACTATTCAATGTATCGTTTTGTAGTCAAAATTATGACGAAAATTTGTACACGATGTAGCGGTATGCAATTATCACATCGATAACGGAAAATGTAATTTTTGTAGGATCTTTCTGTCAATGAGAATTGAACCTGGCGAGGGTCATGCTGTCTAAATTCACATAATTTTCCATCATTTACGTACTGTATTTGAAAACCTCGACCTGGAAACATGTGAGTGGAATCCTCTTCATGGCGACCACCTGTCCATCGCGACCGTTTTTGCTCGGTCCGCCTGGTGGTCGCCTTGGGCAGGTTTGACTGTAGATGGAGTTGTCTTACAGTGTGGTATTTCCTGTAACACGGTCTGACAACATTGTTCTGGTAATGTCAGGTCAGTCTGCCTACAGCTGTATTCTGAGAAAGGCTTACAGCAAGAATGTAGCCTAGTACAGTATTACCTTGTCTGCGTTTTGGCAGGATTTCAGCTAGCTTTTATGTTTGCTGTTCAGGAACTAGTTTAGCGAGCACGGTCTAGAGAGCCTCCAAAGAAGTTCTGTTTATGTTGTTTTCAATGTTTAGACCATAAATGAAGAACTATTTAAGGGCAAACTGGAGTCTTTCTTTTCCTGTGATGATTCGGACCCCATGGGAGTTCTTGGATTCAAGTTCAACTGTTTATGGTGTTGTACATGTTTCTGACCAAACTCAAGGTCAAAGCTAACTTGCTGGCTCCTTAAGTGTTGTTTTTGGACAGCATGGTCGAGATGTTTCCTCGCAAAGCTGGGTACATTTTCAGAAAGGTTGTTGGAATGTGGTGACACGTCCTGCCCACACAGCTTCACCAACCTTGTCCTGTCATGGCATTTCTACATGATACATGGTGGCTGTACCCTGGACAGATTAAGAAGTGTTGAGTGCCTCTTGGAGAGGGTAAACCTGATAGGCAAAGAGGTTTGTGTGCGGCATATATACTATGGTGGGTGACAAAGAATTCTCAGTGTGCTGCCTTGATATGAGAGAACTACATATATCAAGGTATCTTATCAATTGTTGATATGCTCCCTGTAGAATTATACCATTGTTTTTATTTGTTATATTCCATATCATATAGAATGAAAATATTTTAGAAAGCTGTCTTGCTGTAATAGCAAACGATAAATCTGTTCATGTGAATATTAACACAACTTTCTTTATAAACATAATTATGAAATAGTACACTAGTTTGTGAATGGGAAATTTGTTTCTGAGGTCTTCTATCCTAAAAGTTTTCACAATGATATAGTAGTGGGAAAGATGTACACACGTGTACTGAAAGAATCAGCAAAATGAATGGGTGAATGCATTCGTGTCCTGCTGAGTAGTATAGTGTAGTTTACTCACCAAATATGTCTTGGTTAGCAGGTAAAGGTATACTCCATTCAAGGTTGACTCCGTCATACATTAGGTCCTTGTGTAGTGGATATGTTTGAATTGACCATAGTGGTAGATAATCCTAAATAAATCTCACCCAAGGCCACCTTTCTTTCTCATCAGTCACTACAGACAGGTGCTGTGAAGTTGGGCAAATACTCTTGTACCTGGCCAGCCACAAGTGTGTTTGTTTTTTCCTCAGATCTTTTTGCTTTCATGGCTAGACTAACTGTTCCCAGGTACAAGTATGTTTTGTTCAGATATTTTCTTTTGTTTCATCCAGTAACGGTAAAGTACCCCAGTCAGTTTTGCTGTTGTTTGCTATTGATTAGGTAGACTGGTATTTATTCTAGCTGCAGATATTGAGAAAAGATATTGAAGACTTAATTTTCTCAATTGACTGATAGTTAAAGAAATTCCTACAGTGATTTTTGGCATGCAATAGATGGTATTGTTTATTACAAAGGGCACTCTGACAAAGTCATTGAATTTTCTACACTGCTGCTTTGACGGTGGTTAAAATATTCATGACTTGGGAGGTAGAGAATTGTCTTCCTGTTTGTAGACATTGGTATTTGAAGGTTAACTATGATGTTGAGTTGTGGTCTGGTGACCTTTGTCTCAGAGAGGCCACAGACAAATGGAGGCTGGGTGGCGAGCAAACACTTGGGCAGAACAGGTCAGTCAATGAGGGAGCTCCAGGTGCCCTATCAGTATGAGGGTCTGCATGGGGGATCTTGGCAATGCTTAACGGTAAATTTAAGGGGGTTGGCAAGCCTAGTAAGTTAACTTGTCTTGCAAAAGGTTTCGGGAACAAGTTTTTTGCACTGTTTCATCGTATTCATGGGTTGTCAGGCAAAAGTAGGCTGTGAACACTTACATCGTTGGGCGCTCCGTTTTGACAATCTGGTGTCTGACTGCCTAATGCGACCGATTTGTCCATAAGTCCGAATTAAGGATAAATGATAACGTGCTACCTAGAATTTAAGTTTCTAATTACACTTCCCAATTAATCTATTGACAATGCTTAGGATAAAGTGGGCCAGCTACCATTAACAGTGAATTGTAGCTTGCTGTGCTTCAAATGCATTCAGACTGCCTCCTATGCTTACTGCGACAGACTGAGGTTTGTTTAGAATGGTGGTTTAGTTCATATGAGAAGAATCTTTTGGCACAGATGAATGTTAGTAAAGAGTTGATATCTACTGCACACGGTGCTTCGACTGTGCTGATTTTTTTCACAGCCCGAATCCTCTCACTATCAGGCCTGCGGTATCTGGAGGGTCCTTTCCTCATTGCCACTTGGACTGAAGTGATTTTCTCCTTTGAAGTTTCCTCTACAAAACGAGGCCCACCCAGCCTTAGGTCTCATCTCCCATGTCCTCAGGCCTGTGGATAGCCAACTGTTTGTAGAACTGTACTTCCTAAAACCCGTACTCGGAGATGGGTGATAAGGAAAGGCTTTCTTCCATGTTGACTCGATGATAGCAACTGGAGTTGTGGCATATCACACTGATAACGGTGCCAACAACAGATGATGAAGTGCAGTTTTTGGAGAGGGCTGCTTGCGTATGGGAAAGTTTCATCAGATTGTTAGCTGCCTAACAGCTGGAGTGATGTTCTAGGCAGGATTTTATTTTGTGTAATGATAATGGTGATGTAGTGAAGCAACCAATCTCGGGGATGGTGTTAAGGGAAGTCTGTACAGTGAAGAGATTTTGAATATCTAATCTAAAATTAAAAAGTTTGGCATTCTAAGGGTACCCATGAGGGGACTTAATTCTTTTTTCTTTTTTTAGGCCACATGTAATGATAAGATTGATTCTTTGTCAGTTTGGAGGGTCATATTGACATCCATTTTTTTTACCTTTGATCTAAGATGATGTCAGATCAAATGTAAAAAAATGGATTTATCACACAATTTAGTAAAAACGTAATGGTCCTCAATTTTAGCATTATGGTTGCAAATGATAGCGTGATGGCGCAATATGCTAAAATGTACTAGAACCCTGTGAACTGTGGTGATGCTGGATATTTATTTAGATAATATGTTTTTGTGGTCACAATTATGTACTTCTTCACAGACTGCAATAGACATAACAATTTGGTGGCAATGATTCAGCAGTAAATTGCTTATCCATTTGATTGGGTGGGTACCTGCATTTTTATGTCGCCTTCTTGTTCTGTTTTTGCCTGTCCTACAACAGCTATGAGTCATAAATTATGGCTTATGTTCGTCCACTTAAGTCCTTAATGGTTCGTGGTAGTCCTGATCATGTGATGTTGATCACGCTGATTGTTTGAGCTGTACATAGCTGGGATAACTAAGTATGGTAGGATGTCAGCTCCATGTACTACACGTTGGCATGCTTGGTCTGGGAGGGCCCAACATTTCACTAGCACATGCTACTGATTTGTTGGGGAGGTCAGAGGGGTCCGCTGTTTACCTACTTAATAATTGGTAATGGGATTTGTGATTGATGGAGTGGGCCAAATAAAGGTATGGAATTCAGAGGAGGCTGGTAGCAGGGGACTGGCTGGTATTTTTCAGTACCAAGTAGTGGCCATTATTCTCTGTGGTAGAGGGGAGGGTAGGGTCTAGAAGGCTAACAGAAATAAGTAGTGTGATACTTTTTATAAGTGATGTATATGTAAGAATGTTACTGGTAACTGGGAGAGCTGTGAATGTGATACATTCTGTTTCTTGTGGAAAAAACAATCTCACTACAAGATAGAACACATATTGGATTACCGTATCAAGATAAGTTGTATGAATAGACATACTCGAGACAGTTCTTAATATATAGAGTAATGCAATGCCAGACATGGGAGCTACTAAGTCTGTGTTTCTGAACGAACAATACTGAAGTATTAATAGAATTTATAGTAGTATTGAACATCGCCTATCCGCTACGAGCATAACCAAGAACTTGAAGAAGGAATGTAGAACCGGAGAAGGCCATTGATGTCCACCTGTGTTTTGTTGGCAAACCTGCACATTCCCTGACTGATGTCTTGATACCTGATACAAAGAAGGGGGCTGCTGGCTATCCATTGTTCCTAGCTGTTTGTTTACTATGCACCAGTGGCGCACTACCATTGTGAATGTGAACTGCAATGTGAAGATGTAGGCTTTCCAAGCTGAAGGCCCCCACAGCATTATTATTTTCACAGGATGATTTTCAATTGTTTAATTCCTCCTAGTCTGGTTAGATTATAGATATATAGTAACCAAAAGTCTTTGTGAAATTCAAATTGCCGTCTTTACTATTTTAGTGTGTGCCCACACCTGAAACATGTGTTTACACATGCAGCTGGGTAATGGACAGGCCACAAGAACCTACGGGTGTTTCTGCCAAATTAGGAGGAAAAGCGCTGACAGACTTACAGGAAGAAGCTAAATAGTTTGCCGTCTTTGCTTTGGATACCATTGTTATGGAAACAGTTAAGCCTTTCAATGTCTTTCCCAAACCTTTTTTGCTGCTTGGGCTTGGGCAAGGTCTCTGTGGTTTTTGAAAAATAAGTCAGGAGCGATACTGTATCTCGGATAGACACCTGGTATTTTGAAGGCTGTGGTTTGTAAGTACATAGCAACCGGATGTGATGTTCAGGGTGAAATGAAATGTCAGGGATGATGAACCATGATAAGGTACTCACTCAGGGTTTACTCTGTGGTGATGTACATGTAACGTGCGGCTGCTATTGTCATGTTTGCGAGTTTTGCGAGTTGAACAAAGGACACCTTGGTTTTTGCTCATTGATTTTTAAAGTAAGCTTTTAGTCATCTGATGACGAGTTTGTTGTTTGTTCATTCATTCAGACCATTGTAGTGCCTAGTGGCACATAGGGCAACAAGTTTCCTTGCTGTTTCTACAACAGGGTATGTTTTGCAGGGAGGGGTTGCTAGCCCTTCCCCTTAAACGTGCTCAAAGCACCTTCTCGAACATGGGACCACCATTTTACATCTATTCAGAAAGATGGTACAGCACCAACGGCGATGTCCTTCCCAGGATTGAACCTGGGTCTCCAAGTTACCAAGTAATTGGAACCAGGAGCTCAACTGTAAGGCTGCTACCAGTTGAGCTACAGGGACATCCCTGATGACTAGTGCAGTATGACAAAATGTTCAAATTGTTGACTCAAAATCAAATTTGATTGTTAAGAATGAGACTGGCTAACTAAGTTTTATTGTTTTTTCGTCTTCACAGAAATGACGTGACAGAGGCATCTTAGTATCAGCTGGCAGTGAAAGAAACAGCATAACCATGGAGACAGAGTCCGTACGGTCGGGCAATAGCAGCTACGTGAGCCACCGGTCGCACCGCAACCGAGACAAGCATCGGGACCGGGAGAGAAAACGACGCCACAACCACAGCACCAGCAGTTCCCTCCTGAAGGCGGACCGGTCGGTGACCATACAAACTCCACCACACAGTACCACTGGAGGGGGCGAGGGGGAGGATGGAGAAGAGGTCATCGAGGTTCAGATCCTGCCTCAGGTCAGCATAACAGCCTCCATTCTTCTGTTGATGATGAATATAGTTTGTCCTACAGTTAACAGAAAATCGTTCATACCCCTCATAACTTTCCATTTGTTTTGTTCTTTATGGTGCAAGTTTTAATGAAAGCAATGTGCATCATTTGCACAAGAATAAGGTAGCTTTTCATTGACTAGACATGTTGATCTTTAACTCTAGTGAGTTTACATTCAGAAGTGATCGGTCATTATTGATCCCGAAGAAGGCGACACTCACAGTGATCGTTGAAAATTTGATCCGTGAATACCTTAATGTTGGAAGAAAGTTAAGTCTTGTACCCTGATTACTGCCAACACAGATGAGCTTCCATGATGATGTACTTTGTTAGTTGCAAAGTGAAGTTGCCTTTCCTGTTCTCTAACCTTGGTGCTGTTGTGTTGCTCACTAGGATGACAACTGGGGAGACAACACCACGGCCATCACCGGCACCAGCGAGCAGACGTCCATGGAGGACATCTCCAGGATGGCCAAGGACATGGAGGACAGTATCGGGCTGGGCAGCATCCAGCACCTCGGGGTGGTCATTGCCACCACGTTGTCCCTGTTCGCTTTCCTCACCCCTATCGCCTTCGTAGTGCTTCCACTGGTTCTGTGGAAGGAGACATTGGACCCGTGTAACACCGTGTGCCATGGACTCTTCATCAGCTTCGCCTTCAAGCTGTTGATCCTCCTGATCGGGGCGTGGGCGCTGTTCTTCCGCAGACCGAGGGTGGTCATGCCGCGCGTGTTCGTGTTCCGTTCCATGATCATGGCCCTGGTGTTCGTGTACACGTTGTCCTACTGGCTCTTCTACGGAGTCCGCGTGTTAGACGAGCGCCCGTCCAACTACCAGGACATCGTGCAGTACGCAGTCTCCCTGGTGGATGCACTGCTCTTCATTCACTACCTAGCAGTTATTCTAATCGAACTCAGGCACCTCAGGCCCCAGTTTATCGTCAAGGTAGTGAGGAACACCGACGGAGAGAACCGGTTCTACCACGTGGGCCAGTTCAGCATACAGCGGGCCGCCGTGTGGCTCCTCGAGCAATATTACCGTGACTTCCCACCGTACAACCCGGCCCTGATGCACATACCCACGCGTGCGCCCAAACAGCTCACCGGCTTCAAGTTCTACGACGTGGACGGGAACCCGGGAAACGCCTCGGCGGGACAAACGCGGGCCATGATCGCGGCGGCAGGGCGTCGTCACGAGTCGATCCACAAGGAGAGGTACTACGAGGAACAAGAGTACGAGAGGAGGGTGAAGAAGAGAAGAGTGCGGTTTGTGTGTGCCACGGAAGAGGCATTCACACATATCAAACGGCTAAGCGAGGAGCGCGGTCCGGCCGTTCCGATGGATCCTCACGAGGCTGCACAGGCGATCTTCCCGGCGTTCGCCCGCCCCATGCAGAAATACCTGCGCGTAACCAAGCAGCAGCCTTACCACACCATGGACAGCATCCTCAAGCACCTCGCTTTCTGTATCGTACACGATTGTACCCCCAAGGCCTTCCTGGAGCGCTACCTAACACCCGGGCCCTCCATTCAGAACGAGAGCGAAATTCACAAGAAGCAAAAGTGGACTCTTGTGTCGGACCTTCCTCTCCACAACTCGCTGGAGCCGGGTATGAGCTTCGCTCTACGGGAACAGAGCTTCTCACTGCTCGTCACTGTCATGCGTATTCCAACCATCAAGCTCAAGGAAGACTACCAGGATCCAAAGAGCAACAAGTTTGTTCTCAGACTGCAGTCAGAAACTTCAGTCTAACTCAGTCTACCCCCCTCCCCACCAACAGGCTAAGTTTAGGAGTGTGGTCTTAATAATTGTGCTGTCAAGTCTGGCATAGTGTTGATTATGGACTGTCCCCCTTCCTCTGTGTGTAAGGAAAATGTTGTGGTCATGAAGGATATTTAAATTGGAAACCTGTGGTGGAACGTCATGTGGTAGGAGATGTCCCTTGGTCTGTCACAACTTTGTTAATATTGTGTTTACAGATTATTGCCTTTGGTCGTAGGAGATGATTGTTTTCTAATTTCTTACAAAAAGTAAAGTAGTCGTTTACATATTAAAGTGTTCAGAATTACTATACTGTAGAGGATGTTAGCGTATTGGTACCGATAAGTAGACTTTTTTTACTTGCACAATTCCTTGCACATCAGCGTTGACTTCTCAACAGTAGGAAACTAATATTTAATTGTGTGTTTTGATGAGTGTTGTAGGAAATGGGTATGTGGATGTCAGAACCTTTATGGGCGGCCCACACTGGCCAGTCAGGCACCTCTGTACATATATAATATAGTAGTCCCCAATTTTCCAAAACAGTTGTCACGATATAGATAGACCTGTTGTCTACTTAATGACAGTTCCTGATTGGTTGAACGGTTAACGAAATTCACTGGCAGGAGATCAAAGTTGGTTTTCAAACCTCAGCCAGCATGTACAGATGCGTAACAATGTTAGTTTATAACCTTCATGTTGTAAAGAAGAAGAAAAAAATCGAAAAAAAGGATCTAACCTTCGGAAACGCCAGTCAGAGTTCAGGCCGTGTCCAAGTAGGGTTTCCACAGCAAAACTAGTTTTGCAGACTGTGCCTTCTAAAGTGTGTAGGCTTCTTAAACACAACTTTCCTACTTCAAAATTGAAAAACAAAGGGTCCATTATTTTCACCCTCTCCTCGAGTGATTTCGTAAAAAGAAAGTATATTTTCTAATGATAGGTTCCGTTACATGGCTTAATGCAAACTTTTTCTACGATTTTTGACACCCGGGATAGCTCTGAAGATTTTTCATGGGACTTGCGTCGAGTCTACTTGTATATATGCCCCAATCTGGAGAAAAATAGGTTTCCTCCCCAACTACCAGAATAAGTGAATGGTCTGCAATAAATTTATGTCCCTAACATGAGAAATTTGTGAAATTGGTGATTTTAAATGAACGAGTAAATGTATCTGTTAGACAACAAAATCAATGGCTGAAAAAACAGATTCGAAACCATATCATTGGCGTTATAATATTGTGATCAAAAGGGGAGGAAACCGATTTGGGTATAGGAAATTTTGGTGTAAGGAACATGTGTAGAACACTGTATAGCTGTACTTAAAGAGTATTGTGTAGTGATGAATATTTGCCTAGTGTGTACCCCCCAGATCTGAGTCGGTCTCCGTGGCTGACATGATTTCATAACTCTTGCCCTGTAACTGATGAATAAAGATATCATACAGATCAGGACTGTTGGCTATTATTATTATTATTACTTGTACAACTTCATTGTCTTAATTGTTAGTTGTTGCTACCATGCAGCTTGTTAACTGAAAGTATTCACATTCCTCAGTAAAATTAGAAAAATATTAAGCAGTTTCCAAACTTTCAGTTGAAATCATGTTGCCAGACGAAAGCTTGTAGGATACCGTAAATGCATTTAACTTTGCGGTAGTTTAAAGGTAGCGGTTTTCGCAGTAACCTTTTAACCTGTTAACTTAAAACTATCGCGAAAATACTTGTTAAACCCCACTGCAAACACTCCATTTTTCTTCCTACTACGAAATTAAATCACTGCGAACTGGAATGCATTTACTGTACCATCTAACAGGCTTTTTAAAAACTTTTAAATGATAACATGAGTCAAAAGATGGTATTTTGATGTCCAACATGGAGTTACCTGTTCTAGTCCATGTAAACTATCTTAAGATGAGTGACAAGCCTTTATGAATGTCAGGTGAGCTGCCTTTTAGCTGTCAATCATTTTGCACTCCCAAAATCACCAGGAGCATTTGAAATCAAGTGTAATCTGGAGGTTATTTACTGGACTGACAAGGTGCGACCTGACCTGGACCTGCTAACCCCAAACACCTCCTCCAGATTTGCCACTTACTGTAAATGTTGACATTTTTGTGGTAGTTTTATGTTTTGCGGTAACCTCTTCATGGCGAACTTAAAACCATTGCGAAAATGCTGTCTTTCGCGAGCCTATTCCTTGTTTTAACTGCAAACTAAAAACCACTGGACACTCAATTTTCTCCCTACCACAAAATTAAATAGCTGCGAACTCAAAGGCATTTAAAGTATAGGCCAGTAACACAGCTCTAACCTCACATATAAATGTACCAAACAAAAGGACATGTAATTACTGAACAGGCCATCATGTTAAACCTTCAATTGTCATAAATCTGTTGCATTTAATTACCATCCTCCTCGGCCAAATGGGCCTGCCCCCATTCTTTGAAAAAAGGGCAACCAACTATTAAAAGGGGAGTTACTAGTTGGAAGCGTTTGTCTACTTGATAGTCATAGCACAGTGCATCTGTGTAACACATAGAACGTTACCTGAGACACCATGTCTGCTCTTCTGGAAACATGTTTACAGACTCATTAGCCTACAATTTCTGCCCAAAATTATATGTGTGAATGGACAAGACAGAAGTAGCAGCTTGTGGTTAAGGTTATCAATAGATGTGTCCAGATTCAGTTCTATAGAGGGCTACACCGATAATGTTTCTAAGTATACACATTGTATTGCATGTACATCAACCCCCAAGTTCCATTTTATAGAAAGGCATACAGTCAAAACTGCCCAAGAAGACCACTCAGCAGACTGATAAAATCTGGTCTATATGGACAGGTGGTCACTATAGACAGGATATTGTTATCTATGGGACCACCAAAAGTGGTCACATTGGCCAGGTGGTCCTTTTGTAGAGGTGTTCACTTGTGCAGGTTGGATGACCAGTAGTTGAAGATGGCAAAACATTTATATTTTTCCAGCGTCATCATATGTTGACAAAACAATGAGATGATATCAAAATTCATCACTTTTAAAGTTGTTTGTAATTACCAACTACAGTCCATTAACTACATCTTCGGCAGAACATCTTCCACTGATCCATTGCGAAGCCCAACAAATTCATTCCACATGAACAATGTAACAGTGTGACCCACAGCAGTTGCCATTTCAGCGTAAACATAGTCCTTATTCTAGCTGTGCTTTAAGGCCATACTTATTTGACTACATGGATGACATCCTATGGGTGCTGCAAAATTGATGCAAGCATGCAAAGAAATAAAAGTTGGACAAAAAACAAATTGCCTTCATTATGAAGGTTTTACAACGACCTTTAATACAGAACATCAGGGATCTCCCTAGAAATATAGAGCAGGATGGGGGAAGGGTGCCGGGCACAGGGTACGTGTCGTGAGGGGGGAGGTCTGGAGGGGGCGCACACCTCTCAAAAGGAGAGCGGCTGTTGCTTTTTGCCTTTTTCAGACATAATGCAAGTCATTTACTGCAACTTCAGCTTTACATCTGAAATTTCCAGTTTTGAGCAAAATAACAGGCTTTGCTGGGTAAAAATTGGAAGAAATACCCTAACTTTGAAAATCAACAGGATGGAGCTGGGATTAGAACAGGATGGAGGAGCGCCACTGTTCCATTCTTTAGGGAGATCCCTGGAACATGGTATGGCAAAGAATGAATTGGATTTCTATTTTCTTCTTTTGTACTTTTTTAGATTGGAAGACTAATAATTTTGCTCTTTGCTCGAAATTTATTTTGTGCAAGGAGTAAGTATACGACAAAGTACGTTTTACAATACGAAAGGAAATTGTATCAAATTAGTATCTTTTCCGATATTCTTTTGCAATATTTGCTCAATTTGCAGCTTTTGTTGTACGATTAACAGTTTGGTCTCAATTCTGTTCTTTTTTTAAAGGGACGAAAATTGATGCAGGCGCGGATGTCATCCATGTAATCGAGTCAGCGTGTCCTAACTGAGAAAAGGGTTATTCTGATTTGAACCCTGTCTGACAATGATAATGAATGCCAGCTTGTGTTATTGTCAGTTTCCTGGCAAAATGATTATGTACTGTGTATTCTTGCTACTCCTCTGACCTGTAGGAAATCATGATGTGGTGACCCATGAAGACACACTGAGAAGATGTAGCCTCCTTCGCAGGCTTCTAGGAGGGCCAGTGTTTGCTATTTTATTCTTAATTTTTAACATGGGCCAGGCTCTCTTAGATGCTGGTTGCGCAGAAACTAGCTTCTAGAGAACCATGTTGAAAATCGTGAATCAGCGCTCCCCCAAAAAAATAAACGCAGATGCTCCTAAAAGTCTGTGAAGGAGGCTAGAGAAGATGGCACCCTGCCCAATAGGGTTGAGCCAAGTGTCGATCAGCCATACTTAAGTCCTTCACACCGATGTACTACCATGACTTCTCACACGGCAGTCACTCAAGGTAACACCAAGGATTATTCCCTGCCATGCAGGTGATACTGAAGTGGTCGAAAATGAGAACTTTAAGGGTAAATGAGGTGTGGAAGAAATGGGCATGGGAAGAGATTTTCTTGTTATGTCACCTTGACGTTTAACCATCTTCCTGCTGTCTAACTCTGTAACCAATAGGGAATCGGGTGCCAAACGGCTACTTCAGAGTGCTAAAGGTTAAACTGTGTTGGACATTTTATCTTAGTTATGACCTGCTAGGCTGACTGACATTGTTGGGGGAATCAGTGTATGGAAGAAATTGTATTATATCATATTATATTATATACAGAGTTATAAGTGAATATCCTCCGGTATATACACTATATATCCACATGAGAGTTCCAAGCCCCATGAAAAAAGCCACCATATTTCTTTGGAACAGTGGAATTTTACCACTGTGCATTCCCTGGAGACCTAAACATTGGGAGAATATTTGGACTGTTCCACAGTGATAATGTCATGGGGAGGGTTAGACTTACATATAGCAATTTTTTACATGCAATTCTACTGTCTTTTTCTGAGTAAAGCAGTTCTATTTGTTAAGACTGCAGAATGCCCTTGTTTGCGCACGTTCACTTCTTTAATCAGCCTAAACAACATCGTGAGTTGTCACCATAGAAGAATGTGATGACGTGGATATCAGTTTCCCGTGGAAGGACAGAGCAACTTGACCCCATGGAACAAACTATTTACTCAATGAGTCATAGGATATTGGAGAGGCTTTGGTGAGGATTTTCAAGAACACAAATGTTTGCAAAAGTTGTAAGGTACGGTACTGTGAATCCATTTGATATTGCAGATGGTAATTTTAGCAGTTGAGGGAAAGGGAGTAGTTCACAGCATTTGATTTTAACGGTGGGACACACATCACTGTCTCAAATGTTAGTTATCAAATATTTTCAATTATGAAATCTTAGAGGTTGAAGTGACTGTTAAAGTAGCTAAAATCAAGTTCCCGTTAACAGTATTTCACCTAAGACAGACTGACTGAAAAGTTTATTATTCTAAACTTGTTTTCAAGTGGAATGGAAGACACCAAGGAGATAAATGGAGAATCCAGGGTCATATCCAATAGCTGCTTCTTTTTATACTAGTACATATAACATTAAATGTTGCTAGGTTTAGTTAAGCCCCTAAAACTCCAGTTTGAGACTTTAAGACCCTCAATCCTGTTGTTTGTTGGAAGAAAAGACTGACAAGCCACAGAGCTCAGTCCCCATGCATGCTGCACTTCACCGTTTATTTTGATTGACTCGAATGTGTGGTTTGAAAGAATTTTGTGACGTAAATTGTTGAAAAGGTGACTCACAAAGCAAGCATTAAACTATACTAGAGGTAGAAGATAACCTGCCTTAGGCCACAGCAAGTAATTTTTATGGATGACATCAGCGCGCTCATTAACTTTCGCCTGATTTCGAAATAAAAAACAAGAAATTTCATTGCCCTCCGACGGTGGTCAATAATAAAAATGGGCAAATATGTCGTAAACATTGACAGTCTAAGGTGTTTAATTGCATATGAATAATGAAATGAATACCCAGTGTAGTTCCTGCCCATGATGCCCTCTGCTTGGAGAGTAATGACAAGCTGTTTTCTGCGTTTGTTCTAGTAAATTGAGCTGTATACACATCTTCAAGAACAGTTTCGTTGCATATGAATACCCAGTGTGGTTCCTGCCCATCATGTTATAATAACAAGCTGTTTTCTGCATTTTTTCTAGCAAGGACATTATATATGAATAATGGGGGGGGGGGTCTAGTTAATTGAGCTGTATACACAAGGTGTTTCATCGCATATGAATACACTGTGTAGTTGCTTCAGATGATGGTACAACAAGCTCTTTTCTGCATTTGTTGTAGTCTATTGAGATGTATACACATCTACCGACATGTTTACTGTTGAATCAAGGAGGTTTTATATTATACATGAAACCTCATTGGTTGAATATAGGAATAAAAGACCTGTTGGTCATGATATCATATTTCGTCGCCTCAATTCTTGTTTAATTTAATTTATGATCTCAAAATTTGAAAATATAGGAATCTTGTTTTTTTTTTGCCCTATCTAATTAATTTTGGAGTCTGCGGAGGATGTCATCCATACAATTTACTTGCTGTGGCCTAACTCAATAAAACAAAATTGATGGCAAGTTGTGGTCTCACTGTCGCAGAGGAACAACCTGGTGTCTGATGAACCTCCACATCAAACTGAAAAGTTAATTGTTGCTATCGAGTACTGATTTGTATAATGATAGAAAATTTGTAATTGCAGATACTGCAAATCTTGAAACTGTAAATATGCACTTCCTATATGTATTCACTACTGTACAACAGAATTCTTTCAACTGCAAATTTAAACCATCATGACAACTTCATTTTCCCAGTCCTGCTGTGAAATAAAACCGCTGAGAAAGTAAGTCATAGATAATACAACATAATGGTTTGACACGGTAATGTCTTTGTGGCATTCATGCTTTCTTAGACTTGAGGTTGAAGAAATCTCGAGTCTCATCCTTCTGGACTAGAAGATGAAGGTAGGCGTCAGATGTCCAATGGGAACGCCTGTCTCAGGGACTGGACCTCCTCCTTCAACTCAGCTGCTGCAGCCTGGAGCTGGGGAAACAGTAAGGTGGGATGGTGATCTTGTGGTTAGGGTTGTTGAGTTAGAATCTAAAGGTTCTGGGTTCGAATCCCTGACAGGCCCCTGGAATGTTGTGCCCTTGGGAAATGCGCTTTACACCTATTTCCTCATTTGACTCTGAAAATGAGTACCTAAGCTCCGGTTAGGATCCCCTCGAATGGGATGCATTATAAAGCTGGAGGTCCTGTGTATGAGGATAGTCACATGTGTTAAAGGACCCACCACACTTATGGAAATAGTAGCTACTGGGTACCATTCCGGTATGAATGAATCAAACCTTACAGTCTGGTCTTACCCATATATACGGAGTTTTAATTCACTTAAAACCAGAATCTCTTCCAAGGATGACCAGTCAGGGGTTCCTTTATAGCAGGTTTAAATGGCTAGTGAACATGTAAGAACAGCATATTAAATGATCAATATCAAATGATCTAATAGATGATAATCAGCTTTTATGTATTTTGATTCTTATCATGGACTTATTTGGCTTACCTCAGGATTCCTGTCATTTACAAGTTGTTGCAGCAGTTCCACAGATATCTGGGAGGAGAGACAAAGGTTAGATCCAAAATGTATCTTTGAAAAAAAAAAGCTTTTCAGAATGATAAATATGTATCATCATACATGTGCAAGTTCAATCTTATGGGAGGCTCAGACTGAGCTGAGGTTTCCACTCTTGTGGGCATGGCCTCTAACTAGCTGTCAGCCAATCAGAGAATTGTCTAAATGTTCTCTTTAGGTAAAACCAATTCTCTGATTGGCTGACAGCTTGCTACACCCCCAAAAGTAAGAACCTCAGCCCAGTTGAGCAGATCCCCCAAGGTATACAGTGCATAATAGGCTTTGGGGGTAGGCTCTGCATAGAAGAATGTCATTGTCCCTGACACATTCAATGGGTTTCTGGAAAAGGCAGTTTAGGCTAGTGGGGTGGGATACCTCAGCAGGCTACCCTTTTGGGCCCCAAGGCTATGCATGGTGGTTTTACATTATGAAAACTGGGTCAATGGCAATCCCACGTGAGTGGGCTGGAGAGAAGGCAATTAAAGCTAATCATATTTCTGGGGGGATGGGCCACATTGAGTAACTTACAGTCTGTGTGGCCTCCTGTAGCAGTGCCGGTGTGGTGGGCTCCTCTATCAGGGACTGCAGGAGTCTCACACAGTGCAGCCTGTTCTCACTCACAACTTCCTCTACAAGGGACCAATCATTATGTTAATATTAACCTAATCCAGCACTCACAGAAGGAATCAAGAAATGTGTTTCACTTCAGAATAATAAAATGCATACAATTATAGCTCAAGAACACATAAACGATGTAGTACTAGAAGTATATTGTAGTAGCATGCATAGTTGAGTGGTTAGCGACCCTACTTCTGGACCAAAAGGTAGGAAGTTCGAATCACGGCTGTTGTCGTTTACCAGACATGCACACTACTGGAAAGTTACTGACAATATGTTAAGCTGCGGTCTACTGTTCATTGTACTTGTCAAAAAGAGCCAGGGGGATTTCCCTAGTATAATGAATCTGCAGATGCTGCAAATAGTGTCTGTCACAACCAGTTGAAAAATAGCTCTTCAGTGAATTGAGCTCAGTTTCTTTTCTTAATGTACATTAAAGGTACAGATATAAAAGGTAATTCTGGTATGAACAGAATGATGTAGTTCTAGCTCTACAACACAGAACAGGATTATGTAGTTCTAGCTCTACAACACAGAACAGGATTATGTAGTTCTAGCTCTACAACACAGAACAGGATTATGTAGTTCTAGCTCTACAACACAGAACAGGATTATGTAGTTCTAGCTCTACAACACAGAACAGGATTATGTAGTTCTAGCTCTACAACACAGAACAGAATGATGTAGTTCTAGCTAACAGTACCTTGTACCAGCCAAGCCAGGAGTCCAATGATCCCCTGCCTGGTGCTGAGGTACTGCAAGCCCTTCTGGTTAATACTGAGGTTGTACAGAGCCATGAGAACCAGGCTGGGAATGGACACAAAAAAGCGTTTCATACTGTACCTGTCCTTGGTGCTGAATGGCCTTTCAGAACATTAGAGTCAAACAGTTTGTTACGTTTGCCAAGATAGTTATGTCTTTGGTAGCATTTGTATGTATGTATGTATGAATGTTTGCGGTTTAGCAGCATAACAAAAGAAGGTAAAGAGTGGATTGTAATAAAATTTGATATGTCTTCATTGTCCTATCGGAGAAACAATTAGATGCTAGTATTGGCCTCCTTAGAGGCATTTCTTGGAACTGCAGCAGAACTTTTCCTAACTCATGTTATGGACAAGCTAGATCGTCATGATCTTTATGTGGTAAGACACGGTAGCTCTTGTGCTCGGAAATATTTCGAACCCTCTAGTAGCTTTCTTTCAAAGTGCAGAGGTGTTTTCGTTGCAGGTGTTGCAATAGGATAAGTCAGGAAGGGGATGAATGAACTTTCTAGACTTTTGTACTGTAACCTAACCTCCCTTAATTGGTAAAGGCACATCATATATGTATATACATATACAGTATGATATACAACCCCCAACAATGCCCACCCCCCTGCAGTCCTTCCCCTCTTCCCGTACTTCCTGAGCTGGTCACATGACCCGATGGGAGCCTCCGACAGGCAGCTGACCAGGACGTCCACCACCGAGCGTCCAGCTGGACTGGACATCAGGAAGTCCCGGCCGTAGGCTGATGCAGCGATGTCTGGACATGAAAGAATAATACAGCCTCTAGAAATCCTTCCATAACAGGTTATTGTTTTTCTTTCTATCAAGGAAGCCTCTAACATAAAATACTGCTACTTGTTACGTTCATATTATTGAGAATCAAAATTAATGTTGTTGTAGAAAACTTCAAGTATGCCCCCTTTCAATTCATCAGGTCACAGTCTCCTGTTGACAAGTATCATATCTTATTGACAGTTTCAATTAAAATGTGGGTCTGCATGGGGTGTCCCAACAACGCTTTACGCAAAATTCAAAAGAACCCCCTACGTATTACGCTAAAATCAAGGAAGGCAATTACGCAAAATCTGGTCATCTCGCTATGAATTATGTGAATAACACAGCTTTTCTTACGAATTACAGGAAATCAAAACAGGCCACCAACACAGAAAAGAGCAGACCCTCTATAATCTCTTCAACTTCATTTCAGCTTCATACACTCTTCAGCAACATACAAAAATGAACATTCTATAAAACTGAACAAATGCTTCACAAGTGGCACTAAAACCATAATTGGGTTAACGTTAGTCTCAGTCTGTTGAAGTGATCTCGGGTACAGACAGTTGGGAGGAATCTCCATAATGAGCTTTCTGTATGCTAATCCTTCTTTTGTCTGCTTCAATTGAATACCCTGCAGGGGTATTTGTCTGATGCATTATTATCGACAGGTAATCTTAAGAACTAATAATAATCCCTTAATACATGTAATTGGTTTGGCACATGTATGCAAATACAAATCTCCAAGCAGATGTGGCAGGTGGGCTCGTTTTGAGCGTATTTGGCTGTGTTTTGCATGTTTTCCTGTAGATTGCATGTGTTTTTTTACAGAAAGGTACAAAACCCCCGCAAATACGCTCAAAACAAGTGTGACTGCTATATCTGCTTGGAGATTATGCAGATACTAACTTATCAGGATCAGCTGGACAATACTTTTTTTTATATAATCTAGTAGACACTACAAAACTATAAGGAATACTACTACAGAAAAATATTGATAAAGGTATTAAGGTCCCATAGCCTTTGGGGCCAAAGGGGCAGTGGAACTTGTTTAGCATAGCATTGGAAGGTGAAGCCCATCCCTCTCCTTCCACCACATTTTACCTCCCCAATCAAAGACAGATACCTATCTAGACTTGGGTGGAATGAGGAAATTCATATTAAGTGCCTTTCCAAAGGACACAACGTCTAGCTAGAAATGCCAGGAACGGAACCCGTACCCTTTCAATCTCGTTTTCACTGGTCTAGCCACTCAGGCATTCAACACTTCAACACAAATTGCTAAGGTAAAAAGGTAAAGCAGGCATCCTCAATTGAGGTGGAGTGCAATGCGGCTTTGCTACGCATTTTTGACCAAGCACACTGGGTCATCCCTACTCTTCTCGATATTAAGTGTGTTGAGTTCTTTTACGTGCTTAAGAATGCGTAATTATACAAAGTTCTTACTGGTAACTGTTCCAGCGAGTGCCAGTACAAACAGAACCTCCTGTGAGTCTTCCTTGGGTGGTTCCCTCTCCCTACAGTCAGTCACGTACATCTGTACTGTCTGACCCACCAGCTGTAAGAACTCTGACACCATGGACTAGAGGAGAGAACATTACAACATCGTCTTCAAACTGCATTCTTAAAGCCATTTAGAAATAACTCTCTATGATAGTGAAATGAAAAAAATACTGCTTGTCTTGAAGGTGGGGCAAAAAATATGTACATGTATACCTAACCTCTAAGACTTCTTCTATCATGGACTGGAGAAAACATTACAACATCATCTTCAAACTGCATATCTAAACTTAAAGCCATTTAAAGATGAATTCTTATTATGATTAAAGGGGAAATGCTACTTGTTTCGAATGTGGGGCAAAAAATACCTTACCTCTAAGACTTCTTCCATCAGAATCTATTTGAGTGGACAATGTACATCATGACGGATGACAATTTGTTTGTATCCAACTTAAATATCCAACATATATCCAACACATGCTGAACATGGTTAGGATTTTTCCTTCATTGCTACAGGGTATCATTCCATACCACAAAATAGAATTACCGCAAAACTAAATGAATTTACAACCAGCTGTCTGGATGGTAAAGGGATTAAGTGGTTGTTGGGAGGAAGCAAGCCTGTGGGATTTTTAAAATTTATTGGTTCAGCATGTACATACTAGGGTTGCCCAACTAGCCGGAGGCTATTACTAAGGGCGAACCCATGTGCGGTCATAGGACTGTAGGTTTTGAACCACTCACACCGGGAAGGTGTGGCTCTCCTCAAACACGGGACCTCCATTCAACGTCCTATCCAAGGGACGTCCCTAACCGAAGCTACATCATGTACTTTTGCAGCAAGGCTGGCCCCTTGTAATAGCAGTAGCTAGTCGGGCAGCCTTGGCTGCGGTACATTGTACGCAGCTGAACAAATAAACAAATAAACAAATAAACCGAAGCTACCGGTAGGTACTCATTTACACCTGAGCAAAATGAGGAAAGTCATGTCAAGACCTTTCCCGAGGGCACAACGTCAGGGTATATCAGTGGTTTCAAACCCAGGACCTCTCGGTTGTGGGCAAAACATCCTACCGATTGTGCCACACAATGCCTGTGGGATGTGCCCTACACGGGGTACAGGTCCCTCTACTCACCCCTTTCAGCATGGCGTCTACAGACTCCGGACTCCTGGACACTCTCCACAGCAGGGTACAGCTGGCAGCACCCACACTGGCGCTGTAGCCTGTCTGCTCAGACAGACTCTTCTTCAGCTGCCCTAACTCAAGCTTCACACTGGACATTTCCTATGCATGGGAATGGGAAGTTCAATTCTGTCTGTGACGTCACAGTGAACACGGCAGCAAATTCAAAACCTACCACCCTGGCTCGCGAAAAAGTGTTTTTTGAGATGCAAGCAGTGCATAATCATATCATTTTTATTTTCAAAAGAATGTTTCTTGCAAGCCACAGTAACGTTACCTGGTTCCAAACAGGCTGCTATGTTCACTGTGATGCCACGGACAGAATCTGATCTACTGTAGGAACCATGAACTGGAAGTATGATTTGTAATGTTCAATGTTGAGCAAGATTTAAAGTGAAGGGCGTAACGTTACATTTGTAGAAACATCTAACGTTATGTTTATTGAATATTGTTGAATACGATCAGGAATCATAATATTTTAGTGTTATTGGTGGTAACAAGCACTTTGAAAATACTCTTTAGGACAACATTTGTTCCATGCAAGTTGATAGACAAACTCACAAGTAATGATGGACAACAAATTATGACTTCTCTAACAACAGAAGCATGACATATCACACCTCCTTTTCTCTCTCCCTCTCTGATTGGCTGGCCTGGAATCGCGACTTCCAGTGGTCGGAATCCCGCTGTAACTGGTCCGTGCGACACCGCACCTCTGACAACTCTGGATTGAGACATGAAGGAACATCGTTATAGTACGGTCATTGCAACAGCTTGTTAAATGGATGGATGGAACTCCTAGCTATTCTTCCTGTAGTCCATTTTGAAATCCTAGCAATGGGAATATACAACAAATGATACATTTTTATCCAGTTGCAAAGATTCATTTTCATTCCTCATTTCCTGGGATGACTAATAGGGGTGGATACCGGTTCGGCTTAATAAAGTCCAAGTCCAAGTTTAGGTCCAGAGATTTAGGTTCAGGTCCGGACCTGATCCTGTCCAGTTGATGTTTTGTTTTATTAGACCAATATTAAGCATAGAGAATTGATACTGACACGCACGACTAAAAAAGTTTCTTGGTGAGAAGACTCAAGATAAATCAGTGTTTGATATTTGAATGTTGCACTTATTTCAAATGCCTTTTTTGTCAGAGGGGAGACCCAAAACACTTTTTATCAAACAAAATGGAAAAATATATATGTACTTTGTTCAGTTTTTTTTTACTCAGGTTTTAGGCTTTCAGGTTTTTGGACTCGGTTCTTGGATGTTATAAAGGTCCGAATCAGGTCCAGCGAACCGGTATCCACCCCTAATGACTTATATTCACAAACGTAACAAAAAATGCGTTTCAAGAAAAAGAAAACAAACATAAGTTGAGCTCAAAGCCAGACAAATAACAAGTCGGCCAGTCAAATGTCATGAGATAAATCAAATGTACAACAAACTATAATGTTACAAACAAAATGTAACCGTTACATTTGAAATTACCAGAAAACTTGCTTAAGGAAACATGAAGAGGAAACCAAATATATCGTTTTTTTTAGCAAAGTTCAGGAAATGCAGAACTGTCTGTGCCTGCCTTGTTGCAGCTTGTCCAGCATGTTGTACGACTGCAGCAGTTCAGAGTTCAGGACCTTGGGCAGAAACTCCTTCATCTGTCTGACCTCCGCGGAAAGTTTCTGAAGATCCGCCCGTTTTATGGTCACAAGATCGGTGTGCTCTCCCTGTGAAAACGACAATGTTGCAAACTAAAAGACAATATTGCCCTCACTGACCTGTAGCCGTACGTTATTTTACTTCAACAAGTTTCTGACTGGGACAACGATAACTTCAACATCGACCAGTAGTTAGTTTGAAGATCTTTGAACGACGGTCTAAAACGAAAGGATACAGCCTTATTTGTCATAAATCTTTGATTTGAAATGGAGCCATATGGCCACATATCAACAATAGTTTTCGCTGTCAGTATTAAACCGTTGCAAACGGAGTTTTATGCTCAGCTTATGACGTCTCACCTTTTCGGGATTCCCGCCACCGGACGCCATTTTGATTGATGTGAACAACAACGCACCCAACGGCTAATGGAATAACTGCAGATAAATTCGAGACAAACACGCAGAGAGATACCGATTACCGCTTGCTTCCACATCATTGCTATCTGATGGACTGACCTTGACGGCAACCCTCTGCTCGAGGACAACATCCTTGTGCTGATTCAACATCGTGCTTTATTCCCGCCATTATTGATGTGTTAACGTTATGTTCGTACTTACCAATCTTTCCCTCAGTCTCTCTCTCTCTCTTGAACGGGGACAAGATTATTTGGTGCAAAATTCCGACCATAAAACGTAGATGTATACACCAACTTCCCATAAATTTACTTTAGATAAAACACCGTTCAATACAATACAGGTCCTTCTCTGTACTTTAAAGTTGGTGAATCTATGTGCAATCATCACTGAAGTCACGACGGTGGGAGCATGGATTAAAAGCGGCCTCTAGCAGTACATTGAAGTACTGCATCATAATGTTGGCCCTTCATCTCCTTACTGCAATTATATTTTTCACCGCTACATGGCGCTTTTGATCCATGACGATTTCGTGCTACGGATTGTTTTACAACAGGCATATTCAACTGTTAGGTTTTCTGCAGGCTTCTTAAGCCAGTAAGGTTTCTAAGCCTGTAATAGAGTAAGATAGCCATTCAAATGAGGATTCACATTCTAATAAGGATTCACATTGTAAAGAACAATTCTTCGTTAACTGCACCTAACCCCTAGCCTCTACCAGGGCCTTCTACGGGCGTATGGATTGTAGAATTCAGCAGAAAAAAGAATGAGTAGCCAGTAGTCAGTCCATGGTGAAAATCACATTTCGGACTGACTCTACTGGCTACCCTGGCAAATATTCTCCCTATTACCGGTGTAGTTAGTCTGGTAGACTACATAACCCCATCCTTCTAGCCCTAAATCAGTAGATAAGCTAACAGAAACATAGCTATAGCTCAGATTTTATGATCCCTTATCATATTGATGTCTTATCTAAATTTATTTTGCTGAAAGGATATTTTTTCAAGTCAACAATGTGTCCTATTAAAAATAGAGTCTTCTTCTTTAAACAATTCCATTCATCAAAGCATATACTGTACATCTATCCCCATTGGTTGACTATTTTCATAGATCAAGTTTTGAAGTGGCAAATCTCGCTGTTAGGGTCAAACAGTGTATAATCCTGCTGGTATTGACCCAAGTACCTATAACCTAGACACTGATACCTATCATCTAGACACTGGACATTCTATTTTGTGGCAATACAAGTAAAAAGAAAAGTGATCACAATGAGAGCCAATATTTTTTCATAGTTTATTCCAGACAACATTTACCATACATCATGTTGAACATGTAAAATTAGAAGGACCAAAAAAAAAGGATAATGTTGAATAAAGTATATAGGAAAGGCATACTGTACATACGAAAAGAGTTTCTAGTATTTCCAATGACATTTTGAGAGAAATGGATACAAACTAATCACAACCAAAACACGGTACTTGCAAATCTGGAAGTTAGAGTCAACATGTTTCTACAAGGTGACACCTTCTGTCGTATTTATATTCCAATAGTGACACTTTTACAGTAGTATGGTGTACAATTCACAAATGTGACGACCAGATTCTGGTGTAGATAAGCCTTCTCTTAGCATCTCAGCTGCACGGTAGCTGGGGAAGGAACAGAAATTCAGTAAGTTGCATTAATCTACACAAAGTCATATTCACAAAACATTCAACAATGAGAATACAAGCCCGCTACTTTTCAACTGAAGCAGACAAAACAGTTTTCTTGACCATTCTCGCGTACGCCACCTCTAAACTCCTGTAGCATGGTTACTAACTGGAGTATGTACTTTCCAGAACTTAGCATCAATGTAAAAAAAACAACACACACACAAAAATATAACACATTTAACATACCTCCTCACTTCTCACCCCTCCCACTCCCCTTTCATCAAGCGGCCTCACCCAAGACTGTGGAAAGATTGGAGTAAGACATCAGCGTATACCTTCATCAAATAATGTCACAACAATAACAACAACAACAATGCATCAGCACCCATGTCGACACACCTCCTATGTGACTATGGATCTTGTTTGACGAAATGTTTATCACATAACACAAGTTGCCTTATTTCTTGGAAGCTTTCAAGATTATTGCTGCCTCCTTCTCTACCAAAATTGTTATTCTGTAAATCTTGAAACAGTGGTTTTCTTTTGCAGTGATCTCTCCAGCGATGAATTCATGACGCTACGAATATGTCTCCTTTGTACAACTACTGTACAACGGAATTGTTTCAACTGCGAATTTAGAACATCGAAATACGAATAACGGCTAAATGTTGAAAAAATACATTACCAGCCATGGCCTCATTGGCATAGTACTTGACATCATAGTCAACATCTGATGAGAGTTTGGTCAGACATGGCTTGACCTTCTCGTTTACAGTACTGGGGAGAGATGGGGAGGAGTTACATGATTGTTAAAGCAACATTTGTTTTCAATGATCACAAATGTGGTTAGAAATACACAATTGGTTGGTGGCAGCCCAAATTTTCAGCTCAAAGTTCTACATGTAGACCATACCGGCAGAAACTTGGAAGGAAAAATATTGTGCAAGCAAACACTTACGTTGCATCAAAGTGACATCCTATCTTTTGGAGGGTTTTGGCGACGTTAAAGCGGACGTTAGGGACAGCATCAGCTGCGAGCTTGCAGACAACAGGCAGGAAAATGTTCTGGCAGGGCTCCACACCGCACACGTCTGATAAAACCTAGGGTGTGTAGAAAAATCAAAGTTAGACAAACATCTCCTGTACAAGGAACACTTCCACTGTACTATATTCTCTGTCATACCTGAGCGAGGATAATGGTCCATACTTACATTGATACAAAAGAGTGTTGTCATCCTGTGTAGATAGTTGGGATCCTGAGCCATAGCCACCACCTTGGGCAGGATGGTTGACTGGAAAAGTGCACATGTAAACCATATAAGTAACACTTATCTACACAGACAACATACATTTGTCTTTACATCACGGTTCCTACTGAAGCCAAAATCCTGAATGCAATCCAGAGGACCAAAAACACGAAACCTTCTGGTACCAACTCAAACATACTGTATGAACCAGACTCTAATTGTACAACAACATCTTTCCCAACCTCTATTATAATGGATAACCTAAGTCAGACACAACTTTTTCAACATCACGTCTTGCTATCACTTGTCGTATTTCACTTTGCCACCTCCTTGGTGAACTCCAAGCCTTTTTCAAAATATGCCACCAAACTGTGTAAGTCTCCATGGTAAGAATCTTTAGTCTATATACCAGATAATGCAATTCAAATGTAAAACCGCTAGATATCGGCAGAGTACACTGCCATACCTGGTTGACCTACTCAATGGCAAAATGTAAGCGCCACCAATAAACATTGAGACGAGTACACATATACTTTAAAAGTGAGTATTGTAGTTTGTAATGTTTATCTTATGTATGTATCTTCACTGCTTTTAAATTACAGTCAAACCTGTATTAGCGGTCACCTTTGCATAGCGGCCACCTGCCCATAGTGGTCACTTTTTGTCGGTCCCTTGGATTTTTCCCATTGACATAAGCATTAAGAATTAGGCTATAGCGGTCACCTGTCCAACGCGGTCGCGGCCACACGATTTTCGGTCCCGCGGGTCTGGAAACACTGCCGATAACGGTCACGGCGCATGGTCGCCGCAAGATTCGGGAACCTTCTTTCAAATCTCGGCAGAAAAAAATGTCATTTTAGCTGCAGTGTTACCCATGAAAATGTTGTGCATGGTTAAATTTTGCTCCTGGTGTTGGTTGTGAATTTCCAAAAC
This sequence comes from Branchiostoma lanceolatum, assembly GCF_035083965.1. Classification (NCBI taxonomy): domain Eukaryota; kingdom Metazoa; phylum Chordata; class Leptocardii; order Amphioxiformes; family Branchiostomatidae; genus Branchiostoma; species Branchiostoma lanceolatum. The sequence goes on from NC_089725.1 coordinate 9,400,059, forward strand.
CGCTAAAACGCCTAATTTGCAGACAACTTGACAGAGCCTGTTGCAGGCGGTCCTAGCGGGACGCTTTGTTTACTTGGGTTACTTCACTAATAGTACCATGGGCGAGCAGTTTGTTATAGAAATACAGACGCCTTTTCTCCTCTAAAAAAAGTTATAAAATCATCCATTCTTTGTATATTCTGTTCTCTTTATTCAAAGAACTTCTTTGACGAGATAATTTTACATTTTGTACTATTTAATGTAGAGTAAAATCATAACTCACATATTGCAGCTGCACCCACATTACAGTAGACTATCCCAATGACCCCAGGCGCCATCTTGCAGCTGTTGTTTTTTTCTCCGGGCAAGGAATCTGACCGAAACAGGCTGATTTTACCGTGAAATTCCGCATTTTTTTGCTGATAAATGATGTCGCCGCGCAATTGAAAATGACACGGTTGTCTTTGGCAACATTTTGGTCCTATGTGCTCTGGATTGGGGGCGGATCGATGGATCGACTTGGAGTTGGACTTAATTTGCTTGTGGAAAAATCTGGACCTACCCAAAGCAGTCATCTTGAGGCGATGGTCGTCTTGTGGAAGTGGTCGGTAGACCAAGTTTGACTGTACATGTATGTGAATAAATGTTTCTCAGTGGGTACAGAAAACATGTGCCACTTATTACTCGTGGTCAATCAACCATTTCTATAGAGCGGCCACCTGTCCATAGCGGTCGATTTTGGCCAGTCCCTTGAGTGACCGCTATAGGCAGGTTTGACTGTACTTTTAATTGTAAATCATACTACATTTTGGAGGCCTGCCAGCCTTAGCACGGGACCTCAACTTCCCCCCTACTTTGCCCCTGATGGGGCTATTTGGGGTACTAGCAATGTAGATTTTAGCCGATGAAGGCTGCTACTATATGTTGTGTCTTGCAGCAACTTAATAAACCATTCATTTGTTTGTTTGTTCGTTTGTTTGTTTCTTCAGTTGACACTAACCTGTGCCCACTCTGCACCAAACTTCTCCACCAGTTTCTTCAGGTTGTTGGTGGCAGCTTCCCTGATGGCGTACACATGGTCCACCAGCCACGTCATGCACAGCCCGTTCAGCTTCTCGTCAAAGAACTCCACGCCCTGTTCATAGTACACAAAATTTATTTTCGTGGTGACCTGTCCACTGTAAATTTGTAACGCTGTGAGTATGCGTTTCCAATGTACCACTATACCGCAGAATTGTTTCAACTGCAAACTTAAACCACTGTGAAAAATTTACGGCGATACGATACATATACTACTGACGGTGGAACTCTCTCAGTGAGTGACTGACATGAAGACAGAATGTTGTCAATTTTTTTTGCTCAAGTTGTAGGGATGGACCAATGACAGGACAAGGCAGGAGGGACAGAATCGAGGCCTTCACTAGGGGTGGATACCGGTTTGGCTTAATAAGGTCCAAGTCCAAGTTTAGGTCCAGAGATCTAGGTTCAGGTCCAGAACTGAACCTGATCCTGTTCAGTTGATTTTGTTTTATTAGATCAATATTAAGCATAGAGAATTAATACTGACACGCACGACTATAAGTTTCTTGGAGAGAAGACTTTCAAGATAAACCAGTGTTTGATATTTGAATGTTACATTTATTTTTTGTCAGAGGGGAGACTCAAAACACTTTTTATCAAACAAAATAGAAACATATATTTGTACTTTGTTCAGTTTTTTTTTGACTCAGGTTTTTGGCTTTCAGGTTTTTTTGACACGGTTCTTGGATGTTATAAAGGTCCAAATCAGGTCCAGCGAACCAGTATCCACCCCTAGCCTTCACCCTTCTTTCCGCCCCAGGGTGGAACTTTGCTTGTGGGGACGAAAAAAATTCCACCCCGTCTATCAGTATCTGAAATTTATGAGACAAAATTAATAAAACACATTTTTGTAAGATTAAAATGACAGATTTAATGCCAAAAATTAAGAACATGGGCTTCAAAACAAAATGTGCGATGGAAAAAATATCTAAAGCCTGGGACAGCCCTGTGTGAGACGGAGAAAAAAATTAACAGCTGGAGAGAGCCCTGGACCTCACTCCACCCAGTGTAAAAATGCAGTTTTGTTCTCTGACGTGGCACTGTTAATATAACTTACAAAAACTTGAATGCAGTGTCATGTTGTCCTTGTCTGTCCAAAATCAAAATATGGAAGGAAAATACCCGGACAGAATGAGTGTAAGAGGCCATAGTAGACAGTACTAGACACTACCCCTCCGGGTAGAATACATCATAGAACGAGTTCAGACTTGAGTCAAGACCTCATGGCATGAACATGTCGTGCCTGTGACTGCTCCTTTGGACAAAGACTAGAGATCCATCTAGGGGTGGGGGACAGGCCAGAAATGGCTCGTTACATGAGCACTTACCAGCTGCCCTGCCAACAGCGGCATGTACTCGATGATGGCCAGTCTGACGCGCCACTTGGTGTCCTCCGCCAGCTCCATGATGGCCGGGAGGAGGCTCTGGGACAGCTGGTGGATCCCGATCACCTGGTTCACACTGTCCAGGTTGGAGATGATGTTCAACCGCACCTCCGGACACTACACCAGGACACAAAAAGTGTTTTTGACACTGTTCATATCAGGGTGCAAAATACCTGGTTGCACAGTGCAACAAGATTTCGGTTGGTGCAAGTTAATTACAAACCCAGGTAGCGCAGTGTGCAACCTTATATTTTGAGCCAAAGATCTCAATCGGAGCCCTGGAAGCTCACAAAAACACAGTGTCACTCTCATAAAATTCGGTAAATCTTCAATTGAAATAAAGAAATCAACACTTTTTCGTTTTGAACCATCCAAAACCCTTCATAGATCGTGGAATTTGAGCTGAAAAAGACGAAAACACACTGCCCTTGGCTAAACAAGATGTTGTTAGGTCAATGGGAACACAATACTATCTAATATATATTTTGAAATATTAGTAGTATTATACGCTACATACGAGCTTAATTTGAAGAAATTGGTGAATGTTGCTGGAGCAACCTGAAATTTAGATGTGCAACCTAGCATTTGCCCTAGGTTGCAACATGGGCAACCTGGCTCAAAAAAGTATTTTGCACCCTGCATATTACACAAAATTCATTTTCGTGGTGATCTGTCCACTGTAAATTTCCAATGCTGTGAGTATGTGTTTCAAATGTACCACTATACTGCAAACTTAAAACTCTTTACCAAAACCTCGTGAAAATTTACATCGATACGGTACATATACTACTGAAGGCGGAAGTCTCTCAGTGAGAGACTGACATGAAGACAGAATGTTGTCAATATTTTTTGCTCAAGTGGGGACGAAAAAAATTCCAACCCGTCTATCAGTATCTGAACTTTATGACACAAAATTGATCAAAACACATTTTTTTGCTCAAGTGGGGATGGAAAAAATTCAGACATTTTCTTATCATGTTTTAGGGATAGTATCATTCAATGAATATAAACGTGGAAATGCCACAATGTAAATTGTGTGAAACACATGTTACCGTTATATGCGTACTATACATAGAGACCCCAATCGTGAAAAACAGTGCACGGAAGGTTAATCACAATCTGTGAATAATAAATTCCTGTATGGTCTGCACTATGTTTGGTAATATAAAAGTACTTCATGGCATTTTGCAGTCAACAGTATCTGCTGTAACAACTATTTACCTCATCTTTCAACATAGTCAGGAACAGTGGCAGCAGGTGCTCTATAGTACTGAAATGGAATGAGAGGACATTCGTCAAACACCGTTGGCAAAACACTACAAGTCTTGACTTGAACATTGAAGCAAATCTCCAAAGGATGTCCAAGTGTGTTTGATGGTCGAAGAGTTAAAACAAACAAGATGATCAGTGTTCTCGCCAGCGTCTGGTCTGAGCATAGGGGCCCCCGTGCTGTGATTTGGACCTCCTATGCGGTGATCTGGACCCCTATGCTGTGTTTCAACCAGCACAGGGGTTTTTTTTCTTGTGAAATCCTGTGACCTTTCATGAATCTTGTTAAAAGTTAATGTTTGGATTAAAAATAAGGCTGTAACAGAATCTGTCCCTCAAAATGAAGGAAATAGTCTTTCAGAAGGTTATGAATTCTAAAATTTTCCAGTGGAGAAAGTCAAACCCCCTACTCAGCCTACTGTGGTCATATCTTTGGAAGCTAAGCAAAGTAGCCATCTGGAACCTGATCCATAGGCTGTGAAAAAATTCTGGTGAGAACCCTGATGATGATGTGAAAGATTGTGTTGTTTTCACTTGTGAATGTTGTGCTTGGGTGTACTCACTTATCCTTGCCCAGGATGGGAGACAGGCCCATAATGACGGAGGCCAGGGCTGACTTGACATGCTGGTTAGGATCTATCACCAAATCCTGCAAGCAGAATGACCACTGGGTCAAATAAAGGGAGTGTAGGATTCAATGCCAATTCTATACAGCTGTCTGTCCCAAAACGAGGCTGTATGTGATGTCTTTGAGATGTACAATTGCTGGATCTTTCAGGTGTACAATTGCTGGATCTTTCAGGTGTACAATTGCTGGATCTTTCAGATGTACAATTGCTGGATCTTTTAGGTGTACAAATGTTGGATCTTTCAGATGTACAATTGCTGGATCTTTCAGATGTACAAATGTTGGATCTTTGAGATGTACAATTGCTGGATCTTTCAGATATACAATTGCTGGATCTTTCAGGTGTACAATTGCTGGATCTTTTAGGTGTACAAATGTTGGATCTTTGAGATGTACAATTGCTGGATCTTTCAGATGTACAAATGTTGGATCTTTGAGATGTACAATTGCTGGATCTTTAAGGTGTACAAATGTTGGATCTTTCAGATGTACAATTGCTGGATCTTTCAGATGTACAATTGCTGGATCTTTCAGATGTACAAATGTTGGATCTTTGAGATGTACAATTGCTGGATCTTTCAGATGTACAAATGTTGGATCTTTGAGATGTACAATTGCTGGATCTTTCACATGTATAATTGGTGATCTTTCAGATGTACAAATGTTGGATCTTTCAAGTGTACAAATGTTGGATCTTTCAGATGTACAATTGCTGGATCTTTCACCTGTATAATTGGTGATCTTTCAGATGTACAAATGTTGGATCTTTCAAGTGTACAAATGTTGGATCTTTCAGATGTACAATTGCTGGATCTTTCAGATGTACAAATGTTGGATCTTTGAGATGTACAATTGCTGGATTTTTCACATGTATAATTGGTGATCTTTCAGATGTACAAATGTTGGATCTTTCATGTGTCCAATTGATATCTCTTTTAGTGTCATTGCTGGAACTTTCAAGAGTACAACTTCCAGATATTTCAGGCGTACCATTTCTGGATTTAAAAGGTGTACAATTGTCTTATCTTTCAGGTGCACAATTGCTGCAAGACATCAACAGTTTAACACTTCTGTATTGTTTCAGGTTGCCACTAGCTTTTAGATGGGCCCACTTACATCACAATCAGATAGAGATGAGAATGTCACTGTTTGTTTGAAAACAGTTATTCCATCTCGTACTGAGCCTTACGGGTAGGATTTACCTTGACACAGGGAAGGATGCTGGTCATGATGGTGGTTTCCCTGATGTCTTGAGGCAGATTATCACAAAATTCTGCAACAAAGACAGAAAAAAAATTAACTCAAAAAACTTTGTACCAAGTTAGCAAGACCTGAGACCAAGTCAATGTCCTTTATGTATAGAGTTCTCCAAATACCCATAAAAGGCTCGATATTTGGAAAAGGTGCACTGGTACTTCTAACCTAAAACTTAAGGTCCACAAAAAAAGATTGGGCAAACTTAGCCGAACTACATAAAAGAAAGTAGAAAGCTACCAAAACATGATTACAAGCCTTGCTGCTTTTCTTCAGAGCTTCAATGTAAACATTCTGTGCCTAACTTCAAAATTTCAGTAGTGAGTACAACTAAGTTTTTTTTCTTCTCTACGACTTAAATGTTGTATAGTCGAGTACAATGCATCTTTAGGTACATACCCCTACACAAATATCTAGGTACACCAACAGTCAAAAATTAGCTGCACGAGTCGAATCTAGGGTCACTAAAGTGCAGATGCTGTCAATACTTTGAGCCCTGCAGTATGTTGAGAAATGGCCATGGTTTTACCTTTGACTTTGTTTGCGGCAGCGGCCCGTACCTCTGCCTCACAGTCCTTCAGGAGGCCCTGGAACGCTGGCACAAGGTCATTCTTGGTGATCTCAGGACCCACCGCTAGCTGGAGCTGTCAGGAACATAGCAACCATCCACATTTGTGAGCATAGAAAAGAACCACTTTCTACGCTTATGTTTTAAAGAAATTTTAAAGATGACAGGCTTTCTTGTAAGTGACCTCGGATAGCCTGTCTCCATATACAGCAGAACCTACCGAGGAAAAATGTTTCCTTTCCAGTTACTGACCCCGGAAAACCCGACGACACTAGCCTTTTTTGGGGGGGGGGGGGTTGACTGGTGGTAAGGGACATAAAACTTTCCGTCTGACATCTGAGTGATGAAAACGTTGTAGCATCATTTTCCAACATGATCTCGTCTCTGTAGCAATAGAAAATTGTGCTTGCAGAATACATGTGTCTATCAGTGTGCATCTTAAATCGGCTGAAATCTAAAAGAAGGAAAAAGGTGATTCCCTACCGACTGACCCTAATTTTTCAGGCCAGTAATCTGAAACATAACATTAACATTCCTCTGCCTAATTAGCGTACACCACGTACCTCTGTGAACTTGTCAGCCATCATGTATCTGACTCTCCAGGACTTGTCATCGGCAGCATTTCTGAGTGTGGGCAGCACCAAGCTTTCAATGTCCTCCTTAGGCAGGATGGAGGCTATGCTGACACAGGCTTCCACAGCAAGCAGACGCACGGAGTCCTGACCAGCATACAAGAGGTACATCATTCCAAGCACTGGCACAACAGTTTAGAGTCCATGTAATAAAATCCACCCCTACAAATTCTTTGACAGACAGCTGCTAAAGTTGAACTTCTAAGTCTGCAGCAGTAAGCTAACATGTATGCCTGTTTTGTATGACACAAATCTTCTGGTATTGAGTAAGACTACTTGCTGTTTCCCTTGTTTCCCACTTTTAGAACAAATCTGCAGTATGTTCCAAAGCTTTATCCCCTGCAGAAAGCCTTACAATTTTTTGCAAAACTTTACAGATTAAAATCGTGCATCTTCCGTACGATAAGTCAAAAAGAAGTCTAAATGTGCCTTCAAAAGAAGCATGCATGTTCCGGTTGGCTCTAATGAAAATGTACCTTTCAACACAGCCACAGTGCATTCACTGACTTGCAAGCAGACGAACACGTCGCACAATAGAACAGCTAGCTTTCCAAAGTGTGATATGCTAATAAATAGTTACTTAGTCGAGGATGGAAATGTTCAAACGTGTGCAGGTCAGGCCTTGCCGTGAGGTCATCCGTCGCGCCGTCTGCAAAGCTTGTGAGCACATCTAGCAAGGCTGTTATGCATTATTCTTCAACAGCGCAAAAAAATAATGCAGAGCACTTGGTAACTAAGTAACTCTTATCAACACCAATCATACATTCCTCTGGACACCTGAAACAGATCTGGTCAGTATTTTGTATACAAAGTCATCGCTCACTTGTCTGAAAATCAAACACACACACCCACATACACAGTCACTGCCTAAATTCACAATGACAACACAGAAGTAAAACATAGATACTGACAAAACAGAACAAAAGTGCTTTGGAAAATACTTCTTGAAAACCTTGTTCCAACAACTCGGGATGGCAGGCCTGGTCATGTACACATACAGAGTCTAATAGTGTTCACCCGTACAACATTGTGTACTGATATTTTGTTAGTCCCAAAGATTTGCCACAGCCCATACTCTGATCCCTGGTTAATGGAAGTCCTTTTTCAAAAAGTATTTCTGAGCACTGGTATGGAACTGTGGATATATTCATTTACATTTTGTACCTGTTCGTCACTGGCCAGGTTGTTCCAGAGGGGGATGAGGTCGGACTTCAGATACTCCAGCTCAAGGACTTTGGCAAACTCCCCCATCTTCCCGGCAGCTGCGCGACGCACCATGGGGGTGTCATCCCCACACAGGTTACGGAAATTTCTGGGGGAGAAGAGGATCGGTAAACTTCAAGGGTACAGAGATAGAATCAAAAAGTCGTAGAAGGTTAAACATACAGGTAGTCAGATACGCAAGAAACTAGTCAAGCAATGGGATAGATTTGAAAATTGTTAGACGTTTCAGACAGAATCCTCTGTCTTTCATCAGTAACAGTGAGTTATCTTGTGCAAAAAGTCTAATGTTTAAAACAAGCAATTGTCAATTGTATTGAAACGATTCTTAGAGCTACGAAAATAGTTTTCTCTTTCCTTTCTATCTTAAATACAACTAGAGAAGCGAAGATAGAAATCGTTAAGACATCAATGAAAAAAAGTCTTATTTTTAAAGCAAACAATTGTCAACTGCATTGAAACAGTCCTTACAGCTATAAAAATAGTTTTCCTTCCTATCTACAATACAACTGGGAATAGAAATAGTTATGACATCAATGGGGAGATGTGTTGTTCCACTCACGTTCTTAGTTCAGCTTTCACAGGTGTGCTCACCCGTTGGTATGGCACACTGAAGAGACCACATGCTGATGTCCTCGATGTGAACCAGTCACCTACAAAAGACAGTCACGTAACTCACGTTACACAAGTTGTTTTAGACACAAACAAGTTACACAGGACGTGCAAAGAAAATTGTGCTGTTGATTGCAAGTCAAAAACAACCTAATTGACCTGATACTCAATATAAAACATAGGACAACTATCAAACATGCAATCTTTCAAGCACCAGGTTTCAAAATCCTTTATTTTGTTTGCAGTTGTTGACAGTTTTTCGGCAAAGTCGAAACATGTTTTTTTTAAAGCCCTGAAACACTAAACTGTACTTCAGTCCCTTATCACATCTCCAGACCACAGTTTACCAGGCATGGATGCATCTAACTTGTTGACTACCTACCTTGTGCCAGTCGTTTGACCAGGGGTACAAAATGTGCTTCCAGATCTGCGGGGGAGTGGTCCGCTGCGATCTTGCGGAGGGACTCCACGGCCTTGTCTCGTACCACTGTCTCCTCAACGGTGGCCAGGCTCTCCAGCGGGGGCTGCAAAAAGAACAATTAATGACTACATGCAGCAAACAAAAAGCTAAGAGAAAAGTTAAAAAAAGAAATTACTTGTATAAGGCGAATTCAGGACTCAACAAAACTTGCTTTCATTGTGGTGTAACTTTTCCTGTGAACCTTTATATTTGATACATTGTACATGATTTTGTGACGTAAAGCCGGCGACACTGTGCCGGTATTAGCCTCATGTTGCAAACCTTTGCATGTAAAACAACCCATACTCATTAAGTTATTGAGAAGAGCGGGGGCGACCTGGTGTGTTTGGCTCAAAAAAAAATTGAGCCATCCCAAAGCCCTGTTTCACCACTAGGCGGCACTAGCTACAGTTGTGAATGATAAAAGAAAGCATGGTATCCTTCTAGTTTTCTCCAACTACCACAATGTCAGTCTGTTCTTTTTACTTTAGTTCTGTTAACATCATATGAAAGCTGTGGGTGTTACTGATGGCCTAACTCAGTTCAAAAGTACACCTAGATGGTCTTACCAGCAGACAGTGGACATGCTCCTCTCCACCAACCAATGGTGTGAAGTTACCTAGCTGCTCAGCAAGTGCCAGCAGCACCTCATCTTCATCATAGATTGTGTCTGGAAGAAAAGGGAACAAGGCGCAATCAATGACTTGTCCCAGTTTGAAATCTTCCTTAAGAAATATACTGATATTTCTCTACTGGTGATTGCTACTAATGATTAAGGATCACTAAATGAAGAAAAGGGTTACAGCTAACACTATGGTGCGTGCGACAGCATGTAATCAATGGTCTTAGAGTTAGAGTTTGACTAGTTAGAGAAGATCTAGAGTTGATTCTATCTTTATATGGAGACCATACCAGGTTCCTGAGTTGAGTCTAAATTGGGACATAAATGAATACTAAGTAAAGACAAGACCAACAAGAACCCTGCTACATCTGTATGTCCAAACTTTAGCTGGGACTGCCACACTAGGATTGGACTCCAAAGCCATGCAAGATGCTGCCAATGGCCCTGATACCTTCTCCCTAGATGTAAGAAACTCCTACTTTACCATGTTTTGCAGGGATTTCAAACATGTCTGCTCCTGAAAATGGTGTAACAGTGGGGATCAACCTCCACTAATTGACCAGTCTAACTAGTACTGGTCCGGACCTTTTAGCCTAGTGGTTAGCGCATTGAATTCCCAAGCTGTACGGATCAGGATCGGCGTGGGTTCGAATCCCGGGAGCGGCATACTCGCCCCTTTGGGTTTTTACAATGTGAAACCAGCAGCACTTTCCTAAATGAACATTGCTTGGTGCTGTTTATAAAGCGACGCCTTTTCCCTTTGTTCTATTCTTTTTGCGACTTATTTCCTCGTATATTTGGAATGTTGTGTATATAGTTTGGTGGATGTGTCAAAAATAGTTACTCAAGCAACTGGATAAAATTTTGAAACACATTTTCAGACAGCATTCGCTGTCTTTCGTCAGTGACTAAGGATAGGACTGGAAAACCAGGTTTTATACCCAAACTCTGAATAGGTATGTTAATTAGGTTAAGACAATTCAAAACCTGATTTTCCAGTCCTATCCTTTTTGGCGTACTAGTATCTTACTACCTGGTACCGCTGGAGAAGACGGATGCCCAAAGTGTGTGGGTCTCAGATTCGCAACCTGTCATCCACCTTAAAGTTAAACAAATCCATGCGAAGACTACCGTGTCAACCCTCCTCACTCTGATGTTGGAACTGACATGGTCATCATACTCGATTTGTATCTGTATTTGCATCTGTACTCTGAATACGAATAAAGATGATACGAGTGATGGCCACACACTACCTGGATGTCTAACCATCATCAAAATAGTTTGGTGGATGTACATCATGTATAACTCACAGTCTACCCACCTGTAAGGAATGGGATCAGTTCACTCCGTGTTCTCTCCACGCCCAAAGCCAGCGCTATGGTGGACAGCTTCTTGATGCTGTTCAGTCGCAACTGAAACAGGAAACAAATGTCTGACAAGGAAGAGTACAAGTACTCCTAGTCCTACAGTACAAGGGACTGAAATGACATCTTACAAAATCAAATGTTCATATAAAACGCAAATAAATATCTGCATGACATTCAACAAGTGTAAAGGTTAGCATATGACAATTACTTCATGATTTGCATAATTTTAGTCTTTCAAATAGGACGAGTAGTAAGATTTAACCGAGACTTTATCTAGTCTATGTCATTAAGTAACATGCATCTTTACACAAGTTGTTTAGTCGAGCCTGTCAGTGTCACTCAAGTCAAGTATGTACACCATCTTAAAATTCATCTTTCCTTACATTAAGTAGTTACAGGAGTATGTGTACCCACGCAGTTGTACAGCGGACACCCCAACACTAACCCTGAATATGATGTCACAGGGAACCGTTCATACCAACGTTACGTTGTGGTTGTCATGGGCAGTGCCAAAAGATAGCCAACTTCTGACTCCTACGCTTCTAAATTGTACCAGTTATCTAGGCGTAAGAGGAGTGAACTGGTTGCTACTTATTTCGTTTATGGTCACAAAACGCTTCAGCTGGTTTGACAATTTGACATTTCTCGGTCAAATTTTAGAAGTTGAAACCCTGACAAACCACCAGTGAAAAGGGTATCATTTTTGGCACATGTTTTGTCTTAATTTCCAAGCGTTGCCGCTTTGCCCTGTAACAGTACTTCTACAGCAAGCTTAAGAGATACCAAGGAAGAGAACTATTGTAAGATACCTGCACATCTTCGTTTCTTAGCTCGTCAATGAGCACTGCAATAGGATACAGCGAATCATCGCTATCGCTGGCCGCCATTTTGAAACTCCTCTCCCTGAATTCAGACCGGTGGACGGGTTTCTGACATGTAATTTCAGGGGTAACGTCACGGTTTTAAGACCACGCGAGATGTTGTGAGACTACGCGAGATTAGGTAATTCAATACCGAAAGGCGCCCTCTGGCGGTTCATGTAAATCAATGATTTTATTATATGGATAACATCATCTGGACACCCCCAAAACTGATGCGAGCGTAGGCGAAAATGGGCAAAAAAAAGAAAGGTTGCCTTCATTATGAGATGTAGTTATGTGGTTAGGAAGGTTGAACAAATGAGAAGCATACAGAGTATGGCATACCAAGCAATAAATTCTTGACTTAATACCTTTTCCAACATTGTTTTCGAGAGCATTCGTGTGTGTGCGTGTGCCTGTCAACACAATAACTCACGAAAGCCTAGATGGATTGTCTTGATATGTGTGTGGGGTCTTGATGGCATCATATGACATGCCAGTGTGGCCTAATATTAATGGATGGGTTACAGTTTTGTTGATTAAATGTGCTTATGAATCTTTAGCAATTGTTGTGAAATAATTGCATGAACAGGGCAAAGTGTGCATCCTGCCATCCTCCTTTTTTCTTCTGAAATTTCTTATTCATCATCATCATCTATGAATGTGATGTTAAGTTTTTGTCCTCAGGTATTATAGATGGCCATAGCATACCAAAGAATTAGTGATACACATTACGGAGAAACTAGATAATTAAGTAATCTTTATGGTGCCTGATAGAAGATCAATGATTGCTGTCAGCACTCCAGCTACTCTGATTGTTTAGATCAGCTTTAAATCGGATTCACATTTCTCATGAACCACCACAATGTCAAATTCCACTTGATGTCTGTGACTTATAAACAAGCCTGTCTTTCCCACAAGGCGTAGGCAGCCTATTTTGATTTCCATTCTTTCGAAAGAAAGGCCGTCATGTTCAATTAATTTGTAGTGAGGCGACCAAATTTTACATGATTTATTGACTTCTTTGATTTTAGCGTAATACATAGGGCGTTCTTCTGAATTCAGCGTGAAGCGTTGCCGGGACCCCCTCCAGATGCTCACCAGCAGATAAGTACAGTATAATATTTTAAACAGAGCAGACTTGGATCATAATCAACCATGACATTCAGAAGAACCAAACTATTTACATAACATTCCTTTTATTACTCCACCTCAATAATAATCAAAATCAACCATCAAGTAATAACCTATTTGTTCCTACTAATTAAACACAATTTAAACCATATAAGGCTGCTAAGTTCGAAAACAATCATCTGTTACCTATCATAAGTATCAAGTTCACAATCAAAATTGATAACATCAGCATTGGCCATTCCATGAGTCTTCTGTATCCTTCAATTCACACATTCAAGTACCAGCGATATTTACATTTGTTAAACGTTACAGCTCGGATGTTACTAATGATATATTTTTTCTCTAGTTTTTGGTTTTATTTCTGAACACCAGCAAGTTACACCAATCCCTAAAAAAAGTATAAATAGCGCGAAAATACATAAGCATTTCTATCCTGCTTACAAGCTATAACTTATAAAATAATACATGTATAAGCAAATTATCTCATCACAATGTCCCAGTGCAATTGATCATGTCTGCAATAGCTTTGTTCAGGAGTTGGTGGATGGTATGCAATATTTTATGTACATAATACTCTCCATCTTCAAGAACTAGAGTCTATTCCTCTCTTTTCTTGGAGCAGACTCTTATCGCATGTTAATCATTCAATGAAAAAAAAATGTTTGGACAAATTGCAATTTTGCTGATTCAGTCCCACCATCTTAGAAGTGTATATCAAAGATCTCAAACTTTGTGACTTACTACGGCCTCTGCCTGTGCTAGGGAATTAAGGAAAATGAAGATGGGAAAATGTCAGATATTGCAATGTAGGGGAATAAAGTTTAATACAGGGCACATAATGACAAGAGTCACCTTTGCAAAAATAGCCCTTTGACATCTACAGTTTCTTAATAATAAATTGGTGCTTGCAATGTTGCTCAATTTCTTATTGATAAGAAAAAACATTAGGTCTTGTAAAAGATGGCATTGACCAGCATCAACCTTCAAGAATAAGATATACCGAATAAATGTTGATACAATATATCTTTTTAATGTACGTACAACCAGCATATATCACAAACCTGGGTCAGTTTTCATCATAGCTTTATACTGTGGGTACAAGATACATTTTGTATGGATCCAAGCAATTACAAATGACTAATTGTCATATCTACATCTGGAATAGCAACCTGTGGAATTATACAGCCAACACAACAATCTACATAACCATGTATTCAACATTAGATATGTATATATGTGTTGATATACATACATATCTAGGAATGTATTAATGCACGTCTTACACACACACACACACACACACAAACATGCATCACACACTGACCACAACGTACAGTTACAGTCATATTAGCAGTACAGTGCTGTCCCTGCGGTGCCTCATTTGCTGTTACAGTATTGGTACAAAATGATACAGTACACTTGTAGTGCTGATGTACAGGGGTGCCTAAAGTATTCATACAAAATTTACGGAAGTCATACAAGTTTTACGGAATACATACAAATCTTATGGAATTCATACAACCCAATACACATGTACTAACAAAAAACATACAAATTTTATGGAATTTATTTATTTATTCATTCATACAAGTTTTATGGAATACATACAAGCCTATTAGTAAAACTGGTATGACTTCTGTGAAATTTGTATGTTTCTCAGTAGTGGATTGTATGAGTTCTGTAAGATTTCTATGTATTCCTAAAACTTGCATAACTTCTGTAAAATTCATATGATTTTGGCACTCCCAGTGTACAGGCAGAACAAAACAAAGTGGATTATTTTGAGTAACTTCTATGTTTCCCTAGCCTGGAATCCATCCTATTTAGCTTCCGGCCCCTACCCTAGCTCCGCTGCCGGCAGTGGAGCTTGGGTAGCGGAGTTTGGGTAGCGGACAGAAGCTAAATAGGATGGATTCCAGGCTAATGTTTCCCAGTCCAAACATGACAGGGCTTGAACTGGACATATTAACCATCTCCCTGCTGAGGTAGCATTTTAGCATCAAGTGTGTCTTGGCTACAAGGTTAAGCAGCAGGAAGAAAGTTAACAATATCTGCCAAGAATGCTTAGAATATTCTACTACAGTGTGAATAAGAACAACAACAACAAAGCATGTTATTATCATCTTTTCAAAAGTACCAACAATATGTTTTTTGTCTTCTACAAAAAAAAAAACTCAACCAGATTTTATAATAACATAGCCTGAGTACCAGCCTCCGTAGTGACAGCTGGCTCAATTTTTTTTTTTGAGCCAGCGGTCACTACGGAGGCTGGTATTCAGGCTAAAAATAACTAGCCTGAGTACCAGCCTCTGTTGTGACTGCTGGCTCAAAAAAAATTTCTTGCTAACTGTGGTCTAAAAATAACAACCTCTTTGAAACCAACTTAATTTTTATGGTTATTTTGGTGCTACTGCCTGAGTGTATAGATTATTGAGGTACTAGACTTGGTATGGCACTACAACCAAACAATACAATATACATGTATATATATGTACTGCATTTCATCAAGATTAGTCCAGAGGAGAATTGACATAACTCCAGAGAACAGTGATTTGATGAGAAGATATAATACTGATTGTACAAGTGGATTTGTTGCTCCACCGTTTCACTACCATATCAATTTCAAATACTTCAAAGATCTATACAACTTACAAAAGTAAAACTAATGCTACTGAGCAGTGCAGACTCAACCTAATGCCATATTTTTTGCTTGTACACTGCTCAGTGCAAACTGATACATTTAGTGATTTACACGATTTCATAACACTGTTGTACCATATATGTATAACATAATCATGAAATATTTGCTAATTCAAAAAAGCTTTCCAAAACAACAGATTCACCATTGATACACCATGCATAACATCAAATCTCAAAATAAATATTTTTCTTGTCTAACTACCATCTTTCTGGCAAAGTATGAAGAAAAGCCAGATTCCCAACACTGGTGATAAAAGTTATACACAATGTCACAGTAAATAATCAAGTGAAGTGATACTATAGCAAAGTACTACAGCCTGGTTTTTGGTAACTTTGTCTTTGACCAGTCTACAGTTGCTTCTGTGTACTAGTACCAAACTGGTATGCTTGCTACATGACTTGGTTGTGGTTAACCATCTAAAGATGCTATGTGTAGTATTCGAAGTGACAAACAGTAGAGATAGACTAAAGCCCCCCTCTCACTGGACCCGCTGCACGCTGGCGTCGTCGCTGCGGTCGATTGAAATTGTAAAAACCAAAAGGATTAGAATCTCGGCATTAGAACCCGCTCCCGGGATTAGAACCCGCGCCAATCCCGATCCGCACGGCTTGGGAATTCAACGCGCTAACCACTAGGCTAAAAGGTCTGGACCAGTTAGACTGGTCAGTTAGTGGAGGTTGATCCCCACTGTTACAAAATGACAATGCACTAAACAAATTTCATCAACAAAAAAATGAATCTTTTTAAGCTTTGTGTGTTTTGTTGTCTTGTACGTTTTGAATAATATTCTCATTATAAAGTCAAGGGTAACACAAATCCAGTAAAGGACGCCGCAACGCCGCCAGCGTGTCCAGTGAGAGGGGGGCTTAAGGCAACTGAAAACCCTTGCAGCGATAGCCTTTGACCAAGCCCATCTTATTTCACCTACAAAGGACATAAAGGATCTAGGTTGGTCCCTAAACAAAAACAAATGTTAAAACTATGTAACAGAGGTTCTTGTAATACTCTTTTCTAAACCTAACACCAGATTAAAGGCCTTTGAGTACACCTTTAAACAAAGATTCTGTAACTTCCACCATTTCATTGAACCTTAACCTTTGGTGCAATAATTTGCTACATAAGCATTGGTAAACTTGGTTTACACCAAGATATTTTGGAAACAAAGTTGAAATGCTCCATGGTACTTCTGCACATGGCTGATGAACAGTTGTGCAGGACTAAATAAATCTTATCAATTTCATCAAAAATCATAACACTGGCTACAATTCATGGAAAAGCTATCTTTTAGGGATTGTAAAAGTGTGTACTGCAAACAGGTGGATCCCTACAGTTTACACTCAAATATCCAACAAGAAATCTCAAACTTTATTTGCAGATTCATCGGCCGTGTAACGGTAATTTTCGCCAACAATCAAACTGTAGAGTTATCTATGGCTTTCACAAGCAAGCGCTGGTGCACTCGTCACAGACCTGGGTGGGCTTGTTCGTAACCAAACTCGTAAAGCGATGCGATGCCCAACATGCGGAACACCATGGGAATCACGCAGACCACCATTATGCCAAGTAAACCATACGTGAAAAATTTGTATGGTACTTCGATGACCGCCCTCAGCCTTGCTTTCGGGTCCTCTGTCGACTCTCCGAACAGCCTGCAAACCGTGTTGAGGGTGAAAGACTTGATCACCAAACGTGAAATACCCGCGATGACACCTCCCAGGACGAAGCGGACGGCAAAGAGGCCGAGTTGTTGGATGCTTGGCCAGATGACTTTGTATGGTGGGGGGATGGATGGGTCTAGCAGTAGGTTGTACTGTGTGTTGATCCAAGCCCCATATATAACACCTGCAAAGACAATATGGTAGACTGTTAAAATATGAACACAGAATAAAACTTTGCTGACAGTTTGATTCCCATTTCTAATGAACAATTGTCAGTATCTCTTGTCTTCTGGTTAGGGTTGTTGACTTAAAATCTGAAGATTCTGGGTTTTGAATCCCTAGCAGTCCCCAAAGTTGTGCCCTTAGGAAAGGCACCTTACACCTATTTCCTCATATGGCACAGGGGAAAATGAGTACCTAGCTTCAGTTAGAGACGTCCTCTTGTATGGGACGTAAAGCTGTAGACCCTGTGTTTGAGGAGAGCCAAACCTCTTGCACGTTAAAACCCCACCATACATATTGAAAAAGGAAGGGGTCCTTTCCGGTGTGAGTGGATCAAACCTTACGGCCCGGTCTTATACAGCTTGTACCTAGTCTCCAAGTAAATCTATCGGTGGCAAGGCAGTATCAAAAGGGCAAACCATTACCAAAAGCTATTGGTACTGGTTGGCCCTTTTGCCTTGCAAGGCTGTCTCCAGCTTTAAATTTATTTCCGTCCCACTCATTGTTAATGGGAGCCCATGTTTTTGATTTTCAATGTTGAATCTGTCATTCTAAGCTTACAAAAATACATTTTCTGTAGCTTTAGGTCATGAAAATGATATTTTTTGGACGGACAGGGTTGAATTTTTTTCCAACAAGCAAATTTCCGTCCTGGGACGGAAGGACGGGTCTTAGAGACAGCCCTGGGTTCTGGTTGGCCCTTTTGATACTGTCTTGCCACCGATAGATCTGCTTGGAGATTAGCTTGTACCGACTGTGCAAAACTGGTGGCAGTTTAGTGGTTATGCAGAACAAATAAACGAATGATTTATTCAATCTCACCTGCACAAGTACCAACAATCATGGCCGTGTCTCCCCTGGCTGTGTTCCACTGCCCCCTGCTGGGGTAGAACAGGCACAGCAGGAAGTAGGAGGTGCCGACCAACAAGGGGGAGTAGGGGTGGTGGAGGTTGAAGTGGTCGATGATGTCCAGCCAGGGCGTGATGAAACATGTCAGGAGGACACTCAAGGTCAGACCAGCAAGGACATCCTAAACGGACACATAAGACAAATGTTAATCAACGTGATTAAAATGGTATTTGTTATATTGAATGGTCTCTTCACCAATATAATTTAAAATTCAAATGACTGAACAGAATCAGTAGATCTATCTAACATAAAATAGATATAACCTTTTGTTTGGTGTTGACACAAATAATACAAAAGGCCACCTCTATAAAAGGACCACAAGGCAATGTCAACACCTTTAGTTTTGATGGTCCTTTACTAGACAATTTTTCTTGTTGACACAATCATTAAGAATCTTGTCTATACCGTAGTAACCACCTGTCGACGTGGAACAGACTTTCTCAATCCCCCGAGTGGTCTTTTTGGGCAGGTTTGACTGTTTTTAACTGTTATGAGCTTCAAATGCAGAAGAGAAAGAGAGCAGAGCTGGAATGCTATATACAGTATGTATAGGGCCTTTAGCTGTTTTCTGTCTACTTATTTCAATATTTCAGATGTATTGAGCATTTCAGCATTGTAGTTCAGAAGACAGTAGAGGTACTGTAATTCTTGTTTCTTTCACTGTAACTTTATGTTCACTGTTTTCACGGTCACCTCTGTACCATGAACTTATCATCACCGTGAAAAAAACTGTTGTTACTATTAATGATTCCTTCACACATCAGTTCTGTAAATCACTCGGCGCCACCGTGAAGTTAAAGTTCAGTGAAAATGTCAATTTTCCTTACACCTTGATATTTTGCTGCCGTGAAGATAAAGTGAATTACAGTATATGTGCCTCCTTCAGTAAATATTGACCATGGTAAAATCCCAATTGATATCAGCCCTACCGCTTCGGCTATGGGGGTTACTAAAACACATGTAATTCAATATATGTATACAATGGATAATGGTTGAACGGGCACACCCAACATGTCCTTTGTTCAAAAAACGTCATGCTACTGTTCCCAAGGAGACGACTATAAACAAGATTGTAAGCGATAAAGAAATGGCTTCTCATTGGTTCTCTACCTAAGACCATTATTAACAAATAACAGTTGATTGTAAGAATCTGCAGTGTAGAATTACAATGACAAAGATGTTTGAAAATTATTCTTAATAAAGAGATCTTTGTACAGTCACTTTCAAAATGTTTCGGAAATGCTTCCTTCATATATCACATTACAAAGCTGATCAATTTTCTTTGTAAGATCTTAAGGAATATGGTGGTATCTGAAAATATTTGATGAGGACTAGAGGTATGAGTATGACTCATACACAATGGTTACAGTTTATTGGCATGCTACTTTTTCAGTCAACCAATATATTTTTTTCAGATCTCTACATTTAATTTCATTGTATTTCATACATTAAATGTGTAAGCGCCTAAGCGGACTCCAAGAAGAACAGTGTGAAATTTGTTAGAATTGAACGCTAATGGAGATCTTAATATAACATACAAACAAATAAAATCAGACTTGACAATGTTGACCTAACAACCTGCAGTATGAAATTTTTTAGCCTACAAAATTGCCTTTTTTTATCCTACAAAATTGCATTTTTTTAGCCTACAAAATTGCCTTTTCACCTGACATCTGCGATTCTTTTCTGCAAATGGTACAAGTAAACTTTGTTATTGACTGTCCTCAGATCTAGGTTTACAGGACCTTGGGCAAAACAATGTCCTTAAATGAACCCATTCAAGTTTAAGAGTTTACCTTAAAAAAACACTTCATTTTCATGATAACTGGATCAACTTGACTTCCAAGATCACAAGGTCATATATAATGGGATAATGTGCACTTCTTTATCAGTAGCATCAAAGTACTAGTATAATTTCAGAGGCATTGTTATAGGCTTTCATTGAAAGTGGTGCTCTTTTGTGTCGGCTTACACTTGAGTATAGGGGAAAATCACTAAGTGGAATGTCCCATTCATAAATCCTTCTTACCATAAGCCATCCACTTTATGCAAATTCTGCTAAGCAAGTTAACCATAATTGATCTGAAGCTGTACTGCCAGCAGATATGTCATCTAATAAGATATCTCTGGGGCAATAGAAAAGAAAATTTGTAATGAGATCAGTAAGAGTTTTATTTGAATTGACCTGTTATGTTGATTGCAATGATACATTAGCTGCATTACAGGAATTGAATTTTAAAGAGAAGCAACCTGCAGTTTCTTGAAATCTTCTTGTGAAATGTTCCTGTACATGCCCAGCGAATGCAGTGATAAAGGTGTTACTAAAACATTCACTTGTTTATACAATACTACAAGGGTAGTACATGTACTGTATCATATTTCTAACAGTAATGGGTTGATTTTGCTAAATGTATTATTTGTTTTCTCTAAAATATTCAAATCATTTAAATGCAAGCTCTGTACAACCTAATATACAGATTTGTCATACCAAAATAAAGGTTTTAAAAATATCTGCTTTCAGCTTTTGTGAAAAGCACATGACTAAAACAATTGATTGCTATACTTACCGTAGTTAATTGTATGTCAAAAGCCAATTGTTCACCATTTTTACAAATGCACCGATTAAAAGAAGGCTGGCGTCAATAATTCATTCATGCTTTGTAGTTTAGAATCGTGCTAACACGCAAGCTTCATTCATTAGGAGGAAACATCTCCTATTATGAATGAATGAATGAACTTTATTTCTCAACAATGGTACATGGTACAATACTACAAGGCTAATCTATCCTACAATTCTAACTACAAAATATCATTGCTACCAGTATATGGGTTACAATATTACTAGTATGTGAGTCACCTATGAAAAGCTGCAGGTAACAATTAGATAAACAAATAGATAAACAATTAAGGAAAGATAACATTAAAGTTTGAATAAATAGTACACACATAATATTATACAGATAGTACCAGAACTAATTCTGGGGTTATAGATCATGACTTCAGTGTACCAGTATTCCAAGATAACCATTAATTATCAATTATCCAGGAACAAGTAGGTGAAAAATGGTAGACTCATGACAGCCATCTTACCAGGATGTTGTGCATGCCTACGTACAG
Organism: Branchiostoma lanceolatum; assembly: GCF_035083965.1. Taxonomy (NCBI): domain Eukaryota; kingdom Metazoa; phylum Chordata; class Leptocardii; order Amphioxiformes; family Branchiostomatidae; genus Branchiostoma; species Branchiostoma lanceolatum. The sequence goes on from NC_089725.1 coordinate 9,421,737, forward strand.
CCGACTGACACAGACCAGGAGACACCAGGCTGCACCGATCATGTAACCAGCGGGGTACCAATACTGAAACATAAAGAGGCATGGAATGAAATATCATCATCATCACTATCATCATCATCAGGCAACTTACAAAAGTCTTATGTGCTTCAATGGTTAACAGTTACAGTTGTCAACAGTTGACCACTCACTGGTCTTACATAGGTCAGTCGTTAACAGTTCTTTTGTAAACAGTTGTCAATGAGTCTTTTGTAGTTCATTGGTCAACAGTTGTTGACAAGTCTTTTGTAGTTCAACAATAAACAGTTGTCAATAGTTGTTGACAAGTCTTTTGTAGTTCAACAATAAACAGTTGTCAACAGTTGTTGACAAGTCTTTTGTAGTTCAATGGTAAACAGTTGCGAACAGTGAACCATAACAGGTCATTTGTAGTTCCATGACAAACAGTTGTTGTCAACAGTTGACGACCAGTCTTTTGTACTAAATTGTAGTTCAATGATATACGGTTGTCGACAGTGGTCCACAAGACTTTTGTTGTTCAATGATAAACAGTACTACTTGTCATTTGTCAACAGTTGACCACAAATCTTTTGTACTTCAATGATAAAAAGTTGTCAACACTGAACTTGCTTTGTGATTTCTTAAAAAAAAGTGAAAGGAAGGGCCCAGGGAAGCCACAGCTACAAGTTCAGGGTTATACTAGTCATGGTATATAATAAGGGTGGTTCACAGGTGGAACAGGTGGAAATTTTAATGACATGCCGCATTAGGAAAGCTTTGGTTGTCAATGGTATAACTAAGTACTAGCAACAGTGATCATAAATATTTGTATAACAATGTCACTGAAACTTTACTGAAATTTGAGAATATGAAATGATACAATTTAGTAGTGGACATGTCTGACTCTCTAATGATATGAAAATCGCTAATCAGAGGATGCTTGAGGGTTGTGAACTGTAAGAAAGAACGTGGGTTCACCTTTAGTCGGGCCAATCACGTAATCTGCATCGTTGTTATGTTTGTTTGACCCTTACCTCTTCCCTAATAACCTCAATAAAAGCGGCCTGCAGGCCGATTACACACTTCTCGTGAATAAACAAAGGTTCAAACAACAATTTTGGGCTTTGATTGAAGTTTGAAATGGGCATGTGCACACCGCACAGACTTCTTGTGAACTTATTGCTGATGCCGATACATTTGTTTCATGACAAATTAGTGAAGGAACCTAGCCTAGTTTTTACATGCAATGCTTGAGTCTGAGGCACTATCTTACTTGTCTGTCACATGGTCGGTTACCTGTCACACAGATGGGCCCATCCATTGTCTAACATCACACCACTTTAGACCTTTAGACAGAGCTGATGTGGAACTACAGAATAACAGATAACTATTATGCAGGTAACTTGAGGTCATGTCAAGTTTTCAAAATTTGACAAAAGTTTGGACGACAGGAGAGTCAGTGGAAATGATACTTCCTTTTCATTTCAAAAATCTTAGATCTTAACTGATTTCTATATAGTGTAATTTAAATGAAGCTTCTCCTCTTGTTGGTAATCCAAAAGAATTATTACTGATCACGATTATTTATGATTCTACATCATGCTCAAGCAACCGTTTCATATTGGCCACATTCAATGATCATACATCTAATTCAGAAATATTGATATTATGGAGATAGGCTTAGCAAGAGAGCATCAATTGTTATACTAGCATTATTGCAATGAAATCAATTCTTATATTTCAATTGAAATGTTATAAAAGATTTAATCGCATACTGTATCTAGACTTGGCTAAGTAATCAATTTAATCCAATGAATCTAAAACATCATGAAACTTAGACATTATCATGTTTAGTAAATAAAAGTCGTTGCCTTGACAATATAACTGGGACAATGTGGTTGGGCGGGGGCCCGGAAATGGTACGTTCAAAATAATTTGCATGTGTACTGTCCACCTGTTATTTTAGGTTTGGTGACTTAGAAATATGCCCAAAACTCCACCAAGCACTTATAATTGTAGACTGTCAAACCCTCTGTTAGAAAACAATAAACATTCAAATTACCTCGTATCTGCCTACTGTCCAGAAGACAAACGTGAAAGGAATGCAGAATGCAACGATGGCATGGGTGGACGGGAAGCCATACTCCGAGTCAAATGTGCGCTCGATTTTGGCGACGGGCGGAGAGGGAGGTCGGGGCCAGCGGATGATGTCCTTAGCAGACTGCCCCAGGTACATGGTGAAGGCCCAGACCACAATGACCCGGCGGCTGACGAAGTAGTCAATATTCCAAAACCAGAAGGGGAAGAAGGTGATATAGAAGAGTTCTCCTCCGAGCGAAGAGCCGAAACAGAACAGGTAGTACCAGATCTTGTTGTTGACCCTGTACGGCCGCCCTGCCTCCGACACGTGGTTGCCCCATTCTGCCTTGTCCCTTGGGTGGCTGAGATCAACATACCCGTTAGCCTGACTTACTTCTGCCTTTGGTTTTTCTGTGTAGCGTTTCCTTATGCCGTTTGTCGCCGAGTCAGACTTGTGACAGTTGTCACCACAGGCGCCCCCGTTTTCCTGGACTTCATCGGTGAATTCGATCCCGCACAGTTCTTGAAACTTGGCCACAACACTTGGGTCCTTCAGCGCCTGAAAGAAAGCTAACATTTTCTTTTCTACTTGGTGTTACCGTTCGCACTGTTCTTAAACTGTGAGAAACAGTGGCAGAACCCAAGTCCACGAGGCGGGAGGGGCTGACAATGCCTTCCTCGACACTTCGTATCGCCGGCAAAGTGACCTATGACATGTTGGAAAGATACACTATCTAGCAGTGGTATATTTCCTGACCAACCGTAGATAGCACAATGATTTTGCAGATATCGCAGAAAAAAAGAAGACAATGTTATATATCGTATACATAAGAAATAATCATTGTTAGAATTTCTGTAGATTTTCGAAAAAAGGCGGGATGATACTTATTAGTAATAATCTATGTCAAGTCCTTACACCCCTTGTTAAAAGTGGAACATACTCTTCCCATCAGCCCTGTAGGTCGCTGTTGCAGTGGTTGCCTGGTGTAATTTGGAAGCGAGATTTTCTGTCGACCCCTGGTAAAAATCCGTCTAAATCTCCACGTTATTCGTATCATCTGTGCAAGTCAGTGTTGAATTTGAATAGCAAAGAGTCAGAAGAGCAGAAAAATGCCAGAGCACGCAAGCTCAGCATCCAAATCGGGTTTCAAAGGCCATGGCCAGTACAAAGATCGTGAAAAGCCCGAGTACATCAGAACAAGTAACATCACTGCGGCCAAAGGTAAGACTTGATACTTTCAGCAATTCTTACGTTAGTTGTAGTAAGTAAAGCACTATGTCCATCCTTTTTAGGTATGAGAGGCTCTTGACGACTGTACAGTTCCACGATTTCTGTTTTTCGAAAGCCTGTTTTCACCACAGTAACGTTACACTGTCGTGACTCTGTGGAAGGATCTAGAAGCTTTTCGAGGCGATGTGCAAGATTTGCCGGCATCTAACGTTGTCATGTTGCTCACAAATAGATCTATTTGCTGAAAGACATACATATCGTATGTCGAATGATGGCATGATATTCTGCAGTTTGATTTTTCATAAGAAGCAGTACTAATATGCAATCAAATGTTCGTGTAGTGACAGTAGTGTGCCTGTACTGACAGTGACAGTTGCCTTTGGTCAGTTGTGCTTGCATGTGTTCGCAAGAGGGTGGGGGGCATGCATGTCGCTTCAGCATGGACCTACATGTAAGAAAACCAAGTGTAAGAAATTGAACAGATGAATTCTCAACGTTTCACATATCCTATAGTCTTTTCCGCATGCTCCAGCGACGTTAAATTATCAACATTATGTTGATCATTTTCACCATGTGTCATGATCACAGTAAAATTATGCTCAAGCTAATTATTTATAATAGAATTTTTTCATCTTTTGCAGCTGTGTCAGATGCTATCCGGACTAGCTTGGGACCAAAGGGAATGGACAAAATGGTAACGAGATGTTTTTATATTATAACAGTCTCTTACAAGTTACTTGTATTATTATGTCATAGACAAGCTATCAACTCATGGTCAGAAAGTTGCATCTTCCCATCATGTAAAAATGATAAATAAACCCCAATTTGGTACATTTACATGTAATAGCCTCTCCAGTCATTTGTAACCTAAAACTTTTAGCGAGGAAATTTGTCGTTTTTATAGTTATTAGAAGATGAAAATAGAAATAGATAATAGTCTAATCAATCCCAGTTCTTCACTAGTTGTTTTAAGTCTTAGTAGTAGTACTGTACTGATACCCCAGTGAACCAAATTCTTAAGACGTATATACTGAGAGTTCTTATAGTGTTGAAGGTTATTAAAGTCCTCAGCTAGATCCATGACAGTTACTGATGTGAAAACCTTCACTTGTGTAGATCCAGGCACCAAATGGAGACGTGACCATCACCAATGATGGAGCCACCATTCTCAAGCAGATGCAGGTTCTCCATCCATGTGCAAAGATGGTGAGTAGTGGGAGGTCAACTATTTTTACAGCAACAACTTACCATCAGCAAAACTTGTACTAATTTGTAGTAATGCAAGAGATGGTTACTATTTATACTGACCAGTGTCCAGTGGTAGCTTTCTGAGTTCTTAAGCAGAACAGAAAAGGACACACAAAAATTCTGAAGTTATGAACAGATAATATAGATTGGAATAGTTGTTAAAACTGAGAAGGTAGAAATATGACGCACCAACATCATACTTGCTTACTTTTCTAGCTTGTGGAGCTGTCCAAAGCCCAGGATGTAGAAGCTGGAGATGGGACCACATCAGTTACTATTATTGCCGGAAGTCTTCTGGATGCTGCAAGCAAGCTGTTGCAGAAAGGTGGGTAATGTGTGTCAGCTACGTGTATGCACACATGGGATAAACCCAGGGCTGTCTCCAGGACCCATACCTCCGTCCTGGGATGAAAATTTTCTTGTTGGGACAGACCAAAATTTGACCCCATCTGTCCAGACAATATCATGATATGAAACTGGTGAAAATGTATTTTTGTAGCCTTAGAAATAATAAGATAATGGTTAACAATGGAATCTGACAACATGGGCTCCCAAACAATGAGTGGGCCGGAAAAAATCAAAGCTGGAGACAGCCTTGGATAAACATCACATGCATCCATCCATCTGTTAGCGTATTAATTCATATAACAGTTGTCAGACTATTATACTTTTTTTATCTGCTGTTAACACATAATGGTGCTTGTGCAGTTGTTAATGTCTGTTGTTGTTGTCAGGTATCCACCCAACGACAATCTCCGAGGCATTCAAGAAAGCAGCGGCCAAGTCTGAGGAGATTTTGACTGAGACAGCCACTCCTGTGGACCTGGCCGACAGGGATTCTCTGGTCAAAAGTGCCTCCACATCTCTTAACTCCAAGGTAGGGGCTGTGTCCATGTATAACACTGAAGGTCACAGCACAAATTTAATGGATGACATCCTAAGCAGACTCCAAATTTACAAAATAACTGATAGCACGGAAAAAAGATGGGTTTAAAAACATGGTGCCAGAACTGTCAGAAGAGACAATAAACGTTGTAACAAGAATTGAAGCTATAGAATATGGTATCACAGCCAACAAGTATTTTATTCCTGAATTCAAGAAGTGACATTAGTGTGGCGGCCTTGTATCACTTTTCAAGCTGGCAACACATTACACACACAAATGCACCATACTAGTGTCACTTCTACAACTGCAGACCAAATTTCACATCTTAAACTACACTCAAGGCTACCTGACTAGTGTCACTTCTACAAGCACAATCAAAGCTACTGAAATGTTCGCTGTGGTTTTTTGTTCACATTTTTTGCGGTAATCAAGGCTACCATACAACATATTTCCTGGTAAGAACAGAAAAATACAATGGACTTGATAGTACCGACCAAGTTTCACTTCTAAAAGTACACTCACTACACTCATTAGTGTCACTTCTACAAGTACAATTAAGGCTACCATACAACATATTTCCTGGTAAGAACAGAAAGAGACTTGATACCTTTTTCTTCCCCAGGTTGTTTCCCAGTACTCATCTCTGTTGGCCCCCATGGCCGTGGATGCTGTGATGAGGGTCATCGACCCTGCCACTGCCAAGAATGTCGATCTTCACGACATAAAGATGATCAAGAAACTCGGGTGAGAAACAGTTCAGAGTTAACATGGGTAGGACGTTTGCTGTTAAGTGTGTTTTTTTTCTAGGAAAAAATAGCATGGGAGCATTCCAAGGCAGTGAAGCTGAGAGATGTTGTGGAGTTTTATTGAATTAAAATGTGAAGTTAAAATGGGGCATTCTAATGCTTCTTTGCAGGGAAGAGGATTTGTCAGACTGGTAGCAGCTTAAGACTGAGGCTACATGTAACCTAGTAGCATCCCTGGTCAATCTGAATTTTATGCTTGTCAAACTCAAGGAATCTGCATGGTTAGTGGTTAGAGGATGAGAGTGCAGCAGTCTTTTCCCGTCTTAAGAAAAAAAAATCACAATTGTGTCCCAAGGCACATTTTGCTTCGAGCTATTTCTATCATATGGTTAGGGTTGCTAAAGAAACAGGATGATAAGACAGCATGCAAGAAGTAAAGATATATTTGAGGGTGTTTAACTACATATGCACATGAAGTACGGGTAAGAGGTACAGTCAAACTTGGTCTCAGCAACCACTCAAGGGACCAAAACAAAATGGTTGTTGACTGGGGATGGTTGCTCTAGACAAGTCTATGTAGAATTGGACAGGACTGTTTTAATGCAGCTTTTGAATGGAGGTCGCTGGTGGTTGGTTGCCCTAGGCGGTTGACTGGCCAGGTTTGACTGTATCATATTGTCAACTTGTTACTGGATTCAGGGGTTTTTCCAGAAAAATTGAATAACAGGGAACACACACAGGCAAGGGAGCGAATTCTATTTATTTATAGGAGAATCGATTGCTGAGTGAAGGCTGTATGCTGGATATTAAGCTAAAATTTGAATTTGACAAGGGGGCGCTGAGCTGACACAAGAGGGCGCAGCGCCCCTCTTTCTTGATTTAGATGAACCCCCGGGAATAGAAGAGATTTGTGTTTTAATAACTTATATCCTTGGTCCCATTGTAACTTACCTGCCTAATGTTTGTGTTTTTTCCCCAGTGGTACCATCGAGGACTCTGAGCTGATTGACGGTGTAGTGTTTGACCAGAAGCATGCTGGGGCACCAGGCGCGCCGTCCAAGATGGAGAAGGCTAAGATTGGCCTCATCCAGTTCTGCCTCTCACCTCCCAAAACTGACGTAAGTAGGGACTTTCCATTACAAACACAGGGGTAACATTGCTTTCCATGACAAACACAGTGGTGAATTGGTTAACAGGTACCTACTGCTACATGTTTCAAAGTTCCTTCCCGTACCGATGGTGCATAGGGCGGCTCCTATCTCCGTTTCAGTAGCCCTTGGGCCACACAACTTTGTGCAAGTCACTACAGCAGGGGTCTAGTCCACTGGTAGTGGCATACTCTTTCCCAAATGCTAAGTGCTAAGCAGAGAAAGCAGCATGTACCATTTTTAGAGTCTTTGGTATGACCCGGCTGGGGATCGAACTCACGACCTACCGTTTGCAAGGCGAACACTCTACCCACTAGGCCATTGCGCCGGTCTATCTACATGCTACATGTTAAGCTTAGCTTAAATGGTATCATTATCTCAGTTAAAGTGGAGGTTTTGGTTTGTTTGTTTGTCTTGGTGAGTGTGCAAGTTGTTTGTGTCGGCCCGGCTGCGAGATGGTAGGGTGTGAGGCAGAAAATGGTGTAACTGGAGACTTGCAGGATGGAAGGCTGGTTTGACTCGGGTCCAAATTTGGTGCAACGAGCTTGGCCTAGATCAAAAGTCACTCAGGAAATTGCATAGACAGATTTAGCGAGAAATTAACTATGATGAATAAAATGAGAAATTCACAAAAGAATATTTCACACAGCAACGAGACCTTCAATTTATTGTTTGTTTTGGTTGAGTATCAGTTGCACCATTTTGCATTCGTCATCATCATTCAATGTTTTCTCCATCATTTTACATTGTAGATGGAGAACCAGGTGATCGTATCGGACTACACCCAGATGGACCGCGTTCTGCGGGAAGAGAGAGCCTACATTCTCAACCTGGTCAAGCAGATCAAAAAGGCTGGCTGCAACGTTCTCCTCATTCAGAAGTCCATCCTCAGGTTTGTACAGAACAGTTTGTTGTGATATGTTCTCTAAATAAGTACATACAGTGATATACTTTTGTTGTTGTTTGTTTCTGTGGAGATGTTTTTAAAAAATTCTTAAGATCACCACAAAACAAGGCTACTAAGCTACTCAGATATAATGGTTTATAAAAAAATGACAAATGTTTATTCACCATAGTCTTGAAGACTTTAAGGTTGTATCCATGAAAAAGCAATCACAAGGAAGTTTGTTCCATAACAATATAGTTTTAGAAGGTTTCCCCATGGAACATCTTCCTGAAATGTGGAATATAGAGACTGTTGTGCTGTTGTGTTATGTGTGTGTAAACTCCATAGAGCAAGTTTGACTTTGTGCCTCCTTATGTGTACAGAGATGCTGTGAACGACCTTGCTCTACACTTCCTGGCCAAGATGAAGATCATGGTTGTCAAGGACATCGAGAGGGAGGAGATCGAGTTTGTTTGCAAGGTGTGAAGATGTGTTATGTTATTGTCTAGTGGCACATAGGGCAACAAGTTTCCTTGCTATTTCACTTTCAGTAGCAGGTATATTTGTACAGGGTGTGGTTGTTAGCCTTTCCCCTTAAACATGATTGAGGCACTCCTCCTCAAACACGACACCCCTATTTTACGTCCCTTCCGAAAGACGGTTGCAGCCCCAACTGAGATGTCCTGACCCCAGGTTTGAACCATGGTCTCCCAGTTAGCAACTATTTGATACCAGGAGCTCAACTGTGAAGCTGCTACCAGTTGAGCTACAGGGACACCCCCATTTTGTTTTGTAGTGTGGTGTAATCAGTTTCTGATTGGACATTTGCTGCTACACATCTAATTTGATGAAGTGCTCCTGAAGTAACAAGTGCCGTTTGTCCCTGCAGAGCCTTGGCTGTCGGCCCATTGCCAGCATTGATCACTTCCAGCCGGACATGCTGGGACAGGCCGAGCTCGTGGAAGAACTCCAGGTCGGCTCAGGCAAAGTGGTCAAGGTAAGGAGAATTTACACTTACAGCAGTGGTACCTTGGAATGGACCCACCATATACATGGAGATGTCAATCAGAAAATTGTCAATGCACAAAAAAAGTTATCTTCTTTCTTGAGTCATCCCAGTGTTCTCGCCAGCGCCCGTCCTCCCGTCATTTGACGGGTTTTTGTCGCTCATGACGGACAAAATTTTTGCCCAACCCGTCATTTTTAATGGACAACAATCGGTGTGTAAAGATATTTAGACAGAGCTGAATTTTGCAAAAAACTCCAGAGGATCAGCGGAAGTTTACGACGAGGGCGATCTAGATCATTTCTAATGCCCGCCGGCGACAACCCCAGCAACACACAGAGAGCGCCGTGGTGGTTGCTAGTAATATTTGGTGGCCGCCGAAAACTCGGCGTCATGCGCCGCCCTCCCCACTACAGTTTTGGCAGGTCGCATCGGACTGACGTTTATTTCTGTTTTGTCCCTCTCGGTTCACCGTCAGTTATTGTCATCATCAAAGAAGCCTTAAAATTTAGAAATATTCCTATAGCTATCAGGCTTTCTGTAATCTGTGTAAACATTATTAAAGTTTCAGGCCGCGGCGGCTGAGTTACATGCGCTTTCTTCCCTCAAAAATGGTAAACAGGCGTCAGATATTCTATTCCACCAATCACAGCGCACGTCTCCGTCGCGTCATGAAAAACTGACCAACGACATGCGAGTCTCGCTACTCGCGAGATTTCAGCTAAGCGTGAATTTGCGAGATGTTAGGGAAATGGCGGGGATCGCAAGGATTGCACGACGAAGCGGCTGTTGGAAGGCTTGAATCGACAACTTTTGAACACATTCAGTGCAGTTACCGGAGAAATTAACCGTGGAAGACATGGGAGAAAACAAATGGACGTCTTTATGCCGAAATTATGGCGTTCTTTCTCAAAGTAGGGTGTCAAATTCCTCATTATGTTCAATAATTACAGGGAGCATACGGGACAAGTGTTGAAAAATTGTGTTTTATTTTTGCCGACTTATTCTGTGTGTATTTTTTGTAGGACGTAGATACGTAATAAAGTTTGGTTTGGCTAAATTTTATTTTCTTTGCCGATTGTATACAACATAGAAGTGTAGCTTGTGTGTGAACATTCGATCTTACCGTGATGACGGCACGCCTCCCCCCAAAATTAAGCCTGAAACCCTTGTGTAATTTTTCACCAAAAGAGATGTCATTAAACTAAGCTTATTCTACCAAGAAATTTGACCCTCAAAATGCAGGAAATAGCGTTTCAGAGGGTCTAGATTTGAAAATTTTCCGGGGGAGAATACCCCCGGACCCCCCTAGAATGGTCGCGCCGCCTTCGGCGCTCGATAGGTCCTTCCCTCGAACAAAATTGCAATGACGGGTAAAAATTTCAGGCTGGCGAGAACACTGAGTCATCCAATCCATTTTTTCTCCAAAAATGTTAGACAATTCATCTCCCATTGCATGTAGAAAAGAAGTCAAACCTTTCAACTAGCTTTGCAGAAATAGATTAACAATAGTTGTTATTCCACCCTTAATATATCTGTCTTTTTAATTTTTCTTGTGTATCATTGTTTTGCTTTGCAATTAGCCCTCAGACATGAATTGACAATAAAGTTATTACTTAGCGAAAGTCGGTGACCTCCAACAGGAGTATTGTTTCCTCTGTGTTTGTGTGTTCGCAGCTATAACTCTTTTGATGGATTTGTTTGAATTTTTTATTTGGTATGGCGGTAGTTGTTGAGGTCCTGATGATTCGCTGCGATTTTGGGCACTGTAGCAGTATCTTTAGTAGAACATGTAGTAATTTACTGATAATAGACAGACCAATAGCTGATCCTTGTTTTTCCTGACAGATCACAGGAGTACAGAACCCAGGCAGGACCGTGTCTGTGGTACTCAGGGGTTCCAATAAACTTGTTCTGGAGGAGGCAGACCGCTCCGTCCATGATGCACTCTGTGTGATTAGATGCCTGGTCAAGAAGAGGTGAGGCCATCTTTTGTTTTCAGAGTTGACAATGAAGGCTGCAATAGCATAGTAGTTATTATCAGTAGCATTGCTATAAAGAGTTTCACGGTATGAGGGGAAAGATGTTTGCTCTGTTTTAGGTTAGTGAAGACTTTATCCATCAGTGGTGTGCTGAAACAATGATACATGTACTAAGGTAATGAAAGACATAGTGCATGTTCATGATGTGATAAGTTCACAATGAGAGATCAATGTGAAAACTGTACATAAAGCCACCGAAAAGATTAATTTATCAAACTACAGTAGCTGCACTGAAGATAGCAATGTACTAGCCCATATGATTGACCTTTTCTACTAAGATTGTGTCATTTACAGGGAACTTTAAGTTTAACTGGCATTGAGGTTGACCACTTTTTTGGCTATCAGCTAAACTCTGTTATTTTGATCCAGAGCTTTGATAGCCGGTGGAGGAGCCCCGGAGATTGAGCTGTCTGTACGCCTCAGTGCGTACTCCCGCACCCTGTCAGGCATGGAGGCGTACTGCATCAGGGCCTTCGCAGAAGCACTGGAGGTCATCCCGTACACACTAGCGGAGAACGCAGGCCTGAACCCCATCGCTACAGTCACAGAGCTGAGGAACCACCATGCAGAGGGGATGAAAACTGCAGGCATCAATGTTAGAAAGGTGAGTCATGGTCTTCGCTCTCAGTTTCAGTTTTGAAAAAAGGTGTTTAAATAGTGGAGTTTCCTTCTGCTTATGGTTATGGACTGCACCAAATTGCTAGGAAATTGCGTCAACTTACCAAATTTTCACTAATTTTTCCTTGCAGTCACACTGATATGCGATGCACAGCTAAAATACATGGCCTTTACAAACAAAATGGCCATACCCAGAATGTTACGTTTTCAGTTTCGGCTCCAGTCAGACACAAGATAACTTTATTGGTAGCTTTACTCAGTGTTGCCACTCAATTAAAAAGCAAATGTACAGCAATTCAAAATCAAATTCATCAAAAAGAATTTGTTGTGGTTGCGCCATTTTTCCACCACTTTGCTAAGATGCCTTTCGCAACTTGTCGCAGTCCGCTTTAAGTAGGAAATCATTTTGATGAAGTAATATTATTGTTACAGTGAATTAGTCATGAAGACAAATGATTGTATTCCTACAGGGCTGCATCACCAACATCCTGGAGGAGAATGTTATCCAACCGTTGCTGGTGTCTGTCAGCGCAGTGAAGCTAGCAGCAGAAACCGTTACTCAGATTCTCAAAATTGATGACATTGTGAGTAGAACCTCCTTTTTTCAGTCGCATTCTTTCTATTAAGGTTCTCCATATTCTTGGCATGTCTTAAGCATAGGAACACCTTTAAGGTTGCAGTTATATGGTCAAGACTTTTATTGTACAGTCAAACCTGTATTAGCGGTCACCTTTGCATAGCGGCCACCTGCCCATAGTGGTCACTTTTTGTCGGTCCCTTGGATTTTTCCCATTGACATAAGCATTAAGAATTAGGCTATAGCGGCCACCTGTCCAACGCGGTCGCGGCCAGACGATTTTCGGTCCCGCGAGTACAGTAACACTGCCGATAACGGTCAATGTGCGCCGGTGAAAGCTGCGTCGCCACCGCACGCCAGGTTCAAAATCTTCATTTTTTCACGCAGTTATCAAGTTTATGTGAACTCAACTTGACAGGATAATAATAAAGAAAACAAGAATGTTTCAATGTCGGCCCAATATTTCCGTTTTCCCCGGGAATTCATCGGAAAATGTGCCCAAACACGATTTTCAAAATGGCGGAGCAGTATAAAGGTCATCGGAAGACACCACTGTTGCGGAGGTATAGTGTGTTAAATTTATTTTGCTGCAAACTATCACTGAGGATAATTACTTAACCAAAAGCTTCAAACTAGATATAAATAACATTACTATGATGTAAACTTTGGGCTGTTGCAATTTTCTGAAAAGAAAAAAGCCCTCAACGGAGCGACCTTCCTCTCATTACCCTATTAGCATAATGGTAGAGGCCGATCATGACAAGCAAACAACAACAGACTAAGGAAAATTGTCGCCACGATTTTATGTTTGAAAACGGTCGAAAACGAACAGTAAGTGGCAACTGAGCAACATATATTCTGTTCTTAACTAACTAGGTGGCATTTTGCTGCGAAGGACTTTGTTTCATATGATTAAAACTCGTTGGTGACGCGTGTGCAATTTCTAAAATGTGCCTCACCTATGTAATGTTTACATGTGTACTGTACGGTGAATAAATGTATCTCAGTGGGTACTGAAAATATGTGTCACTCGTGGTCAATTAATCAACATTTTCTCCATAGCGGCCACCTGTCCTTAGCGGCCAGTTTTGGCCAGTCCCTTGAGTGACCGCTATAGACAGGTTTGACTGTATGTCAGTTGACTTATACATTTGCAACAAGGCAACATAATCTTCAACATGTTGAAGGCGGCTGCCATAACTGAAAGAAGAACAAATCAATTGAAAACTATTGGAAATTTTAAACTATAATCCAACACAAGGAGTTGAACTAACCATAAATTTTCGGCTGGACACTCCAACCTTCGTCAGATGTTCGATCCACTGCGTTGAACGCCGGGAAGTCGGAGACGTGATGACGTCAGCAGTGAATCGAAAGCAGCGGGCAGACGGAATCTTCCACCCTCACGGTTCAGGGAGGGGTGATGAGCCCTGATGTAAATCGCCTCCTTCACGCCCCTCACAAACCAGTCCTGTTCCTTATCTAAAATCTGCACCTTATCAAGTATCAGCTTTTGCTACTTTCGATTCACTGCTGACGTCATCACGTCTCCGACTTCCCGGCGTTCAACGCAGTGGATCGAACATCTGACGAAGGTTGGAGTGTTCAGCCAAAAATTTATGGTTAGTTCAACTCCTTGTGTTGGATTATAGTTTAAAATTTCCAATATGTACTCTACCAACACAGATGAGCTTTCATGGCAATTGAAAACTGTCTTTTTTATTTCAGGTCAACACTCGCTAGTACAAGAACTGTTAAAGGAGCGACTTCCGCAGTCGACTGGGAGATGATTTGCATGTTGACATCTACACTTAATAGCAATCTGAATTTGTTTCTTTATTCAATTCTTGATTCATATCTACCATTGGAAAGCACATGTTGTCCTTGTTATATTATGGCCATGTCATCAAAAAGGAGCTTAACATAAACCGAAAAACTTGCAGTACCGGCACCGTAGTTCATAAGTGTAAATGAGACCTACACTTATATATACATGCAGCAAACCATATATTGTGTGTGTGAGTGGAACTTTGAAAATAAATTAATATCCTTTGTTGTGTCATGAAAATTGTTTGTTGTTACTGTTTTCTCAATACGACAATCAAAATGATCAAATGTTATACACAAAGAATTTTGCTAAGATACAAAAGTAGGTAGCTATGCCTTCTGCTGTTGCCAAAACTGACTTCTTCACTGCATACTCTAGCTCTTAGCTGGGATGAGTTTCTATCTTGAAATGCTCTATCAAGTAGACAGTCAGTGTCCTCAGTCTTTGCCAATTGATTTTGACTTTACATACAGCAAATCATAACTGCGAGCAGGGCTTGGTTCAGCAACTTGTCACTTTCAAACTTGAGGTTCTTTCTAGCTCAAATGCGCAGCGATCATGACCACACTGGTTTCGAGGCTGAGACTGGTAGATGTCCTGTTCAGTCTTCTCTTCATGTTACTTGCTGGCAAAGCCCATTATTTCATTCTGTAAAAGATTAACATCAAGTTAGACACATTACATACCAGTTTCGAACACAGGACATTACAATTTTAAGAGTGCTACAGACAACAAGTCATTCCCGATAGTTATGATAATACAAATTTTAAAAGCAGCTAATAGAAAGCATTCAACAAAACACTGAACTATCATAGCATACTGGAAGTAAGATGAAAATGTGCATTAGAAGTGCCAAAGCAAAGTTAAACTGTACTTTCCAACACAAAAATTGTACTTAATAAAATTTATGGCTGTCCAACTCAAGTCTTTGTCAAGGAATGAGCAATCCACCACTTCTGTGATGTCACATTAGGCAGATAGAACATGTAAAAGTTTATACATGTATTGAAGACGAGTCGGACAGTCCGAAATTTGGGTAAACTAATGATTGTTAGAAAATACAGCCGCAGAATGATTTCTGCCAACACACCTTGAGAGGTTTGATGGCGTTGGTGAACTGTAGCCCTACACTCCTGAGCAGCACCAGAGCTGGGTTATCTGAGGAGTACAGTCTGTGGAGACCTTCAATGGCAGCCATCATGGGAATAACAGCCTGCTGTCTCTTGGTCTCGTACTCCAACAGTCTATCTACACTGCCTGGAGAAAAGATGGGGATTAATATTCTGATGCTAAGAGACTACTTAACACAAACACTGCTGAGGCAAACTTAGGCTACGCCTTTCCATAATATACTTAATTTTTATTTGTAAAGTCATGCCTGAAGGCTGATTGTAAGATAACACAGAAATACGTGTATGATAGCGTAAAAGGTAATAAATATCTGGAGCGATCTGATGTTTCTACAACAAACGATACTGGGGCATTGACAATGGAGGTTTTTCCCTTGAAGGTTTCAGCTCCCCTTGTCTGGTCTGTGATCGCCCCCAAATTAAGGTCTATACGTTAATGAAAATTTTACGTTAACTAATGAATAGTCACACGTTTTTGATGATAAGTGAATTTTGTGATATTTAGTAGAAATGTTTCTTGGAGGTCTTCTAGATGGTGGAAGCTCTGGTACATTCGAAAAGCCTGTTTCTTTCAGTCTCACAATGAGTGCATTTACAACTAAAATGTATACAAATATAAGGAAGTGGAGAAAGCTGCTTGCTGACCTATGTCTTCTCCTGAAGCCTCTGCATCTGACACCACCTGCCTCAGACAGGAGACATCACCAAACCCAAGATTCACACCCTGGCCAGCCATAGGGTGGACTCGATGGGCTGCATCCCTATAAAATAGTCACAGACAATCTTGAAAAAAGAATGTAATGTATCTTGCGAACTACCTATAGCGAAACAAACATAAAACAGCAACAGAACTGATTCCTTCAGGTTCATTCAATCACCTCCTTGATTCAATCAAGTAACAAAATCTGCTGTTTCTTTCAGTGGTGGATATTTTATCCTCTTTGAGCGATTTGAACAAAACTGCTCCTGCACTCCCCAAACAAGCTGCTAGGGGAGCCAAACCTACACCATTTTTTCTTTACATCAAAAGCTATCTGCCACCAAAAATCAGGACCATAGCATGTCCAGGACAAAATTTTGCTGCAGGACCAAAGAAAGCTGCCAGGAGGCCTGTGACCAGCCTTGACCTTTGTCTTCTCAAGACCTACCCGCATGTCAAATATCATCACAATCCATCCAGACCTTCTTAGTTATGCTGACCACAAATATCTTGAATTACAAACAAGCCAGACGTACACACACAGACAGACACACTAAAACCCATACATTGATTTGTCATGTCAGGTGATAACCTCCAACAAAATGTAGCAGTGACCTACCCAATGATGGCCATCCTGTGCTTGACATACTGTGTGGCATGACCGAGACCGAGAGGGAACATGGCCCTGCTGTCCTCATCCACATCTGACACACTAGGGGGCAGCTGTCTAGCAGACGTTCCACCTGAGCAGAAACAGAAATATTCCTATTTTCTCAAATATTGCAAATAACTTATACAGTGAGTTACCAAACATAATCACTGGTACAACCTCCTGTTTGAACACAATCAATTCTAGCTGTTTGAAATAGCACCAGGCTACTTGGACAGCCCTGGCAGTGCATGCTGAATAGCCGAACTGATAAATACGAAGTAAAAATCACATAATACATTCCCCAACAGGATTTTAAATGCATCCCGTTTAATTGGTGGGAAACAAAACCCCTGAAATGTCCGTACATGTATTTGCCCTTCACAAAAAGAAGAGGTCAACCTCACTGAACAGCCTAGTCTGAAACTCACCAGGGGAAATTGTGGACAGGATAGACTGAACTGTCTGTACAGCAGAGTCTACAGCAGCCTCTCTTTTATAGTCCTGCCACTGGGGAAAGACAGAGACGATTTTGAATTACATTTAGTTCCTATTCATTGTTTTTCAGTCAATTGATAGTACATGAAATAGGTGTAGATGAGCTTAAGTATTGCTACTCACAAATGCACTGTTGACGGCCTCCACAAACTCCTCTGCTTGCATCTGTAGAAGCATCTCTGCATCTTCAGCGTTTGTAGACCACACTAGGTTACTGTGGGTCTCACTCAACTGTGAACAAAAATCATACACTTGGATAGGATGCTGCAACCCTGATATATAGTAAATAGAATTTTAGTAGCCTCAATAAATGGACTAGCCTGGGTGCCATCCTATTACTACCGGGGCCCCTACACTCGCTACCCAGGGTATTGAATGCAGGAGCCCCAGAAGTAATCTCAGATGGCACCCAGGCTATAAATGGACAGAAGGACATGTTCAAAAATATTACCAAAGTTTGCTTCAAGGGTACTTTTTAAAATCCTACACAACTCAAAAGAGACAATCATAAATACATTAAAAAAAGAGTGACTGAAAATCAAGATTACTTCAGTACAGATGTCTTTAATGAGGTCAAAGTATACTGTAAGAAACATGTCCTACCGGTAACATGGCGATCGGGCCAGTGGGTAGAAATCTCTGCCAGGCAACATTGTTCACTGTTGGCTGCATAGAACAAGAACAGTCAGTGAATGAACAGAAATCACATGTATACAAATACATACATAGTGGCAAATGATACACAATTCTCCATTTGAAGGGTGACAGACTACTTCACTTTTACTTCTGTCTGAAGAAAAATAAGGAGTACTTACCTCGGAGAGTTTGAGAGTAGCCACAACCCCAGCCTGGCTGTAGCTCCAGGACATCTGTCGTATGTTGGCCGTCTGTCTCAGCAGAGATTTGGGACCATCTGCTCCAATCTGTCAAGTATCAGTACAGAAGAAGAAAAAAATGACAAACTAAAACCCCATAAAAGTCTAGGTACATTGCACTTAACTTGCAGAAAGCAATTTCTTCTTCTGTGACTAAATGCTACTGTAACATTGCTACTGTGCATCAAAGCAAATCACACCATGCAAGAAGGCTGTTGTTGTGTATTGCTTCAGTTCAATCGTTATATCTCTATGCTAAGTCAACATGATTCTAAATAACCCATGTTACATTTTGTACAGCTTTAAAAGAATTAGAAGGCATTAGGGGCTTGTGAAGTAGCTTGTCAGAACATAAGAATAACTTATAAGTGAGAGTGCAGAAGTGATATACTTTCACTTGGATTGTGCTATATCGCACCTCTATTCAAACTGTTTTAGGGAGACTAGATTTATGCAACATGTGACTTAAAAAGTCTGGTTTGTGTCACATATCTATACAAGTGACAATGTAGATATCTGCCGGCCAGAAGACGTACCAGAAGCCTCGTATCGAGCGCTCTTCCATCCTCCAGTATCACCCTGGCCCACGGACTCTCCTCACCATCAGCAGCCTTGGATGGCAGTTTGTAACCCTTGACCTTTGTGTCAAACATGACGTCAACGAGACCCTGCATGCCATCCAGCTGCTGCATGAGGCCGGACAAGATGATGTCATTCTCCACGATGTGTGCAATGTCTTCATTCAGGTCATCTCTGTCAAAGGTGATCATGGCATCGGAGCAGGCATCCCACACCTGAGGGTAGGAAGGTAGAGCAGTCATCCTCAATTCAGGTGAAGCATATTGCTTTGTCAAGTAGCTAGCAGTAGTATAATGCGGCTTTGATAAGGCTTGCATATTTAAGCCAAGCACACCTGGTCACCCCTACTCTTCTTGATACCGTAAGTGTGTTGGGTTCTCTTACGTACGCGTGCAGAGGTTTGACATTTGAGGTTCACACCTGAAGCTCCCTCATGCACAGGGCCGTCAGCTTTACATCACCATCCAAAGTGATGAATGCAATCCCAATACAACATGTCCAAGCTGGAGCCATATTGTAAGGGATTGCATTCGTCATTTCATATGGTGACATAAAAAGGGAGACGTAGCAAGTATGGATTAAGAACTTGATATAGCCAAGTTCCAAATCATTGGCATCAATATAACTTATCAGATATCAAATAAGATATGAAATTATAATTGAAAAATACTGAATTGATGTTGATTTCAACTACAATTTAGCTGGTCTTTTTGCTAATTTAACAATTCATCTTTTTCATTTGTTTCTCCTTACTCTTATCAATTTAGCTTTAACCTCCTTGGCCTTGCACACCATATCCAAGTTCCATCTTGTTCCAGTGCTAAATATCTATGGAATTAAATCTGAAGATTTGCTGTAGTTACCTGCATCCGTTTATAGGGCCGTACTCTCATTTTATTGATGTGATCCCATGCTCCAATGTCTGAAAAGTCATGAGAAAATGATTATGTATCAATTCATTTGTTCAGACTCATGTACATGTAGTGACTAGTGGCACACAGGGCAGCACCGGTAAGTTTCCTTGCTTTTTCAGTAGCAGGGCATATTTTCATATGGAGAGTTGCTAGCCCTTCCCTTTTTGACGAGGTCAATGCACCTCCTCAAACACAGGACTGTCCATCTTACGTCCCTTCCGAAAGACGGTGCAGCCCCAACTGAGATGTCCTGAGCCCAGGACTTGAACCATGGTCTCACAGTAGGATCTGATTGGAACCAGGAGCTCAACTGTAACTTAGTTGGCTTCTATCAGCTGAGCTTTACTAGCACTACCTGATGAGGAATACAATGCTACAAAGTTCTAATTCTAAGTTCATAGAAAAATATGAGAAAAGCTGATTTAGCTAGTCGACCTTGCAGCAGCTGCACAGTTCCAGGTGTGAGTGAACAGACCCTGCTGCTGAAGCTGTCTGGCACCTGTGTAAGTACCCTCCTGGGTCCTCCATCCAGCATCAGGATCTTCCTCCCCAACAGGACTGGGTCACTGCCTACAGAGGGGGGCAAAACACTTCTTTCTCAAGAATTTGAAGATCTCACCAAGAGATTTGGTTAAATATTTTAACCTCCTTGATCTCACAACTCTGTGTAATATTTAGAGTTTCTCATATGTCTTGTTTAATTGCAGTTCACATGAGCGATTGATGTTTTGTTAGATTACCTAATTGATATTTAGATTAGCAGATCAAATTATTAATTAACATGTAAATTAAACTTTTGCGTTCCATCTGACTTTTTGCCTGCCACCACATCACCGTGACATCATCGCGATTGCTATAATTTGCTCAAATAAAGTTTTGACAAACATTACATGTGTCCACAAAACTGATCACTTCCTATCACTCTACAGTAAACATGACTGGCATATGTAACTGTGAAAACCAGACAAAATGCCTCCCCATAAATTAGTAGCCTCTTCCATAATTTGCCACATGACCTGATTAATGACCAGCTACCAACTCTATCCTGTACTTCCTGCCGCTCTGCCAAGTCTGACCTTTGCAGTCATCTTCCCACTCACTTCCTGTCAGTCTTCTGTCAGTGCTTAAAACAACGAACACCGAAAACACAGACTCCAGAAATGACACTAACAACAGATTAACAACATTTAATGAGATTGCCATCAAATAACGACAAATCGTAAATGTAAGCCACTTGCATACTCACCCAGTGCTAGAGCCATCGCAGCTCCCACCATACCCCCTCCCGACACAATGATATCATAGAAGTCTTGTGGAACATCTTCCCATGTTTCTTCTGGAGGGGGAGGGGCAGATGTCTGTTGTGGTTCCCCTACACCAGAGGACAGTGTGCGAATTGCCAATCTCCTAGTGCCTGGACGTAAATGCGTGCTTCTCATAAGAGCTCGTGCTGTACAAAACAGGGCCGACATCGTAACGCTATTGTCTTGAAAGACCTATGTTTTGTTCCGACCCCGCAACACCTGATCTTTCTCTTTCAAAATAGGTCAAAGGTTAAATTTCTTTAGCTGGCCGATGTGATTAGTACCTGTACAAATCTATATATGATCTAACATTACTAATAATCTATCAATAGATATGTGTATAAAAGCAAAAATATAATGTTGTAATAATTCATTTTTGGATGATAAATTTTTCAAAATAATTTTTAGATTTTGATAATTTAAACAGGCAATTTATAGATCTTTAATGAACAGCTGCTGCGCAAAGCATGGCGGGATAGAAATCAACCGTGGTTTATTCATTCCAAGGAGACGCGTAAATAGTGAAAGCGGCGATCATGGCAACCGGCCACGGGATGGCAGTTTTGACCAATTCTTGCGTCAAAAACCCAAGAATGCCAGGATCTCGACTGGCGGCAAGCTTCAGCGAGAGACTGGACACGACCAAGATCAAGAAGGGACGACAGAGTCAGAAGAGATCGCCCGGGAGAAGGACGGAAAGTGTCGACGAGTTTCTTCGATCAGACGACGAGGAACCGACTGCCACTGCTACTTCTGTCCGAGATGTCTGGCTCCAGCCAGAAGAAAGGGAACCAGAAGCGGCAGGGGATTATACAGGTGAACCACAGGTAGACGAGGACGATAGATACCAAAGCGTTGACCCGATTGGTGCCCTTGCCAACGACATGTCCAACATGTCTACCGATGATTTCTATGAAAAGATGCAGGAGCTCAAGAGAGAACACCAGAAAACGTTGACCATGGTGCACGGTCTGTATGAAGAAATCCGCGAAGCAGAGGAGAGACGAAGCCACAGGGAAGTAAGCCCGGGTGTCATGGAGAGCGAGGACACGGACGAGCTGTTCAGAGATCTGGACGACTTGAGAAGTAGCTTCAGGGCATCCGGGAGTGCGGACAAGATAAGGGATATGACAGCGGCCAAGCCACCTCTGCCCACCACCAGCAGCAGACCGCCCTCAATGTCCAGCAGCAAGTTTGCCTGGTCAGCGAAAAGAGATCACGACATCGATCTCAACTACTTGAAAAGGGCGCGAAGTCTGAGCGAGCAGGACTTGAGGAGGGTGGGGTCGGACAGCTATGCCACTAGCGATGACGACGGTGGTGGCTATGAGTATGAACTTGACGGTAGGTCCTCACCCTGGCGGCAAACAACCCCAGGACCCACACCGATGAATCGTATAGACAACATGTGGGACAACTTCTCTGTGGACGACTATGCGCCCTACAGGGGGAGGTCAGCGTCAAGAGCTTCACGAACGAGCACCTCAACAAAGAAAAGCAAGGAGTGGTCACCTAAGATCACAATCCCTGAACCTTTTGAAATGACCTTACGCGAGGCCAGCAAACCAAAGAAAAAGACGTCCGCTATGATAGCCCTTCAAGAGCACTTGATCACTAAGCAACATCGAGAAGAGGCAGAGCTACAGAAGAAGTTTAAGGCCTCCCCGGCACCAGCGCATGTTTACGTCCCCATGTTTGATGACATAATGAGGGAACAGGAAGAGAAGAGGCAACAGATCAGACAATACAGCAAAGAAATTCTCAAGTCCATGGAGAAACCTTTCAGCTTCTATAAGAGGGAGGCGGAGAAGAAGAAGGAAAGACTTGAACGGGCACAGTTCATGATGAAGACAAGCCCCAAGAAGAAGAAGGTAAAACAGTTCAAAGCCAAGCCGGTGCCTAGATCCCTGCATGACCCAGCAGCGGCAGATAGAATCCTGGAGGATGAGGAATACAGGGCCATCAAGAAGAAGATGAGAGCAGAGGAACTCATGAGGTCAGCTTCCCTTCCTCCAAGCATGCAGGCAAGAGAGAATGCTAAAATGTATAGTAAAAATGCAATGTCGCAGGACAGGTTTTACAGCCAAAGGCCCAGGAGTGCCGGATACTCATTCAAACCCAGGATAAGGCACTCGGTACCCGACTTTGACCACATACACAAAAAACTTCAATGGGAGCTCGGACAAAAGAGGAGAGCGAAGGAGGCCACCGTGGTAGAACCGTTTAACCTCCGCACGTCTCGCATTCCCTCAAAGGCTCACAAAATCTACGAGGACATAGAGAGGGACCAGGAGAGCCTGAGGGAGAACAGGTGGCCGTTCAAAGCGCCCAGATCACGTCCCCTCTCCTCTCCTGGTCGGTTATCCACGTCCATGGATTCCATTCCGGCTGCCACGACGGAGTCTACGCGCAAGAGGACCCAGGCAGTGCGAGCATCCCTGATGGAGAGAGAGATGGAGGAGCAGGAGGCGATGATGAGGGAGAGGCAGAAACGACTGAAGGAGAAGGAGATCAGAAAGTCTCTGGCTGCCAAGGCAAGGGCCAATGACCAGTCTATGGCCCTCAGTGAAGTGAATGATGACAAGCTGAAAGAATTCAGGTATATATGTACCACAGATATAGTTATTGTCGGGTAGCTTGGCTTTTAGCTAGCAATTGCAAGGTGTCTAATCTGGACACCATACAAGAAAACAAAGAAATTAGACGCCGGGCTCCTTTTGCAGAGGACACCCAGAGGACACCCTATTTCCCTGGTAATTAAAATTTGCATAATTATTCATGTACATGTGTTCCTCCCACACACACTGCTACTGTTGTTTTTTCCTCATACCAGACACTGGAACAGCGTGGAAATTAATTGACATGCAAAGGTACCAGGTAATTGTTAATCCACAGAGCCCATTGGTGGAAGCCTGCCCCCCCCCCCTTTGGATGCCCTGTTTATGAATCTTAGGTAAAAGCAAAAGCCTGTTTATTGTCTTATATATAATTTTCATTCCTTTTCTGAATGTGTACTTAGATACCAGCTGTGATGAAAAAATGATTTACCAACATCTAATTATGTTCAACAGAGATCAAGAGAGAGCCCGCCAGCTGGACTACAAGAGGTCGCTGAATGAAATGATGGCAAGGGTGGAAAACAGGCCGTATATGTTTGAGAGGCAATCACAGGTAAGCAGTTGTTTCTATAAAAAAAAGTTAACGGTTCTTGATGGCAAATGTGCAGGTCTTGGCACATTGGCACACCAAATCCGTGTGTGTTTTTTTGCACACTTTTTTGACAGATTAGCCAAGAGGCTCGGTGGGCGTCACACCACCAACAAGTTAGGAAAGTCGTGTAAAGTGCCTTTACCAAGGGTAACAACTTCGGGACATGTCAGAGTATTGAACCCGGGACCTATTGGTTCTGAGCCCAACGCTGTAACCGTTATGCTACACCAATGCCACTTAGACTAGAGTAAGAAGGTGACACTATGTTTGGTAGATGTTTCTAGAAAGTAAAAGTACAGCTTCAATGTTTATCATTTTATGGCTTTAAGCATATGATGAGCTTGCATCTCAAGGAAAATGGTATTTCTTTTTGAGTTACCTCTTCTGCCAGATTCCTGCAGCTTACTAGATCACATGCACTATACACTTGCCTATTTGTTTACCAGATCAACGCGAAGAAGGCTGCTGAGAAGAAATACCAGGAGGCCCTACGCAGTGCTGGAGTGGACGAGGTCTTTGTAGCTGAAAGAAACAGCAGGTCCAGGTCCACCAGCTACAACCTGAGCGACAGTGACAGTGACGAGGGGTCGTTCCAAAATACCAAGGGCAGGAGTCCCTCTATAAGTGAGGAGTCAGACTTGGAGATGTAGCTTACTGTAAATACATTTAGTTTCGCAGTGATGTAATTTTGCTGTAGGAAGAAAATGGAATGTTCGCAGTGGTTTTTAGTTTGCAGTTGAAACAAGGTTGTAGGCAGGCAGAAGAAGCATTTTCACATTGAAGCAGTTACCGCAAACATAAAACCACAGCTAACTTAAATGCATTTACAGTAGCCAGATATGGTCAGCAACTGTTTTAGCAAGAACACATTCCTGAATGTTCATGTGCCTTAGAAAAAGTACCTGTACTACTACTGCTGCTTGCGTAGTGTTTTTGTAGTTAATGGTAGTTTAACAAGGAAAAGTAAAATCACATGAAAAGTTTTAAAAGATGTGTTTTTTTTAGGTGTGGAAAGGCAGTTGCAATGAGCTTGTATAATTGCTGCTATTCATGAATTATAAATGAAGACTGAATGTTACGAATGTAAATATGAACTGAACTTTACAATGCTATTCATAAATGTAAATATCAGATGATGAACGGTATTGTCTGTTTCACCCGTGCCTTGACTCCAGACGTTTTGTTTCCATGTGTTTGTAGTCTCTAGCACACCTGGATGATCCCTAGTAGTAGTAAAAACCAACTCAATTTTGTTGTTACTTTGGTCATGGCAACAGCTTTCAACTATAGCTATGTAACGAAAGATAACAATTAAAAGCTTTTACCATGCTTTTTGATTTGTAGAGGAGACATTGCAGACTTGCAAATTGGTATGGAGAAAGGTTAGGACTATTGTTGCCATATGATTTAGAGACCGCAGCATTTTGGTAATGGCTGGTTGGGACAGGGTATTTTGTCTGTCTGTGATCTTAACTTTTCTGTATTGTTACTGGTATGTGAAGTGCCCTCAATTGTGAATCAGAATTTTATAGACCAGGTGTTTTATTTAGAGATATAGTGTTTCCTTTGTATAAATCCATTACTAGTCACCATCCTAATTACTCAAAGAGTAACACTCAAAACAGAAACATTCCATTGCCAGTATGTTACTTACTGTAGTCGTCTCCTAGTCTTGAAAGACACACTTTTCTGCAAGCCGTTATTGGATACCAGAAGTGCCCGCATAAAGTTCAAAGCCATCGTTTTTCTCTGTGTATGTTGATGTCGTAATACTAAGTATATTTTTCTTGAAACAATGACTAAAAAAATGTTCATATATAATAATTGGTGTTGGATCTTTTTTCAAGTAGCAACAATATTCAACATAACTTTAAATCTGTTTATTTCAGTTTGTGAAGCTTCTGACAAGTGACTTATGTACACATCACCTATTGCTTTACAGTGACATACAAGCAGACAAGAAAGTGTTATTGTTTTGTTATTCGTTCCTAGGCAGGGTATTCTTACCCCTTGGCAGTAGCAACCTACCCCACAGACAACTGATCACTTATATCAAGTACTGATATGGCCATGTTGTTAGCTGGACATGGCATTTTGGCTACCGGTACCACAAGCACTTTCACACTGAAAGCTTTATGATAGCATATTATATACTTGATAGAATTGAGATTTCAAAATAATAGAAAAAAAGCTTGCTTCAATTACATTAATGTACACTGTGCATAATATGTATATCACAATAAAACATGATTTATATACATTGGAACCACAGCACAATTCAGCATCTCCTTCAGAGGAGGGTATTGCAACTTGTCCCCTGTTCACAGTTGCTAACAATACCATTAGCTGGCACTGACACTGTTTCACAGGCTTTCATTGTTTAAACATCAGTTATATTCATAAGCTTAGGGGAGGCAACAAGTATTGATTCAGAAGTGTACCTACTGTAAGGTACATCAAGCAGTTTACTAGACTGAAAAAACAAAACAGATTCATCAATCTAATTTTCTTACCTTCAAACATGGAAGATATACAGATTGACGTAACAATGTATTGTATTGTCAATGAAGGTAAGACATCCAGGTAATTGGATACTAAATACAAAAGTTACTCAAGCATCTGGATAAGTTTACAAATGGTCAGATGTTTCAGACACCATCCGCTGGCTTTCATCAGTGACTGAACAGAATCTGATGTCTAACAGGTGTTTAACCAAAACTAATGATTTGATGTACAGCAACTGTATCATCTAGAGAATACAGTACAGAACAGATAGCCAACAAGCTGTGACACCCAGTTAAAAGAGAAGCATGCAACAGACTGTAGGATTGCACAATATCTGACACAGCTCCAACTCAGGCTACAAATAATGATGTTACAGGATGTCATCCTCTTTGTGTCACAGAAACATGAAAAAAATCATG
Organism: Branchiostoma lanceolatum; assembly: GCF_035083965.1. Classification (NCBI taxonomy): domain Eukaryota; kingdom Metazoa; phylum Chordata; class Leptocardii; order Amphioxiformes; family Branchiostomatidae; genus Branchiostoma; species Branchiostoma lanceolatum. The sequence continues at coordinate 9,448,812 of NC_089725.1, forward strand.
ACAACAAAAAGAAGTTACCATACAACATCCTTCATAAAAACATACTGATGAAGGCCATGGTAGTAGTAGCAATCCACTGCTATGCTAGTACTCTCCAAGCAGACCTTGGTGGGGAAGATTGTGACCCTTTTATCATATGCCGTTTCTGTCCGCTCTCCGACAGAACACAGGGCACAGGATAAAAAGGTCACAATCTTCCCCACCAACCTCTGCTTGGAGAGTACCATGGTAGTACCTTGCATACAATTGTTTTATCACGTTCTTACTGTTGACAAATTCTTTCCAATGAAACCTACAATGTCATTTACATTTTCTGAAAAAAAGTAACTCTCGGGCAATCAGTATATAATAAACAACAGTGACACACTATTTTTGTTTACAGAGTCTAAATTAGCAATACTAAAATTGGTCCTATGTTTGAACACTTGGTGATTGTTTCAATGGTTGCCGAAAATATGCAAATTTCATGCAGATAATATGCAGCAGTTATGCACACAAGAATTTGGAACAAATATGTATAAGATCCAAAGGTACAAAATGCAATGTCACAGCACTTTGTCATTTGGGGCTTAAATTCCAAACAATGGTACACTATCCAGAGTCCATGTTGAAAAAATGTCACTTTTAGGCTGTATGAACAAAAAGAGGTGAAAACATGAAAATGTCTGATGAAATGGAGTTTTGATTATCTTTCCCTTCAGCATTACTTGCAACTAAGCAACTAAATATCACAGATGGTTAAGACAATGAGCACTTGCATATAATGCCCTGCTAGATACTGTACAATGCAGGCCATAATTAAAGGTTTCATAAAACATTGAATAAAGGATATAACGTTGGGTAACATAAATTCGCGGGGTACTTAAATTCGGGATTTTTCGAAAAAGGGTGTTTAGGGATATGTGCTAGATGCAACATCAGTAATACCGCTAGAAATGCAAACTTGACAGACTAACGCATTCAGAACACTGTCTGAAAAGCTTCGATAACCATGCATTAGAAGTTGGCTACGTCAAAAACTCTCCGTCCCTTATTGTCACAGTCTGAGGGCTTCGTGGGAGAATTATATGTACATAGTTGTTCGCTGGTTTATAAGACAAATGTCACATCCGCTTCCTGCTAAACACAATTATTTACAAGACAACTTATTAGAATCTCTTTTGCTAACCTACAACTGGACTCTAAGTGTGATTAATCATCAAAACGCCTCTTTGTTGCTACAACCAATGGCTACGGCACTACGGTGAATTTTCCCGCCGCCATATTCGTTACCCAGAATCCTGCTATTCGGCAGACGACAAACGTTTGCGAGGAACACTTTTTTGTCTAAATGTTGTGTGTGATAGTGGACTGATGGCGATATTTTCCTCAAAGTTTGCTCTTAGCACAAGCAGAAACACATGGACATAGTAGTATTACCATTTCTACGGCATCCAGCTAACGCCCCGATGAATAATGTACAAATTTCCATGACGGTGGGGGTGAACTTTGAGTGACGTTCTACCGACTCAACACACGGGTTGTTCCCGAAGGCCTGATGCGTGCGGTACGGCCGTTTTTTCGTGTATGTTTTTTACTTGGACACGTCTATATCCATAGCACTCTCCTCAGGCCAAGGATGGGACGAATAGCTGCTGTATAAAATGTGATTAGCGGTAAGATATTCAAGACGAATCTTCTCTCCCGAATTAATGTGCCCCCCCTGTCCGACAGCACCGTCATTGTGCGTGCGGCGGACGGTAGTTTGAAGTTGAAATATTATGGTGTCAGCACGACTAGAGACAAAATCTACCATACTTCCGAAAATAATTTCATCAGGTTGGTAGAATATAGGATATAGGAGGCAAAAGCGCCACCTACATCGGCTACTTATAGCGGTGAGAAACAGCACTCCAGTCAGAAGCTCTGAAGAAGGTGTCTGATAGATACCGAAACGTCAGCAGGTGAGATTACCTGGTTGTGTACAAAGAACCTCCTATATCCAAAATCTACCATATATATGATTAGTGCAAACTTTAAGATAGTACATGATACTGACAGAATGATAGAAAGAAAGGATGGTTTATTGTTCTGCTAGATTGATTTCAGTCAACCATTATCGGAAAAATCCCGAATTTATGTTACCCAACGTTACAAGTCATGTTTGAGATTCATCCAAATATCTTTGACATCTACATGTTTTTGGGGACATTGCAATATGAAATTTTAATAACAATATCACTTATACAAAATGTTAAAGTACAGTTAAAACTATGCATATAAAAGCTTGTAAAGTAAGGTATCATAAAGCAGCTGACAAAGTACACCAGTTTGGTATGTTCAATTCTGTCTTTTTGTCTAGTAGCCTTGAACAATAGTTCCCTTGACCTAAAAGCAGCACAATGGTTCACCGACATCAGCAACATTTGGACAACAAAAAACTATTTTTGCTCCTCCGACCGCCACTTTTCCGAGGCCTCGCGTCGAGCGTCCGGCAGGAACTGGTTGCGAACGCCCCCGATGACGTTTGACGTGGCCTCGGTAGCCAGGATGACGGGTTTGACCATGGTGGGGGGGATCTGACGCAGCACCCCTCCCACGGCGCCTGTCACGCCCTTCTGCTCGTGCTGCTCCGCTGCTACACGGTAGATGGTGTGGGCTGTGTCTGTAACACCCTGGAGAGAAATACAACTTGTCTTCAGAACAGCAATCACTTAATCAGCTTTATTACATTGAAATCAAATGTTTTACAGCACTTTTAGGCATTTGCTTGCCCTACTGTAATATAAATTCATATTGGAAAACAGGGGAAGTAGACCTTTAAAAATGTCAAAAATTTGTTTTTTCCTAGAACTATTGGGGAGTGGAACTCATTGCCACCAAGTACAGTATGGGCATCCTCACTAGGATTTAGGGTTTAAACAGTGCTTACAGCTAGATGTGCAAAAGTTAGGTGTGACGTCTCATTGTGTGCAATATAACCAGCTGCTGTCATACCATATGTCTGCGAAGCTGGTGTGTTACTCAGGAAGGCAGTTATAACTTATACATGCTACTTATAACACAAGCGAGTCTTCTGATTTCCTTATCTTTTTGGTGAACATTTGAATTTTGATACTTGTCTAATAGTATAGAAACTACAATGCACATGTTCAGGCTTTCCCTGTTGCCTTACCTCCCTGACCACATTGTAAGCCTTCGTAACGCCCTCCCGAACATCGGCCGGCTGTTGAGCCATGCGGTGCTGGATGAATGTCCCCTGCCCCAGCTTCCTGACGCTGGGTCCTGATGACAACATGTCGTACGTGAACTCCGCTGCCGTCTGGATGGACTGAACCACCCGGTTGGTCAGCTCCAGGGTGGCCATGGCGGTGGACGTAGCGAAGGAGCTCGCCCCTCTCTGGAGACCTCGGACGATGCGACCGTCCTTGCGGTACTGTTCAATTGGCAGCCACACCAGGTCTACTATACCTTGGACTGGAGAGAATATCAAAACAATTTTTCATACATTGGAACTTGCTGCCTCTTTAAAGTGCACAGAAATTTTGATGGAAGCAAAAAATGATAATACTAAAATGTTGATGCCGATGCAGTTTGAAAGTCTTCTTACCAAGAAATTTTAGTCGTGTGTACCAGTCTTAATTCTCATTTGAATAAAATGTATGTCACTGAAGAAAGTGACTTACCTATTTGTACTAGAGAGTGCATGGGTCCTACGCCACCCAGGATTCCTGGAAGTTGGTTTTTCCTGATGTCCTCGCCCCACTCTGTCACAGCGTAGGCCACCATCTTGTCATACCCCAGCAGCCTGTGCAACCAGAGAAAAGGTTTAGATTTTATACATTGGGAGTGCGGAATCAATGTACTATGCACTATACAGACTACAAAAGTCTGGAAAAGGTGGGATGGTATGGTCTACTGGGCTAGTCTACCCTGCCAGGCTACCCTCTATGGGCCCCAAGGCTATGCATGAAAGTTTTGAGGCCAAACCCCCATGCATAGCCTTAGGGCCCAGAATGAGTAGCCTAGCAGGGTAGCCTTGCCTGGTACACCACCCCACCGTTTCTGGAAACCCTTTTGGAGTTGAGTGAAATACAAATGTAGGATCTGGAGAAGAATTCTTACCGCAGACAGGATTCACAATATTCATCTGTATAAACACACTTAAGGGTTCAAGCAAACAGTTAACTGAAAAGGCCAATTGAGGGAAAATTACCAATTCTGGGCATTTACAATGCTAAATTCAAAGTGTAAGATATGTGAGTTACTTAAAACTTTTGCTTGGCTGCTGGTTTCATTCAAAATCAACTTACCCGTGTCTATAGTTGAGTCTTCTCAGCTTCAGCTCAGAGTTGTTGAGTTGACTGAGTCCTAGCAGCAAACCTGCAAATGCACCCTACACAAGGAGGACATTTATCATAAAAGTTCAGTATCAGTTTCAGCATTAAAATCTTATATCTATGGCAATGAAAACATCAAAAAGTGTTTTGTTATCTAAGCGCAGTGTGAAGACTAGCCGACTGCTGCCCACCCGTGTCAGGGACCCCAGCAGCAGTATAATCAAATAATGAATACTACTACTACTACTACTACTACATTGCACATGATTGCTGGCTCTTGCACGTGCACTAGGGAATTAGGTTTACTAATAAGACATATTAAAGACACTGGCTTGATGTGAAGGAGTAAGACAAACCTGTTCCATGTCTACCCTCTTCCCGTGGTAGTCTAGTCTGATGGGCACCTCAGGAGAAAAGGTGAACTCTCTGGAACCAGATACAAACAGATTTATGCAAATCATATGTAAATGTTCTCATACTTCATTAGCAGCATTAGGAAAAACAGAGCAACGCCTGACCATTGTTGTACAAATGGAACGGATACATAGTAACTGCAAAAGGAAAAATTTTTGTGTGATTTCATTTTGAGGGAAAGTGTGCACTCCCAGTTGTTTTAATTTCGTGGTTGAAACAAGGAGGTAGACAGGTAGAGGACGGAATAAACATTTTGCGTTGGTTTTAAATTTGCCATGAAAACCACAAGCACAAAATCACCTTAAAAACATTTTCCATTTACAGTATGTGCGCAATGGAGACTACAAAGTACATATTGTTGCAAAAACAAGAAGGCACACTAACCTGAAGAAGATAGGTCCAGCAGGACTAGAGTCTGACTGCCCACTGCCCCTGGAGGAGGTCATGCTGGAGTCTGTGCCCTCTGCCCCTCTGACAGGATCTTCACCCGCCACATCAGTGAACAGTGGTGACCCCACCAGCATCACCGGGCTGGGAGGGGAGGCCGCCAGGGGACTCATACTGCTGTCTGGTACATCTGGGACAACAAAGGCAACAACTTCTGTCAGCAATAGAGTGGATGCAACAAACCTCAAATGCAGGTACTCGTACATGTATTCCTTAAGAAAATCTCTTTTTTTTAATAACTACGGCCGCGTGGCGCGTTGGATACACCCGATCCCTCGATCTCGGAAGTTAAGCAACGCGCGGTCCGGACAGTGCTTGGATGGGAGACCAACCAAGGACGTCCGGATTGCTGTAGCCTCACGAAGCTTTCCACGAAATCGTCTTCCGGGAGGGACGTAAAACGGGGGTCCCGTGCTCGAGGAGGTGCCTCGAACACGTTAAACAGCCTCATTACCCTACACATTGGGTACCTGCCTGTGGCACTGGCTGCAAATACACCTGATATTATTATTAATGTTTGCCTTGATCTACACTGTGTACTTTGATTTCGCAGCTGCATTATGAAGACATACCACATATACAAAATTTAATGTACATGACATTGTATCATGCCCTGACTGTGTACATGTATTTGCTTACCTAGGCCAATATATATACATGTATATCATTATCATAATGGTGTTATCCAAAAGAGAAACCATGTCATAATGTGAGACGTACTATTCTGTTATATTATGTATCGAGTAATGATGTTACATTAGTACACTTACCGGAAGTACAAATAGTATGTAGTTGTTAATATTCCATGTTATTTGCCATACATTGTACCTGATGCAATTGATGTGCAATAAACTTGACATGACATAACTTGACATGACATATTGACCCAGGGCTCGAAATTCATTTTTGGAAATAGGTGCACTGGTGCACCCAACTAACAAATTAGGTGCACAGAAAGAATTTTGGGTGCACCATAAAATAATGTTGAATGTCAACAAAAGTTTAATGCTCTTAAGAAATTTAATCTGTAATTCTATAGCTAACTTCAAAATTTCACAAATACATCAAATGAAGTACAACTTTTACAAAAGGTTCTATTGCTTTTTCTGATACTTATATTTCAAGAATATTCTGTATACTAGTGTACAATAGTACCTTTACCCTATAGCCGACACCCACAGTAAAAAATTAGGTGCACAGCTCCAATTTTGGGTGCACACAGGTGCACCCACTATTTCGAGCCCTGTATTGACGACATACCAGGGCAGGTGCCAGATTCATCAGCAAGCTCTAAAAAGAAGTCTCTCAGGAAGTTGATGGCATCCTGTAAAAAAACAGCAAGAAAAACATGTTGAATGTTTTCCCATATGAGATTTATTTCACTCATCATATTGTAATACTTACAGCATAACTCATTAGGGAGAAATGTAACTTCTTCCATGTTGCTAAAGAAGAAGCAGTGCAAAATGTCACCATAACATGTGGTGTAAGTTAGCAAAATCAGCATAGACTCACAGTGACATAGACCAACGCACATGCAAAAGAAACTACACCTCTAGTCTACAGAGAAGATCTAAGACTGCGAGACCTTTGCTGAGAGACTGAGTGAATAAAGCATCAGAAAGTGCATCTACATGTATGTTTGGTGTTATTTACCAAGTGGTAGAAGAACATTACGAGACCAGATAGGACTCGAAACATGGTGTCAGAAGTGGGATACAAACCCATCCCCAGTAACTTTCTGTAGAGAGCCCCGGATACAAATATGCAACACTGAAGTAGCCACTGAAGTAGCCATTTGGCACATGATTCCCTACTGGTTACAGAGTTTGGCAGAAGGGAGAAGGTTAAGACCTGTTTGGATTTACAAGGAAAGGTACCTGATCTATGTTAAGTCTGAGAGGCAGGAGGGAGACCCTGAGGCAGCACTCCTGGGCCTTCAGATGGGGGTCTGGTCGGATATGTAGGGCCTTGATCATCACCTACAGAGGTCAACCAGAACAACACATCACAACATTTACAAAATGCAACTTCTTAATATCATAGCATGGCAAACACTCCATTTTCTCCATATCACAAAATCAAACTTAAATGCATTAACAGTTATGTATCAGACAGTAGAGGAGAGGGCAAGTTTCTTTCATTTGTTTTTCCTTCTGACACCCCATGTCCACTAGAGGCTGTGACCAATGAGCAACCAAAATGACTGACATAGCACTCATCAAATCTCATAGACAAACAACAGATTCTTTACACTTTGCATGTTTTGTTGTCTTTTAAATCATACTTTTGCATTTTGCATCGTATTCCAATTATGAAATCAAGGGTCATATGCATTCAATTTTGGTGGCTCAACAGTTGCTTAGCAATCGTGGAAAAGCCTTCTATGCATCAAACTGGTACACTTGTACTTAAGAAATACCACCTGTTCTTGATATTCTAAGATCAGTGATTACTTCTTGTTTGCAGTTGAAACAAGGTGGCTTTACTTGGAAGTGAAGAGGTTACCGCAAAACCGTAAATCAAACCACTGCAAACTTAAGTTAACTGCATTTACAGTAAACTGGACAGATTGACTGACCATGTTGGCGTGAGCCTGTTTTGGCCTGGCCTCGGAGGTGTACTGATACAGGAACTTGTTGATCTGTGAGGAGGCCAGCCTGTCCCTGATCTCCAGCTCCGTGATGATCAGCACCTGGCGAGATGCCTGCTCCGTGTCCTCCGGGAACACCTCGTGTTGTAACCGCACCTGCAACATGTGCCACAGGATGGTTACAGGTGAAATTAGAGGAGTCACGTTGGTGTGTTGTTCCACGACCTCATACCTTCACCTGATGTTAACCTTTTCACACACACACATATGTACTGTGCAATTCAGCCCCTATGGCTGCAATACATGCTTTCTTACAATCATGTTGTTTTTGCATTTTATTGTGAAATAAACCAGACTGAGTCTACTGCTACTACTACTACTATTACTACACACACACACACACACACACACACACACACACACACACACAAACACATATAATCTATGTACTGTGCAATTCAGCCCCTATGGCTGTAATACAATCATGCTTTTCTTATAATCATGCTATTTTTGCATTTTATTGTGAAATAAACCAGACTGAGTCTACCGGTACTACTACTACTGCTACTACTACTACTACTACTACTACACACACACACAAACACACACTCACACATACTCACACACACACAAATTGTGAAGGTAACTTGCAAGGATGTACATTTGTTTGATATAAAGTTTTGCAGATTCTGACCTTGTTCATCTGCAGCTCCACATGCACGTCGGTGTTCCTGCCCGGGCCCCCCCTGGCCTGCCAGCCCAGCCGCCCGTGTCTGCTGTAGCTGTCCCTCTGGGCACCTGCCTTAGCTGGAGAGTGCTGAGGACTTCTCACATACCTACACATACAGCAAAGGTAGCAGGAGTCATTCCCTTATCAATTTGTCTCTGTATTTTAAAGCAGTCTATAACAGAACGTTATGATAATACCATATTCGTAAATTTTACAGAGAGCTGCTGTTTAACGTTGCAGCATTTGCTTTTGATATAGATTAACAAGGATAGCTGTTGATTTAACATCATAGAGTATACACTATTCAATAATGTTTGTCTGACATTTGCTAATAAAGTTATCTTATAGTCTGGTGATTGAGATTCCAAATTTAAGACGGGAAGTGCATATTGTAGCGGCTGAGTCTCTTTTGTACTCTCCTCTTAAGCAAAGAGACTAGGCAGCTATGATAATAGGTTAACAAGATGATGTGATGGATTATCTAAAATGTTTGTGAATACAGATAAGTGAGATATGATACATACTGCATGTTGCCATGTGTTGGGCTGGGGCTCGCACTGCTGGAGCGACTCCCTTTGGGAAAGGAAAGAGAAACCATGAAGGATTGCACTCACTTGCTCACATTCTTACAATATGTCACTTAGCCTAAAAGTGGAGAAACTATCATATGGTAACCTCTAATCTATACCAAGATGTGAACTGAGAAAGAGTAAAAACTTGGGCAAATGTACAAAATTCAGTGGAAATACATTTGTACCTTTAGCAGCTGTTCTATCGTGTGGCTTTCCAAAGTCGGAGCCTCCGTACATGTGCCAGACTACAGACATCTCCCTGAGGGTGTACCTCAGCACGGCCGGGGGAAAGTGGTCGGGGGCCTTCAGCAGGTCCGACTTCCCCAGCGGCTGGCTGAAGTGGTTATCTTCCACCTTGATGGCTTCTTCTGTCAGCACACGGACCTCGGGCTCACCGTGTCTAGGCTAGAAGTGGGACAATAATTTCTTTTAAAATGATTTTTCCCATTGACGCAAGCATTAAGAATCCTGTTTATAGTGACCACCTGTCAAACATAGACCAGATTTTATTAGCTTCTTAGGTACTAACAGTTTTAACTGTGTCAATTGCAAAGTTGTTATAATAGTTTTTGGTTTTAACAGCTTTTCTAACTTTCTACTGAAGACAACACACATTCCCAGCATGATAAAAAAAGGGCTGCACTATGTATAGTATAAGCTGCTGACCATGATGCCAAGTCCAGGGTCATCGATGATACAGAAATCCTCATCTCTGTCATCACCCCAGTCGTCCCCACTGTCAGCGGCACTGCCCGAGTCGTCCTCGGTCGCCACAGACGAAGGTGGGAGGGGGGCGTGGGGTTGGCCATTCTCATCTGGGAACAAGAACATGATGGAGGGTGGGGACTGGGTCAGGCTAGAGGGCTCACTGCCGGGACCTGTAGTCTGGGCTAGGTGGAGACAGTAAGAGGTACAACATCACCCCACTGCCACTGACTGGATCAAACCTGTCTGGACTTGCAAGTTGATGACTTTAGACCAGGGCTGTCTCCAGCTTTGAAATTTTGTCCGTCCCACTCATTGGAGGCCCGAGGCAAGAGCCAACGGTGCTTGCAAAACTAGGGGGTCCGAGGGCATGCTCCCCCCGAAACGTTTGGAAATTCATCTCTCTGAAACACATTCTGAAGCAAATTTGATTCAATTGGAATTTGTAATCCTGGCTTGTTAATTTTCATTTTTGTCTGTCATTTTAAGCTTTTATGTTTCCATGTCGTAAAGTTCAATTTTTTTTACAGACAGGGTGAAATTTTTGTCCGTATTAACAAGCAAATTTCCTTCTTGGGACGGAGGGACCAGTCCTGGAGACAGCCCTGCTTGAGACTTAAGAAAATTTGAGAAATGATACAAACAGACAACATCAGAAAAGTTGATAGTAACATCTCTTTTATATGATTGTGCGGATCAAAGTGTGCCATGCAATCATGAGAAAGGATGCAAGGAGAACATGCACAAAAAGCTACCACACTACATGTGTACTGGCACACACCCGGAGTGGTCTGATATGGCACAGCAGTAGAGGATGCATGGAGAGAGGAGGAAAGAGGTCTCCTGTCCGTGGACAGGGCCTGTGGTGTAGAGACAGGCTGGGACTGCAGGGCCGTGCTGGGGTCCACACCAGCTTCTGTAGTGGGAATGTGTATGACATCATGTGGTATCCTAGTAGTACATACCTTAGAACAGAAGGAGCCCATACTGGCTTCGTAGATTTCATGGTATGAGGGACACAAGGTAAGGTAAAGCAGTCATTCTCAATTGAGGTGAAGCATGATGCTTTTTCAAGTACTAGTAGCTAGTGGTAGTGCAATGTGGTTTTGCCACGGCTCTCGTTTTTGGCCAAGCACACCGGGTCACCCCTACTCTTCTCGATAAGTGTGTTGGGTTCTTTGATACAAGAATCAACCCATACAGTTCTGATCAGCATTTTTCTTACCCATAATTTTCTTGCCTCTTACCTACTTATTTTCAAAAGGGTGTTGTGATGATTTGAGTTTTGTTGGATATTCATAAAATCAAAAGGCTCCATACTTTAAATTCATGCCCCAAAAATTTGAGTTGTGCCGTGTTTCTGGGTGAGGCTTTATTCAATGCCCATTGTACATAGGAGAAGTTACCCTATTTCTTTTCTATGACAGTCTTTAAGGGTGAGGCTTAACTCTGATTAAAGCACCTACCACCATTGACATCCCATACGTCCATCATGGCTTCAGCCATCTGGTCCTGTACATGGTCCAGCACCTGGGGGATGGGGCTGTCCGAGCGAGGTCTGGACTGGGAGGGCTGTCTCTGGAGGGACAGGCAATGTGACAGTTCAGGTGTAAGTACATGTTTCAATAGACTTTCAATTAGCAGTTCGACCAATGAGAGAATGGCAATTAGCAGTTCGACCAATGAGAGAATGGCAATTAGCAGTTCGACCAATGAGAGAGTGACAGCAGGTCTATCAGATAGCTGCATTTTCATATTTTCATTTTGCATTTCTTCATCTTGGCGGAGGTGGGCGGGGCTGTGGGATCAGTCCATTAGCAAGGCTGAAGGTTCAGATGCATGACACTGTAGCACATACAGTTGGCTTTTGGTCACGACACATTAAATACAGAGTGATTATCTGCCCTGATAAATACAAGTGTATAATACATAGCTTTAGGACCATTGAACAACAATGGACCGACCCAAACTTGTTTGAACTAGCAAAGCAGAAGGTTTGGAGTTTAAATGCATGATATTGTAGCATAGCACATCCAGATGGCATTTCCTCCTGGCTAAGTGATTATGTACCCTGCTATACATCATTTACAATGTATAGATTGCTTCAGGACCATGGAACTTTACTTAACCTTCAGCCCACTAAGGTAGTTATCTGGAACCAAATTTGTATTGGCTATTGGGTAATGCAGCAGGGAGAAGGTTAAAGACTGCTCCTGAAGCCATCTAAGTGTACCTTTCTCCTGATTTCCTCACTAGACTCCATCTCTTCCACCCTCAGGTCCCCATCCTCTGCCATGTACTGCAGCAGAGCCGTCAGGGCGGCGAGCGAGTCGCTGCAGGTCCGGATATGTAGCATGTTGTTGGAGGCCTTCAGGTCTACCCTGGGCTGTTTCTAGTGGAATGTGTCCAAGATAGAAGTTTTAAGTTGACAGCTGGTCTTGATTTAACAGAGTGTGTACATGTGCTACAAATGCAAAACTCTTTTTCAACGATTGCATCCAGCTGTACACAGACAAATGAACCATCAGTATCACCATGCCCAGAGTCTTCTAACTGTTAGTAAGAATCACAACTGTCTTAAGCATCAGTATTTGAGAAAATATGTCAGCTGAGCAACTTACTGAGTCACTGCCTTCGTTTAAGGTCAGCTTGAGTTCAAACAGGCCCATGTCCATCACACAAACATAGTCTGGGGAAAAGAGAAAACATCATTAACAACCATGTTCTACCGGTAATGAGTTTCACCAAGGAGGTTTTATATGGTTTCACATAAACTATGTTGTCTCAACTGTGCTATATAAACAATTTTATTCTCCAAAATGAGTGCTTAACTGCTATATCAGAAGTTCCAAGGGGCACGAGAATTGTAAAAAGAATTCTTCACTACACATCGCACTATTATTATTTTGTGGTTTTCTCACCATGAATATGTGTTTCCTATGCATCACTACTATCCTACAATATGGTTTCAACTGTGAACTTAAAACACTGTGAAAACCCCCTTTTCCCTTTCACTGCGAGTTCACAGAAATAGAGGCTTCGGAATTTAAATCAAACCTTGTCACATCTTACAGCCAACAACTTTACCTAACTTTGACTAGAACATAAAAATTCACCAAACTCAAACTTTGACAAAGACACAATACAAGACAGTTTTGTACTTACTTCTCTTTAGGTCTACTGGTCCTTGGTCCCTCACATTAGCAGACAGGTACAACGCAGAGTCATCTACGATAAATCTGCAACAAAGTCACAAGGGATTTTGTTCTGGAATGGTGAAATGCCAAAATGCCAAATCACTGTGCTGTAAATGATTATGTACAATAATTCTTGTAAGTTGTGGTGACTTCAACATTTAGACAGTTAAGAGCAAATGTCTGTAAGGATCAAACAATGGTGGCAGGGGTCAAAAAATCGATTCGGCTCATATTTTGCACAGTGATAGTACTTGGCCCACTATCCCTCAAAATAACTTTCTTTTTGCTCAACACCGATTGTTGCCATGGCAACGGGCCAAACAAGTTTTGGGGCCATTTTCCCTGATTTGGGTATGTCAAAAACATGAAAATTGGCTCATTTTAGGACATGATTACGAGCAGATGCTTGAATCTAACGGGAAAACAAAAACTGGGCTAACAAGAGCAACTATTCAGCTTTATAAGAATAGCTTTGAAGTTTTCAGAAATTCAAGTTGAAGTGCTTGGGCAACCTCAAAACAATACAGTGTTTGTGGCTTGTGAAAAAAGGTCATTTTGTCCCAACTTTCAAACGCTGTAAGTCCAAAAGTGGTGTTTTGTTTTGCTTCAAATTTACATCATATATACATCCAAGTTGTAGCTATCATGTATCAGTTTTCAAATTTTGGTATCTTTTTTGGTTGTCACGTAACTGTCCTCAGAAGTAGGTCATTTTTTATGTTTGACGAAAAATATGATGTTGGGCCATATTTAAAGCCCAATATATGGGAAAGTAAAGAAGTGATCTGATTTAAATTCATGTCAAAGGTAAACCTATGCATGTTCTATCAAATGAATGGTTGCAAAGGTTGGTGTCTTGTATCGTTGCTGTGTACTAGTCCCTAAAAGTAGGCCATATTTTCGACATATGCGGAAATCAACATTTTGGGCTAACTTTGAAGACCTGAAGATGTCAAAGTAGGATGTTTTTTCAATTCAATCTTTAATCAGAGGTACCCCTATGTATTGCCTATCAAATGAATGGTTGCAAAGGTTGGTGTCTTGTTTTGTTGCCATGGACTTGTCCCTAAAAGTAGGCCATATTTTGGACATATGCGGGAATCAACATTTTGGCTAACTTTGAAGCCCTGAAGATGTCAAAGTAGGATGTTTTTTCAATTCAATCTTTTATCAGAAGTACCCCTGTGTATTGTCTTTCAAATGAATGGTTGCAAAGGTTGGTGTCTTGTTTTGTTGCCATGTACTTGTCCCTAAAAGTAGGCCATATTTTGGGCATGTGTGGAAATTGATATTTTGAGTTATGTTTGAAGCTCTGAAGATGTCAAAGTGGGATGTTTTTTCAATTCAATCTTTTATCAGAAGTACCCCTGTGTATTGTCTTTCAAATGAATGGTTGCAAAGGTTTTCATGTTTTGATAGTTGCTCTTTTTGTTATATACAATCAGGCATTAAAGAATTCTGATGACTTGATGGAAGATTACCTTAATACAGAAATAGCAGAATCTACAACAATATTGCTGGATATGCTGAGTTTCTCCATGGTGAGCATGGCCCTCATTGGCAGATGGACTGGTCTGTAGAGAAACAAAAGAAGAAAATCACGACCACAGCATGTCCAAAAGATCATCATTTCAGGGTGTTATAACTCCTATGGAGGAACCCCTCTCTTGACTGACTCCAGTCTTTTCTGAGTCTCACAGAACATGAGAAAACCAGAAGTTCCACTGCGGTACTGTAGAAAGCTACTAGGAGGCCCATTATTGAACTTGATCTTTGTAATTTCAAACACAAGTCGAACTGTAAATTTTCAACACAATTCCTTGACAAAGACTTGGACAGTCAAATTTTTGCTTTGGAAATTACAGTCCAACTTTCTTTACTTTCAAAGACAAGATAACCAGACAAGATAACCATGTGTGAAGTACCTGTAGTCTACAGCACAGCCCAGCAGGTGGATATGCAGCTCTGTCAGGATGTGTGGTAATGTGTAACCTAAGATAGGGTAGTCTTCTACATCCAGGAAATCTATCATCTGTAAGGAAACATGAAATAAATTATTTTCATTTTTCTTCTTCTGGTGACGTTAGAAGAGGAATGGCTCTCTGGACCTCTTCCAGAAGAGTCATGACTGTCAAAAAGAGTTTTGAGTCCACTGTTGGTGAGCACGCTCATCTTCATTTTGGTTAATATCTGTCTTCTCTTCCCCCAAAGAAGCACGCTTGTAACACATCTCTCTTGATCTCTTTCTCCAGGTACTGTAATCTTTCCATGGACCAAGTTGGTAATCCACTTACCATTATTTTTTTGCTTTTCATTACTTTTGTGTTTGAGACTCATGGCTACTCTTGAAAGTGTTGATTCAATCTACCGCAACGATGCTTACAGAAATCTTGTCAAACAAATCAATGGAAGATATGAGATGAAAGCATTTCTTTCGCCCCCTTGTCTAGTCCAGCCTTACCTGTGTAAACCAGTGCTGTCCTTGCAGAAACACCTTGTGTCTTAAGGTTCCTCCTCGCACAGCAACAGCAACTAAGAACTCCTGTGACACAGCAAAGACATTGTTTGAAAAGAAACGATCAGTAACACGTCGATGAAGGTTAGACATCCAGGAAATAAGATACGCCACATAACAGACAAGCAGCTGGATAATGATTTCGGAAACGGTCAGACGTTTCAGGTAGCATCTACTACTTTTTGTCAGTAATAACAATGAGAGAACAGATTAACTAACCTTGACAGTTTCTGCCTTCTCTGTGTCTAACGTGATCCTGACTCCCACAGACAGCATGTTGAGACTCTCTCCTCCTGTGCCAACCAGCCCGGCCAGACTGGTGTACACGCCGCTGTCAGACCGGTAGATCAGGGGGTCCAGCTGGTCAGGGCAGTCCGGTGTGGCTCGGCCCACTATGTCCTCCCAGGTGTGGTCATCAACCTGACCTACATGGTCAAGTGTAATAAATGTGTCATTAACATTCATATGTACTTAAGTTGAAAATTCTAACAGAGCACATTGTACTAAGTCCACATTTGGACTGGAGCAAGAAAGTTCAAGTTGTCAAAGATTCATAAATACAAGGTGATTGTGACATAAGGGTCGGAGATTTCATGTACAGTATTTGAAAATAAAGAGACTTCCCCAAGAATATTAGGTAATGCCTACACCAAAGGATAAACGCATGTCAGCATGGTGAAACTGTCAGTGAGCTACGGTAAACCTTGAAATGGTCCCAGTGGTTTATTAAAATTTGAGTTTTTGCAGTAACCTCTCCACCATAAATTTGTAACTCTTGTGTGTATGTGTTCCAATGCATTACTAACTGTACAACAGAATTGTTTTAACTTAAAACACCATAAAAACCTACTTTCCCATTTTAACCGTGAAATTAGGTCCATATGAAAATAAATGAATTTACAGAAGGACACACTGTGTTTACTTGCTTACCTCGGTGGAAAACCCCAGCTTTGTTGGTTTGCACAAACAGATAGCCCAGGTTAGGGTTTCCTTGGTAGTTCACCACCACAAAGATGGTCCCATCCTTCACTTCCAGCAGCAGCTCCCCCTGTCTGTCTTCAGATGCCTTGCCCTCCTCATCCTGCACAGGTGCAGAGAGAGGAATTCCCTATTGACTGATGCTGACTGTCAATCATAATTAGCAGTTCAACCAATGATAGCATAGCAAGTAGAGTTTGACCAATAATTGCATAGCAAGTAGAGTTTGACCAATGATTGCATGGCAACTAGGGTTTGACCAATGATAGCAAGGCAATTAGAATTTTGACCAATCATGATAGCATTACAATTAGAAATTTGACCATTATAAACAGCAGTTTGACCAATGATAGCATGACAATTACCTGTTTGACCAAAGCGAGAATGGCTTTGCATGTCCATCAAATATTTGCAATTTCATGCTTTCATTTTGCATTTTCTCAGCTTTAATTGAGATGGGTGGGGATATTGGAATCAGTCTCTTTCACATACCAGGGCTCGAAATAGTGGGTGCATGTGCACCCAGTGCACCCAAAATTGGAGCTGTGCACCTAATTTTTCACTGTGGGTGCACTGGTGCACCTATATATTTTTGTAGCCTATAGGGTTAAGGTACTATTGTACACTAGTATACAGAATATTCTTGAAATGTAAGTATAAAAAACAGCATTATAAATTTTTGCTGTACTTTATTTAATGTATTATTTGTTTGAAATTTTTAAGTTAGCTATAGAATTACAGATTGAAGTTCTCAAGAAAGGCAGCAGCATTAAGCTTTGTAATTATGTTCTGAAGAACATTCAACTTCATTTTATCTGGTGCACCCAAAATTCTTTCTGTGCACCCAATTTTTTTAGTTGGGTGCACCAGTGCACCTATTCCCAAAGATGAATTTCGAGCCCGGCATACAATTGGCAAATAAAGGCTAGCTCAAGTACCAGGGACAAAACGCCAACTAAAACACAATTAGCAATATTTGGATAAAGACTTGAATCCCTACAGACTAGATTTGACCTTGTATTGCTTGTTTAAAGTGAGATAAAGCTGAAGCACCCTCCTAACCTTTATCCTTGTACCCAGGGCAAGTCTGCCATGCCCGATGTTGACTGAGACGGCCACAAAGCTCTGCGCTCTCCTCTGTCTGTACTGCTCCTGTTTCTGTTTCCTCTGCTGTCTCTGTTTGATCTCTGACGTTGAGTAGAACGGGCCGCTGTCAAACGGGCCGCTGTCAAACTCATCATCATCGTCTGTATCAGAATCTGGGGCATGGCAACAAATGAGAACATTGAGGCACTGTCCTTGCACATTTTTTTATGGACTGCATACTTAGTGAAAAATAGCATTGATCCTTCATGAATTTTAGAATTCGTACGTAGTCATTTTGTGCATTGCATTTACATGTATGATCCAGTTGCTGCTGCTCAAAATCACGAAAACAGACTGCATTCATTCCTAGTAATCTTCAAATATATAAGCTCATTGGAGGCGCACAAGTAGGGATCATGTCCAATGTCTTTCTGTAATCCACTAGCGCCAAACGAAGTGCTAGCTAAAGAACCTTGATCTTAGTCAGGACCGCAGCTTTAAACTTTTTTCCGTCCCACTCATTGTTTGTAAGCCGATATGCATGTTCTTGATTTTTGTTGTTAGATCTGTCGTTTTAAGCTTACAAAAGTACATTTTCATCAGTTTCATGTCATGAAGTTCAGATTTTTTGGATGGACCGGGTGACATTTTTTTTGGATGGACAGGGTTAAATTTTTTGTCCCAACAGGCAAAGAGACGGACCCTGGAGACAGCCTTTGTCAGTACGCTGTCACGAGGTCTGTTTAACCTTCTTACAGCTGCCTAACCCTGTAACCAATACAGAATTGGTAGCCAATCAACTACTTCAGTGGTTTAAAGGTTAAGACAGAAGCATGGACGTACCGTACTGCAGAGCAGACTTGCACATGATGAACCGGTCCTTGCCTGCCCCCTGCATGAACTGACTGGCCAGGTCCAGCCCGACCTGACCCTGCAGGCTGTACTGGTCACTCGGGTTGACCGGGGACGGGGCAGCCGGCGCCCACAGACACAGGTCATTGTTTATTCTGTAAATATATAAGAAATTATGGCTCTTGGTGGCAAATGTTCAGATGTTGGCACATTGGCGAAACAAATCTGTGTGTGTTTTATGGCACACTTTTGGCAGATTAGTCGAGTGGCTCAGGGGACGTCACTCAACCTATGGGTATATCGTGTTAAGTGCCTTTCCCAACTGCACAACATCAAGGCATGGCGAGTATCGAACCCGGAACATATTATATTGTTTCTGAACGAACCGCTCTAACCGTTATGCCACAGTAACACCACCCAATGTTTATTCTGTAACACAGGGGGAGGATCACTTAAATACTACTCCTACCAACAGCAGACATCTCCAATAACACACCAGTCCTGTATGTGCAGTTGGGAAGCACAACCACCTTCAAAGAACCCACAAGAATTATACCATCATAAGAAACATACAAACTGAACATTTGATGATCAAAGAAAGTAATGAAAAACCAATTCTGTATTCAGCAACATCCCATACCAAAACCTGTTTCTTAATTTTTTCATAGTCCTAGCCAAATATCCTGATATCTGTGTTGGCAGAAATACAGCTGCCCTCATCATGTCTACTCTAATTCAAAATAATAAAAAAAACAAGAAGAAGACAGTCTCACCTATTGTACAGGTTCTCATAAAAGGCTTTGTCTGGCAAGACTAGGTTGACATTGGGGAAGGAGAACTCCAGACATATCCTAGCTGTGGCAATGGTCGTCTCCTGGAAGTGTGACAACTCTGCCTGGTCACCGGGCATGATCATCTGTGGATGGCACACAGGACAAGTTAACATGACACGATTATAATAAAGGGCTTATGTCACCAATGATACTAAAATACAACTTACAGTTCCTGATTACAAGCAACCATCATAAGTATTGTTCAACCAACAAAGATGTTGGTACAAAATATACACCCCTCTCGATCTGGTGTTATTGGAAATCAAATCTTACAAAATCATACTTCCAGTTCTTGATTGGTGCTACCGGGTAATCAAGACTTGTTATTTTACGCTCATGACATCATAGCAAACATAGCAGCTGATTTGGAACCTTATACCGGGACTCTTTAAAAATGTTCTTTTGGAAGCAGAAAATGTAAACTTTTATGTAATTCACAACGATTATGACCTGTTTGCCTCTCAAAAGAATGTTTTTCGTGAGTCAATAATACTAAAATTATTGGATATGATCAGAAAATGTTGCAGACTGGTGTCATAAGCACTTTAATTATACTGTTCAATTGCAAATGTCACACAATGGTAGATATGTTATTCACACAACAACATCTCTGTAAAGCAGTGGTCACACCGTTGAGCTAACTGCATGATAGAATTTACCTCTTCGTTCTCAAACATGACTTTCTTGTTGGAGAAGACAGAGGGCTCCTGTTTGCCAGTCAGTGTTTCCTCCAGGGAGTGGTTTGGTGTGCTGGGCTCAGATTCAACTTCTTCCTCCTCCAGCACTGAGCCAGCGTTGTACGGCTTTACAGTCACAACTATCCTAGAGAATGAAAAGAAAGTTTGTATGTCGTGATAATGGTAGTCTGTGTAGAGCAAACTTCGCTATACGAGGCTGTAACAACCGGATGTTGACTGGGCCGCTATAAAAAGGTAAAAGGTATTCCCATAGCCTTTTTGAGGCCATAAGGACAGTGGGTTGTTATCCACTGTGTCTAAGGCACGGTAAGAGCACAACCCTCTCCTTCCATCGCCCGTTATCAACCTTGTTGTACCAACTGTTCTGTCCAATTAGACTCTTCATTATGTTCTTTGACAAAAATTGTTCACATTAAAATTTTTCACATGTCATCTGAACAGCCATCAAAAGAACTCCCAGCCACAAATATGTCAAATCTGCATTGTCATTACAAATTGCTGATTAATTAACATTCTTCATTGTATCAATCAATCAAACAGTGAACCCTTCATACCTTGGCCAGTCAAATCCACTGCTGACAGGAGCGTCAATGTCCCCCTCTGATTGGCCATGGGAGATCCGACAAAACGACACTGCTTCTTCTGATGAGTCCCGTTGGTAAAGACCTAGGATGGAATGGGAGGATTAACATCTAGCATATTGAAGTACTAGCCGTTTGGTTAGCTCTATTGGTTATGGGTTTAGGCAGCAAGGAGAAGCTTAATCATTATACAATGGACACAGGAGAACAAGTAGTGAAAGTAGAAATGTAATACAGCTAAACAATGTTACCTAATTTACAATAGTCTGTCAGTTTTGTACCACCATAAGAAGACAAAAATGGTTGTTTTTTATTGCCTAATTTCAATCTCCTGTAAACTGCTGAGACACCTACCATGGACTTCTCGGAACTTGAGCTCGTACTGTGAGATGTCCCCCATCCCCAGGGTTGTCTGGAAATCAAAGTCTGTCACGTCCAGGATGAGAACCTCTTTTCTGACGTGTTTTTTCCACCATGGCAGATGGTCCAGGTTGGGTGGTCTCAGGTCTGGGATCGGGAACCTGGATAATGAATATATTACATCCAATGTTAGTTAATTTGTATATTTGTTTTTTTGTTATGCATAAACAGTAAACCACCAGTACCACAGTCACACACTAGTTTTTTTACAGTAAATACACTTGCTGCGTAATACAGGACGGTAAGGTTTGATCCACCACATTAGGATGGACCCCTACTCTTTTGATGTGTGGTGGGTTCTTTAACGGGCTCTCCTCAAACACAGTATCTCAGGCTTTACATCCAAGAGGATGTCCCTAACCAAAGTTAGGTGCTCATCTATACCTGAGTCCTGTGAAATGTTAGGTGTAAAGTGCCTTTCCCAAGGATACAAAACTGGGGCTTGCTAGGGATTCGAACCTAGAACCTTTAGATTCTGAGTCAATGACCCTAACTACAAGACCACCATGCCACCTGATAATGAATTTATGGTTTAATGAAGCAATAAATGCTTTAATTTTGAGTCAAATGAGTGAAAAATAATACAGCAATACATGCTGAAATGTCTTGGTGCAATATGTTCTCTTTTCTTTGTATCAGTTCAATCCAAAGTTATACTTTTCTGTTCCTTTTCACCAGTTTGTGAACATATGACTTTGTAACTTCCTTACGGTAATTATCATAATACAAGACTTTCTCCAGAAATCAATGTTTTATCTTCTTAGAAATGATTAATCTGAGTTAGAATGCGAGACAATAAAAAGTGGCACAAAATGCTTACCTGACATGGAACTTGGTAGCTGGAGATAATATATGCAGACTGATGGGGTTTTCACATGCAGCGGGGGTCTCGTCTAAGGCTTGACTGAACAAGGCTTGTCTCGTCTGAAACAGTACAGGAACAGTAAGTTAAACATCCTTTTCAGTCTATGCATAATTACAACAATGTTAGGGATGTGATCATTGCCATGGTTTAGTATTTTAAGCATGTTTCATTATAAACATGATACCTTTATTGGAAACCTTGTATTAACATTACTGAGAGTACACATTTATAAGTAAAAACAGATTTAACAGGTCATGGTAATGTATGACAGTAAAAGGCGTTTTGCTCACAAATTGTCTATGTCATCGCGTATGTCTGTTAATAATAGTGTTCAAACAACATGCCCAAACCACTATCAACCAGTATTGGATTCCGCCGGGTGATCTGGCACCTGTACCTGTGCTATTAAATGTTTCCGGATATTGCTATACAATGCCGGTGGCTATTGATCACCTCCCTCATAAAAAAACAAGATAAACAGCTTATTCTAGGTAACTTTCCTGTCATAAATTAGCGCACAGATTGTAATCGAACCCTGCTTTTTCCGGGTTTGGGGCATGCCTTTGAAACACGTTGACTTCTTATTTACAGACGTGCGCGATGACATAGACAGTTTGTGAACAAAATCCCCCCTAAAGCAGCTTGTGTGGTTTAAATTCGTCTATCCGGAGTCTCCAGACTCACCATACTGGCTGTGGGCTGGATGGAGCTGAACATGCCGGAGGAGCTGCTCATCTGGGCCAGGGGCTGGGGGTTGAGCAGGGCGTTCAGTCTGTCCACTATACTGATGTCCACTTCACACTCACAGCTACTGACCTCTACTGTCACCTCAGGGATGGGCGGCTTTGTGTACACACCCTACAGTAGGAAGGACAGGGCATTGTTGTGTAAGGCCCAGTCACATACATAACATCATACCACACTTAACATTTGCTAAGCATTGCTATCGAGCCAAGCAGGAAATAGTTTCATCCGTCCTCCTATGGAAAACAAGAGGCTGAGTGCATTGCAGAAGTTTAACTTTTACTGACACTTTAGTTAGAGACACTGTAACTGAATATGAACACTGAATATAGATGATGACATCATACTACGAACGTCATATGATCGCTGTAATCATTGCCCCTTACTACAGCTATTGCAGAATTGGTAAAAAGATAAATATCAACAACAATGTAAACAGTCTTATCTGTAACAGGCACACAGGAAATCAATTAGACATTGTGCACTGTCTTAGAACATACCTTTGCTCCTTTATCTACATTCTTGAACTTGACCTTGAGGCAGGGGCTGGTGGTGGGGAGGGCAGCAAACATGGACTTAGTGGTCTCCTGCTGCTGAAGGTCAGGGAAGGACAGCAGCTGGGACAGGAATGAAGGATTTGATTCATATTTATTCCTATACATTTGTTCATTCATAAGAAGTTAAACAGTGGGATTCAAACATGAACAGACTGATTTTTTACTTAAGGAAGGAAAATAATGAACAACAGTAAAAATATTATAAACTATATTATCTTGAAATGTTCGCGGCGGCTTTACTTTTGCAGTGACTTCTCCACCACAAATTCATTGACACTGCAAATATGTATTTCCAATGTATTACCACCTTTCTTCTACTGTGAAATTAAGTCCTCACAAAAGTAAATGAATCTACACAGTAAGAAGAAAACCATTAATGTCAAGAACAGTACAAAGATGATGTTGACTCAACAGTTACTGTATAACATTTCATTCAGGCTATTAGCTAGCAGGGCGTCCGGGCGTCTTCTAGACACCCTACACTAAAAAAACAAAGAAATTAGCCGCCCCCTTTTGCAGGGGACAACCTGCAGAGGATGCCGTTTTCCTGGTAATTACATACACATGCACACACTGCCGCTGTGTTTTTTTCCCCATACCAGACACTGGGATAGCTTGAAAATTGATTGACATGCAATGCTACAACTTCAAGTACTAGGTAATTCATTAATAATCCTTGGGGAATTCTGGTTCTGACTGGTACCACCCATATATTGCATGGCCACCCACATACCTTGTAAATGCCCTGTCTATAAATTCTATCTAAAACTTGCTAGTAAAAGCTGGATTCCATCTAATACAAGGCTGCAGGTACCTCTGTGTATGTAGGCTCTGTGGGGTCGGAGGTCAGGTCCGATCGTGAGTCCCTGTCGTACAGACACTCCACCAGGTCCAGCAGACCCACGCTGACGTCTGCCACCGTCCGCTGGAAGTGGTGGTGAGCACTGCTGTTGGACTTCTGGTCACATTCCAGCATCACAGGTGCAGCCACACATCTGGGAACAGCAACAGATGCAAATGAGGACCTTATTTGCATAATCAATGAGATTTATAATACACCAGTCATACTAAAGGTTAACATCATCCGGCAAAGGTATATGAGGTCGTGGAACTCTAGTCTTCTTAATGTTTCACTTAGTGTCATGCCAGTCCATTCTCTGATATCCTCCAATCTTTTCCGTACCAAATCAGCTCTCTCTGCTTTACTGCGATTAGGAGATCTTCGTACGGACCAATGTTTTGCTTGACTCTATTCAGTACTTCGGCATTTGAGTACTGCTGTTGGGCATCAGTCATGAAGGTTAACATCAATTGGAGAAGGTATGAGGTCGTGGAACTCTAGTCTTCTTAATGTTTCACTTAGTGTCGTGCCAGTCCATTCTCTGATATCCTCCCATCTTTTCTGTACCACTATAGCTTTCTCTGCTTTAGTCTTTCCTGTGATTAGGTCTTTCTACGTACAAATGTTTTGCTGGACTATATTCTGTACTTCAGAATTTGAGCACTGCTGTTGGACCGAACTAATCACTAAAAATTCCAACTTTTTTATCCAGTTGCTTGAGTAACTGTTACCTTGCGCATGTTATTACCTGGATGTCTAACCTTCATTGACGTGATCAACTCTAATCTACTCACTGTAGATGGTCATACTGGCATGCCTTGGCTATTCTGTCCTTCATAGCAGCCAGGTCCTT
The DNA here is from genome assembly GCF_035083965.1 of Branchiostoma lanceolatum. Lineage (NCBI taxonomy): Eukaryota > Metazoa > Chordata > Leptocardii > Amphioxiformes > Branchiostomatidae > Branchiostoma > Branchiostoma lanceolatum. Next base: position 9,473,612 of record NC_089725.1, read on the forward strand.
CCAGCCAAACGCAGCCGTACTGTAACCCATCACGTCTGCAAAGTACTTCTCAGCCATGTCCAGCAGGAGGTTACTGGACTCTGGCCGGTCACTCTTACTAGTGGGCGTGGCCACGGGGTCGTTGTGCAGGAGAGTGATTGACAGGCAGCTCAGTTTGAGTCGGTAGTGCGTACGTTCTGCCTTGGCCTCCTCTTCCAATAACTCTTGACCTGAAGGTGCTACAGAATCAACACAAAAAATGTTGTCCGGTTTGTTCAAAACAACATTTTCATTAACAAATGCATGGACAAAGCCAATTGTGCAACCCTTGAGAAGAAAGATCAGCTCTTAAACAAAGAACAGTAAATGGTCTGTAATTTTTTACGGCCGTTTAATGCGGTTTGAGTAAGATTTGTCCTGAGGTCTGTGGTGAAGAATTGTGACAGGGCGTGTCATACATTCAAGTCTTTATTCTTCTTGTGCGCTCCACTTCAAAGACATAGACTCAGCAAATTTTCCTCGTAAGTTGCCAAGTCCTAGGCTTTTATGGTGTGAAATTCATATTTGCCTAAAGGTATACTTAGAATACAGGCATTCTATTTCATGTTCACATACTGTAAATTTGTATATTTCTGAGGGTTCATAATTTTGTGGTAAAAGGGGTTTTCCAGTGTTTCAAGTTCATTAAGTTGTACAGTAACTGCAGTAATACATTGGAAACATATATTCGTGGTGTCATGAATTTGTGGTGGAGAGATCACCGCAAAAAAACACAACAATAAAACCACCGCAAACATTTCAAGATTGACAGTAACTTTGGGAGTTTCTACCTTACAATTTTCGTCACATTCGTTTCACTTATAAGAGTTGCTTGTTTGATTAATAAGCAAATATCTTGTGGACTCACTTCTTTTTCTGCTGGAGGGTTTCTGGTTGGTGGTGACCCCCTTGGGCAGGGTGGCTGTGAAGGGGGAGGAGGCCCCGCCGGCATAGCTGCTGTAGCCAAACTTGTGAGCACTGTTGTCTGGAAATGGAAATATCAGAATGGTCAAAACTACAAAACGTGGTACAAGAAAAAGAACACAGACAGCATTTGTATCAATTTGTATGTCAGGAGAATTCTATGTTTATGTGTAAAAAAACTGTCGGAATTTGATGAATTGATGCTAACATGTAAAGCTAAAAAGACAACAAAATACACAAAGCGTGAAATTCGTTGAGCACTCTGTCAAATCGCTCGGTTACAGCGAGGTCGCCAACGTGCCGCAAGTCCAGTGAGGTTTATATACTTGCTTAACTAACCAAGATCTAAAGAGAGTGTACATGTGTGATATTTACTTCTGGGCAGTCTGTGTCTAGCTGAGTCACTGCTACTGGCGCTGTAGTTACTCCCAAAGGATGTCTCCAGGTCCACCTCCGGGGGCTGGCCCAGGGGAGGCAGCTGTACGTTCAGTCCCGCCGCCATGGAGTAGTACACATCGTCATCATCATCATCTGTAGGGGGGGGCAAAGTCAACTGTCACTAAGACAAACAGAAAGGATTGATGCACAATATGTTGTTGTTTTTGCATCAGGTGAACACTACTAGGGTTGGCAATGTCCTTTCAACTGGAGAAGGATCAGAGAAGTGGTTAAAAGCTTGTTGGTAAGCGCTTTACTTTGTGGACGGAAATAGAGACTCAGTGTAAATATAGAATAGAACAAGGTGTATTGTGTATTGACCAAGGCCTTCAACCGTTGGGCGATCCGAGGGGAGGGCTGGGACTGAGGGTGATGAGTAACACACCTTGTTGTGTTCTATTCATGTCATACCCACCCGAAAAAACACGCATTGAAAGCAAAATGCGCCAGAAGTTGAGAGAGTTTTGTGTCCTCAAACAAAAAATTGTAACAACATTGATTCCAACATTCAAATCCGGTATGCAAATTTTCAACAGTGGCGCAACTAGTGCGCTCGAAATGCATTCAAAATATTCTATAGAGGCCCGTGTGATAAAAGTAGAACCCGTGTGATAACCAAAGTTATCGCCCAGTCCGGAACACCCTTATCAAACATTTTGCAGCCCAGGTATGACATAAAAATCTTCATAAAGGGTCAATCGTGATTGTCTTCTTCATGTTGCTTCAACAATAAGTAATACATAGTTCTTTCAGTTTCATCAGAGGTGCTTGAAAGAAATTTGACTAATCAACAACAGCAACAATAGTCCGACAATATACCTGTAGAATATTTAAATGAATCCTAAAAACAGATACCTAGTCCTTTCTTCTGTGACCCTTCCATGGCATGTCTGCCCATAGCCAGGTGGTAGTCCCCTATGTGATCCTCCCATCCCCCCGCCGCCGCCGCCTGTTTGGGCTGCCGATCCTCGTACAACTGTCGCTGGAGTTCGCTCTCGATCTTCTGGTAGTCTTCAGGGCGGATGGGCTTGTTGAGACGACCCTCTGGACTCATACTGGTCGAGGCTACGTAAGGTAATAAGTTATAAATAAAAGACTGATTCACAGATATTCACTGTCCAGACAACTAGGGGATGAAACCAAGAATGATGCGCAGCACAGAAGAAAAAGGGATCCACAGAAAAGAACTTTGCAACAGAACTGAGTCAGCTTACAGATGTGTCTGCTATTCACATATAGAACTATTCTGTTTAGCCATAACCAATGCTGTAGGGCTGATGTTAATTAGGATTTAACCATAGTCAATACTGACTGATGAGAAACAATATGTATATATGTTGATTAAGGTTAGACATGTATATCCTTAATATCTAAGTGTCAGAAAACATCAGAAAACCTTTTAGTATTACTTGAATTTTTAGCATTTTGAGATTAGCTATAATTAGAATTTCACTAGATTGTTTTCTGTAGATCTAGACTTTTACCAAAATTAATTTCCAAGCGTGGTACTACTGACCTGGTGTGAGGATCTCATTGGCCATCTCCATCAGCAGGTGGACCTGTCGAGGGCTCAGGAAGAAGTTCAACGACCCCAGGTAGCACTCCAGGTCAAACTGGAAGGAAGTACGAATCACTCTCAAGTCTGTGTCATATTTTCTTTCACTTTGAAGTTTGAACTCTTGAATCATAGCAGTATGTCAGTTGTACTGTTTATACATATATCACTGTTTATACATATATCACTGTCTTCTTTGATTAATCAACAAAAACAGTTTGGATGTCAACATGTAATGTAATAGGGTCTTTTCTAAAACAGTGCCAGGTCGGGGAGTTTGCAGGAACGAAAAATATGACATGAAACACAACAAAACACACAAAAAGTGGAATGAATTAGAGAAGAGCATAGTTTGAATGTGTATATTTCTTGAAAATATACACTTTTATTTTTCGTTCACAAAACTGCCAGTCTGGGCCCCGGTTTGGAAAATGTGACCCTGGCACAGGCTTTAGACTGTGCATCCAAAAATTGTCTAATTTCTTTGTTTTTTCTGTTTAGGGCATCCAGAAGACGTCCTGACGCCCTGCTAGCTAATAGCCTGCCCTGGCATAAGCATGCAGCAAGAATCGACAGCTGCAAGATCACATGTACTGACCTTTGGTCCTGAGATACTTTCACTCTGTTTGACCTTGACCTTGATCTCCTGCATGCCCGAGCAGACCCCCAGCTTGATGGGGTTGGAGGGGACCTGTGGGTGGGGGTCCGACTCCGCCCCCCTCCCCTCCATCATGGAGGGCATCTTGGGTGTCAGCGGTGGGGAGAGGTTGGAATCTGACGACTGGAGAAAATAGAGAAAACAACAGATGTTTCATCCTGTTAACAAATGAGATATGCTTTTGGAAAGCCATCTTGCTGCTGATTCAATCTAGTCCTTCCTGTTAAACGTTCATGAGGCACCTCCTCGAACAAGGGACACCCCTTTTACGTCCCTTCCGAAAGACAGATGCAGCCCCACCAAAATGCTCTTCCTAGGATTTGAAAAGGTCCCAGTAAGTTACCAACTAATTGTAAACAGGAGCTCAACTGTGAGGCTGCTACCAGTTGAGCTACAGGGGATATCAACCAAGGATTGATGTGTTCAAAAATGTGTATTTTCCAAGAACCATAGTAGAATGGAACTCGTTGTCATTGTGTACAGTAGGAGCATCCTCATTAAATAGCTGTCAGATGTGCAAAGACTAGGTGTGACAGGCCGTTCAGTGTAATATAACCAGCTGCTGCCGCACCGCATGCCTACGAAGCTGGTGTGTTACGCCGAAGGGCGGTTATACCGACTATATAGATACAGCTACAGGGACATTCCATGTTACCATACCTGAGGAGACATGTTAGGTGAACATCTGGCACTGGTCCTGGCGCTCTCGGGGAACTCGTCGGAGTGGAGGGTGACCCCCATCATGTGGAACACCTTGGTGGCTACAGCTGCAGGCTGCATCAGCTTCGGCTCATCTTTATCTACAGGACTTCCCTGGTCCGCTGCACACTCATCAAAGTACTCAATTCTGAGGGGAGGGAAACATAGAAATGAGCAACAACAACACACAACAGTCAAGAACAGAATCCCATCGTGACAATAGTACTAAATCTAAATCAGTAAATGACTCTTTTTTAAATGATGACAGTAACAATTGATCAAGTGAATGCAGCTAAAAGGCAAATTTCTGTATGTATGACAATAATACAAACCGTTACAAATAAAAGTTATTTTTGAGATGAAGGCTCAATCTTGTTATCTCTAAAATTCCCAGTATAACACTCTGTTTCCAGGGTCCACACTGTTTCCAGGGCTTACACAGGCCAGCTCCACAGCTCCTGGGGTCTAAGTTAGGGTGGTTGTTGTAAAAATTAATTGGGAGCATGTTGGCTTTGCAGCCAAGGAGCTGGTCTGTGTAGGCCCTGGAAACAGTCTGGAATCTAGGCTACCAGTATGGGTACCTTTTGATGTGGATTTCCAGAGCAGTCCCAGTCTTGGAGTCTTTAGGCACATGTTCAATCCTCACTATTGTGTCCACAAAAGTCACCTTTATTCTGGTCAGAACTGCATGGAAAAAGATACACCAGTTAGGTCTAAGGTCAACAGAATATTGTACAAGATATCGTGAAGAAGAGCTGTGGAAGAGTCACATGCATGTGCAAATTTTTCTCCGCTGGTACATGTACCCGCTAACAAGCGGCTGTTTGAGTCTTTGATCATTGTTGCCAACAAACTCTATGTTCTTGAAAAACGGCCTCGGCTGAATGAGTGTATGTTTTGCATACTTTCAAGGTTAAAAAAAGGTTTTAAAAAAAATGTGACTATCATAAAGGAAAAAAAGAAGAAATCAAAGATCTCATACCTCCATGAAATATCTAGAGTTTGCGTCTTTGCTTTATTCATTGATTTTTTTATTGTGGGTTTCTCACTGAGTCTATTTAGTAATGTAATATGCATTTTCCAACTGACTCCCATACGGCAACTGACATGCATACAGCAGGAAATTGAAGACAGGAAATGAGATAGCCTATTTAGTAATTAGGACCCTTTGACCAGTGGCCTAAGGCTCTCTTTACATTATACTTTTGCCGTCAGCGCCACTGGCGTCAGCGCCACTGGCGACAGCGGGAACCCCGTGTAAAGACAATCCCCGTCGACGTAGTCCCGCTGTCAACAAATTTTCTCCCGTCAGCTTCGAAGCCGTCGCCCGTCAGCACAGCGGGAGTCCCCGTCAACTTCAAACTCCGTCTAATGCTTGGGTCACATTTCCCAGCCGGGACCCGGCCAGCCGGAAACGAAACATCAAAATGTACATCAATAAATATGCACAAACTATGCTCTTGAATAATTTTTGGTACGTTTTGTGTTTATTGTTGTCTTTTATATCATACTTTTTGTTCCCAAACATTGCCCGGCCGGGCCCCGGATTGAAAATGTGACCCAAGCATAAAGAGAATACGTCGGGCTCGCGTCAGCGGGAGTCAGGGTTACGGCGATTAGCATAAAGCACGCGTTGATTAGCATATTGTAAGTCTACTTAGATCCCCGGTATATATATATAGAGAGAGATTCGCGAGATCCGCGGCGACTTTTGTGCCGTGCATTCATTTCCCCGCGGATATATTTATCGTACTTGTGCCCCCCTCCCCACATTTACGAGTGATGAGCATGGAATATCTACACATAAACAAGGCTTTGCATTGTAGTTTAATAAGGGCGGGGAGACGCCGTCTACCGTTGTACAATCATACAATTTTGTTTCTTGCTTTTGTTATGCTTACGCCCGATACTTTCTACAAGATGGCGAAATGCAAGCACCGCAGGTGTCTGTCTGATTTCCGGGCGGTGTGTCTAGAGACGTCGCGACAGCGGCCTCCCGACAGCGGGATATTTCGCCGCTGACGCGAAAAACGTAATGTAAACTGCGCCTAACTAGCATATGGAAATATGTGCAGAAACACACGCAGACAATCATAACAAAAATATCACCTCCAAACAGGGGTGAAGATGCTTTATATACTGTAATTCTATTCTTGTATCTTTCACCGTAACTTTATGTTCACTGTTTTCACGGTCACCTCTGTACCATGAACTTATCATCACTGTGAAAAACCTGTTGTAATTATTTATGATTCCTTCACACATCCGTTCATTAAATCACTTGCCAACACCATGAAGTTAAAGTTCAGTGAAAATGTCAATTTTCTTCACACCGTGCAATTATGCTACCGTGAAGATAAAGTGAATTACAGTAGCCTATTTGGGACCCTTTGATCATGACCAGTGGCCATGACTAGCATATCTATGCAAATATGTACAGAAACACACACAGACAATCACAACAAAAATATTACCTCCAAACTGGGGTGAAGATGACATACATGAGACACCATGTTACAATGTTGACAATGTTAACTGTTACAGTACCAGTTTCGATGGTCTGTGCGAAGAGCTCCAGTCCCTCGAACGGCTGGACCTCCTGTTCATCGCCGGCTGCTGCCTCCTGTTTCAGACACTCCTGCGCCAGCTGCATGCTGGTCGTCATGCTGCCCTGCCAGATGGAGTTCATCATGCTCCCTGCAGACAACGGGTGGTGATACATTTAAGGTGGCATTGTGTGGCATAATCGGTGGGGTGTTTCGCCCAGAACCGAGAGGTCCCGGGTTCGAAACCACTGGTATGCCCCGATGTTGTGCCCTCGGGAAAGGCACTTTATACGAATTTCCTCACTCCATCCAGGTATGAATGGGTACCTGACTTTGATTGAGTAAGGTCGTATTGAGGTCACCTGCTGGCGCCGAATGGCAGCCGCCCAGACCCTAGCGACAGTTCCACAAAGTGCAAGTGTGGAGCAAATATGTATCTGATGTGCATTATGTGATTGTAAACCCTGCAGCAATTCAGCACTGGCTACCATTACACGGGTACTTTCTGACCAATAAACCATTATTATATTATTACACGGTGAATATTTAGAACCTGTTCAAACCAGGCTTCACGAATCTGGATCCATCCAGGAACGGTTTGATCCAGATTGATCTGCCAAAATCCTAGGCTGGGTAGTAATTGGATGGCACCCAGGCTACCAAAATCCACCTCCTGAGACGGATTTGGCAGATCAATCTGGATCGATCCGGAGTAGGATTCAGAACCCAAACAAAACCCCCTCAGAGCCAGATTTGGGCTGATCATACCAGGCTTGGCGAATCAGGATCAATCCTGTGCCTGAGTGACTACAGATTCGCTAAGCCTGGTATAAACAGGGTCTTATAGTTAATTAGGGTTGATATCAAGAATGGCAAATTCAGTGGTTCTCCAAGATAACAGTACTGTGAAGACTTGGGACAAATTGGTCCTCATGCATTATACCAATAAATACCAGATTTCACTCCAATATCTGGAATATAAGGACCATGGCTTTTGCAGCTGTTGCACTGTTCGTGGCATTTCCTGATACATGTAGAAAACTGTCAGACACAGTCTGACATCTAACGTTACACTGCACTTTTGGCAAGATTTCTAAATGATTGTCATTTGAAAAGACGATGAGGAACAGTATATGTACCTGGCATACTGTTTGAATTCTCCGGCCGATACTTTGGTTGCAGAGTCACTTCCAGGCCCTTAATCTCCATGGTACAGTTGTCATTGAGGAGGGCCGACCAGGGAACTGCAACAGAGATGCTGCCGATGTAGCCATCGATCATCTCCACTGGGGCATTAGTGCCCTCTAGCACCTCATTCAGGGACTGCAAGAAAATATTTTCCAACCAGATCAACAAAACTGTTTGAGACTCTTTTTACGACACAACACAACATAAACATACATATCAAAGACTGCAGCAAAACTAAAGACAATCCATTAAATTATCTAACACATGTCCTACATGCTACAAAATTACGAGGGAACAAGACAAAAGTGGTTTCAATTGCAAAACATACATTGTCAATAACATTTGACTTTGAACAAAAGACAAAGTACATGCACACACCGGCCATCAATATGTTATCCAGCTTACATGTATTTGAAGTCCTCTTGGAAAGACTGGTATCATAATTCTGCGTTTTTAAGCAAGCATACTGGGTCACCCCAAGGACACCCCTACTCTTCTCGATATTAAGTGTGTTGTTTTTTTACATGCAGTTTGAGGCCTGAGGCTTTTACCTCAAGCTTCAGGGGGCCGACGGCTTTATGTCAGCATCCAAAATAACAAATGCAATCCCTTACAACATGTCCGAGCTGGGGCCAACCCTGGGATCAAACCCCCTCCCTTGGATCCACAGAATTTGGTCCATATGGCGAAGCAGCGAGATCACTTACCAGGGGGATATGTGTTGATTCACTACAAAAACAATGGTTTGCAGACATGGGCTGCCCATACTTTCTACCTAGTAATTCTTATGTCTTATCAGTGGGTATGATAAACTTCTCTTCCATTTGTTAGCAATTGCTTATTTGTCTTTTTATGTTTGTTTATTTTGAGATTTAACAAAGTTATCTATATGAAACTCACTGACAAAGTACAATCTGCACGACACATCTAAATGTCACTCAGTAACACGTGAGAAGACAAGGTACATTTGACTAGGACAGATTTACATATTGTTTAGAACAGAAAAATCTCAACCCGAATACGGACGATCCTTTGTTTATCCTGCCATCAATCAAGACTGTACCAGTGAAAAGGGGAGCCAGCTGTTCGGACATGTTTTTGTTTACAAAATGAGAACCTCTGCTGACCGATTAGTAGATATGTGTGGAGACTTGTGGCACTCACCCAAACATCCAGGGGCACATTTTTGATGATGCCTTTGCCGTTGTACAAATCAACACTGAGTTGATCCAAGGTCAGTTTCTCCTGCAGGAAGTGGCCTAAGTAGTGCTGCAGTAAATACCGCACCGCCCGCTTCTTGATGGAGTCCGACCACGGGAAATACCACGGCATCTCGGCTCGAGGAGTTCGGAATTGAGAAAATGAAACTAGCTTAGTGTTTCTTCACTGAGAAACGGCGCTATGCTGGGCTAAATTGATCCGATTGCGACAAAAACAAATCATCCACGGCCGCCATGTTGGATGATCAGAATACAAATGACGTAACACCTCGTACAAAGGATTGTGGGAGGAGCTAATTAGATTTGGCGCGAGATTTGAAATGCAGAGGGAGTCATGGCTGACTCATATCTGACAAGTTTAAGACTTTGTGTATAGGGCACCGTAAAGTATGACCCGTAAAGGCAAAAAAACATACTGATTAAAGTGCGCTTTTCTGTTGTAAGGCCATGTTGATTTGATTATATGGATGACATCCTCTGGAGACCCCAAAACTGATGCGAGCGTGCAAATAAAGTGAAAGATTTAGAAAATGGCAAAAATTAAAAAAAAAAAAAAATTCCTTCATCATGAAATCTACGTGGTCAGGAAAGATGGACAAAACTATACACACAGAGTATATGGTGTACCAAATGATAGATTATTCATTTTTGTTCTTTCAAGACATCTTCTTTGACTTTGGAATTGACTTTGATATTCTGCGACATTAGACTCCGTTTTCCGAAATATTTTCTTCATTTTTACAGCATGTATTTTCTAATTTTGCAGCTGATTTTTTCGAGTATGGCCGAAAACATTTTGTTTCTTTGGAAACGGACGAAAATTGATGCACGCGTGGATATCATCCATACAATCAAATCAACATGGCCTACTAATATTAGGAACTCCTAGCCTCGGTGCCATCCTCAGTTGTAACCGCAGGCTCCATCTTTTCGCTTGCTAACCACGGAGTTTGGGATGGTACGCACCCAGGCTAAGAAACTCCTAAATCATCGCAGAATACTAGATCTGTTAGTAGTCAACTCAGAAAGGAAAGTATATGATCACGTTTCATATGAAATATTTGTTTTCATTTGCGATCTCAATTTCCTGTATAGTGTTTACGCTTTATACTCTATTTGCTCTTCAGGTGAGTCATTGCACATGTACATGTAACGTTAACATTTATCAAAACGAGGATTTACTGACAGACATTCGCCCTCAAATTAACATTTTACGTGCTTTTTGTCACTCAGTTGGACCTTTCTGTTTCCCATTTTACGGATGACGATGAAAGAGGTCAACAAATGCTTACATAGAGTTATACAGCTTCACAAAAGTGTCATCAAAACTATATAGACAGCTAAATTAAAGGTTAAAAAGCTTTTATTTCGAAGTAATGAAACGTGGATAACACATGAATAATATTGAAATATATCTTAATATCATAGCATTTACATTGATATCCTATCAAAACAGTAAACAATAAGCAAAAGGAACAGACGTCGACACTTTTCATAAGTAGCTTTATATGAAAAAGAGGAATAAACTCTCATAAACGTCTCTCATAACTGTGATTTAAGGACACGTTTGTGTGTGTGTGTGTGTGTGTGTGTGTGTGTGTGTGTGTGTGTGTGTGTGTGTGTGTGTGTTTGTTTGTTTGTTTGTTCCACTGAGGTAACGTAATGGCTGTAACGGATTTTATTCTTACAATTTGCAGTACACAAAGGCGTCACGGGAAGAAGGAATGCGAGATTACTAGTACATGTATGAACATATTAGCTAACGTTAGCTGTCTGCTAAATTATCCAAATGTGTACGTTAGATTTACTCACAAAATTGTTTCTACATAAGTACATGTAACGTTGATAACTGATTTCACAACTGAGAACATCAGAAAGCTTTCATACCATAGGCATAGCTATAGATACATCTCGAAGGTTTTTATCATAAGAGCTCAGAGAGCACGCAGAAAACAGTAACGTTAAATACTACACCATGAATCACACATACAGGAATTACATTGTTAACGCTATTAGCTCAAAGGAGAAACTTTCAAAACATAAAACGTCAAAAACAGCATAAGCCATGAACAAACTTAGCATCTACATGTACCAGGCTCCATAGCAGGAATTGGCCAAATAGACAGATAACATGCCAGAGGAGTCGGACATTGAGTTCATCAACCAATCAATCAACCAATCAATGAATCAGTCAATAACACAATCAATAACCTTTGTCTTTGACATTCTTCAACGTAAGTATAAAGTACGAAGTAATTAATATAATGTGCCTGTTGAAATTGCCTTCGCACGGTTCAAAAGAGACATCATACGGCTGACAGAAGTACTGCAACTGCAGCTCCGAGCAAACTCGTTTATTTACGACTTACACGGTTATACTGGTCCGAAGTGACGCAAATGATACCACAAACCAAAGATACTACATAATGTCCTCCTTTACGGGCAACGGAAGGGGTTATCGATACAGGAAAATAAGTTTCAGATCGACAATCGGTTATACTGTACTGTCTGGTTTAATCTGGATAAGTACTAAGGGCATAGGTACTAAGTTACAACTTAGACCTTTTCCAGACAGGGTCGCTTGGATATACACTTTTATACCCTGGTTACCCATATATTATAGCAGAGTCTAGCCGGTTGTCGATTTAAAAAGAGTGGGTGTTATGAATGTCGTTTGCGTTATTATTGTCGTCACGTTGGGCCACTAAAACCTCGTAAATAAGCGAGCACTACTTGCAGTACTTCAATCAACCGTAGGGTATCTCTTTTGAACCGTGCCGAAGAAGCACGCCTGGACTGCGCTCTGACTTTTGCAGCGTAGAGGGCTGGAAACAAGGGTCAAAACAGGGGTAAGCAGGCAAGAGCAGCTTTGTCACTGCTTCAGACTATTTTCATATAACGTATCGACCGTTTGGAAGCGGATACAAGCTGAAAACGCATGGCTATCTGGCATAAAGAGCCGGCAGAATCCTCACAAACTAGGAGGATCCAGTGGCACGTTGCAATACTTCAACTAGCCGTATGATGTCTCTTTTGAACCCTGCAAAATGTACCCTCATCAAAATCAAAGTTTCTCTTTGTTGTAGCGGAGCTTACAACATTTATTTGTTTAAGATATAAATCATTTTGCCTTCAAACATTTGACAACTTCATGTACACCATGCGGGGTCCTTGTGGCACTTGCCCCGAAACCAGAGGTCCATCAGCCAGTTAGTTTCGCTCAGAGGTGAATCATGGGGCGGTTTTAAGTTGTTCGCATCTTCCTGGGTCTACAATAAATTAAAAGTAGAATCTCATTGAATATTTAACCACATTGAGAAGAGACCATCAAATCACATACAGCAAATTACATCAAGCAATTGAATGTAACATCGATAGTGCGAAAATAAGTTTGATTTTTAAGAGTTGAAAATAGTTTTTAACTGACGCCGCAGCAACTTACCATCGGTACAGGGCAGACTCTCCTGAAGTTCCTCCTACCGACATGTTCCAAAAACGCAGCCTTCAGGTTTTCTCTCCAGTCAGGCGTTAGACAGTGTTCACACAACTTGCAATACTGAAAAGAGAAATACAACAATATTGTCCGACATTACATAAAAGCGATTCGCTTTACATGTGTCCGTTCAAATCATGATTTAATCAAGGTAACGTTTAAACGATTAGTGGTATTGTAGCCTATAGCTATGTGTAAGATCCCCTGGAAAGTTTCTGAAAAATGGCTCGTCCGCAGATGAAGATTTCATCCATATTAATCATAGGTACGAAATTGTCACCAATTGGTTCAACGATTTAGGGTTTTATTTGCTAGCAAAAAAAAAAACAAATAACGGCAAACATTTCAACCATCTTTCCTTACTGGCGGACAGAACAATGCATTCGACGGTTGAAAGACGTTTGAAGAAGTGAGCACCACTCACCATGTTTGCACAGCTGGCCGCGGTCCGGCATGTATCGGAGATGCAGATGTAGGGGTAGATCTGAATGTCACGGTCACTCACCATCATGTTGTTCTGGTCGTCAGGACTACAAGGGGTGCGAAGTGTCACAAGTCATGATTTTCTTCCCAAAACGTGGGTACTTTTCTAACCAAGATGAGGTCAAGAACAACTCAAAAGTAGGGTCTATTGACCATTCCCAGAACAAAGGAAAGCTGAAAATGTTTCAACAACTCGCTTTTTATTATCAATATTCAGCATACAGTTTCTGTGGTCCCAAGCAGAAGACAAGCAGTATTCGAAACAAATGTAACTAACATGTGTTGGAAAGGGTATACTGTCAATGAGTCATTTTCGGGGCCTCACAATGTGTACACGAAGATGAAAGTAAACGAAGGCACGGCACAGTTTATTTTGAATTTTGAATCTTACCTTCCCTCCAGGGTTGTTGGAATCGATCTGGCCACCCCGACCAGGTTGAGCAGATTGAACAACACCTGCAAAATGTACATCATAAGATAGATACAGAAGACACGCCTGAAAATGCTACTTCTTCTGTTGACGAAGTAAGTTTTATTTCTCTCCATACAAAAAGGACAAACAGCGTAGCGATACAAAGACAGGACTGCATTGGAAAAACAAAAAAACACGTTGCAACAATTTACAACTTTATACACATCCGTTTAACTGTCGCTTGTAATGTCACAATGCAAATTGTGATTCTACCATCCCGTATTTCACAGAAGACGTACAATGTAACGTTAATACTTCAACGAAACCTGTAGTGTTTGCTTTATGGTCTTTTCTTTGCCTATAACACTCGTGATCTCGATAAACGTACCTGTTCATACATGAACTTGTTGGGTGGGGTGTGACCGGACGCCATGTTTGGGGACATGTTCACCTGTAAGTAGCAAAGCAACAAGATTGAGCAACTTGAACCTTTCTTCCAACATAAAATCGTTGGTAGTCTACTAGTATTTAAAAAAAAACAATTCAACAAGAGTCTGGTCTTGCGCGCCATTTGAACAATGAAGGGCGGCATTTGTTAAGATATATTTACTATTTTCTAAATAATGTATAAATTCACATATACTAAACAAACAACAATAGAAAGAAGTACCTCCATGAGGAAGATGTTCAGGTCCTCATCCACAACAAAGTCAAAACGAACCATCTCAAAGAAGTTTCTGAAACACAGTGTTAGGAAATAATAACAGCATGCCATGGGACATCCAAACTCGCAAGAAACGTTCACCAACATAAAGGAAACCAGTTTATTCAAAGATTAAAGTAAAATCACTGTCTACGCATAAAGTACTCCAGAGAATCATGATCAAAACAAATACATTGCAAACGGTGTCTATCACCTGTCAACATCTTTTTAACGTTTGCCATTCTGGACTGTCATTTGACATCGCGTATCTAGTCAGTACCAAGGACAGTGCCACGGGGTTGCTAACGTTACACACAACCAGAAGTATTTTGTTGCTCACCTGGAAGACTTGTACTTCTGCAGTTGCTCTATGAAAAGATGTTCCTTGGACAGGTACACCTCCCTCAAGGACGTCTTAATGTCTCTCCACACACCGGACGGGTCTTTTCCTGTCAGGACGCATATATGTAACGTTAACACCAAGCGGCGTAACCTGTCATCCAGTCTACCGTGGTTTGGCCATGCTCTCTTCGGAGCGGAGGGGGCTTTCCGCCGCCGGGGCGATCTTACCGCGTAAAACCACCACCGGGTGCAAAAGATTACCCAGGCGGCAGAGGACTCCGTCTGCCCCGAAGAAAGCTTGGCCGAAGATAGACCGACCTTGCGACAACTTAGACTTGATGACAGCCTACAAGCGACGTAGTATCATTTGAGTCTTTTGAGACTGGAGAATTTAACATTAGTTATGACGTTTGTATGACCAACTACTTATTGTAATAAGTATTTCTACTACACCAACCTATAGACCTGACATAGTGGTTCCACGTGTCCTTGTGACTGTACTGTAGCCTATTGTAGGTGTCCATCAGGGACGGCATCTGTGAACAGCAGACAAAATATACAAAACAAAAAGTTAAGACAGTTCGACTGCGAAGCGTTTGTCTTTATTCTCACTGTTCAAAGTTACTCCGTGTAGACTGTAGTACTGGTCTAACGTTATAAGCGATTTGAAATAACAGCTTCTGGAAGGCCTAGAGAACTAGTTTAGGAGGGTACTCTGAGACAAAGCGTTACAGGAGCTTTGTCTGTCTCACATCAGCTCTTACCAAAAGCAAATACACATTCACCCAATACATAAAGTACTTTCGTATTTGCACCCAGATGGATGTCTGTAATTTCAGGCTTGTCGTTTTATAGATCTAACAGAGTCAAAACATATTCTCTAATCTAATCATTGGTATTTTTGTTTGATACGTATTGATACGTTCCTATATAGTAGACTAGTCAAGGCATGCATCACACTTCAAATTTAAATGTTAGAGAAACCGACCTCCCAAGTTGGAGTGTAGTCTTCGTCGACGACGTATTTGTCAACGTCGAATGGGTCGAAAGGATGGTATGCCTTCGAACAGTACCTGAAACATACCCGTACAATAGCCATAACAATAGCCGTACATCATTAGCCTCTACCAGGCTCCAGACGTGACTGGAAAGAGTAGAATGATCGGCCAAATAGACAGATAACATACCGGAGGAGTTGGCCAGCCGATAGATACAGTTTGCCACTATCTGGCCTATTTCTACTCTTTCCAGCCACGTCTGGAGCCTGGCAGAGGCTAGTACATCATATCATTTTACGGCTATAGATTGATGTTAAAACTTAAGCACCGTAGGAAAACATAATGCTTTCAATACGGGTAGCACTCAGGAAACGATGTTGGTATCCGGGCATTGATTGCGTATTGCGATATTAGACATTATGCCCATTTCATCTGGGACATTTATGCTGGGACACGGGTGTAACGTTACCTGAAGAGAGCCTCTTCTTCATACATGTACATCCTCAATGGGTTGATGGACGTCACAACTGTATAGATGCCAATGTCAAACTTTCTGCAAACAAAGTACAATCACAATCATCATTTGATAAACGTTCTAGCCAACATAGGGTTTTCCATACTTGTATTTATCGACCAAATACATTTTTGAATCTATTTAGCCAGTGAATATTAGACAGTGTACAGAAATATCAGAATACGCCTTAACTACATACTCACAATATGTATCTACGCTTTGATTAGATCTTTCTATAAACATGTTCTATTTTCAGGCAATTGGAAGATGACACCGTTGTGACGCCTTCTTACCTGCCATCAATGAGGAACGGGTTCTCAACATACTCCTGTACGAAACTCTGTCCCGTCAGGGTCAGTTCTGTAGAGCGAGGAAACATGAAAGTGTCAAACATCTTACCAACAGTCATTCTGTGTGTTATCCCAGTGGTATATTACCCAAGGCATAATTTACTTATTAAGACGAAATTCTGCTATTGGTAATGTATGTACAGTACAGTATAGTGCTAACGCTACAGACAACCACGAAGACCAAGAAGGAACGTTACTCGTAGTTTCGCCAAACAGCACTTACGATCTAGAGGTCTGATCTTGATGCCTCTGTGGTTGTTGTTCTTTTGTACCCACATCTTCTTAGGGTTTGCCCCGGCCTAAGGAAAATAAAATAAAATAATCTAAGTACAGCCTATGTCAGAACGTTTTACAATCTTTGCAACATCTGATTCCACAATCATTGGACAGATAACGTTAGATTAGTTCTATACGCACAATGAATGGTGCATTGTCAAATTAGGGACGTATGTAATGGCTTTGATTCATAAAAATTCAACAACAGCAATATTTGTCAACAACACATGCAGTAGGTTGTAAGAATCTACGAAATGATATCTAGACTATCAAGTCACTTCTTACTTCATTACCATATGCTAAGAAAGTGCAATGTGGATAAAAGGTACTACGACAACATGTTAAATTAGCATGAAAGTTTATCTGAGTAGGTAAAATACATAATAAGAAATAAACTGTTCTCCAACTCGGGGACGGTACCGACTTCCAACAACCTTTGACCCAGTGCTGACGTCACACGTGCGTAATCACGTGTCCACAGCACTTGGGTCAAATAGCTGATGAAGACCGAGTGATTCGTGACCGAGTTGGAGAACAGTTTATTTCTCATTAAACGTGTTACATTACATGGCGCAAGAGGTCTTCTCTCTCATTCGGCAGACGGAAGGCCTGAGGGACGAAGTGGATTTCTGACGTCGCTAGGCTCATCTTATTGGTGACGAAACCGCCTCCGGGCCAATGGTTAATCTGAAGTGGGATAAAGACAACGGAAGGAAAAACAAAACAAACAGCCATAGGTAACTTTGAGAGAATTGTTCAACATTACAAATAGAAAAGTTGATATAAAATAACAAACCCAGTCCAAACCCAGAACAGTAAACAAATCTAATAGTATCGCTGTAGAAAATCTGTCACAAGTCTGTACCATGTAGGCTGTACGTGTAGCCAAGCTAGCTTTCAAAAAGGAACCAGAAAATGAAATCACATTAAAGAATTATACAATAGTTACCTTCTGGTGAGGTTTCATAGTGCCGAGATGTGAAATCAGTTTGGGGTCCATGAAAGGGTACTCGTGACTCCATATGACGTCCCAGTCTGACTCCGGACCTCCCCGCTTGTACCCGGTCCTCTTAAACACGGCAAGGACGTGGTCCAAATATCCAGACTCGATCTGTGGGGAAAGTAAGATTAAGAGGAAATTAAAGGGAATGATGCAGATATGTAACATTACAAATGTTGACCATGCACCCACTTGCAGTATACACAGCCAAGCACGCGCCATACAAGTACTACAAGCTAAGCCTGATTCTAGCTGAGGAAATGTGTAAAGCCTTTTGGAGGCCGTGTGGACAGTGGGTTTATATCCACTGTGTCTAAGGCACGCTAGCGCTGTTGTAGCCAGAGCCCATCCCACTCCTTCCACCGCCTTAACACCCCAACGGAGGTCAGGTTCCCATTTAAACCTGGGTGAAGTAAGGATGGGACAAGGTAAAGGTAACGATAGAGGAAAATTTTATGTTCAGTGCCTTTCTTAAGGACGCAATGTCTATGCAGGGACACATGGAATCGAAACCCATGACCTTTCGATCTCGTGTCCGCTACCCTAGCCATCAGACGACACCCAAATTTGTAAAACACACCTACGTAATCTTTAAGTTACATGAAACATCTGCCTTTAAGTTGTATTGCCTAGATTCAGTCCACACTTACATTAGTTCCATGAACCCATACAACAGGCGATCGTTCGGAATTGGCAAAGACCTGCTGTTGTCCCTGCGCCTGCGGCATCTGTACTTCTTGCCCCATCATCTGCACCTGCTGTATCTTCACCGGTTGTAGCTGCACCTGTTGCATCTGCACCTGTGGCCTCTGCACCTCGTGCATCTGCAGAGTCCTACGGGCAAACTGGGGGAGAAACCGTTGGATCTTCGAACCTTCCAAGCCGGCAACGCCAACTGAAGCCTTGTCGGCGTCCGCCTGTAGTCGCTGGGCAGGTTTGTTGAGAATGCCGACATGTTCCGATGGCGGGTGGCGGAGATCAGACTGTACGGTCGGACTTTGGACAATGACGCGTTCTTTAACATCACCATCATGATGCTTGATGTGTTTCTCCGACGGTCTCTTGTTGGTCAGCAAATTAGCTCGTCTCCGATTCAGTGGAGAAGGTTTGCGGGATTGTTTTTCGTTTATTCCAAGCGCTTTCTTCAAAGATGAAGGACGAGGGCCGTGTGGATCTTCGTTCTTCCTTACTACTTCCTGTTGAGATGCATCTTTCTGTTTCTCGGCACGATCACCATCGCTCTCGGAATGCTGTGACTCCAGCTTCTCCTGTCTCATGGTGTCCAGGGCATCTGGTAGGTTGACAATCTTGTCCTGTATTGTAAGTATGTAAATGAGTCATAATACATATGAATGAGTCAGCACATTTGATAGAACGGTAAATAGACGCCCTTTACAATTAACTAAATATACTTTTACGGAGAGCTGTTTTATACTTCACTAATTAAATAATGAATTTTTATAAACTCAGGTGAACATCCCGAATAGCTTTTGAAAACACTGCAGTTCAATCACTTTTATTCGACCATGCGTAAACAACACATGCTTCTGAAGAACAATCTATGACTACAACACATTCAACACCACAACATCCATACATGTCATACCTCCTTTGTTTGTTGTGAGGAATCCTTCAGTCCGGGCACGACTCCCTTGTCAGCCATTTCGATCTCATTGTTGGAAACACCGTTGCCTCTCGGTGTTCTATTGTGATCCGCATCCTCCACTTCATCGTCCTGCTGATGAAGTTCATGTGTTCGGTTATACGTATACGTCCAGGCATCTAAATTCTGTCCCATGAATAATTGTTATAATACTGCGCTATCCACAGATACCAGGGAATACTGCTAAAGCCCCCCCCCCCCCCTCACTGGACCCGCGTCACGCTGGCGGCGTCGCTGCGGCCGATCGAATTGACAAAGCACTCAACGGATGTCATCGACAAAAAATCTAATCTTTTTTAGCTTTGTGTTTTTTGTTATCTTTTTGGTCATACTTGTACGTTTTGAATGATATTCCTATTATAAAGTCAAGGGTAACACAAATCAAGTTTAGAACGCAGCGACGCCGCCAGCGTGTCGCAGGTCCAGTGAGAGGGGGGCTTAAACGATAGCGTTTTTAAAAAATGAAGAAAAAAAATTGTTACTACAGAATGCAAAAAAGTACAGAGAAGTTCACTTACGCCCCTAGCAGGTCAATGAAACTGATCGCCTTACCCGTTTTTCTCGGACAACATCGATTGGTTCATTCCTAATCCCGTTTTCTCGTTTGCCCTCCTCTAATGAGGACTCCCGCTGCAGGCCCTTGTGCACGTCCTGCATGCCGCGCAGTTCATAGACGTTCAGGACCGTGATGAAGACTCCAAAGAACAGCACCACGGCAACGACGTTGATCATCCTACGGCCCAACATACGGGCCAGGGCGGTGCCTGGCGACCGGTAGAATGCCTACAAAGTGTTGAAGAACGGATTTCTGTTTCTTCTTCGACCTGTGTGATGCTGGAATGTTTATTACTACGCATGGCAAAACTCTATGTATTTATAATGTTAGTCCGTCTGAAACTTCAAGCAAATTTTGATTTGCTGACCGTGCAAAAGTTGTTTTATTTTCGGTGTGAATGCCATGGAAGCAGAAGTCCTACATTACAGGAAGGGTACTTTCGTACTGCCACACAATAGTGGAAACTAATCTTACAAAAATGAAGATCACTTGACTGTTGACCAAGATATTGGAAAGAAACTCATTCTGGCCTTACTCTTTCACTTATAACTATCTCAATAGGAACGTCGGCCTCTCAAGACTCGTTTTCCGTAGTTACATTTGTTTGCAAAAGCCGAAAACTACGTCATTGGGCGGACTTGTCGTCCTTTCAACAGACCCACCTTGACAACCTCCGTAGTACTGAGTCCATGTCTACATACTTCAGAAGAAACATTGGGCACTCATGTTTTAACAACATGATAACGTATTCAAGACTTACAATTGAAGGCATGTCGTTCTTCTTCTCCCATCCGTAAGAAGAAATCATCTTCACCTCGACTCCAGTTGTCCGGACGTGAAACCGGAGTGTACACGACTATGAAAGTAAAAGTCAATTCAGATGCTATATTAGGCACTATCGAGCCAACTTGAGGTAAGTGAAGGATAAATCGTTAACTGTGTACGTTTCGCAGGAAACTCAACCATATAACCACCAAATTCTAAGCTGCTCTGTGGCAGTCCTGTTTTTACAGCGCAAAATGGCGAATGAAGGCGGTGAGTTGGCAGTTCTGCTTAGGAGACTAAAGACAGGATCTGCTCCCGGGTAAAACCTGTGGATTTGGAGAGTTAAGTGAGGTCTGAACAAACACTGGGCTCTTACCGTGGTTTAACCCGGGACCCACGGGGTGTGACCAACACTGCAGAGTCCTGTACAACTGACCAGGGATCGATAGTTTTAAAACTCCCGGCAGTTGTGAAAGATCTACTGCATTCAATACATATATACTTGTAAGATATCAGCTTTTGTGAATATTCTTATTGCTACGTGTCTAAATGATCTTCCCCAGATGAGCCATGTCGTATTTAAGAATGGTGCATTTCTAAGTCAATTGGTAAAATCGTCAATATCCCGATAACAATGATTTTCAACATCCTGATTCATATCAAGACATCAAAAGATAAATGTATTTTTCACTTGAAAGTTCATCTGTGGTCATTCTGAATCAAAGCTGAACTGTAAATTTGAGAAAGTCCAATTTATGTTGCCAACTTGCAGTTCAACAATTATTCAGAATAAATGCAATCTGATAACACGTTATATATATTAAAAACTATACTCTTAACAATAAAGAACTGCTTTTGGAAAGGCTACTGAGCACACGATGTTTGTGCAGTCGAGAAACGGACTAAAGCAAACCAAACTGGCTCAAACTAGTATAAAACTCTTCACAATATACCAGAATCAATATTTCTGACTGAACCAATTCTTTAAACTGTGAAATCTGTACCGAATCTAATTTTCCCAACCCTTTTGTTTGAATGAATAGTCTTCTGTCTATTTTGTTGACCACATTGATGCTGAGAAAGTAAAACCTTGTGCATCAACGTATACAGGGTTTGAAAATATCTCTTGCATCCTTGTAGTTCTCCTGCTGTTGACCTTTTCACTGACATCTTCAACCTGCAGCTGAAGAAACTTTTGGAGTGTTTTGAAAGAGTTTCAGGGTCTTTTTATTGTTCAGTTCAAGAGTCGACTTCTCCTGAGGCCAAGCTAGTTCACTCTTCACATGTCTTCATATTACAATACTACACACACATATAGAAAAAAAAAACTACATAATTTATACCTTCATTGTCTCAATGATTGCAAAAGTACAACATTATTCTTTAGACATCTTACTCTTTGCCAATATACAGAAACGGGATTTTACACATTGTAATGCTCATGGCATACATATGTTATTTAGCATAGTGCAATATGTAAAAGCATAGAGTGTCAACAATTTAATATCACGATTGTCTACTTGCAAGTATGTACATCTCAGCTCATCTCTATAAGCTACCACAAACTTGTATATTGAAATGTTAGAACTATAAAATTATGCTTCTTGCCAATGATATATGACATTCTCTATTCCTCATTTCTTGAAGTGTTCATGCATCTTGGTCCTTATATATTGATATCTCTATTTCCAAAATCGAATATAACGTAGCAGCCTTGGACATATGTTTCAACACTGGATATACGTTTCTTTGTATTTGTCTTTGTTTCTTTCTTTTTTTAGTTTTTGACTGACAGCAGCTAGGCAAAAAAATGCATAGTTCTGGAATGACATTGACAGACAGTAGAAACAAACGAATAAAATGTACTTCCTTGAATTAAATGTAACATACTAGGTATTGCAATTAGCAGATATTTAAGTCCAAACATATCCAAACAATTCTACATTACTACGTTGATGAAAGTTAGACATCCAGGTAGTAAGATACGCCAAAAATAATTACTCAAGCAACTGGATGAAATTTCAAAATTCTACATTACTACTTAAAAGAATGTCCTACACACTCACTGTGCATAACATGTACACAATCTATTCAACTACCACATTTCTAAACAATAATTCTTACAGTCACATAAAAAAAGGAATGTCTGGTTTCAAGAGTCAGCTCCAAAGTATTGTCCATTGTACAGTCAATGGACAAGTTCTAGGATATAGCACTTTACCCTGTTCACTTTATTTCATCAATACTGATTAGAATGTTTGTCTTTCTTGCAAGATCCTTAGATGTGACTAGCAGATACCAAAATTGTCTCCTGGATTGCTACAAACTGCACTGTTGTTAAAATCTACATATCTTTTGTTGAATCACAGTTGTACATGATTTTTGCCTAAATTGGGATCTAACCTTTCACAATCATGTTTGCTACATTTACATTTGTGGAATGTTTCATTCATTTATTTTATTTTTCCAATCAAAAACTGTCTGGAATTAAAACAAAACACGTCATAATTTGACGTATCTGTGCAAAAGAGTACAAAAAGGGTACTAGTGCTTCTTACAATTTTCTGCAACAAGCTGCCTTTCTGATAAAATAGTGGGCATAAGAGTGACCATGCTTCATACAGATCTGTATGTCCCACAGTTAAATGGCACTAACAAAAATCAATTGGACGGCCTATGTACACCATGCCGGGTCCTGCAGGCACTTGCCCCTGTACCAGTAGTCCATTAACCAGTTGGCCTCGCTCAGACTGGACTCACTGAGAACCTTGGTGTGAGCAGCCTCCTCCTGATTCTGAAGAAAAGTCCACAGTCAGTAAAGGGTAGTGAAAGGTTAAAGTAGTCTCACAGCCTTTTTGAGGCCACAGGGGCATTGTTTGCATGGTATTGGAAGGTTTAGCCTAACCCTCTCCTTACTCTGACTTTTACCTCCCCAACTGAAGTCAAGTACCCATTTTTGCATGTTGGCGGAGTGAGGAAAATTGTGTAAAATGCCTTTTTCAAGGATCTGGGCTCTAGGTCTTGTGTCTGCTAGCTTAGCCACTTGGCCATTCGATGCCACTATTAATGCTACTATCAAAATACACCTAAAGGTGTTGCTATCTAATTTTTCCTTTGCTAAGGTACCAAATCTATACTACAGATCTTTGACAATTTTCATAAATTTTGAATGTTTCTTTTGATGCATGAATTGACAACAAGGGTACCAAAATGTGTTGACCAAACAATTTTCATAAATTTTGAATGTTGCTTTTGATGCATGGATTGACAGCAAGGCTATCAAAATGTGTTGACCAACCGATTTTCATAAATTGTGAAAGTGTTGTTTTTTAAGTGTAAATTGCCATTGGCTACCAAAATACCATTATGGTAATGATAATGAGTTGACTAACCATCGGTACAGGGCAGACTCTCCTGAAGTTCCTCCTAGCGACGTGTTCCATAAATGCAGCCTTCAGGTGTTCCCTCCAGTCAGGCGTTAGACAGTGTTCACATAGCTTGCAGATCTTTAAAGTTTAAGAAAAACAATACCTTTACTTAATTTAATTCAATAAGATACTTTAAGAACTTGCTGAATCTCATATACAGATGTGCAAATTTTCTAGATGAACAACAATAAGAATGTAAAGCTTTATATAAAGGGCAATGAGCCTGAATGTGGTCATTTGAAAATTGTCTAAAGAACAAGGACAGTAACCTGAAATAGGCACTTAGGACACCTATAAGGAAATTCTTACGATTCTATGAATGACTGCATGGTTGATTGAACTTCAAGCAAAAAATATTGCAGCCTCGGGCTGAATTCTATCATTTCTGACAATCTACACGTAATTAGAATAATGTCTGCTATTAATACTAAATACAGCATGGGCCACAGTCTTTTCAATACAAAAATGACAGATAACAACAACTGTAGAGAATAAGAGATGCCGTGACTTTTCTTGTGTCCATTAACGATTTTATCTTGACCTTGCAGATGCCTGAGTGTACTGCTTTGGATTATGGCAAGCACTTTAACAACAAACAACCTAAGTGTGTAACTCACCGTGTTTGTACAGCTTGTTGTGGACCGACATGTTTCAGAGTTACAGACGTCGGAGTAAACCTTAACGTCTCGCTCGATCACTAACATGTCATTCTGGTCTTCTGGGCTACAGGGGCAATTGCAAGAGTTAGGAGACGTTGAGTTTCTGTGTAGTACACAAACAATTCACTTTTTCTACTCACACCACCATTTCCATTTTTAATACATGACAAAAATCACTTTGAATAGCAATACGTGTACATGTAGGATTCTGCAAGAAATAACAATCAGCAAAGGCATACACTAACTTTCTGTGTGTACAAAGAAACAAAAAAACACTTGTCAATCAGAGTCAAGTTCTGTTATTCTTGTGGCATGTCATCCCTACATCTTATCTTTCAATAGAACAAACCATCACTATGAATCAGAGCTTAGTGTTACAACTTTAGTACACACTGTGTGCTGCCCTATGTGCCACTAGGCACTACAAAGGTCTGAACAAATGAACGAACGTGTGGCTTACCTTCCCTCCAGGCTCGTTGGAATGGCTCTGGCAACCCCAACCAGACTGAGAAGATTGAATATTATCTGTGCAAACATGAAGTGTATTAGTCAGCTGAACAAATCTTATCTATAATTCCTTAGTACAGCATAGATACGTGTAGCATGGAGAAAGCTTAAGGTATAAATGAGAACTTGCAGAAAGCAGTTATGAACATATAAAAAGCAAAGGCAATATGCAAAATCGATGCAGTTGGGACAAGTGAAAACAATAATATCTATATTATGTACTGATCATGATCATTGTAAAATCTTCCTCACCTGTTCATACATGCCCTTATTTGCTGGGGTGTGAGCTGATGACAGGTTAGGGGACATGTTCACCTGTGGAGGACATCATATCATACAACTTGTTGTTGTTGTTCACCTAGTAGTGACTAGTGGCACATAGGTCAGCAAGTTTCCTTGCTGTTTCAGAAGCAGGGTACAATGTGTCTTTACAGGGAGAGGTTGCTGGCCTTTCCCCTTAAACATACTTGAGGCAGCTCCTCAAATACGGGACCCCATTTTACATCCATTCTGAAAGACAGGTGCAGCCCCAACTGAGATGCCCTATCTAGAATATTACAAAGTGATAACTATGTGAACTTCACCTTCCTACCAAAGCATTTACAAAGTCACCACTAGTCCATTACAACTTTGTGATTGTGTTCTATAAATTCATTTAGCCAAGAACATTTCAAACATACATCAGAAATGAGAGAATACTAAATACGAAAAAGGGTAAATTTTAAGGAGGCATGGTACACGTACCTCCATGAGGAAAATTTTCAGGTCCTCGTCTACAACAAAGTCAAAACGAACCATCTCAAAAAAGTTCCTGAAACACAAGAAGAGTGTATGTTGGCAGAAATCAAGTTTCTTCCAGAGACTATCTAAGACTTAGTGATGAAAAGTCTGCCTCAACAGACTGACCAGCATAAGTTGTGTAGATAAATATTCAGTGTATTTATGGCTCAGTTACTATATATGTACAGTCAAACCTGCCTAGGCGACCACCTCTTCAACGCGACCACCTGGCCATTGCGACCGCTTTTTCTCGGTCCCGAAAATTTTCCCCATAGGCACAAGAACTGAGCTGCTTGCCCAATGCGACCACCCGTCCAACACGACCGCCACGAATTGGGACCACACAGAGCACAATTCCTGCCCATGGCGGTTGCCTCATTTCCAGAAATACTCAAATATACTATTTAACGTAACGTGTGAATGCGGGAGGGCGCTGCGAGATCATCCAGGCAAACATTGTTTTGTAGTCAAAATTATGACGAAAATTTGTACACGATGTAACGGTATACAAATATTACAACGATAACGGAAAATGTAATTTTTGTAGGATCTTTTTGTCAATGAGAATTGAATCTGGTGGGGGTCATGCTGTCTAAATTCACATAATTTTCCATCCATCCACGTACTGTATTTAAAAACCTCGACCTGGAAACATATGAGTGGTATCCTCTTCATGGCGACCACCTGTCCATCGCGACCGTTTTTGCTCGGTCCCCCGGGTGGTCGCCTTGGGCAGGTTTGACTGTATATGGGTTCTTCCATTTGAAAAGATACTGGTGGGAGTTAGACTATTGTTCCAAATGAAATTCATACCTGACAGACTTGTATTTGCCGTGCAGTGCGTCCACCAGTTGGGGCTCCTTGGCCAGAACAACCTCCCTTAGTGATGCCTTCACATCTCTCCACACTGTGGAAGGGTCTTTCCCTGTCAGAAAATGGAGACATCACACAGAAGAACAATGTCTCAATGTCCTATAATCATATATGCAGCTGAATCTTATAATCTGCATAATATGTATTCATGCATGATTTCAAGACACTAGATGTCACAGTTAATAGAGCGATCCCATACCCTCAGCCACCACCATCAAAATGCAAATTAGCAAGTTAACATAGAAATACAAATATTTGACATGCAGCCACTTTCTCATTGGTCAAACTGCTTGCTGACTTGCTATAATAGGTTGAAGTGCTAATTGTGATGGACAGTCAGGATTGGTCTATTATAGTACAGTGTAAGGAAAATGTTTCTAGTAGAAAGTGTGCTCACCTATAGACCTGACATAGTGGTTCCAAGTCTCCTTGTGACTGTACTGTAGCCTGTTATAGGTCTCCTTTAGGGATGGCATCTGTAGGTACAGAATTAAAGCGTACATACCTTATACTTGATTCTATAACTCTGCTAAAATCTACGACAATCAAAAACAATACTCCAGTTTAGCGATTATTCTGCTTTATTCTGATCATGCTCTGATCATGAGCTTTTCACACTGCACAGCTTCTTATTTGTAACACTAGCTCAGCAGAAAGTTTTAAAGGAATGACGAACAAGAATAAGCCAAATAGTGAATGATATGCATACCTGTCCTTGGTGCTGAATTTGCAATCAAATCATTTGTAAAGGTTTTCACCTTCCCTGGTACTGAATGCCATGCACCACTTTTTCTGATAGTTTCATTAGAAATGCCTGACAGGATTCCTGGTGAAGGTTTACTTACTTTCCAAGTCGGGGTGTAGTCATCGCCGACAACGTACTTGTCCACATCATTTGGATCAAATGGGTGATAATCTTTAGGACAGTACCTGCGGTATGTAATAGTTATATATTAGACTTCCAAAATTGAAGGGAAGGGAATTACCCAATAATGGCTTCATCTTGGGTCACATCATTTTGAAACAAGGTAAAAGGTTGGTAAAGGTAATCCCATAGCCTTTTTGAGGCAGTAGGGGTAGTGGGTCATTATCCACTGTGTCTAGATCACGGCATTGGAGGGCAGAGCCCATCCCTCTCCTTCCACTGCCTGTTACCTCCCCAACCTAAGTATTACCTCCCCACACATTTTTAAACCTGGGAGGACTGAGGAAAGTTGTGTAAAGTGCCTTTCCCAAGGGTACAACATCAGCGGCATGTCATGGGATTCAAACCCAGGACCTCTGGGTTCTAAACTTCTAAGCCAAGCACCCTAACTGTTACCCCAACATGATGCCACTACAAAGTTTGAAACAAGACACATAGTATTACATGACTGCTATTCAAAATGGTCATTTTTTGGGCCTCAACAACAAATTGACAACTCAGACCGCTGACCATTGATATGCCAGCATGACTACACATGGGACTGATATACACAATACGTACATAGCATGAATTTCATGTTACCTGATGAGAACCTCTTCCTCGTACATGTACACCCTTAAGGGGTCAATGGAGGTCACAACTGTATAGATGCCAATGTCAAACTTCCTGAAATAGAAAACAGAAGCAAATTATATGGCACACTGTTTTCAATTCGTTCAGTATTAAAATTGGTGTTTCATACACATACATATAAGGGTTTCCGGAAAAGGTAGGGTAGGCTAGGAAGGAGGG
This sequence comes from Branchiostoma lanceolatum, assembly GCF_035083965.1. Taxonomy (NCBI): domain Eukaryota; kingdom Metazoa; phylum Chordata; class Leptocardii; order Amphioxiformes; family Branchiostomatidae; genus Branchiostoma; species Branchiostoma lanceolatum. Next base: position 9,502,377 of record NC_089725.1, read on the forward strand.
CTACCTCAGCAGGCCACCCTTTCTGGGCCATTTGTAAAACATAGCATCATTTGCAACTAACATCAGCAACATAATGAACGACACATGTAGCTGTTATCATGTCTTGATTGTGACCACATCTCACCTGCCATCAATAAGGAATGGCTTGTCCACATACTCCTGTACAAAACTTTCCCCTGTCAGGTCCAATTCTGTGGAGGATGGAAAGATGTACAGTTCATGTAAGAAGCTAACATTTACTTATTTATTTTCTTTACCGGTATACAGGGTAGGTGCCCTCAGTGCCTAACACATTGCTTTATAGGTGTGCCCTGTACAGAATAACATTAAACAGAATACGTCTAGTAACATAAACAAAAAACAACCCAAGGAAAGAATATATACACAATCAAGCGTCAATAAGAATCATATACCATAAATCAAAGTCTATGTGGCAGGCAGGGTACGGAGGTTAAAGATCAGCAGTGAAATATCTACATAAGTCATTTCTGTGCATCCATAATGAAACTGTTTTTTGCAGTTTGACTAAATGGTCTAGCTTTATAACAGTTAAAAGTACAGTCAGAGACAACATGTCTTGTACATATAGGCTGAGTCACATTTCATAGCACTAAAACACAACCACACTACCAGTACCAGGAGAACAAAACATGAAGGTTTTCCTGTGAAACAAAGAAATGATAGAAGTCACTTACGATCTAGAGGTTTGATCCTAATGCCTCGGTGGTTGTTGTTCTTTTGTACCCACATCTTCTTGGGGTTTGATTCAGCCTAGGAAATTCACAGAACATTCAAACAATCTAAATGACTGGAAGGATTTCTATATTCTGTATACACATTAAGAAGCATGAAAATACACAATATTTCTAACATGACATTATTGTTCATCATAATAAATAGATTATACAGCTTAGATGATTTGATTATATGGATGACATCCACACGTGCATCAATTTCTGTCCATATCAACAACAAACAAACAAAATTCAGCCATACTGTAAATTGTACAAAGCAGCTGCAAAATGAGAAAATTTATGCTGCAAATTTAAAAAAATAATGACGTAGAATGACACCAATTCCAAAGTCAAAGAAGAAGATGTTAAAGAAAAAAAAATGTTTCAGTATGCAGAACAAGCATTATTCGGTATGCCATACTATTTTTAGTTTTGTTCATACTTCCGAACCACATAGATTTCATAATTAAGGCAACTTTTTTTTGCCAAACTTTTTTTAATTCTCACACTCGCATCAGTTTTGGGGTCCCCAGAAGATGTCATCCATATAATCAAATCAACATGGCCTTCCAACAGTAAGATGCACACTGACATCTTGACAAACTGGGGAAAGTAGCTTTTACATGTTTTAAGAGTTCCTCCTTCTTGTGAGGCAGACTGAAGGCCTTGGGGATGAAGTGGATGTCAGAGGTCGCCAGGCTCATCTTGTTGGTGATGTAACCGCTCCCTGGCCAATGGTTAACCTGAAAACACAAACAATAACAACAAAATGATGCATCTTGACACCATTAGTTAAAGGCAACCAAAGCAATATTAGGACAAAAACAATGCTGAAATCTTTATGGTAGTGACATTTACCAATATTGTTTAGCACATTTGCGTAATAACTTGAAGTTATTACGCAAATGTTCATACTTTTAGGATTTTAAAACAATGCGCAAAATCGTACCATACGATGATCCCCTTAGTTTCGCGAGCCAACAAAAACCCCGGTGACGATTTTCAGTGAGTTTTCAAATCACAACGACATTGTATTTTTGTATCATGGACGTTGCTATACATTATGATAGTGTTGTTTGAACTAATCATTGTATAAAAATGACTAAATAAATTGACTTTCAAAATCCGATTTTTTGGACCCTAATATTGTTTGGGTTTTCTTTAAAAATATTGATTCCATGAATGATTTCATCAGAATGGAAAATCACTTGATAACATGGTTCTCTATTCACAACCAGGATCTGTATATAATCACAACCGACATTTCGGTGACCGTCTCAGGGCAATTCTGACTGGTACTATTCCACAATGCAGGCTAGGTGGCGCTGCTTACAATGGTCACTGAAACGTCAACTGTCAATTGTTTACAGATCCTGGTTATGAAAACAGAACCTTATTATCCAATATTGATTTAAGTTGGAAAGAAGCCTTGAAAAGTTCAGATCGATATTTTCATCATGATTTTCCAGCAAACAATCATATGTAAACTTGAAATCAAATAATTGGAACAAGTACATGTAGTTTCTGTATCTATATAGCCGGTATAACCGCCATCAGGCGTAACACACCAGCTTCGCAGGCACGCGGCGCGGCAGCAGCTGGTCATATTACACCGAACGGTCTGTTACACCTAGTCTTTGCATATCTGACTGCAACCGTTCTTTAAAGCTACTTAGTGATGAAGCTCCTACAGTACTTGATGCTGTATGCATTTCAGTTTGCATTCACAGTATAGATTTTGATTTCATCTATGAATCTTCAGGGAAGTGCCTCCAGTTGCAATACCTGATTTAGAAGGGAAACGTTGACAAAATCATAACAAATTATGTGTACATGTAGATTTGTATAGAAATTATTTGAATGATTCTATATCATTGTACGAGTATTCTGCTCTCTTAGTCTTATGTTAGCATAATTGAAAGGATGGATGGAGGATTGACAGACAAAAAGAATGACAAAAACATTGTTACCTTCTGATGAGGCTTCATGCTCCTAAGATAAGGGGTGAGTTTGGGGTCTGTGAAGGGGTAGTCGTGTGCCCACATGACGTCCCAGCTGGACTCTGGTAATCCCCGCTCGTACCCAATCCTCTTGAACACAGCAAACACGTGGTTCAGGTAGCCAGACTCAAGCTGGAGATGAAAGAAGTATGAATAATGTGGTGAAAATGTACATTTAAACCGTGTATTTTAACCTAGATATTTGCAAAGAACACTAAAAATATTATTGAAAACAAAGACTTGCCAAGGAAAAAAAAGCATCTGTTAGACAATAGAGGTTTATTTTCAATATTCACTTGAAAAATTGTTTAGAATATTTATCTTTACAAACTTTAAGTACCTTTAAGTTTGCAGAGATTCAATTTTGCGGTAAGGAGAAAATGGAGTGTTCTCAGTGGTTTTTAAGTTCACAATATCACTATAGTTAGTCTTTACAGTAATGGAAACAAACATTTTCACTGTGGTTTTAAGTTTGTGGTGAAGCGGTCACCACTAAAAACGTGAACACAAAAAATCAACATGAATATTTAGTACACTGGAGTAGCTGTTTGGCACCTCATTCTCTTTTGGTTACAGGGTTAGGCAGCAGGGAGAAGGCTATAATTATATTAAAAAGACATTGTCGTACCCTTTTCCCGCGGATGACAGCTATTGGTCTGTCCTTGACTCCCCTGTCGGTTCTGCCCTCTGCGGCTGGCCAGTCCCGGTGTAGGTTCATGTGGTCGTTCTGCATGCGGCGCAGCTCGTACACATTCAGCGCCGTCAGACAGATGCCGAAGAACAGAACCACCACTACGATGTTGATCACCGATATCTTACCTCCCGATGCCCGGTTCAGGGGAGGGACTGGAACGTTACTGGGTCTTGTCTTCAATAAAAAACAAAAACAAAAGATTGAGGGGGAATACTGATGGACGCTTCACTATGCATATGACATTCAATTTCAACACTATTGTTAAATTCAAGGACCACACAAATGGGCTATGTCACAATAGAAAATTTGTTTAAATGTTGGCATGTATGATTGAGTACAAAAGAAGGAAATTTTCAAGTAATTTCTTGTTTCTAGTGTTGTCATTGCACTTGAAATTGAAGAGAAGCTGTGACAAAAACAAAGCAATTATTTCCAGTGCAATGGTTATGAATGTCAACTCTGCCACTAAACTGCATGCAGTACAGGCAACACTGAATGTCATGGTTACTTTTATACTCCAGGACCTTAGAAAAGAAAGTTCTATGGCTCCATATTCCTCAATGGCAACTATTGACTGGGAAAGAAACTTTTGTCTGTAAAATTTTGCTGTACACCTTTTTCTGACTTAAACTCTTCTACATGACTGTCTAAATGAAGGTGTCAGAAAGATTAGTTCCAATCCTTAGAGTGATTGGAGGAAAGGCTCCTTTTCTAGTATAACTATAAGTGATGAGAGAATGTCAATGATATAATCATGAAGAAATCAGCCTTTAGCTTAGTTTTAGACAGTGATTTTATTTTGGAATAAGATGGTGATATTCTGGAAAAAAATGGTGTAATGCATAATTTGAAATTTGTCCAGAAATCACATACACACTACCATTTACTACCATATGGTCTCACAGTTGTGACATATTAGAGATAGAATAACAAACTTTTAAAAAATAACCCAAACTTACAAATAACGGCATGTCTGTCTTCTTCTCCAGTCCGTACAAAGTTCTAGAAAGCATTGTAGATCAGCTGTGTCCTCTGGATGGAAGGATCTGCTGACACAAGCAAAAGATCAACATAAAATCAGCAAGAACATCTCAGCTTCTTATGAAAAAGATAACTTCTTGATCATTGAAAAACAGTGCTTACATCCAACAAGTGGACATAAGTAACCTTTAGACTTAAATTCTGCAAAGGTCCTCATGCTGATGCTAGAACTGGTACAAAAAAATGAGATTCGCGCTGCAAGAGTGGGCGTTTGTGGGCATTTGCTAAAATGCTGGTCCCCAAGGAATGGTGTTTTAAAACTACCCCTTTAGGTGTTCAAAGGCTGGTACACCTGGTTTAAGACAGACTGTGAGTGGGGTCTGAACAAATACTTAAGGCACTTGACATTAGACACTAAAGAGGGTCTGCATGGGGGGATCCTGGTAAATTAAGTAGGGCCAGCAATGCTTAACAATATATTCAGGAGGGCCAGCAACACTTGATGATTAATTCACTTGTGGTGGTGGATGGAGAGGATTGGGCTCCACCTTCCAATACTGTGCACTAGAGACAGTGGATAACAATCCACTGTCCTTACGGCCTCAAAAAGGCTATGGGACTACCTTTACCTTTTATCTTATTTTACGTTACATATATTCCTGTTATTGATTTTGTTTGCTTTTCTAATTCCTGATATCCTCTTTGTTTCTCCCATTCTAATAGAAACCATTCATTGCACTATTTCACACAGGAACTGAGATGCTGATGGAATTTGTGAACAAAAGCACTTTGCTATATTTAGTCTCCAGGTCAAGAGTTTCTACATGCACTGAAGACTGTCATGCACTCTGGTTTGCAAGGTTTCAAATTACCCACTTGACAACACCTGACTGAATGGTTACTTAGTGCTCAGAGAGCCTATACATTCTTCATTAGGGCCAGACCTGGAGAGATAAAGTACACTGCAGGTGGTTTTGGAAAATTATTGTTGGTTATGGAATACTGTACATAAAAACAAACAAACAAACAAACAAACAAAACACTATAAGTTAGATAGTATACCATTTCGTGTACTTATGTTTAAGTGCAATTCACAATTGTTGATTTTGAAAATAAATTGTTCAAGAGTTAAATTGATGAACTTCAATTGTTCTTTAATGTTAATATAACCCTCAGTAACACACCGAAACATTACTTAGCTCTCTCCCGGTACATTGAGAGCACGCACAGACTCGATGTGCTCTCCTAGAAACACTTCCAGCAGCACGCAAGCACAAGCGACCAAGAGTTAAACACCTAGAGAGACATTAGCCTCGTATCTGAACCAAGCGTAACACAGCACCAAGAGACCACGTCTAGCGATATAATAGACGTTAAACAAGGACAACAACAACAACAAACATTATAAACTCACCAAAGAAACAACAAAAGTATCAACAGCTAGTGAAAGGAGAAGACGTCGAATCTCAACACGTCGGAGGCCAGACTGGTAGACTGAAAAACGTCTAAGTTACATGCATATATGTATCAAATAATAATTTGTAACGATACGCACCTTTACATTTTAAAACCTTTTAGAGCTCTTGAGTGGCCGTGTAACGTTTCGGTACTCGGGGATCCAGAGACCCGCCCATGTAACCACTACAAAGTAAGTAACATAAAGACCGGAGCATCTACATTTCAACTTCTACGAGCCTAGTCATCATGGAAGCTGTATTTTACACGAATGGCAGAATAATGCCGGTAGTTCCTGGAAAGCCAAACAACATCCTTTAATATCACCTTTGACCTTAAGAGGTACCACTGAGCTTTTAGGGGTAAAAGTGCCCTAAAAATAAACGAGTGTATTAATCACGTAAGTAAGATCAATTACTAAAGTTTTATCTTATTACACTTTTAAGGATGGTAGCAATATCTTTATATTAGATAAGAGATGGCATCTTTATTGTATTAATAACTGCGATTATCCATCTACCCTATTTTATAGTAAACTCGTCCAAGATGGCAGCGACGAAAAGTTCGGATTCCAGCGAAGCTCCACAAACTTCGGGATCTTTATTCCCGCAACCGAAGGTCAGAGGCAAGAAAAAACGTGTAAGCAAGAAGAACAAGTCCGCCTGGAGAAAGCACAGCGATATCAAGGACATAGAGGACTTTCTCGACGATCAGAGGCTCCAACTGAGAACTGGGTAAGTACGCACATAGTTCATACATACACGTGCACGCCCCCCTCCCCCATGAAATATCCTACAAATTCACATGCGTAGAAAATTAGAAATTGAAGAATTGACTCCTCCACTCAAATATCGAAGTTAGAACTAAAGCATAGAGAAAAGGAGTATTCGATGAACATAAGTTGAAAAGTATCGGCGCTGATACTTAATAAATTCAAAGTAAAATTGAACATATTTTACTGGATAAATCCACACATGATCTTATTCAAGTCTTTAGTTCGGTCAGTTGTTATTCTTGTTCAGTAACAATAGATTCTGTGAAACTGGCGCTTCTGTAAGCCCAGGAGGCAGCATTGTTTAAAAACGTATAATATTTCCTGTTCACTTGCAGATTAGTTATTTATATTTATTAACTATCAGCAATAGTTCAACTCTTATGTGCGTAAGTTGCCATACATAATTTGTACCAGTTACAAATTTGTCACGCAATAAACTTCTTTTTTCTTCTTCTCCTTCCAGTGGTCTTGTAGCAGACAAGGCAGATGACAGCCTGTTCTATGTTGACAAACAAAACGACAATGAAGACGAAGCACCTAGTAAGTCACAGTTGTATGAACAGAATTTTATCAACACTTGACACACTCAATTTTGTGTAGCAAATGATTATGATAACTAAACTAGATATTTCAAAGCTTCATGACAAAAAGTAATTTCCTTTGTTTTTACAGTGGCTAAGAAGAGGAAAAAAGAGCTGAAACCACTGAAAATAGATCAGATCATAGCTGGAGAGACGACTGTCAAACCTGTCACAGGGTAAGTGCCACATGTCTTAACTTTGGACATTTGTCTTGTTTTCCTAATCAGTGATTCTCGGTGAACAGTTTTGCATCAATTCTTATCAATTTATTAGTTTACTGTTATGATTTATGATTTATGATAATAATGACCTGTTGAAATGTCATCATCATCATCATCATCATCAGTCGACGTGCTTACGCACTGTCAGGGTAATACCACCCCCTACGGGGTGATGACATATACCCGTTTGTTGGCTGATACAAGACAGGGATGCGCCAGGTCTCCTTCCTGTCCGTCTGTATTGAAATGAAATGTAGGAAAAGATGTATGCAGTATATATTCCACCTCTCACCTTGAAGCATTGTATACATGTATGTATGCAATACTTTGGTATGCCTTTACAGATCTAGAAGTTTTGTAAAAACATTACATTGATTGATGGATCTTTTTTCATCCAGGCATGCTCCACCTATGGGATCTGGTAAGGTCAGAAGAAAGGAGATGAAAGCTAGAGAACTTGAGCAGAAGACGGGGTACATCTCCAAGGAGAAGAGAAAGAAACTGAAGCTGAACTCTGTACAGACAGGGTTGAAAAAACCACAAGCAGTTAAGGAATACTACGATCTCTGGGGCAGTGGTATGTAAAATCTTATTGTATTTAATTTGTCCTGTTAATTTTCATACACAGGAAAAAAAACTTACAAAAAACAGAAGTTCTGCTGCAGTACCAAAGTCACTCGCCAGAGGTGTGTGTGCAAATTTGACCTCGACCTTGGTCTTCCCAAGACCTACCCACATACCAAATGTCATAATAATCCATCCGCAAATTTCCAGAAACACATACAAACAAGCAAGCAAACACACAGACATGCCAAAAACAACACCATTTTTCATGGAGGTAACTACTGCGTAGGTGACTACAGTATATACTTGTATCTGTATGATACAGTGGCGGCGGCACAGGGGGGGCAAGGGGGGCGGCTGCCCCCCCGAAAAATATGTTGGGGGGGCGTCGCCCCCCCAAAAAATCAAGCTGAAACCCTTGTGATCTTTTCACTAACAGAGATTTTCTTAACTTAGCTTACTCTACCAACAAAATTTGTCTCTGAAAATGCAGGAAATAGCGTTTCAGCGGGTCAAGATTTCACAATTTTCTCCGACGTACGTTAGCATACTAGGATTGCTGCGGACTAGGATTGTTGCGCCGCCGGCGTATATGTCGGGACAGCGTCGCCCTCCAAAGCTCATGCTGAAATCTCAATCTATCAGCAAAAGTTACCTCTCAAAATTCAGGAAAAAGCATTTCAGGGCGTCAAGATTTCAAAATTTTCCGGGAGGAGAACGTTGCCGCCGGCGAAAAATATGTCGGGAGGGCTCGAGGGCGTCGCACCCCAAAACTCAAGCTGAAACCCGTCTGTATTTTTCCACATATAGAGATGTCATCAACCTTTTTAGCTTACTTTGTCAGCAAAATTTGCCCCTCAAAATTCAGGAAACAGCGTTTCAATTGGTCAAAATTTCAAAGTTTTAAATGTCGCGCTCCGGCGGAAAAATCATATGTCGGGTGTGCGTCGTCCAACAAAACTCAGGCTGAAACCTTTCACATATAGAGATGTCATTAAACTTAGATTACTTTACCATCAAAATTTGCCCTTCAGAGTTCAGGAAATAGCGTTTCAATGGGTCAAGAATTCTAAATTTTCCTGTGGGAGCATGTCGTGCTATGTCGGGAGGGCGACGTTCCCCCCAAATCAAGCTGAAACCCTTCACCTTTTTTTTTAACAAATAACTATGTCATTAAACTTAGCTTACTCTTCCAACAGAATTTGCCCCTCAGAATGCAGGAAATAGCATTTCAGAGGGTCTAGATTTCAAAATTTCCCGGGGGAGCATACCCCCGGACCCCCCTAGTATTGTCGCGCCTTCGGCGCGACGCCTCGCGCCTTCGGCGCTCGTCTTAGTGAGATTTCATCTCAACTTATCTCGCCCCCCCATTCAAAATATCGTGCCGCCGCCTCTGTGATATACATGTTGGATTGAAGTCTAGTTCTTTTGTAATCATTCTTATGTTTTAGTAACTGTTGATAGTTCTTTCAAAAAAGAGTTTTTGGTAATTTTTTTCTTGTCCGTCATGTTTAGATACCAAGGATAAACCGACAGAAGAAGAAGAGGATGAGTATTATGCCCAGGTGACTGGCAAGACAAGAGTGAAGGTGGTAAGTAGGACTTTGAAAATAAACTTGTTGGCACATTCAGAACTGAATACAAGGTATCATCAGTCTGTAATATAACTTTCAATACCTGCTACAACTTACTAATAAAGGCATGAATGAATTAAAAAAATGCATTCCTGGTGAAACTATTCAGTGCTACAAGTTTAGGGGCATAGAAAATTGAATGATATCCTTTCTTCTACAATCTACATGTAGTTACTAGCATACTGCAAAGTGCACCCTTAATAAATGTACAAGCTTACAAGGTTAAGAGCATGGAAATCAATGTACAAAAATGTATTTCTTATGATTATTCTACATCTTCTTTACTTTTTCCACATCTTTAGTTTTAATAGCTTCTGTCAGCTGTTCTGGCACTTTTATATTAAACCTTGAACCTGAAGTATATTCTAGCAGCATGGCCCAAGATTGTGAGATAGTTTGCTCCTAAACAGGGATGTCCCTGGTAGCAGCCTCACAGTTGAGCCCCTGGTTCTGTTTAGTTGCTAACTGGGAGACCGCAGGGATCTCCCTAAAGAATGGAACAGTGGCGCTCCTCCATCCTGTTCTAATCCCAGCTCCATCCTGTTGATTTTCAAAGTTAAGGTATTTTTTCAAATTTTTACCCAGCAAAGCCTGTAATTTTGCTAAAACTGGTAAAGCTGAAGTTGCAGGAAATGACTTCCATTATGTCTGAAAAGGGCAAAATGCAACAGCCGTTGTCCTTCTGAGAGGTGTGCGCCCCCCCTCCAGACCTCCCCCCTTGCGGCATCCTGTGCCTGGCACCCTCCCCCCATCCTACTCTATATTTCTAGGGAGATCCTCCGAGACCCCAGTTCAAATCCTTCGAAGGGAATCTCGGTTGGGGCTGCACCTGTCTTTCGGAACGGACATAATATGGGGGTCCCTCCCTCTATAGTTATACCCTGCTACAGAAACAGCAATGAACCTTGCTGCCCTATGTGCCACTAGGCATTATATTGTGAACATTGCTCCTAATCGAGCCAGTCCAGACTTGACATATCGTTTCCTACATCGTCTCCTCCATTCCAGCCCGTAAGGACACAAACGTACGCCAAGAACCCGTCCATCCTGCCTAAGGTGGAGGTGATCCACCCAGGTGGGTCGTACAACCCCACGTTCGAGGACCACCAGCAGCTGCTGCAGCAAGCCGTGCAGTCGGAGAGGAAGAAGGTCAAGGACGAGAAGAAGTTGGAAAGACAGACCAGACTGCCTCCAAAGAGAGAGTGGGCCACTCGTGTAAGTACATAGAAGCTTACCCTATTCTATTTAAAAAGTTGACAGCTTAGGAAGTAAATGTATTTGATATAATGACGTTAGTAAAAGATGCTCAGATACTACATGTATTTTTCATAAGTTTTCTCAATGGTTCTGTAAAATTCGTCCAAGGGGTTACCTATACTAGTGTTTTGGGAGTAGGATCAGAATTTGAGAATAGGATCAGAATGTAGTTTGCTTCTTTGTACTTGTAGACTATGAAAATTCCTACCTTCTGTTCTCACTTTATTACTGTAATTCTTGAAATATTTTTCGACGGTTTAATGTTCACGTTTTTTGCCTCATACTTCACCATGGACATAAAGCAGGTGTTTACATTACTGTACGGTATGTGACACTAGTGCTACATCAAACTTAAAACCGCCGTGAACACTCCTTACAGCAAAATTAAATCACTGTAGTTATCATCAGCATTTTCAATGCTACAGGTATACTCTAAAAGCTCAACATACTTATTTTTTCATGCTTGGGCACCAGTCCTTCACAGTATTTTGTACATGTATTATATTGTAATTAGTTTTGTTAGATAAAATGGCTACTTTCATTCCAGAGAGACAAGATGAAGGAGTTGACCGAGGGCCTTCTTGATGAAGAGGATGATGAGGAGGAGGAAGGGGAGGAGCAGGAAGGGGAGCAGTCCATCCCCAAGGCCACCATCAGGGCTGAAGACAAGAAATCCAGACAAAAGAGGAGAAAGGAGAAGGAACAAAGGGAGCAGGTAGGGTCTTTTCTCCTCTCTTAGTGAATGAAAAGAATCATTAACAAATTACTGTAAATGCAGAAATGTTTGTGGTGGTTTTATGTTCGCGGTTTTTGCGGCGACCGTTTCATCGCGACCTTAAAACCACTGCAAACATTTTTGTCCAATACTGTAGCAGTATGTGACTATAGCGCTGCCGCGAATTTAAAACCACCGCAAACACTCCATTTTTGCCTTTGCGCAAAATAAAAACAACACAAACTTACGTGCATTTACAGTACAATTATCTGATGTATCTTGAAGAAACAAAAGATTTAAGAAAGATACAAAAACTCAACAACTTGAGTGTTTTTTTAAAAGTTACTCTTTCTATCTTTCCATTTATGTAACCGTTATCCATATACATGTACAAGGATTTCCAACATTGAAACGTCTTTCTCAAACTTGCCAGATTTTAACCTTCTCCCTGCTGCCTAACTCTGTCACCAATAGGGAATTGGGTGCCAAACGGCTACTTCAGTGTGCTAAAGGTTAAACCAAGTGATAAAAGCAGGTATCTCAGCTACATAGAAGCTTAGTGTATGTTAGCTTTAACTAAAATTATTTTCTTTTTCATCTCAGGAACAGCAGAAAACAGCAGACAAGACCAAGAAGATCAAAGAGCATGAAGTGAACAGGTGGGGCTGAAAAATACAGATAAAAAAGTTTTTTATGATGTACAGTGTAATGTAAAAGATAATATGTGATACATGAAATTGTTGACTTTGAAGGAGACTGACCACAACTCAGTGATACCTGGAAAATTTAGTTGTTAAGCATTTCTTCCCTTTCAGTCTTCAGTCAGAACAACTATCTGGAAAAGACACAAAAATATTCAAATGTCGGCATGTCAAAAATATGTCCTTTTGCTATACTGCCCGTTATTTTATATAATTTGATGCTATCACATTTGGTTCTTGGTGGCAAATGTGCTTGATGCTGGCACATTGACAACCAAATCCGTACTAGTAGTGTGTTTTTTGGCACACTTTTAAACAGATTAGCCAAAGTGGCTCAATGGGCGTCACTCCACCACCAGGGAAGGTTGTGTAAAGTGCCTTTCCCAAGGGTACAACGTCGGGGCATGGTGAGCATTGAACCCAGGACCTCTTGGTCCAACACTCTAACCGTTGCGCCACACCGACGCCTCATTTGTTGATGCTTCTAACAAACTACTCTCCTGTGATACTTGTAGGCTCAAGGCCATCAAGAAAGAGATCAATGCCTTGGAGAAGAAGAAGGAAGAGAGACAGAAGAAGAGGGAAGAAATAAGAACTCAAAATGCTGATAAACCTAAAAGACTCAGCAGACACAAGTATCCTTTCTAATTGTGTTATGCAAAGTGCTTCAAACACAGTGGTTTTTATGATGGTGTGGTATTTTAGATTCCAGGGTAACTGATTATTTCGAAACGTAGTAATTTCATGGCTTTCTACAGGTTATTTGTATATTGTAATTCTGAAAAAGATTTGGGATGTACTGTAAAATGCATTTAAGTTTGCGGTGGTATAATGTTTGCGGTTTTCATGGCAACCTCTTCACCGCAAACTTAAAACCACCAGGAAAATGCTTGTTTTGTATTCTGGCTGTCTACCACCTTGTTTCAACCGGGAGCTAAAAACCACCACAAACACTCCATTTTCCCCCTACCACAAATTAAATCATGGCAAACTTAAGTGCACTTATGTACAGTATTTTCTTTGTGCACAGTTGTACAATATATTCCAAGAAAAGGGGACTGATATACTTGTACATGTACTCTAACCTCTCAAATAGAAGTACCCCCTGGAATAGAAGTACCCCCCGGACAAATCTTCAAAATGTAATATAAGTACCCCCTGGAATAAAAGTACCCCCCGGAAAATTTCAAAAATCGACAGTCGAGGCTAGGTAAACTGTGTCCATACATGTACAACTGTCACTGTCAGAGGGAAATAAGATAATAAGCAGGTAGGTAACTTATATTTAGTGAATTATGCCATACGCCCATACCTATCAAGTATATAGATATTGAACAGAATAACTGTCCATAGCTTGTTCAAATCATGATGATCTTCCTCGCCTCTTCGTAAAATATAATAGTAATATTGAAAAATTGGGCATAGGTTCCCCGCTATGACCCCTAACCAGGGGCCACGGTGCTTTCAAATTCAACAAGTGAAAATGTACATGATACATGCTTTTTCTGTGACTTGGAACTTGAAGCAAGTGATCAAAGAAAATTGTTATATCATTTTATTATGACTGACAATCAGTGACATATAACAAAAATCATCAGAGTACTTAAGTTAAATGTACCTGATCATATTTTCTAATAATAAATAATAAATAATAATAAAGACATCAACCACAAAAAAACATAAATATGAACACAGTCCTTCCACAAAAGAAATTTGTCTATAAGGCCACACCAATTTATTTTCTTGGTTAACGGATTCGCCGCTTCGTTTTTTTGCTGAATCAAAATAAAAATAAAAACAGCAGACTGTGAAAAATTATCACCTAACCGCCATATGACCGGCCACTTTCTCCCCTCAAAATCGGCAAAGCAGCAGAACAATACTTGGTTCATTTTAGCACTACCACATGTGAAAATATTATATGGGGTTTTGTTTCACATTTGGTGTGTGTTTTTAGTCCCAAAACAGCTAAGAAAAGACGAATATTTGCTGACCGAAAAATATATTTGGTGGCCACCGAACGAAATTTTCGGTTCTTTTTTTTGCAACAAAATCGGCAACCCAGTCAAAATAGCTGGTTCCTTTTAGCAATATTAGCCATAGAAATACCATGTATGATGTTGTTTAGCCTTTGATGATGGTTGTTTGGTCTGAAAACCAGTGAAACCCCGACAAAAACCACGAGGATGGCTGTATATGTGCTCTCTGTGCTCTGCTAGTAAGACCGCCATTTTGTTTGTTTGGACAGAAAGTAGCCTCACATTCCACCGTAGATTACGGGCTTTAAAATTGATATCTTCAGCATGAAAAAAAGTATCGATCTTTTGGAAAACTGCGTAATAGATGGCACTAATAATTAGCTGCAAATTTAAAGGCTCATGTTTATTTTCTTTCATTCAGATGTGGTTTTTGAAGTCAAGTACAATTTCTACTTTCATCGAATGTGCAGCTTGAAATATGCTGCTGAAGGAATGGAACATTCCATTTTCTCAGACTGAAAGGGGCCAATGCATAACACTTGGAGTTGGAGCTGGCTGTTTTTAGAGAAAACTTTTTGAGTGTATGTTGAGAGATTTTGATGAGTGAAGTGCTTCATAAAATTCATTACATTCTCTACTAGCAAATTCATATAGGTTTCTACTGTCTGCTTTTTTTGAAAGGTTCTGATGTGTTCTTTTCTCAATTAACATGATCAAGCTGAAAGAAGTTATACTTATTAATAAAGTGAGGAGGTTTTGCCCAATGTTCTCCACATTTTTCCATTGTGACTTGCCTCAAGTTCCAAGTAGAAAATACATGACATGACTTGGAGTTGTGTATACTGTTCCACTTGTTGAACTTGATGGCACCGTTGGCCCCCGGTAAGGGGTCATAGCGTGGAACCTATGCCCAATTTTTTCAAAAATTCAGAATTTTTCTGGTTTATATCCTAACGTTACGCATGAGGGTTTGCTTGTTATTTCGGTATACATGTATGTGACAGGGATGAACGTGTCCTTTTGCCTTTGCTTACATACCCAGGAGCAGACAATGAATATTAATTAAGCAAATGCCAGCATGATGAATATGTCAGAAACATAAAGTATTGTCTTTTCAAAATAGTATCGGCTTGAAGATTTTTCCTGCCTTTTTGTGATAATAGATAAGAAGTAAACCTGAAGTTCCAGGAAATGTCCTCCACTTGTACTTGAAACAGCCAAAATGCTAATGCTTCCTCCTTCCGTGCCTTTTTTTTTTTTTTTTTTCGCCCGCCCGCTCCATTTTTTTTCTAGAAAAATCCGTTAACCAAGAAATTAAATTGGTGTGGCCTAAGTATAAACTTTTGCTCCATAGCGTCGAAAACAAAGCGAGACGCTCGGATTTCAAGTTCCCGCGGTAAATCCCACAATATTGAACAGAGATCGACTGTAAAAAAAGCTCAACGTCACAGACCGCACATACTAAGAAGTTACCCATTACGTGTTGACACTAGAAACCCGCGATGAACCGCCTAAATTGGGAAAATCTTACGATTATTTTAAAAAATGGACCCTCTGAAAATAAATATGGCCTTGTGTGTCTATCGTTGCCCAAAAAATATAATGTTTCCATGCGTTTACGGTATCATTTTAAAGATCGGTATCCGCACTACGCAATATGCTGCTAGTTTTACTGTCGCCATGCCTGAGAGTGGCGGCCATGTTTCGCGATTTCGCGCTGTTGTTTACCGAATCATATCGGACATATTTCTGCCGTTTTAGAGATTTTGTGGCCTCAAAACACATATTACAAGGGAAGTTAAGTTATGATTGTTGTTTCAACGTGTTACATGTCTTCTGCGAACAAATAATTCTTCCGCCGCGCTGCCGATACTACGGATATAGTGGTCAGGAAATTATTATTCCCCGTGCAGGCGTGCACCCTACTCCACACGTTTTTGATCAGCGTGCTTTGGTTTACGATATAAACAGAGACTATCAAAGTTATTTATATGAAAATTGTATTTTAAAATGTCAATGTCGCGTCTTTTTTTCCGGTTTACTTTGTAGCGTCATAGCGATATCGACCGATATGTTACGAGTGCCGCCAGGATACTTTTCACAAGGCCGTCAAAGCGGCGAGAAAATCAACGCCAGTAGGCCGAAAAATAGCTAATTACGAGCAAAAATACCGGGGAAATATGGGCAGATAAACCTTAACTTACGATTTTAGAGGGATTCCTGGTTTGCAAAGCCTCAATTTTTCAAAAAATAATAAACGTACCGTCTAGAATAAGAACGTACTGGGTGGAACTATAGGCGAAAAAAAATAAACGTACCGGTACGTTTATTTGAGAGGTGAGAGTACCTACATTTTTGTATGACTTGACATGTTTCTTATGCTGCTATTATTATCATTTTGCCATAATGTAGTCAGCTTGTTGTATTGTTTTTGTTTGTTTATTGTGAATGTTGTGATCTAAGACTGATGTGTTAGGCTGTGTGTTAAGAGATGCCCCCTTAACAGTCTGTACTAAAGGTATGAGGAGCCTTTCCCAGAGTTCAAGCTGAGTGAAGAGCTTGTTGGCACACTCAGGGAATTCAAGGTCAGTAAGAAATTTCAAGTTTTCATTTCAAATGAAACATACAAGAAGGCAAATGACAGAGATAACAGACATAGACGTTTTTATTTTGCACTTTGTTTAAGAGCAGAGGATATTTAAGTTTCAATATAAATACGGCAGTTTAAAGCTGCCCTAGGACACACTCCTCCGCACATTGACCTCTGACCTCCACCGTTGACGTTTTTGGTTGATCTCGACAACTGTTCTCTGTAATGACGCTTCGGTTTATTTGTATATATTGTTTGTTGTCCTCTGGTTGTCTCACTGAATGTAACACGATTCGTTTTTGTTATTTATTTAGTGGGCCCCCTTGGAAATCAACTTCAAATAAGTTGAATGGGGCTACCCACTTGTCTGAAGATGAATAAATAAATAAATAAATATAATATACAAAACTTGAAGACAGTCACTTAGTTAATTCAGAGTGGTGGTACATTGTCATGGAACAAGATCACAGTATGTGTAGGTGGCAAGGTAGTCCTGTAGTTAGGGTGGTTGAATCTAGGCTTGAATCTCAACAAGACCCAAATGCTGTGCCCTTGGGAAAGACACTTATGTTTTCACTTGACTCAGGCAAAACTTTGGTTAAGGATGTCCTCTCAGAAGGGATGTATATGTAAAGTGGAAGTCCCGTGTTTGAGGGGACCCACACCCAGAGTATGTTAGAAATCCCACTGCACTTATCGAAAAGAGTAGGAGTCCATCCTGGTGTGAGTGAAACAAATCTTACAGTCCGGTCTAATGTAGCTTGTACATGCTGTATAAAACTGATGTGTTATGCCTAAAGGCGATGAACTGGCTATACGAAATAAAAATAATAACTTTATAAACTCTTTCTTCATCTCACGAATACTTTCTTAATCTCACGAATACTTACTTACAAAAACCCTCTCGTTCCCACAGCCTGAAGGAAGTGTTCTCAAAGATCGTTTCAAAAGTCTCCAGCGAAGGAACATCTTAGAAACGAGAGTGAAAGCAAAGTGAGTACAAACGTTCTGGTACCTTTGATGGATTTATGAAAGACAGAACTGTACTTGATTGATGGTATTCACTCTACTCAAATTTCATCACTAACTCAAAGACACAGCATTAAAGTAGAATAAAGACAATTTAGTGTATAATGAAAGATATAAAGTGGTAATCGTTTTGAACTAAAATGTATGATGTCTCAAAGGTAATTTTAGTGCATCTGTCAAAGAGATTATCTAAGTTAGTCTTGACTGATATTTTGAAGAAAGCTATTAGATATTATGCAGAAATATGTTTGCAATAGGCTGTTAGCCCTTATCTGTTATTTTTATTTTATTTTATCCAGGCGTCAGAAGAAGTTCAAGAAGAAGTACGTGGAAAAGAAACAGTACAAAGAAATCAGGTTGGTATTCATACGATTATGAAAGCACCTTTAGTTAGTTCACATCCTTGTTAGATCATGCACATTTAGTCATAGCTGCTATTTCATAAATGTGTTTGATAAGAATTTTGATTTATATTAACTTAAAGTATGATTTCAAGATTATTCAGTTTCATTGTATTAAAAACTATTGCTTCATTATAATTTATATCAGAACAGTGAAGCTTTTGAAAAATCTGTCCAGAGATATATTGTTATTAATGCCAACAAGCTTTCAGAAAGGTGCAAATTTCTATCATTCATTAAAAAGTAAGTGAATGAATAAACAAGAACATTACAGCATTATTTTACATGAACAACTGTAAGAGCCTATGCAAATATATCAGCACCTGGCCCTACTTTGTAGTACAAAGAATTATCATAGCCATATGTATTTGAAATGCTATCAATATGTTGTTTTTCATCACATCTGTTTACCATTGTTGTTTTTTTCAGCATCAATGTCTAGTAAGAGGAGGAGGCTTTTTGTCTGCAATAGCGTGATTCTTCATCCAACTAAAGAAGACTGTTGTCCTGGATTTATACAAAAAAGGAAGAGACAGAATTTGCATCATTGTCAACAAGGATAAAGTTGAAAATTTCCTTTAATTTAACAAAGTTTCTGGTTTCATGTGATTGTGGCTAGTCAGTTTCAATGATGTCATTCTGTATTTACTAAATTGAAACTGTATTGTATTGCCAACCACAGAGTGTGACCATTGCAAGAGGAAAGCACAGAACAACCGATTCCTTTGCCACTTTTGTTTCTATATTCTTGTTTCTATAGTTACAATAATGCATTTAGCAGATTTATTTTCAAGATCTAGCAGCATAGATCTGGCAGATTCACAAGATAAACCAATAAATTAATGGTAAATATGACTACGCTTTCATGAGCCAAACAATTTCAAGTGAATCAATGCATGTAACCACTGTCATTAAAAGGATCTACATGTACATATACATGTATATTGGGAAATGAGCTTGAGTCTGTATCGTCATTACTTCCTATGTAGTTGTGGTTGTCCAGTCAAATCTCCCTTTCCTGTTTTCGGATGTTTGTGGATTATAGGGAGCACTTGTGACATTTAGGTGTACAAACTGGATTATATTAACACTATCCTTGTCACTCAAATGCCAGGGTTCCCTATCTAGACTCTTTCGTTACATGTAACTGTCAAATTATCTAACATTTGACCATAGATACACACACTTATACTTGAGAGGTAAGGCAGCCAATATTCAGCATGGTGTCAAAATTACACTGCAATTCAGCAGTGACATTCTATTGGCAAGTAAGACAAGTATACTTAGATATGGAAGAAAATTATACATTGAGGATAACCAATTCGATTTGCACAATGAAGTTGACAGTCTGGAAAAACATCACTCTGCACGACCTCTAAAAAGATTTGCAAAATATTTCTTACCCTCCCCTAAAATTAATTTGTCCCAAATGAGTTGCATTATTTATTCATCTATTTATTTTTTGTGGTGGTCCCTTCAGTTAACTATGTAACTTAAACAAATAAGTTGTCCAAGCTCCGTTACAACAAAGAAACTTTAATCCACAAAGATGAGGGTGCATTGTGCACGATTCAAAAGAGACACGGTTCAAAAGAGATACTATACGGTTAGTTGAAGTATTGCAACGTACTATAATGTAATAGATCCTACTAGTTGATTCTGACGGCTCTTTATGCCAGATAGCCATGCGTTTTCAGCTTGTATCCGCTTCCAGACAATAGACGGTCGCTGATATTGCCTGCTTACCCCTGTTTTGACCCTTGTTTCCAGCCCTCTACGCTGCAAAAGTAACGCGGTCCAGGCGTGCTTCTTCGGCACGGTTCAAAAGAGACACCCTACGGTTGGTTGATGTACTGCAACTAGTGCTCCCTTATTTTGAGGTTTTAGTGCCTCAAAGTGACGATAATAATTACACAAACTAACGAAATTCACAACACCCTCTCTTTTAAGCAAAGAATGGACGTATTAACTACAAAAACGTTTATTTCTTTTTAAATCGACAGTCGGCTACACTGTGCTATATATGGGTAACCAGGGTATGGAAGTGACCTTCTCAAGCGACCCTATCTGATAAAAGTCAAAGTTTAAACTTAGTATGCCCTACTTATCCAGATTAAATGATACAGCACAGTACAACCGATTGTCGATCTGAAACTTACTTTCCTGTAATCGATAGCTCCTTCCGTTGCCCCTAAAGGAGAGCATTATGCAGTATCTTTGGTTTGTGGTATCATTTGCATCACTTTGGACCATTATAACCCGTAAATAAACGAATTTGCTCGGATCTGCAGTTGCAGTACTTCTTTCAGCCGTACAGTGTCTCTTTTGAACCGTGCTGAAGCACTGAAAATTGACAAGTCAAGAATGAGTCTAATTGTTTCTTTTAAGTAATTTGAAAGAAAAATCGATGGTATCTCTAGAGCATATTTATGCATAAAACAATGTTATGTAGTCAATAAAATAGAAAATAAACACAAAATAAAAAAGGGAAAATGAAAAATTTACATCCAGATAAAATCACGCAGCACAGTAAACCGATTGTCGATCTGAAACTTACTTTCCAGTAATCGATAACTCCCTCATTTTCCCCTAAAGAAGCGCATTATATACATGTAGTATCTTTGGTTTGTGGTATCATTGACAGT
This sequence comes from Branchiostoma lanceolatum, assembly GCF_035083965.1. Lineage (NCBI taxonomy): Eukaryota > Metazoa > Chordata > Leptocardii > Amphioxiformes > Branchiostomatidae > Branchiostoma > Branchiostoma lanceolatum. Next base: position 9,523,333 of record NC_089725.1, read on the forward strand.
TGCAGTACTTCTATTGGCCGTACAGTGTCTCTTTTGAACCGTGCTGAAGAACTGAATAGTGAGACGTCAAGAATGAGTCTGATTGTTTGTTTCAAGTATTTTGAAAGAAATGAAAGGTATGTCTAGAACTTATTTATGCCTAAAAACAACGTTATGTATTCAATTCACAAATTAGAAAAGGAATAGGGAAAAATTTAGATCCAGATAAAATCATACATATCTGAAACTTACTCTCCTGTCCTCGATAACTCCCTCCGTTGCCCCTAGAGGTGCGCATTATGTAGTATCTTTTGTTTGTGGTATCATTGGCATCACTTCGGGCCATCATAGCCTTGTAAATAAACGAATTTGCTCGGTTCTGCAGTTGCAGTACTTCTATCAGCTGTACGGTGTCTCTTTTGAACCGTGTTGAAGCACTGAATAGTGAGACGTCAAGAATGAGTCTAATTGTTTGTTTTAAATAATTTGAAAGAAATTAAAGGAATGTCTAGAACATATCTATGCCTAAAAAAAATGTTATGTATTCCATTCACAATATAGAAAAGGACAAATTTATATATCCAGATCAAATCATACAGCACAGTATAACCCGCCGATTGTCAATCTGAAACTTACTTTCCTGTAATAGATAACTCCCTCCGTTGCCCCTAAAGGAGGGAATTATGTAGTATCTTTGGTTTGTAGTATCATTGGCTTCATTTCGGGCCATCATAACCGTGTAAATAAACGAATTTGCTCGGATCTGCAGTTGCAGTACTTCTATTGGTCGTTTAGTGTCTCTTTTGAACCGTGCTGAAACACTGAATAGTGAGAAGACAAGAATGAGTGTAATTGTTTGTTACAAGTACTTTGAAAGAAATGAAAGGTATGTCTAGAACATATTTATGTCTAAAAACAATGTAATGGAGTCAATGCACAAAATAGACTAGGGAAAAAGGAAAAATTATATCGACGAGGATGGGATTCGAACCCACGCGTGCAGAGCACAATGGATTAGCAGTCCATCGCCTTAACCACTCGGCCACCTCGTCAGCTGAACGACTTGGATGATTCTTAGATACTGAATCTGCCTGCCTGATAACACAATTTCTGTTCCAAAATAGCTACATTACAGACATGCTAGTGTCATTCTATGTATCTCAGTCACATAAATATTAGATATAGGTAGTTTTTAAATGTATTACTGTCGTCGTTTACCGATAAACGCTCACTTCCTGTCGTATGTTGGAACCGGAAGCTAAGTAGAATAGTTCACTATTATTGTAGGGTTGTTCACTGCTGAAAATGAAGAAGATGGAAACTGCTATAAACATTATTATGTAAATGTAATTTGCCTCCAAATATAATATAGATACTTTGTAACATATCATTTCAGTTCATCTATTTCTATAATTGTCCATATATGTGTGAAATAAAACCTCACCCCCAGGTGTTGTATATTAGTATCTCCCTGCGAACTTCCTGAAATAGTCCGACTGATATTCGTGTGATTCCGACTGTTTACTCGCAGAGGAGACGCAGCAGACGGAGGTATGCAGGCACACGCTACCGTCACGTCTTAGCGCGGCCCTCCTTCTTCTCACCGTCTTTCCCTCCTTCGTCGAAGATCTCCACCCTACGGTCTTGTCTGAGGTAAGTGTCTTCTCCGTTTCTTGAAGTATGTGGGGAGTAGTTCACGTTCAACCGGTAGCAACTCGTGTGAAACTTGATGCGATTTAGCCTATCACAGTGTGTTCAATAGGTTTACCTTTCGTCAACTTTTCCCGTAAGCAAAGCTATCCAAGAAACCCTTTTCATTTCACACAGGATGTTATTCTTTGTGACAGTAAGTTGATACTCTAAATCTTTTAAGAAAGAGAGCCGTAACGAATTTTATTATAAGATTGAATTATGGATCTCAGTCACGGTGGAAGGACCTTGGCTTTGACCGGTAGACTTGACCTATAAATATTGTATTTGTATCCTTGAAAGTGAGCTGCCGACATTTGACATACCAAATATTGATTTTTTTTTATTAGATGTTTAATATTAAACGCTTCTTTGTGATTCAAAACCCAATTTATAACAATTTGATTAGAAATTCTGGAACTTACCTTGGGCACCCTTCTTTATCTTAATATTGTCATATAACTTATAAGATTGGACTTCAAGAAATCCTAGTTTGTAATCATGTACTTTGGAAATCTTGTATCTGTATCCAGTAAAGATTTCTATGTGTTTTGAACGTCAAACTGCAGCCAAACAAATATATATGCAAAGCACAATGTGTTTTGTGGACATATGTTTATCCCACCGCTTTCTGTTGAAGCAAAGATTGAAGCCACTAATACCTGAAGCTAGTAGTATTAACCTCTTTGGGCTCCCTGTTTTCAAATGTCAGCCATCTTATAGGCAGCTTAGCTGACCCGATTTCCAATGTGTACCTTAGTCGTGCATACACACCTCTGCTTGGAGAGAAATTGTGGCAAGAAAACTTGTGTTATGACTTGTTGATGTGTTTATGTTGACACATTATCAGATTAGGTAGAAGTTTCAATATCACTTTTGCAGGTTCTAGCTATAGGCTACCTCTTGGCAGTTGGTTGAAGCTACATGTACATTGTTTCTTCTTCTTCATGTTTGCCTCTTAGTCTACACTTCACGTGAAAGTATTAAGAAATGCGCTAGCAAGTAGTTTATCCCTATAATTTATCAACTCCTTGGTTCGAACAGACCCAAATCCAAAGAGAACTGTGCCAGGGTTCTTTCTATGGGAAAAAAATCAGATCTAATCGTCTTCCGGGAGGGACGTAAAACGGGGGTCCCGTGCTCGAGGAGGTGCCTCGAACACGTTAAACAGCCTCATTACCCTACACATTGGGTACCTGCCTGTGGCACTGGCTGCAAATACACCTGATATTATTTACTGCTTTATTTTATTCATTTTCAAAATTTTGTTTATTCAAAGGAAATTCATATTCATTGTCTTTTTTGTCTGGAAGTTGATTGGACCTAAAATTCTAGGAAAAGATGAAAGGTACATACTACTTGTATTGTAGAATCTGATCGATGGATCAAAACTTTAATACAAAGTCACTGTTTTTGGTCATAAGCTGAATGTACCTGATAATATTACACAGCACAGCGTAAAAATGCGACTTTGTTGTGTTGTGAGAATGTCTTGAAGTATGCGCACTGCCCTCCGCCACTGCTTTGAAGTTATCAGCCATTTTGAATCAGCCACTGTTGTATTCCAGCGCTGGAAATGTGACAAAAATGCTGAAAAAATTAGTTGCAAATGTCATTTTGATTGAAGGTTTTTATTTTTCAGAATATTTGCAGTTTGGGCACCAAAATACTGAAATTGCACAGTACCTTTATTTAGACTTAAATGAGTCTGTGACAGAGAGGGTGGTTTTATGAATAACTGCATGATATCTTAAAATTCATTGCACTACACAGTACACTGGTAGCATATTAGAGGTTGTGATAATTCTACAATGCAGCTGTCAGTTATAGTAGATGGAATGAAATCACAAATTAACGTCATGTCCACAAGTTTCACTTGGTAAAATTGATGTGTCTCAACTGTTAAAGGTTGAGAAAAATCTCTTGTAAATTTGTAGAGATTATTTGGAACCATAGATCTAATGTTACTGTAGGATGGTGCGAAGATATGTGTGACTGTGAAGTTTATAGTACATGGAAAGATACAAAAGGGCGAAAGAACAGTAATGATTGGTAGTACAACAAGTGGCCATCTTGTTGGTGAATCACAATCATATTCATAACATGGACATGATTATTCATTTGCACACATCAGTCCCTTTTCGCCCTATTCATGTACAGTACTTTTGAAGGTGATTCTTTTGATTGGCAAATCTCAGATTTCCATCAAAAGTTTGCCACTCATATCAAGTCTCTTACAGTCTTACTAATTGGACAGCCTGCATCTTATCAATTTAGTTCTTAGATAAATGAATTAGAGCAATCAACCAATGGGAGAAATATCATGATAATGGTTCTGATTAGGGGATGTAGTAAGTGTTCTGTGTGACCTTTGCGAACAAGTAGGTGATAAGGATTTCACAGGCAACAATTGATGATTTGGTACCCCATGCACATTTTGCAGCATGACTACAGATTGCTCAATTATCACTTGTCCTTTAGCACTTAGTGACTGCCCAAAGGTGACTCCACACTTACTGATTAGTTGTACCGTAACAGTACTGATATCAGCCTCCACCTGAGGCCTTCCTATGGGGGTATGGATGGTAGAATTCGGCAAAAAAAGGAATAGTAGGCCAGTAGAGTCAGTCCATGGTAAGCTATATATTTCCATTGTGGTTGCAAACAAACATGTTGCAAGGGATTGCACTTGTCATTTCGGATGGTGACGTAAAGCCAGCGGCCCCTTCAGGTGTAAGCCTCAAGTGTCAAACCTCTGCATGTAAAAGAACCCAACACACTTATCGAGAAGAGTAGGGGTGACTCTGTATGCTTGGCCAAAATCGGCGATTTGCATGCAGCAATAAAAGGCGTCATGAGACCACAGACATACAACCTCGTAATACGCCGTTATCATATGCCCAGCAATTTACCTTTTGAAAATCAGACCTGTAAACTTCATATAGCCTCGTTTAAGAATTTAAGAAACTTCATACTACATCCTAAATTACATTAGTCAAATAATCAGACAGAGTGTGGCATGAAGAATACAACTTTGTAAGGTTGTAAAGTCCTCACTGGACATGCTTGCTAGAAACCGTGGTGTAAGCGTGAGATTCTTATCTTGCAAGCAATGGTCTGGAAAGCTTCCTGTCTATAGAAATACCAAGTTTTCACCACCAATTCATTGACTTCTGGCCAAGGTGTTGCATAAGAATGCACTATACATACAAAGGGAAACTTCATGCTTGACTCTGTTACATTCTTCATTTCTTGCAAAATTTTCTGTATGCATTTCAACACTTGAGCTTTCAGATTTTGATAGAAGAGGGTAGAGTGAGGAAAGTCATGTATTAAATGCCTTTCCCAAGGGCATAACATCAGTAGAATGTTGGGATTTAAACCCAGGACCCATGGGTCTGGGTGAAATACCCTAACTATTATGCCAACACGATGACGCTGTCACACAGTCACAGTAAATGTTGTTGGTAATCATCATCATCATCCTGTCAAGCTGTTTAACCGACTTTAAAAGTCTTCTCTGGTTATGCTAGCAAGTGAATTCTTTCAAATTTTGTATGCGGAATCAATATACGTATTATTAGGCTAGTGTGTTGTATCACAAATGATGCATAAAAGCTACATGTATGGCATCCATCATGTTCTTGTTTGTTCCTAAATACAACCTTGAAGTGCTGACATGTATGTACCCCATGTTGAGTGTGTGGTTTGGATGTCAAATTGAAGCATGTACCGTACATGTACATAGATTTCCTGTTTCCTGCCAGAGTTTACATGAGACAGGCTGGGCTCTTATCGCCATGGGTGTGTCTGTTTGACAGAAGAATTGGGCCATCTGTCAGCGCCTTAACATGTAGCTGCCTGCCCATCTGATTAGTACATTACTTGGTACATTCTTGATTAAACCTCCTTGGTACATACTATGGTTTTTAGCAGCAGTCCAGTATATGTACTTGAATAAAGTAGAGGATGTAAATCCTGAAATGTTTGTGGTAGTTTTATTCTGAAATTCTTGGATTTTGCGGTGACCGTTGATTGCGAAATCACGACAACATGAATTTGGGTTTTGTATTACTATATAATAGGCAATTGTTTAAAATGCGAACTCAAAACAACCTTTCCGTTAGTAATGCGAAATTTAGTCCCGGTGAAAATAAATGAATTTACAGTATTAGCAGAGCCCCACTGAATCAAATGCGATAACTCAAATTGAAGCTTACAAACTTATTTTAGTCTGGTATCAGCCTGTGTAGAGTTTGCCCTTCTTTGGACCATTGGTTTTGTAGGTCAGTTTGGGTTAGGATTTAGAAATCATGATTGGCCAAATTGACAGAGTCCACTGAATGGTTGAACAAAACTTTGGAACCAGAGCATTTGAGGCAGAAACATGAACATAAAATTGGTGGCGTCCTGTGTGTCATCAGTAAAATCTAGATTTCGCTACACAAATGCCCTTTCAGGACCAAGGGATTGAGAGGCTTGATAACTTAATTCCACAGAACCCATTGCATATTTAAGGGTTAATGACCCGCCCCGAGGTGTATATGGTGTCATAACTCCTGGTCATGTGCTATAACCACTGAGTGAGCGAAGCGAGGTTAAGAAAAAGATTCATCAAAAAGATACCCCCTCCACAAAATGCAACTGTTGTGTTATGACATGACGTCAATAAGTGGTGTGTTATGGCCTCATAACAGACCACTTATTGTGGGCAATGGAGGCTTCTGATTGGTCTACACCATCTGTCCATGTGATAATGTGTATTAAAACGCATTTTATTTATAAGGATAAAACATCACAACAAATTCACAAGTGATGAGAACTGACCAGCTGTTTGAACTGTAGTACTTTGAGTTCAATTCATGAAGTACCTACTGGCATTCTTACATGTAGTACATGCTTGCAGTTCTTTCTACATGTAGTAGACTTGTCGCAAGAACATTTTTCATCCTACAACCACCTTTAAACGGCATACGAGCATATAACTGTAACAGGCACTTGTCTTGTTCTAGACTCCAATATGTTTCTCGCTTCTTCGACTTTCAACCTGCAAAGTTCTTCCCTTCCTTGATGCTCCAAAGTTTGAAATGGCATGTTTTTGGCCGGTCACCATGTGTCTGAGACAGTAAGCTCAGCTTATCGGAGTACATGTACTTAAAGTCTTCAGGGTAGAGTGTTCTGGCATTTTGTTGGATATGGAATAGTAAGGGATATGCGGTCAATGAAAGATCACCCACGCCCACGGCCATTCTGTCCTTTCAGAAAAGGTTGAATCATATGTTGTTGCCAAAACATCACAGTGACTATATGAGTATAGCAGCTAAGTATGATCCCACCGTAGGAGGTCACCGTACTCTTGTACGGTCGTTCCCAGGACTTGAAATACTGGGTGTATGTGCACCTTTGTGCACCCAAAATTAGAGCTGTGCACCTACTTTTTGACAGTGGGTGCACCAGTGTACCTAGATGTATTTGTAGGCTATACTATAGGGTAGAGGTACTATTGTACTCTTTTATACAGAATACATGTATTCTTGCAATATAACCTTTGTTGTACTTTGATGTACATGTACTACATTGTGTACTTATTTATAATTTTAAAGTTAGCTACTACTTGTAGTATAGAATTCCAGATTGAGGTTCTTAAGAGAGGCACTAGGATTTGTAATTACGTTTTGCTGACACCGGCAAGATCATTTCTGTGCACCTAAATTTTTAGGTTAGGTGCAGCCATTCCCAAAAATGAATTTCGAGCCCTGCTCATACCAAAACATTGTGACAGTCCTTATAAATGAAGCTTCCTGGACAGGTATTGACATTTCCCAGTGACAGCACACACCTGCAACAAGCAGATATTGCAGATGGTTTATTGCCGAGCTGTTCGTGGTCCAAAGGCTTACAGGTGGACCTTGTCCAACTAATCGTACCATATACAAGGGTGTACATTATTTATGATGTCTGGATGAAGTACATGTACATACCCCAACTGACATTAACCATGGCCCTGCAACAGGGCTGTCTCCAGCTTTTTTTCCATCCAACTCATTGTTTGGAAGCCTATATTGTTAAATTTCATTTTTGAATCTGTCATTTTAGTTTACGAAAATACATTTTCGTCAGTTTCATGTCATCCAGGTTAAGAATGGGCTGGAATTTGCCTTAGTGGTCGTTAAGGCAATAATCACAGACACATGTCTTATGCTCAGCTGATAGAATACAATCAATTATATACATCTTGATATCTCTTGATATAAGGATAATGCAATGTTCGCAATCTAAAATTGTCATTATGAGAATCCAGCTATTTCTGTGGCAGATTTAACAAAATTGACCTAAATTACAATTTTGACGCAGCATATCCAAATTGACATCAATTGGAGAAGCACACAAAGTGATTTTGTTATAATAATATCAAGGAAAGTAGTTATTGAGCCGCTGCAAAGTAATCATAATTATCATATACATTGATCACATCGTACAATATAGAAAGTGTAGGGAATCTTGAAAATAATAAAAGGCTGAAAAGTATATCATCTGTCTTCAAACCAAATTTCATAACATTTTACCACTTTATCCTGTAAATGACAATTATGCATAACTTTTAATTCTTTACCTTATTCATACTGTTGCATATGATAGATCCATAAAGTCTAATATAGTAGAAATCACACAGGTTTAGATTACTGTTTATAACAATCTTCAGACAGCTAAACATGTTTTCAAAGTTTTCATATTACATGCATATCAAATACAGCTAGCGCGCAGTAGTCAAATCTTTTCCAACTGACCCGGCAGACTTATCGTGAGTCCTGCCAACTATACATGTGCATGTGGCTTTCTACAAGTTAATCATAGCTGGATGATGCTGGCAGCATAATGTATGATACTGATAGTGTTTTCTGTAACAGAATGTACTCACTGGGCAAGCGAAAGTGCATGCCCTCCGGATCCTATATACTTGGCCGATCGGGCCAGTGTAATTTTTCCATTGGTGTGATTTTTCCATGGGTTATCTAGATGTGGGTAGATACTATTCCACTTACACGCAAGTAAAGATGCATAATTTAGATTTCAGACCAGTGAAGCTAGAGTTGGTTCGGGCCAGTAGATTTTTGATGTACTTGCCCTATAGGACATGGGGGAGTTTTTAAAAACTTGTCCCACCCTGTGTACTGTGTGCAAGGTTTGCCACATCCTACATGTAGTCTAACTCACAGCAAAGGTCAGTTGGACGGTATGTTTGAACAGTTAAAGTACGCTTTCTCTCCTGATTCCCTGGATAAACATGTGGATTTCCTGCGATGAAGTGTTTCTTTGAAGCCAGAAGTACAGGTACCACGTTGCATATTAACTCTCCCAAACAACGCTGCCTACAAATGTTAGGTTTGGATTTGAATCTTTTCGTTTTGAAATCTTGCCCCTGATATGCATTGCTTGTCAAAATTGTTGGAAAATTTGACCTTAGAAATGTTTGAACATGTTGGAATACAGTAGAAATATTTCGAAAGTCAAACAAAGGTTAGAAATTGTTCTAACATTTACTCATCTCAGTTAGGTAATGTTACAAAGGTTTCAAAAAGGTTTGAACAAAAGGCAACAAACACCCGCACAGTGACTTGGGTCTCAAGTATATACAGACTGCTGAAACAACGAAATCATGAAATGTTTTTTCTTCAGATGTATGCTTGCTGACATGAAGAGATGCCATCCGCTGCCATAGTGAAAGTTTAACTTCCACCGGTGATCTTTTCTCTCGGCAGAACACAACATGGGGTAAGTTCTTTTTAAATCATCTTTTTACTTGTAATTGTGGAATGCATTGGGGAATAAGACTAAATGCCATATTTTGTTGACCTCATATACTTAACCCCTTTGTGTTTGATACTGCACATCTATATGTTGTATAAAAATGGCAGCAGATTTACCTTCTTTGTCCTTGATAAAAAAATGTAGATTCAGGGAACAGACAAGATGCCACAATGTCTATTGCATTGTGTATATCACCTGAAGACATTGTAGAGTATGTAAATGTGGAAGTCCTTTGCATAATATATGATGAAAAGTAAATATGAAATTAAAAGGCAAAAGACTCTCACACATACAAATGTACAATATATATGATTTTTGTAGGGAAGACCATCAATTAAAATAGATTATACAGTGTTATTTGCATTTATCATTGAGACAAGATGAAACAAGAAATTTACTAATTTCTCTGAATATTTCCGGGAGGTATGAGGTCTCCAGACTCTAATACATGTATTACCAGTTGCATTTATTTCTTTTTATTAACACATCCCACAATTAGCTCCATCTGATTGTAATATGATATTACACATATTACGGATGTTAAATATATTTTGTATTTCTAATTGTAGCTGACCGTATGATGGTCACTGTACATTATAAACTTAAGCTTCATCAAGTAATTTTTTCCTTGACAATTAGTCACAAAGTCATGTTTTATTGGTGTTATTGACATGTACAATGTATGCTGCAGTGTTCTGGATGAACTTGAAGTTTATGATTTTGATTCATGGATCCCAAAGGAAGAGATTGTTTGGAATAAAAGCGTTTACTCAGGATTAGACTGAAGCTTGTTGAACTCAATGGTACCCAAGGGGAGTGTTAAGGTGATTGATAAGATAGTTTAAACTTGTTGTTTTGTACCCACTTTACTCTATAGAGTTCATTTTGATCATGTGTGGAGATTTATGTACAACATCAAAACACCCTTGAATATTTGCTGAAAAAGAATGCCCTGCAATTCAAAACCTTTCTGTACTACATGTGAATATGGAAGCTAGAGGAAAAGTGTGATTTTAAAATGAGATCATCACAGTGCCTCGGACAAATTTTACATAACACTGTTACAGTAGGTCTACAAGAAATTGAAAAAAATTGCCATCTTGCTCACAAAATTTTGAAAGACTATCTAATGCAGCACAATTTTCTCATTCAGAAGCAGGTAATTACTATTGATTGCTGAAATATGGGACATGAAATATGTACCTTTGAAACAACATAAAAGAGACGCACAGCAACAGAATGATACAAGCCAAGCAAACATACTACAGCCAGCCACATACATGCATAATCATACTCAATCGGAAAGATCAAAAGCGAACCAATTTCTACCACCTGCAATGCAGACCCATTAACTAGCATACAGCTCTCTAGTTGCTCAAATCTTCAAAGCCTGTTTGTCTGCTTTCGACATGTCTCCTTACTGTGTTATTGCATGGAAAATAACAAGACGCTGGTTCCCTGAAATTGGTATAACCTCACGGAACATGCATTTTATGTTATCGTTATTTGTCTCATTTGAAAGTTTTCATGCTAGTATTCTGGATTGAAGTCAAGACTTTAAATGTAACACCGAAATTCTAACATCAGTCGTGTGATAGGTAAATGTGTATGTACTACATGTACCTACAGAGATTATGCAAATATGGGGAGTATGGAGGGAAAGGTCACACGCAACCATGACCTTGGGCTACAGTGTGCAGGTAATTGGTCGTCTTGCAGTCGTGACGCTCCTCAAGTCAAGGAGTCAATTTCTTCCAAGAAAATTCTCCGCAAGGAGTCTCAAAACTTCCTGGAATAATACCAAGAGTCATCTCCTTATATAGTAAATGTCACACAAGTGAAGTCAAAGTTTATTGCACAACAATTGTATCAGGCACAATGTATGGCAATTAACAACTACAATGATGGTGACTTTGTTCTAAAATATTGCTTACGAGACAAAGTTATCAATGAGACATACCGTAACTGTTATAGGATATTTTTTTTAAATTGTATATTGCCATTCCATATAATCGTGTCCTTTTGCATAAAAGAAGATAAAGTCATGAGTAACTTCTGGAGAAAATGGATGAGTTAAGCTGTGGTAACTGCACAAATCTGGTAGCATTTGTCGGGCCCTTTGGTATATCATAATGGTTCAGAATCTATAAATGGAGAAGACATTCACGAGTTTAGGTCTGTGGCAAGCATTTTGATCACTTTTTCCTCAATTGTGACTTGCACACTAAGCCTTTACTAGAAGTTGAAGAAATCCACCCATAGTGTTATTCTGTTCACAAATGAATACCATACTCACAAACTAAACCAATAATGCTGGTAAAATGTAATCTTCTTTCTAATAATGCCTTGATAGAGGCAATGAAATTGCGATAAATGTGATCATATTGCAGGATTTGATAATAAATTCTCCATTTCAGTTTATTGCATCATTTAGTCTGTATGTATATATAGACATGCCATTAAGGGCAAGATTAGACAAAGAAACATTTTTATATGTGAAATCATTAGTCACTGACGAAAGACAGCGGATGCTGTCTGAAACGTCTGACTGTTTCAAAATCTTATCCAGTTGCTTGAGTAACTATTTTTGGCGTATATGTGAAATCATTTTGTGCTTATAGAATTTGCAACATCAACCCTGTCCAAATGTTATTGACTAAAGATATTGGGTAATGATCACAAAAACACATTCACAAAAGGATGAAGACTGATTACACAAGAGAACAGTAAATCTTGAAAAGTTTGCAGTGGGTTTATTTTCACAGTTTGTATGGGGACCTCTCCACCATAAATTATATGACACCACGAATAAGCGTTTCCAATGTACATGTACTACTCAAACTGTACTACAGAATTGTTTCAACCGCAAACACAGCAAAAACTTCCCTTTTCCTCTGACTGCAAAATAAAACCACATTGAAAGTTAATATAAAATACTCCAGTTCGGTTTGTATGTTTTGTTGTTGTGAACACTGTCACAAAAATTACTGGGGTATACCTTTTGTGGTCTATGTCCTAATATTATAACCCCATAACTGCAAACATTTATGGTGATGACTTATAACTGTTGCCGTGGTACAAGCACCCTCACTCTTCCAGACTGGTCCTGGAGTGGAGGATAATTAAGGATCCAAGGTAATTAGGTCATTCGTTATAGCCTTCAAACAAATCGTGTCAAGAGTGAATTGTGTGCTGGTGATCATTTTATTAGGGTCTCTAACATTTCAATAGTCATGCCCGTAGCCACTGGATATTGTTTGGGGGAGTTTCTTCATGCCATGAGAGGAACCAGCGAGCACTGCCCAGCGTGACCTTTCTAGGGGGGGTCCGGGGTCATGCTCCCCCGTAAAATTAACAAAATTGAACCCTCTGAAATGGCATCTCCTGTGTTTTTGAGAGGATTTCAAAGGAAAAATCAGAGACAAAGTGAGCGTTTTTTCTAAGATTCTAGCCCTGCTACGAATCAGTCCACCTTTTAAAAACATATCATCAAAAAATGGACCTTCGAGCGTGTGGGGGCGAACTCCCCCTGGCTACTGGCATGTGACAACAGAATGATTTCTCGAATCGTATACTCGTACGTAACCAGCCTAATTGAAATGTCATAGATAGCCAGTGGATTACTTGTTTGAAAAATGAGGTTTCAAAAGTCACTTTCATCTCTGTGGAGATAGAATGCCTGAAAGGTTTGGTATTCTTTCATCACATGAATCAAATTGTACAAATTGCATTCAACTGTTTTTCTTTGAAAAGAAAAATGTAATTTGAATAGCCGAGAGTTTTGTCCTTCATTTTATTTCATCAAACCCACGCATCAAATACCAACCGGGGCTGGAAATACTGGGTGCTTGTGCACTTTTTTTGTACCTAAAATTGAAGCTGTGTACCTGATTTTTGACTGTGGGTGCACCTAGATATTTTTCTAAGCCGTAGGTTGAAATTTATACATTTAGTATACAGAATATTCTTCAAAGAAAAAGCAATGTAACCTTTGTTGTACTTTGTTTGATGTATTACTTGTTTAAAGTTTCAAAGTTTATAGAATTACAAATGGAAGTTCTTAAGAGAGGCAGTTAGGGTTTGTAAAAACGTTTTGCTGTCATTCAACTTTATTCTATGCTGTGCACCCAAAATAGTGTTTGTGCACCTAAATTTTTAGATAAGGTGCACCAGTACACCTGTAAAAAAAAAAAATTTTTGACATTTTTCTAACGGCAAGAGTATTTCTTGCTTTGCAAAATTATTAGAAGATATAAGTAGGCTGATTCTGGAGCAAAATTTCTTCACCAAGAATCGCAAAGTTGAAGAATAGCCCTAAACTTTAAGACCCATGGTCTTCTAACATGACAGAGTATACCTGTGGGGCCTTTGTGGCACGTGTTAGGGAGAACAGTTTGCATTACTCCTAAAAATGATGACCTTCCTGATTGTATCGATCTGCTCCGTACAATTTACCCGTAATTTGGAGACCCTACCGGGAAGATTCCGGCAATTTTTCTGAAGCAAGTGTGATTGGACGACCAAATCCTTTGGCACTCTCCTTGGTAACTATTACTATTAAAGTCAGCTCGTGCAATATACTCAAACCTGTTGAGATTGAAATACTGACAGGAATACATGATAGAAAATTATGGGTTGTGTGTTAATCATACATTTTATGTAATCTTCAATGAGGGATTTGATATGCCATGAATTAGAATGTGAAGGTACATCAAATTCATGCCTGGTTCTTAGTATTGGCAGGTTTTGATATATGTCATGATATATTGATATTTGACAGTGATGTGCATATAACAACTGCTGCTAACGTGATAATGTTGTAGACATTTCGATATTTGAGAGTACCCCAAAAATCCTTAATGTAACGTTAGTAGAACTTTTCCTAATCAGGTGTTTGAATATTACATGGCAACCAATGGTGTTTGATAAGTTGTTGGTTTTTTTTCGGAGAAAAGTCCTAACAAAGTCTTGGAAAGGTCTATATGAAGGATTTGAAGCATATTACCTTTCATCCAACATGATTGATGAAAGTTTTCAAAGGGGAAGTATAATCGACTGCTTGGCAATTCTAATTTTGCCCCAAAAATATATCATCGAGAAACCTAGTTTCAAAGGACAAGAGAATCGGGTGAAATGTTAGTTGCATTCAGCTTGTAGAATCCTGCATGTGTGCTGAATACAGAAGCAGGTAGGATTTTCTTGATAAGAATATAACAGGTGTTCTGATATCCTAAACTTTGCCAGGGGCTTTCTCATTGACGGCACCCTTTCAGTAGCATAATGACGCTGGCAGGTTTTAGGTGGAGTCGTTTTGAATTAGGTTTTATCGATTTCGGACCTGCGCCGGGAATTTTGGCTCGTTATCAGAGGGGGATCTTAAGCGTAACATTAGGCTACTTCAAGGTATGATTTGGTTTGTGGTTATTTTGTAAGTAGAGGGCATTTTGTAAAGGGACACAATGAATTGTATCTGGAAATAAATTTTCGCATAATTTGATATACACAGTATGTATTTAAAATGAGCCATGACTGACAACCACTATTGATTATTTTGAAACAAGTTCTGGCGACATACTGGCTATAAAGATGATTTTTTTTAATCAACTAATCAATCAGACAAAATGATTAAATGAATTGGCAGCCATGAAATTAGGTGCCTGGCATATGTGCTTTGAAAAGACAACTGGTTTATATACATGTATATTTATTAGTCTATCTAATTTTAGGCAGGCGACTGTCAATCCAATTTCAGTCTCCTTTGTTAATTTGACCATTTCATTGACCTATATACAAAATGTATGAGTGAGTCAATACTCAATAGTATACTATAAATACATACAAAATGTCTACAGTTAGATAGAATGACCTGCTGCATTGTTAGCAGGAAGGCTTGGACTGTACATTGTAGTGATGAAAAATGCAGTCAATTGAAGCTATAGTGCCCAGTAATTTCATGGAGCATTTACTTCGTCCATTACTTTAATAACATTTCACGGGACAGAAACAACTGCGGCTGCCAAGAATACGTTTGGGGCAATTTTCGAAGCAATATCTTGAGAAGTAAAGTATAAACTAGTCCCCGACGAATAACCTGTAAGATTAGAGTACGATTTGGCCGCGGTTGCCAGCCATCCCGTGTGACTTCCGGAGGTATATCAGAAGTTACGCCTATCAATTCTCTTGAAAGAATAGTATTACTTATGGCGTGTGCCGGAGAGAAATAGTGCGATCATGTAGAATTTGCTTAATGCATGCTTTGATGAACCAAGAAATTGCTGGAATGAAGTACATGTAATATCCAGTCATTGCCAAATTTTGATGACTGGTTTTCCACTCAGAGAATTTTCCATGCTGCACTAAAGCTAGGGTAGGGTAGAACCTCAGTCTGTATTATTTGAAGAACCTTCCATGTCTTGAGGGGACATGCTGGCTATGTTTGGAATATGAATTCATACAAGCTTGCGAAGTTGCTACATTATGCCAAGGCCTACATGTATAGGGGAAAATGTTTTCAGTTACCCAACAAACTCTTAACAAAAACCTGCCGACCCTAACCTTTTTGGATGGGAAGTTGACCATGGGCAAGCTTAAGGGACAATCATATCATACATTTTCTTATCTGACTTTTGAGTGATAAAAATGTTGTAGAATTTTTTTCCAACATTTCTGTTGCAGTAGAAAAAAGATTACCAAACCTAGGTCCTTTTTGTGTTGACTCCCTGTTATTTTGTTAAATCTAAATGAGAGAGAATCTCTCCCTACCAAGCTACATTGCATGGTAACCCTAGGAACGCACTTATTACTTGGAAACACAACATTGATTTCCCTAGGCCTAAGCTAAGGGAAATGTTGTGCACGGTAGTTTTATAGTGCGACTCAGATCTTAAGCACACGGTGGTAAGATTTATGGCCATCTTTTCTCAAACAAGGCAATTCAGCGACAACAACCTTAAAGTTAAAGATAAGCTGTTGAATGTAGTTGGCGGTAGCTTACAGTAGGAAGCGTCGCTGAGTATTTATCTCGAATCAAGCTGAAATACTGATTCAATGCACATGGTTATTTGCTCATTGCAGAATTCTATTGACTCAGTTTCATAATCAAAAGATTAGCCAATTTTCTTTGCCTTTTACAACATATCAGGGCTCAATTCTTTTTTTAATCGGTGCAAAATCCGCAGAGAAAAATTAGGGTGCACAACAGCAGAGAGTGTCAACATAACCTAATGTAATTACATTTACAGTTTCAAGCTTTTTGAAAAATTGTAATGAACAATATAGCTGACTTGAAAATCCTAAACAAGTAACCCGACCATTGATATTAATCTGCCAGGTTACATAAATCTGCCACTTTCAAAAACAGTGGGTTTGTACTTGTAGAGATCTCTAGTGCAGTACAGTTTATATTTGGAGTACAGTTGGAGACCTGTTTTGACTATCTTTTCAGGTTGGCAGAATTACATGTGTATGTACCCTGGTGGAATTATGTTTGTAGATGTTATAATACAACAAGGTTTTTATTATTTTTTCTGGCTAAAAACACGGAGCTCTGTTATACCCACAGCCAAAATTTAGGTGCACGTCTCCAACATTGGTTAGTAAACTAAAGTGCATAATATGCACCCAGTATTTTGAGCCCTGAGAATGCAAAGTCACTCCAACTCCCCTCAATGGATGAATAAAGTAAAGCTGAAGCATAGTCTGAAATATAATTGGGCAATCAATTCTTATGTTATACATACATTCCTATTATTTCGATGAAAACAGGCACGTCAAGCCCAGCACAGATTCATCACTACATGTAGCCTTTTAGTAAAGGTTTTGAGCTGATCACGATTGTCTGTCCACCTGTCACACTTTGAAAGTCAATAAGATCGATCGTCTAGCCCTTTCCAGGAGTATGGACACAAAAAGGCAGATGAGCTATGCTGGTACATGTACAAAATGCTTTTAGCGAGGATTTATAGACAGGGCATCCAAAACTTGTGGTGCCCTATTGGGATCTATTGATTAACGATGACCTGGTAGCTTTGCCTATCAATCAATTTACATGCTGTCACAGGGTCTGGTATGAGGAAAAAAAACAAAGGTCACTGTGTGTGTGTGTGTGTGTGTGTGTGTGTGTGTGTGTGTGTGTGTGGAGGAGGTATGTGCGTATATAATTACCAGGGGAAAAGGGTGTCCTCTTGGTGTCCCCTGCAAAAGGAGGGCGTCTAATTTTTTTCTTAGTGTAGGGTGTCCAAAAGACACCTTACTAGTTAATACTTAGTAATGGCCTGTATGGAAGCATGATTGGATTAAAGACAGCAATTTTACGCTTTTAACCTTCTCCCTGCTGCCTAACTCAGTAACTGCTGCGTGAACCAATACATACATGACTGTGATTTGTACCAGAGGGCTACCTCAGCAGTAACATATAGAGCAGGTTTTTTTTTGTTTACTCCTCTTTAGGCTGTAGTGTGTTTACTGTAAGAGGAGTTCCCTTTTGTAGCACTAACCTTGATATATTGAGGTTTGGTATCCCACACTTCTTTGGACTGAGACTGCTGTATTTCATCTTTTGAAGAACACTGGACCTGGTGTATTTCCTTGATAAACACTTCAATGACTTTTCTGATGTCTCTATTAGTATTACCTTCTCCCTGCCGCCTAACTCTAGGCCTGCAACCAAATTTGACATTAAAAGGCTACTAAGGTAGAGCTGACAAAGCTTGCAAATTGTTCATAAGGCCTTGCATGAAATGGCCATGATTGGCACATTTACAACAAATCTCTGTAAGACTCACTAAGAGCCTCCAAAAACGTAGGTAAATGTTTTGATATCTAACACACATTTTCTCTTCATGAAGAATTATGTTTTTCAAAGGCCATAGATATGTGTAAACATGGCCAAAGCTGTATGAAATGCCCCCTACAATTCTCATGCAAGAAGAGTCACCATCAATTGTGCTCATCATTATACAGATTGCATGCTTCGCCATAGATGAAAGCGATGCCTCCCACGAAAAGTCACCGGCAAATGAGACATATTTGTTCTCATCTTTGCACTGCCTATGAAATTTGCGCTGAGCTTCGTTTAATCTTTATGCGACTTCTTGGGAACATCAGAGGTATGCCAGAAAATAGCCCCCCTGAGGCTTGTTGTAGAGTGCTTTGAAGACTTTTGGAAATATTCTCCATTTATACAGAGAGAGGAACAGTATGCACATGCGCATGTACATGTATTTTGCAATTTAAAGATAAACCATAGACTTCCGCCTTATACACATGGATAACCTACTACATACCCACATATTCCAATGGTCAAGTAGCTACTTCAACTGCAGAATCTGATATACATCCCCCTCCTCCCTTGATATTTTCAAAAGACTATTCCAGAGGTTCAAGTGACTAAACGGACAACCAAACGTTTTTAATCAAGTCAAGGAACCATCTTTCCTTCAGACCCAAACAGCCATTCAAAGATCAGGATCAAGAGACATTTCCATTCTAAAGACTTCTATAGTAAATTTCCCACTGGGTTGAGGACTACATACTTTTTCTTTTCTTTCCAGGTACTCCAAGGTGGTGGCTAACCATGCCTTTGTGGTGTTTGGCATTGCTGTGGCCACCCTGGTCACCTGTGCTGTGGTCAGCTTCACCGTCCACCAGCTGCCCAACTTCTCTGACCCAATCGCAGTGAGTCCATTTTCCAAAGCCTTTTGATTGTAACTATACCCTTCAAAACTTAGTGTACATCTGGTAGAAACCAGTATGTACTCAAAATATTTATATTCAAATGAAAGTTCAGCTGTGATAGTAACTGAACTTATTAAGATCTTATACTGGAAACTACTACAACTACATATACTATTACTACGACATGTACTACTACTACTACATGTACTACTAATACGCTATTTCCATACAAATTAGGTTAAAGTTTATTCTTTACTATGATCAGTCTTCATGACCCTTCTCATGTTGAAATGACCCAAAGCCTACATGTATTTCATGTGACCTGGCTGAACGGAAGTGTGCCATTAGCAACAGTTCAAAATTATTGATTACATGTAGATTTATCATTCAGAGATTTTGTTTTAAGACTCCTTAACCAAATTTTTCAATTATACATTGTGGAAATCCGCTACATGTTTTCAGTTAAAGAAACACACCAACATGAAACTTTTCATGTTCTGTAGGGGTTCGAGCCGCGAGGAACCGTGCTTGGTGACCGGCTGTTCAGCTGGGACAACCTGAACGACGCCACCTGCAGCTTCTCCGGCTGCATGCTGCACAACATTCCTCTCAAGTTCGCCCACGAACAACAACCCAAGGACGACAGCCACGAGGACGATGACGATGAAGACCCAAGGTATTTTCTTTGTCTGTATTGTCTCTATCTGAAGAGAAATTTCACTGTGAACATCTGACAAAACAACGGTCCTCTTACTCTTATTTGTCGCACATGTTGTAGACTTTGAACCATTTCTGTGTTCCTTCTGTGCCTTGATGGCACTCCCTCTGTTTTGTCAGTCACTTTTCTTGACTGAAAGCCTGTTTGTACCACCTTGACCACTGCACTTGGCATAGGGCAACTGACCAGGACCGCCTGCCCGTGGTGGAACTTGAACTTGTCCACCATTCCCTTGACCACTCGGGGAATGGCCTCTGGGATTCCGTGCCGCCCAGTTTCTACCAGACAACCGGCATGGATCTGTTTGACGACTGGTACCATCTGGACTTTGAAATACATTCAACACTAAACCAAAGCTCATTCTACTAATAAAAACCCCTTTCAATTCAAATCTCTTTTTTCATACACGTCACCAAGATGTAAGAAGCCAACCAGTGGCATGTAGATGTTCCCTCTTTTAATTCTTAATAACCCGTCAATTGTCGTCCCCAAACCTCAAAAGCTCTCCTTCAGGACTTCCTTTAACCAAGGTTGACCAGGTGAAGTTCTGTAACACCCTTGCTGATCCAGTTTTCATTTCACCTTGTTTGCCAGATTTTACCTTACCAACAAATATACAGTCTTCAAACTCCTGCTTTGTTGGTATTGCTAAACTTTGAACTTACCCCTAGCTAGAAAATTTATCTCGGCATGGGCTTTTTATTGTACATTTATTTGCACTGTGCTGTACATAAGATTAACACATGTATGCATTGTACTTTGAAGTACTAGTACACTGTATGCATATTGAATTTCTTAGTTCCTTTAAGAAAGCTGTGCATAGTACAGGGCTGTCTCCAGGACCTGCCCCTCCCTCCCTGAAATGAAACTGATGAAAATGTATTTTTTGAAGCTTGAAATGACAGGTTCAACATAAAAAATTGGCTCCCAAACAATTAGAGGGACGGGAACAAAATTAAAGCTGGAGACAGTCCTGGTATAGCAGCACCAGATTCTGACTTCTCTGCACCTCCCTTAACACAGGTATGATGACGATGACTACGATGATGAGGAAGACTACAGGGTGGTGCGGCCAGGTGTGGTGGAGGACATGCAGGAAGGAGGCAGGCCTTACCCCGGGCATGTAGAAAATATCGGGTTCACGGCATCGTCCGCCACAGCCGCCCCGCCATCACCCGACCAGCCGACAGAGTGGAGCCCCAACAACGGGACGGTGGTACTGGATTCTCCTGGTCAGGACTTCATCGACGTATCCGCCTCACCGAGTGCTGCCACACGTGTCACTGCTGTGGAGACCAGAGTGGTCAGCCCTGTCGGTCAGAAGTGGACGTCCTCGCCACTCACACACAGACCCAGACAGAAGAGGACCATCGGACTCTGTCAGCTCAACCCCAGACCTCTCCAAGTCACCTTCCCCTGTAACAACCCAAGTGAGTACCATATATGTCCAAGGTTGCAAATTAGTTACACAGATCTTCACATCAGCAGATAAGATTGTTATTCATCAAAGCATGTTAATGCATCTTTCTTATTTTGTTTCTCTTCAGGTAGGCAGTATGCTCGAATGGTGTTCGAGTCTGCGGGAAACTTCCACGACGAGTTTAACCTCTTCACCCTGCCGGCCATCCTCTCCATGTGCTCCCAGGAGCAGACCCTTGTCCGTGACCACGCCCAGTTCCCCAGCCTGTGCGTCTCATCCTCCTGCGACGACTGCTGTCCGAGCTGGTCCCTGGGGAACTACGTCGCGCTCCTACAGAATCGACAGTCCTGCAGCGCCATCACAAAGGGAGACGTCAAGGCAGTTCTGGGCAGGTTAAAGCATTGTGCTGGCTTTTATCACAACAACACCCTGAAACAGGACTGTTGGAAGGCAGGGGAGCCGTACCAGGATAGGTGCCCTCGGGTGCCGGCACAGTGTGTGGAGTACAACGCAGTGCACTCCATCTTGCATTATCTCGTAGACAAGGACTTCCTCAGCCCCAATCAACCCAATGTCGACATCCTCCGTTACGCCATGGTGTTCGTTCCCGTCGCTAGTGGCCAGGCAATGATGGACATCTATCAGGACAAGTTCGACCAGAAGACCATTTCGGACGGCGTAACGAGAATCGTTGGCATAGACTTTGGCATCAAGTACACAATGTTTGAGCATTACCTCCGGATGGATACCGTGTATCCCTGCATAGCTATGGCCATTGTGATCATCATCATCCGCCTGTACACAGGCTCTGCCTTCATCACTTTCATGACCGTCTTCACCATTGTCAGTTCGCTCGTGGTGTCATATTTCTTCTACACCCTCGTGTTCCAGTTCCCATTCTTCCCTTTCATGAACCTCACCACTGTCATCCTGTTGGTGGGGATCGGGGCGGACGACGTGTTTGTGTACTGTGACATCTGGCAGCACTGTAAACTGGAGAGACCAGGGTCATCCCTAGTGGACATTGTCTCAGAGACCCTGGGACATGCGGCCTTGTCCATGTTCGTGACTAGTTTCACCACAGCTGCCACCTTTTACGCCAACTTTGTCAGTAAGATAACGGCCATTCGCTGCTTCGGTGTCTACGCAGGCACCGCCATCCTGGCCAACTTCATCCTCATGATCACCCTCATCCCATCCACCGTCGTCATCTACGAAAAGTACATCGCCAACGTCTGCACCTTCAAAAAGAAAAGCAACGTCTACTCCCTCAAGAAGAGCTGCGTGGAGATCTTCTGCGACCTTGGCAGGAAGGTCGAGTACGAGCTGTCGGAGATGTCCAGGATATTCTTCGACAAGCTCCTCCCGTGCATCGTGATCAAGTACCGGTACGTGTGGCTGGTGTGGTTCGTGGGGATGATGGTGGGAGGGTTCTGCGTCCTGTTTGTGAGTCCCGGACTCCACCTTCCAAGCCAGAAGGACTTCCAGGTCTTCAGCCGGTCCCACCCGTTCGAACAGTACGACATGGTCCACCGGGAGCAGTTCTGGTTCGAGAAGGCGCAAGACAACGAGTACGCCTACCTCCCCATCACTATGATCTGGGGCATCGTACCGAAGGATAACGGAAATCACCTGAACCCGGACAGCCGAGGTAAAGTCCTCTTCGATGACACGTTCGACGTGACAAGCCCAGCGTCACAGGAGTGGCTGAAGGGATTCTGCCTCCGTCTCAGAAACCAGTCCTTCTATCAGCCGACCCCGGGGCCACAGCTGACCAACTGCTTCATCGAGCTGTTCCAACAGTGGATGGACCGGGAGTGTGTGGACGAGCTGACAGGAGAGGACTTCCACCCTTGCTGTAACAAGCACGCCTTTCCCTATCCCCGAGACGTGTTCAATCACTGCATCAAGGTGGCCACCATGGAACTCGACAATATGCCCAGGTTCAGGTTTTACAGGGAAACCCCCGGGCCCAGGTTTGACGAGAAGGACAGAATCAGGGGTCTCATCATCGAGTTTGACAGCAAATACAAGTTCACCCTTGCTTTCGACACCATGGACAAGTTTTACCACGAGGTCGAAGCATGGATGCAAGGCGAGATGAAGAATGCACCGGCAACGATGTCCCGTGGATGGTTTGTCAGCTACTTTGACCACTATGCCCTGCAGGATAACCTTGCAACCGGGACCTTGATAGCCTTAGGCCTGTCTGTCGCCATTGCATTAGCTGTGATGTTCATCACCACACTCAATGTGCTCATCAGCCTCTATGCTATCTTGTCCATTGTTGGAACAATCGTTGTGACTGTCGGATCACTGGTCTTGCTGAACTGGGAGCTGAATATCCTGGAGTCAGTCATCATGTCCGTAGCAGTGGGGCTGTCTGTGGACTTTTCCGTGCACTATGGGGTAGCTTATCGCCTGGCGCCGGAAAAGGATAGGGAATCTCGTGTCATCTTCTCTCTCTCCCGAATGGGTTCGGCTATCACGATGGCAGCCTTGACCACCTTCGTCGCTGGTGCTCTGATGATGCCGTCGACGGTCTTGTCGTACGTCCAGCTGGGGACCTTCCTCATGCTCGTCATGACCATCAGCTGGGGCTACGCTACCTTCTTCTTTCAGAGCCTGTGTCGCATGCTGGGCCCCGAGGGTAACTGTTGCCACATCTCAGTCCCCTCCTGCCACCTGCCGTGTGATGGAATGCAGATAGTCAAGTCGGACTCCCACCAGCCTACCGCTTCTGTAACGTACGAAATGGAGCCACTGACGTCACAAAAAGTCTCCCGATATAGACATAGCGGAAACACGCCGCAAGTCGCCATCACCACGGTAAACGGAAGTTTGCGCCTGCCACCAAAAGGCAGGGCAGGCTCTAAGCTTCCCGATCAGTTGACCATTGTTAGTGTGCGTCAAAACAGGGACCGGTGCGAAGATAAGGACTTGAACGCAATCACGATCCTGCAGAATGGACAAAGTAGTCGGCCTTGTCTAAAATATGACGATGCGAGTGAAGGGGACAACCAGGAAACAGTGCCAAATCACAGATCAAATGTCCCCGACATCTGGGTGCCCAGGGAAGGGGACAGTAGTTCACAGGAGGTCAGCAGATGACAGGTATAATTACAAGCAGCAAGGACGAAGAGTGTTAAAACTCTTTGAGCTGCAAAAGTTTAGGGGAAAACTTTTGTAAAAGACATCTACATGTAGTTCCATGTCTGTGAAAGTTAGACACAGAAAGATCCTTTAGAATGTTTTTCTTTAGCATCAGCTTTCAACTGGGCCCCTTCTTTTTATCCCAGAAAGAAGACTGGAGCAATACTCATTCACGACTGGAAAGTTTATGTGGAAAACAAGTCTGTGGAAATTTTCCTGTAAAACGCTTGGAGACTGTGATGTTAAGTGTTAACATTGAAGTGCATACTGTATCAGTGATGTACATTTTCCTTCCTCTACCATCTTAAACTTAAAGTGCTGTAGTCAGTATCTGTTACCTGTGATCTTAGGGTTAAAGTGAGCTTTTGACATATGAACTACTTCTTGTAATCTGTAGAGTTAGAGATCACCCAAATCATGGCACTCAACAGACTGCAGTGGAAAATATAGGATCAAGCTGAAATTCAAGCAGCAAATCATGGTGGCAATACAATCGTATAGGGCCTCAACTGTCAACTGTTTTTTAGATACTTCAAGTTGAAGTAAACAATGCTTTTGGACACTGGTGCAAAGTTTTTGAGATGACATTCAAAGCAGGACTGAAGTTTTTTACAGGAATTCACTTTGATGTATCCAAAAGTAGTCAGAATTTGTAGTAGGTTCCTGATATGGACATATTTTTAACCAATTCAGCAATTTTTACTAGTAAGTGGGATTGCTAACAGAAAAATGTTGTAGACAAGTGATCAGTTTCATACTCTACTGGAATTACAGTAAATCAACTGTACCGATTTTGATATAATCCTCAAATGTAATCCTTTCACTTTTTATAGTGCTCCGGATACTTAGATATTTGTCATCCTTAATCTGCCCTTTCTTAATTTTTTTCCAATGAAATGTATAGTCATGTACTTGTAAAGATCATGGTAACAGTGTTGTTACCATCCTACATAAGTGTAGTCTTGTAAATTAGGTTTGTATTGATGAATATTGATAACTTTCTAACATGCCATATTCAGTTTTCCTTCTCAACCCCTCTGTTATGCAGAGTTGGTGCAATGAAACCTTCCAAATTCAACCCCTTGATTTTGTCAATAGAGAGAACTAACAAATTATTATGTCGCTTCATAAAGCATTTGTGCAAATTTTCGATTATAAAACAAAAAAACACGAAGGTAAATTGGGGTGGCACCAACTCATTTAATTTGTATAAGGATTATCACAAATCAGATAATTTATGTTAATGAAGGTGTTGGCTGTTCTTGTATATAGAACCTGATAGTACTGACTAATGTCTCCTGTGGAAATATTTATATTAGATATATGACGTAAGTACATTGTCGTTTGATATGTACGGTATATTTTACTACCTCAGATGCCTATATTTTGTGCTGGTGATGGTGTGCAGCTATTCAAGTCTCTGCAAAAGCAGCTTTACTACATTGTATCTATAGACTAATGTGAACTGGTATACTGCCACTCAAATAAGTTGTATATAGTGGAGTTGAAAAAAGCAGTTGTTGTATCATTCTGGTGTATCTGTAAGTTTAGACCTCATACTTAACTATTTGTATGTCCCGAGTTTTGTTGCAAGAGATTTTACATCAGGTCTTACCACTACTAACTTGACATGAATTGAATATGAAATGAACAGATACAACTTCAGTTTATACATAAAACATTTGCCTTTCCTAATATACAAAATTAACAGAGAGTTATTTGTCTTGCCAGATTTTGATACATCTAAGTATGATACACTGGAGAAGTTACCATTTGTAAAGCATTCATACTACAGATTTTTGTACTTTGTACTTCATCATTGTAACATTACCTTATAACAAAACTAGGAAAAACGTTAACAATTTCTAAGTAATTTTGCTGTATTTATGGTTGCATTACTGTATGCCACTTAGTATCAAGATACATGTACAAGTTTTAGTGTATTGATTGCCTCAAAGATATTGCACAATCTTTCAACTGAAGCTCTACAATACTTTATTATGGTAAAGGTATGTTTTTCCACATCATGTACATCTTGTGAGAATTGCTATTATTTGTACTTAGTTCTGTGCTCATATACTTTCTCTGACCAAATATAACATTTTTGCATAAAGTTCTGTCTTGGTTTTAAATTTCAGTATTACATGATAAGACTATTCAAGTCTATAGCAGCAAAGTTTTTCAGCTAGTCTCTATTACACAGAATGTGATTGTCAGATCAGACATAGAATCATTCAGTGAATATTATGAACAAAACAAAGTTGTACACTTTAGTAATTACTGTTATAAACAGTTTACACCTGCTGTTGATAGATTATATTGCAATTCAATTCATCCTTTTACTCCTTTGTAAGTAAAAGACCTTGCGAAAAGGGCAAGCAGCTGGTTTAATGCATCTGTATCAAACTCCAACTAGTTGACCCGTTGCTGTGATTGGTTGGAACTTTGCGCCTTCCCCGGTGTCGTGAAGTCTCGAGCCGTGGTCGACAGGAAAGGACCCACTGCAAAAAAATGAGACAGTTGCCAATCATGTAACAGTTGGAAAACTAAATGTCAAAAGCTCTAAGACTTGTTGGCTACTTTTACTGAAGAGCATGTAATACCATACTCAACATTTATGGAGATTCCCCCATTGAAATAGAGTGAGGATACTAAACTGATTAGGCCATCTTTAATGCCCCCTGTTCAGTAATCATAGCCCTACTACAAAGTTGCTAACAAGGGATTCCATCAAGCCCAATTATGACAAATTATCTACCCTTTAAGTAAATTAGGCCGTAATGGCTGTGATTGGCGTTTTCACTGTCCCAGATAATTGCAATGACATCAGTTAGAAATCCGGCCTCTTTCATTCCATCCCAAAAGTTAGACTTGTCTAATGGGTTCATTAGGAAGGGACCTGTAACTAGGTCGGGAAGGGCAGAAAAAAATGGATTAGCTGTTTAACAGACCACGATTATCAGGTTTAGCTGTTAACCTCCGTTAACATTAATCCGCCGGGTTTCATAAATCCACCACTTTGAAAAACAATGGGTTTGAGAGAGCTCTACTGCAGCACCCCCAGGTATGCACAGTTTGGATTAGGAGTGCATTATACTGGGGTGTTGGGTTGGACATATCTTTTCAAGGTGGCAGAATTATGTACCCTAGTGGGATTATGTTAGAACATGTAGATGTTACTTGATGAGAATCAATTTATAGTGTTACAAAATCTATGTGAGGAGTGCGGCATAGAATTTGTTACTTGTACAAAAGAAACTTGTTCATGAAGGTTCAAATCACATGCCTAGTTGCTGGGAACAAGTCTTTTCTCCAAGCAGATATGAGAAGGAGTTGTGCTGTTTTATAGGGGTTGTTTCTTATTATTTATCTGAAGTACAGCCAGTAGATGCCCATCTGAGTAATTATTATTAAACACCTCGAACATTGGACCCCCAATTTACATCCCTTCCAAAATATGAATACAGGTCCAACCAGGATGCCCTTCCCGAAACCAGAAGCTCAACTGTGAGACTGCTACCAATTAAGCTACAGAAATTCAGTCAATGGTACTAGTAGTTCATAATGTACAGATGCCTTACCTGACTCATTTTTCTAGAAATATCTTTGTTATAATCATATCAGGAGTGATGGTCTCGAACGAGATTGAATATCTAACTCCCCTGAAGACAACATAATTTCTCCCTGACATCAAAGTCCAACTGTCTTTCATCCTTTTCCACATTATTATGGCCTGAAGGTTTGACGTCACTGCTTTGAAGTAAAAGGTCTTTGATACATTAGAGCCGCCTTTACTCTACAAGTCACATGTGCGACAAACGTTGATTGTAGAAGATTTAGGTCACACAGAACATGTTCATTATAGATTTTGTCTATTAAACCTCCCTGCTGCCTAACTCCATAACAAATACATATTGGTGTGCCAAACGACTACATCAGAGTGCTAAAGGTTTAGTGTGATTCAGGTGTCGCAATCTTATGACCAATTTTATTCTAAAATCTTTGTGAAAAGGTTTTAGTGAAGTTTTGAAAGCAATCTGGTTTTGAAAGAGAAAGTCCTAAATTTATTGTATTTTGTCATAGAACAAATCATTCTACCAGGTCTGTCTACGTAGAAATTAGATGACCAGAGTCATGCATGGAGCCAATATTTTAATCCCCTACACTAATCTTAATCTTTAGCACGCTATGGTCCACTTGTGTTTCTGTTAATCTCCAAGCGGATCTACCAGTGGCAAAACAGTATCCATGGGCAGAAACAGTATTCATTTGCCACCAGTGCAGATCTGCTTGGAGATCATGTTTCTGTAGCAACATGCATTGCAAATAATATTGGACAGTGTACAAGTGCATGTCAGAAGTTTGCTATTGTGTTCTTCCAATTAAGATTGTAGCTCGATTTAGTGATGGAGTAAACCCTGGTAATTAAGTTGAGCTCAGCATGCTAAAGGTTAAGTTCATCTCCCATGTGACTGTTTGGAACCCTCTGGTGTGTACATATTAGCGGCATGTTACCTACCATCAGAGTTCAAATCCTGGGAAGGGCATCTTGGTTGGGGCTGAAACAGTCTTTTAAAAGGGACGTAAAATGGGGTCCTGTGTTTGAGGAGGTGCCTTGAGCACGTTAAAGGGGAAGGGCTAGCAACCCCTTCATTCAGAAATATGCCCTGCTACAGAAACAGCAAGAAATATTGCTAACCTATGTGCTACTAAGTACTACAAGGTGAACAACATCAACAAACCTACCGTCAGGGTCGGTGTGGAAGAGATGGGAGGGTACTGGTTTCTGTAGCTTGGCCACCTTCTCAACAGTGCGTTTCTGGGCTGACGTCAACCTTCATTGGGAAACAAGTTGTAACATTTAGCTTCACAAATCGTATTCTGCTGTTCTTTTTTTTTCTTTCCATGAAAGGCAAGGTTGGTGCAGTAGGCAAAATTATACTTAAAAATCACTCAGCATCTTAACAACTAGCGTTATAGTTAAGTCAAACCGAGACTACATGAATACATTGCATACACTGACACTCGCAAGAATTCAAAGTTTCATACTGAAAAGTGAGACGACTGGCAAGGTCATAATGTTAGTCGATATATCTACTAATGTTGTATGTTGCTGGAAACTAACTTACGCAGTTATTCTTAAAGTACTCTTATTCTTTTAGGGCATGAAATAGGAGTTCGGAAGTCCCTAGAGGAGTGTGGTTTTGGTTACATCTGGCATTGCTCTTTATCCCAAATCATTAATTCCATCAATCAACGCTTGAAAGACGTTCACTTTCAAAATTTCCTAAAAGAAATACACAATGATAACAAAGGTGGATCAGCTAGAAAGGAACTGAGATCCTACAGATTGTTCAAGTCCACATATGATGAAGAAAAGTATCTATTAAAGTCTCGAAAATATATGGCACAGGACCTCATGTATTTGCAAACTGTTATGTTTTCTGTTGTGACCTGTACTGAACCCAGTGGGTATGTGTGTGCAATAAAGGTATTCATTTATTCATTCATTAATCAAACCACCCTATGATACCTCTTGACCATTTTGGAAACAACAATCCCTGTATATCATACCTCCTTTGCTCCAAGGGTGTGTAGTCACCCTGCATCGTGGATGCAGCTGGGGACGCCCCCTGGCGGTCCTTGTCTGTCGGTACAGCTACTAGTCGCCAGATGAACTCATTGTAGTCAACGAGTCCCTTCTCACCCACTTGGCACCTTGGTGTGAAAAAAGTTTTGTGATTTGAGCAGATCTCTCCTTGGTGCTGAATTAGAAATCACTGTTCAAAAGACCAAATTTTACTAAAAATCGTACCTATCCTAAGCATTAAAATGCACAATTCGTGCTTTTTACGTCACATTATCATTAGAATAACAGGAAGGGTACCGTACTCTTTCATAATGGTCTGAAAGTTCTCCGTGTCAGTAGCGACTTCTAGCGATTTGCATATACACTGCAGCGTTTCCTTATCCAGCCTGCCAGTGACTGCAGGATCTGCGGGGAGGATTGCCTTCTTCAGCACAGCGTGAAGGGGATCCCGTTCCCTGGAAAAATGCAAGCATAACTTTAGGTATTCTATATAAGCAAAACGATATTGTTACAGGAAAAAAATACCTCAAATTGGTACTGCTGATTAGTAATGAGAGGCAAAAGCCGAAGAAGTTTGACACGAGAAATAAAAATTCTCGAATGAATGCTTGTTTTTGTGACGAACCTGGAAGGCAGGGTGACGCGTCCCGCGGGCGGCTCGGAGCCGTTCTCGGTCGGCCAGGAGTAGGAGGAGCTCGCCACGGAGCCGGGCTGATCCCCCGGCGACTCCCCCGCCGACCACAACTCGAAGTGAGTCTTCCTGCAGTCCTCCACACGACCGCTAACCAACTCATGGCGCTGTTGCAACTTCTCTACCGCGTACTCATCTCCAGGTGCAGGCTGGAAAGACCCCTGATCAAAAATGATATATGTGGGAAGGAGAGGTCATCAAGAGTTCTAGTAAAAGGGACCGTATGGTTGTGAATAGACCATATAGCTTCGTTCAATCATCCATCCGGACAGTAATTAGTCACCATTTCTATAGGACAAACGTGTAGGGTCGTCTTGTAGGAGAGGTGATGAGACATAAAGACGAAGTTTGTTAGATATGTCGAATGTAGATTAGCGTCCATGGTCACATAACAGAGCACCAGTTTACCACAGAGACCGGTTAAGTACCGTGATCAAACCAGGGTCTCTTTTGTTTATCTCCCAATCAGTAAAATCACAGCTAACAATACCTCCCGTGAAACTCCCTTGCATGGAAATATAGATACGAGTAAAATGAGAAGATATTCCCTACTCACGTGATGTTCAGAGGACATGTAGTTCTTGTCCCCTTGTCGGTAGTTAAAGTCTAAAAACGGGTACTTGGAGACTGGCGGACCGACGGGCGATACCATGAATTCAGGCGGGGGTGTCTTATAATCCGCTCCCATAACTACACATGAAATAACATACAGCAGAACTTAAACTCCGACCACGATGGAAACAGTCGTATAGCTACATTTGTTTCTCTAGTTGCTGTAAAATGAATTTAAAACGCAGTCTCCCGTTTAGTAACTAGCAACATCAAGCAGAATCTGAACATTTTCAACACAAATTGGAAGGTTTTTTCCCAAACGTTCGAAGATGCAATTCACATTTTCCACAGAACCAAACACACGTATGCTCGTAGTACTTACTAGACCGCTTGAGATCGTCGGCATTATCGTCCTTGTCGCAGCCCATCCCCACACTTGCGCTGTCCATAAGATCCTGTAGTGTTAAGGAACCGACACTAGGATAAGCTACTGTTACAATTGTAAATACTGCAATGGGTCACTAATGACATATGACGGGACCGTCCGTATTTCACTGCGGTATTTTCGACGAAAGGTGAGACAAGAAAGTCAAAGAAGGGATTATGCTTGCACGCATAAAAAATAAAACAAACTGAACGCCATCTTGAACGTCCAACGGTATTGTTTTCAACACAACAATGCAGGTTACGCTGTTTCAAAAAGAAGCTAAAATCCACTAGTGTACCAAAATGAACTGTCCCGGTAGTTAGACCACGTTGCTACCCAAGCTTTACGTGCCGATCATTTGTCGTGGTGACACTTTTCCGTGCCGAACAGGTATGAAAACAAAGGCGCTGGTGCGGATGATTCCGAACAATGAATAAGCTACAAAGGAGCTACATTTCCCACCATTTAAAAGAGCGATAAATGCTTTCTAAACACAGCTGCATAAAAGCATGAAATGGGAACTATTTCTTTTCATCCTCAGTCCTTCGCGTTCGTATCGGCTTTCTGCTAGCACTGTCTCTATGTTACACTGACCTCCTTAAGAAGCGACATACCTTCATCTTATTCCTGAAGTCTCGCTTCTTCTGGAGCTGTGAATTGAGAACACATTAAGTACGCGAGAAGTTATTAAGATAGCAACGTCTCTATTAGTACTATCCAACTTAACAATAGCTAGTGCTTTCACCTTACGGTACGTAGTGGTTTTAAAAGCTTTCGACTTATTCATAAAAAAACCACATAGAATCACGATCTCATGAAATAGCCAGATATTCCCGAGTCGTATCAACAAGTTGTGTCTGGGCCTTTGCCTTGCTCTCTGTGTTTATCTGCATTTTTTGTTCTGTTTGATGTTTTTCGTTTCCTACCTTCTCGCTGGCCACTCTTGGGGTAAGCCAACTCCGCAAGGTGCTGTCGTAACTCGTGGTGCTGAGCCCCAGCCCGGGCTGGCGGTGCATCACGTCCCACATCTGAAACGACATTCACAAGAATCTACAAAGATATCAAAACGGGACCTTCTGCTGCAGTACCGTAGATAGCCACTAGAGAGCCCAACATCGAAGTTGAAGTTTGTTTTCCCGATACCTACCTACCTACCAAATATCATAAAGATCCAACCACAGCTTCTCGAGTTATGCTGTTTACAAACAAACAAATGTAGTCACAAACCCAACCACAAACGGCACCGAAAATGAACCTAACCTTTTCAGAATCTTAGCGAAGGTAAAGAAAAAACAACACAAAATTTGATCAAAGTGTGGACAAACGTTACCTGAGCGTCTGGTGGTGCGTGTGAATGTTGGCAACCTAGCTTGTCCCGCGCACGGAACTTTGGGAAGTCTTTCCCGTACAGCGACAATACCTGGTCTCTGTTGTAGCCAAGCTGCGGACAAAAACACAGTCAAACATTAGATTGATCAATGATAGAAGTACAATGATTTATTACTGAAGTTGAATCTGACTCAACTGCGATATATCAAAAGAGCAGCTGATATATATATCAACATTATGATTGTGAGCAGTTGAATAAAAGGGCAAAGCGTCCAGGGAAAGCGGATGATGTCCACTCTGAGTAAGCACAATAAGTGATGTGTACATGAATATAGGTGGCGCTTCTACGGTGTTGCATGAGCTCCACGCGTGGCGCCTAAAAGTCAATCTTTTTTAAATGTCAAGTAGTGGTTTTAAAAGTCTTAAAGGTCATCCTAAATACATTTAAGATTTCTGGAGCTTTTTTGGAATATGATATATGAATTTATGCCTAACGTCTTGTACATACCACATTTCTACATGGTAGGAACTATGTACCGAATCACAGCCTTATCTGCAGTACCGCTCCCGGCCGCCCCCAGAAAACTGGTTAAAATAAAAACGACCATGAAATTGCCAAATGTCAGTATCGTTCTGAATGGGGAAATCGTGAAAGGCTCAAAAAGGGGATTAAATGTTTTGCAAACTATTTCAATTTGGTTTAAAGAATCCGTTTGAAATCAAGACTGACTTAGAAAGTTCACAAACAAAACAATGGCATCGTAAGCCAATAATGACATCTTTCCATCGCATGTTACCGCTAGAAGTGTTGATTGGAGACTTCCTGCGCACTGTCAGGTTCTGAAGGGGTATCACCTCCAAGTTTCAATGCTACTTTGTAAAACAGGGAGACGTTGAGATTATGCAACTGTGCATTTTGTCTGTCTGTCTGTCTGTCTGTCTGTCTGTCTGTCTGTCTGTCAATAGATTTCTCAAAGAAATTGTGCATTGTTTTCTTTTCCTTTTTTTGCACGTAATCACATCAAGTTTGGTGCGTCCGGAGGATTTAACCCATGAGATCAAGTGTGGCATCTTTTTGAAAAAAAAAAAAACTTACAACGAAGTCGCTCTCTTCGGCCGCGTCGGGCTGGTCGGGTCTCCACTGCCGCCGCAGGCTGTCCGACTTGTTCCTGAAGCGGTCGAACTTGCACACCATCCTGTCCACCTCGGTGTCTCGCCGCTCCTCCCCGCCCAGTGGCCGGTAGTCCGTCCGCTGTAGGCTCACATACGTGCCGTCAGGCTTCAGGCGAGACCACAGCGCTGGAAAGTAGATTGGAAGTTGTAACTGTAATGTTATCTTTGTAAAGAATTGTTTTGTTATATTTTCTGATGGTATATTACAAGGACCGCTGACCTCCTCCCTTGAACTCGGCCGAAGACTGTAATCTTTCAAGGTTAAATAAAGGTTGACAAAAGGTTTGAAACCAAGATTCCTTTTGGGCGAAGCCTTACTGGCGGATCCTTTAACTACCGAGGACCAGTTTCAATTTTTTTAAGTATCGGCACTACCGCGTTTGACTTGTCTTCAGACCAGATTGATCTTACAGTTTTGGGCAGTGAACACAGGTCAGCACCAAGGACAGAGCTGTTTAACATTCTCCCTATTGCCCAACTCTGTAAACCAGTAGAGAATTGGGTGCCAAACGGCTACTTCAGTACAGCAGTGTGCTTAAGGTTGAACCGATAGGTCGGTAAAACATTGTACGAATATCGCCTATCATGATCATCTTGCCGGTAAAAAAAAAACACTTTAGCCTTTACAAACCGCGTGGCCACTGTAGCCACGTACCTGTAAGGTGTGTTAGGAACAGGACGTAGTCGACTGTCCCGGCTTCGGTGACGCAGTCGTCCCATAACAGTCTGCCCAGGTCTTCCTCCGTGAAACCCCGTCCAAACAGCTGGACACACGCCTTCAGGAGGTCAGCTCTCGTTATAAATCCAGATCTGAGGAAAAAAACGCACTTACGCTGTTGAATCGGGAACAAACATACATCATTTTCTTTACTGCGAAAGCGTATCTTTACGGGCGATCGACTAGAAGGCTATAAGTTCATGTTTAAGCAGGAGTAAATACTATACCTAGAGATGTCCCTGTGTGGCAGCGTCACATGTGAGCCACTGGCTCCAATTTGGCAATTAGTTGGTAACTGGAAGATCCCAAATCATACGCACTTACCTCTGGGAGGTCCCTGTTCAGGGGAAGAGCCTCTCAGTTTGGGCTACACCCGTCTTTCCGAAAGGACGTAAGATATGGGTCCCATGTTGGAGGAGGTCCATCGAGCCCTCCCTGTAAAGATATACTCTGCTGCTGAAACAGTTGCTGCCCTAAGTGCCCCTAGGCACTATAAGGTGATCCAAAAAAAATACTGTACCCACCCATCTTTGTCATACTGTGTGAAGGCCTTGAGCATGTCTGTGGAGTTCGGGTCGGGCGGGAGGCGGGACAGTCTGCAGGCTTCCGTCCTCATGGCGCTCCTCAGCTGCATGGCGGGGCTACAGGAGCGGTCCGGCGCCGCGCAGGTCTCATCCCTACCAGCAACACGGTTAGTTCCATGTGTCATTCAACCGGACATGATTTCAACTTCACAACATGAGGCGTCGCAAAAAAATCTAATCTCTAGTTAAAGCATTGAAACCACCAGTACTTCTAGACGTATTCGTAGCTGTAGATACCTTGGCCTTCAATTGCATATGTCATCATTTCAAGGATGCGTCAAAGGAAGCATGTACAGATACGATAGATGCAGATGGCCAAACTGGACACATATCTAGCCTGGGTGCCATCCTAGTTAGCTTTCTGCTACCACGAGCGGAGAGTATGAGGGCCGCCGGAAAACTAACTAGGATGCCACCCAGGCTACCACACATCATCCTAACGGACATGGTTCCAACTTCACAAAAGGAGAATGGCATCGTGTGGAATAATGGTTAGAGCGTTTGGCTAAGAACATATAGGTCCGGGGTTCGATCATCTGACATGCCTCGATGCTGCCCTTGGAAAAGATACTTTACACGACTTTTGTCACTTGACGGTGGGGTGACGCCCACCGGGCCTCTTGGCAATTCTATTGTCTAAATTATAAAGTGCGTCGTGCCCCTGACGAGGACACGCGTTGATTTCGTGTGCCAATGTGCCAAGAACTATATGTTCCTTTGCTAACCTCTTCAAAACTTTTTTCTTCACAAAAACGACTTGTTACAAAAGACGTAGTTGTAGATACCTAGGCCTGGGTATGACATGACTGTAGTCCTTGTACACCTTAGTAACGATGCCTGCCGGGTGGACTGGTTTCAGTCGTCTGCCGCTCGGAACGCGGGAGCTCGGACGGTGGTGTTTCTTCTTCCCCTCTCCCGGCGACTGTTTGTTCGCTTGCCCGGCTGTGGTGTTGGTCGTGCCGCGCTCTGGTGGCGCTGTCCCGCCGGCGCGACGGGCCGACTTCGCCCGTGCAGACTTCCCCCGACGACGCGGTTTGGCGGAGGTCTGGTAAGAAGCTTCTGTCTCTGTGTTGAAGTGACTGACGAGAAAAACAATATCATTTGCTTGTTTCGTATAACCGGTAAACTACCTTTAGGCGTAACACACTAGTTTTTTACAGAAGGTACAAACTGCGTAAGACCTGACTGTAAGGTTTGATCCACTCACACCGGGAAGGACCCCTACTCTTTTCGATAAGCGCTGTGGGATCTTCAAATGTGTGTCTCTCCTCTCTCTCAATAAAGAATGTAAGACAGGCAAAACATAATTTAAAGAACATAAATGTCAAGACAGTATCAGCTACGATTTACACATTATGAACTTTGACCTCCCTACCTGTCGCCATCGAGTCCAAGATTGAAGTGGGTCTTGCGAAGGTACGCTGTCTTCTGTTGGCGCCTGCGCAGTTGTTCTCCATGGAGGCCTTTGTGTGTCTTTTGAAAACGCTCTAGGGTCTGTAAGGGGAAATTGGAGCCTTCGTATGACATTATTTTTCAACAGGTTTCAACTTTTAAAAGGGTTTTGAAAGAAAGGTTGTGTTTGCCACGATAACAAGATATTTGCATAATCTAAACCTTCTCCCTGCAGCCTAACTCTGTAACCATTAGGGAATCGGGTGCCAAACGGCTACCTCAGAGTAATAAAGGTTAACAAAGGAAAATATGTAACTACCATACCAACCAACCTTTGCGCTGTACGCTTTGGAGTAGGACGTGTTGTTGCTATCCTCTTCTTTGGAACGGAAGTCCTTGTTAAAGTCCTGTGTGGAAGAGAGAAGTAACAGTGAACACATATGGCATATATATATAACAAAAAAAGAGACAAGGAGCACTTGGCGTCTTGGCCATATGATTTGTATTCTGTATTTATATTCATAAAAGTTTCTGGACATTCTAAACCTCCTTAGCGTTAAAGGAAACCCAAGCAATATTAGGGCCCGAAAATCGGATTTTGAGAGTCAATCTATTCATACATGATTAGTTCAAATAACACACAATGTATAGCAACGTCCATGATGCAAAAATACGACGTTGTTGTGATGTGAGAACTCACTAAAAATCGTGGCCGGGGTTTTTGTAGGCTCGCAAAACTAAGGGGATCATCGTACGGCACGTGCACGTTTTGCACGGTTTTAAAATCCTGAAAGTGTGAAGTTATTACGCAAATGTGCTAAACAAAGTTAGACAATGTCAGTACCATAAAGATTTAGCATTTTTTTATTTCCATTTTTTTTGCCCTAATATTGCTTTGGTTGCCTTTAAGAATTCTTCGAGCAAAAAAGTATTCACCGGCATGTTGCATGTCCTGTCCTCCCTGGCATAGTGCGGCTGGTACGGGCCCTTGTTGGTGTAGGACTCCTGAACCAGGGACCGGTTCTTCGTGTTGACGTCACGATCGTGGCGCTCGAGCCGCAAGTTGGTGGCGTTCTGACCAGAAAGACATTTTTGTTGATTACATCTTATTGTATGAAAGTAGTCATACCATTCATGCGTGGCATCGTGTGGCGCAATCAGTAGGGTGTTTCACCCAGAACCGAGAGGTCACGGGTTCCACTTTCCTCGGTCCATCCAGGTATGAATGGGTACCTGCCTTCGGTTGGGGAAGGCCTTATTGAGGTCACCTGCTGGCGCCGAATGGCAGCCGCCCAGACCCTTGCGCCACTTAAACAAAGTGCAAGTGTGGATCAAATATGTATCTGTTGTGTATTATGTGATTGTA
This sequence comes from Branchiostoma lanceolatum, assembly GCF_035083965.1. NCBI lineage: Eukaryota > Metazoa > Chordata > Leptocardii > Amphioxiformes > Branchiostomatidae > Branchiostoma > Branchiostoma lanceolatum. The sequence goes on from NC_089725.1 coordinate 9,561,598, forward strand.
AACCCTGCAGCACTTCAGCACTGGCTGCCATTGCACGGGTAATTTCTGACCAATAAACCATTATTATCATTATTATTATCATTATACGCTTGAGACTGCATCTATTAGCAGCGACACCTAATTGTAGTGCGTAACAGAACCAGTCAGAATTGCCCTGAGGAACGTGACAGACGGTCACCAAAATGTCGGTCTTGAATAAAACACATTGTTGTGTACAAATAACTTTTTATCCAGATTCAAAGCAAGTTTTGAAGTGCTCAAAACAAAGGTACCTGTTTATGTGATGTCCATGACGGATGAATGCTCCACCGTAGTAGAAAGTTCTGTGAGAAGGGGAACAAAAAAATCACGACAAAAGAAAGTTATGTCAGCACCAAGGACAGGGCCTCTCAATAAGCGGAAGAACTACTCACGAGGAAGCTGAAAAATGCTTTGTTACGTCATAACGTGATATCCTACCCAATGTGGTTGATATTTATGTGGCCATTAATCATAAGCTGTTTGAAACAAATCCAATAGGGCTGATGGCACGTTTAGATGGTGTGTACAGTTGATCGCATAATAAGTTGCATTTTGTCTCTACCAGACTAACTACGCTGGCTATATAGGGAATATAACTTGCCAGGGGAGTTTGGCCACCATACAGTTTGACCGGTGGTGGGGGAAATGTAAACCTTACCGCGGACTGTCTCTCCAGACCAATTACTTCCCTTTTCCCGAATTCTATGATCCATACCCCCGTAGGACGGTCTGGTGGAGGCTAGCAGTTTGACACTGAAATGTGTTATATTCCAGAACGCCAGTGCTGACTACCCCGACCTGCAACCCCGCACGTACCCAGTAGTCGGCGCTGTAGGTGGTGCTAAACTTGCTCCTGCACTTCGTGAAAGCAAACGGCCCGTCCTTGCTCAGCACGTTGTCTCCCTGCAGAACCTTCTTCAGTTTGACCGCGGTGTCTCTCCTCTTGGGGCCGTACAGGTGCGACAAGCGGCCGCCGTGGTGCACCTGGGCTGTGGCCATGGTACATCTGGTGCATACTGCTACAGGTCAGCTCGGGTGACTTTCAACTTGACAATGACGTACGCGATGTAACAATGGCCTTGTATAAATTGTTCTGGTGCATATTGCTATGGGTCAAGTTAGTTGACCCTCAACTTGACAATGACGTGTGTGACGTAACAATGGCCTTAATTGTACAATTTGTTCTGTGCAGGGCATGGACAAGAGACCTAGTTCCTCAAGCATACGTACTACGATGTTTGCATGCTTGAAAAGAATAAACGATTCAAATAATTTCTTCATGCCTTCATCACCTCCATGAGAAATGGGGGTATTGTTTTGGGTGTGTCTATCTGTGTGTTTGTGGATATTTGTGGTGAGCATAATGTCACAACCGTTGGACGAATTGAAATGGTATTTGGTATAGGAGTAGGTCTGGAAAGACGAAGGTTAATGTCGATTACGGGCCCCTTGGTGACTAAACTTGGTACTACAACAGAACTTCCGGTTTTGTATCTTTTGTTTTGTTTACTCAGTTATTCCTTCTTTCGTTTTTTTAACAGGTTCCCAAACTGTATGCTAGTATGTGATTTACTGCAAACGTATAGCTTTTATTTGTTTGCCTTTTTACCATAGATGAGCTTAAGACAGACACAACATTAAGAAGAAAGTATACATTGGGTCAAATTTAAGTTTTGAAACTTTATTGTTTTGACAACCCGAATCACCACTTTCATCTGTATCACATCTTCTCCTTCTCGCGGCGGCTGTAGTGATTCTTGTATGTGGACATCAAACTCTCGCTCTTCTCGCGATCTTTGGGTCTGAAGATGGAGGACACGGGTAGACTGGCGGGCGTGAGGCTGGGGAGGCGGAGGGGTCCTCTCATCTGATCAACCGTCGCGACGTTTGTCTTAACTGGGAGCGTTTTAAACCTGAGAGATACAGAGAGAATCCGAGCATGGATATTTGTTTTTTTTTAAATCATTTTATCTATTTATTTCTGTTTTTTTTTTTTTACCAAGGTTGCTCTCTCAGTGGCTGGGCACAGAGAACATATATGTAAACAATACAACAATATATACAGGCCCAAAGATATTGGAACATCAAAAATCGTTATCCATTATCGCAGTCGTTATCCATGCTTCGTAAGCTTTAGAGGCCAAACAACTCTCTTACACAGCGCGTTGAAAGATTGTATAGACGAAGCGGTTTTTTATCCAGTTTAATTGAAGTCATGTCATCTTTGCAGACTCGAGATATCAGTAGAAACGGCAAGTGAGTTTTTTTTTTTACATTATCAGCTGCATTGATTTTGCGGGAGAATCTGAACTTTATCGTTATATATATATTATCTATCTAAATGTATGAGTGAGTCTAAAGGTAATCAGAAAAATATGAAAGGGGTATTGAATGTCATACTACGTTGATGAAAGTTAGACATCCAGGTAGTAAGATACGCCAAAAATAATTACTCAGGCAACTGGATAATGTCATACTCACTGCACACAGTCGTCTCCAAACTTGAAGTGTGTCGTACGTTGGTACTTGTTCCAGTTCGTACGGAAAAGTTTCTCGGAAGAGAGATCCTTTTCTTTGGCGTCGACCTGCGAGAAAATTATAACGATGTACTGTGACCTCATTTTTTCACAATCTGACTTGCTTACAAGAATATCTATAGCGATTGATACATTCTATTCTATTCATCCCAACTATGAAAACGGCATTTATCATGCTACCTAAATCCCCTCCTATTTGGAACAAACAAACAAACAAAAAACAAAAAAACAAAAAAACAAAAAAACACAAACAAAAAAACAAACAAACAGTAGTCACTTCATAATCATGCAGTTTACTAATAGGTAATTTCTTACTAGAGTGGCGTTTTTGCCTTCATAAGTAATGATATACAGTGTGCAACCATGGGGATGAAAGTGTCTGAAACAAGTGGGTTTTACATACACCAGTAAATGAGGTCTTGTACACGGACGTTTCCAGCGGTTTGTCTCTGGTGAACTGCGGATTCATGTCCTGTGAAAAAATCGTAAACTGTTGATCTACCAGTCTGTCCGTATACAAGTAGGTAAGAAGGGAATGATGTATACTTTTTCAGTATAAGATGCGCTAATTTTTGTGTTGGATCTCAGTTTTAGCTCTGTACTCAATAGAATATGTTCTTCAGCGGTTAGTGAACGGAAAAATATAGATCACATCAGCTTGTGGCTACTTGTACATGTGCCATACAGGTCAATGTCAAAAGCAACGTTGGCATAATAGCCCCCTCCCCCTCTCGTTACAATCTGCATGCATTCAATTTCGTGTGCTTCCCTTGTGATCACCAATGCAGTACTACGTACCGGTATACTGTTTCCCGCCCCTGGGTCGAAAGGTGGAGGCTGTCAAGAAAAACATGAAAAACAAAGAAAAAGATGAAAAAAAGATCTTACTGGTAATATTCGGTGGATGTGACAGTTGCACTGACATTTGATGCTTTTGACAATGTTGTCAAAGGTGTCACGTTACGAGCACTGATTTTGTCTTATACGTGCCTCACTGGTGGAAAGCAAAGAAAAAATAATAATCGATAAAAACCGAAGATGACCGACATACCTGTCGCCCGGGTCTTCGGGAAAACTCGGAGGCTACATACGTCACCGGTTTCATACTGTCTGAACCGAGCTGGAAGTGAGTCTCATTCTGTGCAAATAGAACCACGTAACGTACATGTCAATTACATGTAGGTAAAAAAAGAATAAAAAGGACTTGTCGGTGCTACAAGTTGGCGCTCTGTAGGGACAACAATTTCGTTTAGTGAGGCCACGGCAAGTAAATTCTATGGATGACATTCACTGCGGACTCCAAATCTAATGCGAGAGCTAGAAAAAAACAAGATAGGCAAAAAACAACGTGACTAAATTTTTAAAATAGAGACATGGATACGTGTGTTAACAAGAATTGAAGCGACAAAGCATGGTATCACAAACAACAGGGCTTTAATTCCTGTATTCTTGCATTAATTGCAGAAAGTTACAAAGGTATGGTAGCCTAGTATCATTAAAACTACACGGTGATAACATACTTTTTGAACTGCATTCCATGCATTTGGCACTTGTGGTTTTTTTAAATCAAGCGAAAATCATTGCGCGCGCGGATATCATCCATACAAGCTTTACTTGCTGTGGCCTAAAAACCAACAATGGAAGGATGCCAATCTGTGAAAAGACCTAGGAAACATTTAACGCAAAGGTACCTGTTTGTGTGATGTCCATGTCGGATGGATGCTCCACCGCAGTAGAAAGTTCTGCGAGAAGAGGAACAAATAACTACAAAGGAAAGTTACGTCAGCACCAAGGACAGATCAATCGGTAAGCGTAACCGAACAATGCTTTGTGACGTCATAACGTGCTCTCCCAACCAACGTTGTTGATGTCTATGTGACTAATGTGATCAATCACATCCATCCAATCAAATGCTTGACACAAATCCATTCACCAAAACTCAGGCTTATATAATGCGTTTAGGTAGCTTGCACAGTAGGCGTGTAAAGTCGCTAACATGTTATCACATGCAAAACTTGCACTACCGTTACTATGGTTACTTTGTGTCAAATCATAACCATCATATGTTACCAGCGTACCTGACGAGTTTTTTGTTGTTGAAAACTGTGTATGAATAAGCATCAGGCATACGCAATGTGCACAATATTGTATCAAGAAAAAGCAAACTAGCTTTTGTCACGCGGTACGGAGATCTAGAAAGCCAACGCCAAAACTACCCCAACATGCAATCCCGTACGTACCCAGTAGTCGGCGCTGTAGGTGGTGCTCCATCTTGTGCGGCATTTACTAAACGGCCCGTCCTTACTCAGCACGTTGTCTCCCTGTAGAACCTTCTTAAGTTTGACCGCGGGGTCTCTCCTCTTGGGGCCGTACAGGTGCGACAAGCGGCCGCCGTGGTGCACCTGGGCTGTGGCCATGGTACATCTGGTGCACACTGCTACAGGTCAAGTTGGGTGACTTTCAACTTGACAATGACCAACGCTATGTAACAATGGCCTTGTGTAGATTGTTCTGGTGCATATTGCTACGGGTCAAGTCAGGTGACTTTCAACTTGACAATGACTTGTGTGACGTAACAATGACTTGTTCTTTGTAGGGCACGACAAGAGACGTTTACGTCATCAATCCCACGATACCTACCTATGCGTTCCACAACGATTCCTTCCTTCGTTAATTCATTAGTCCATTACCTCCATGAAAAATCGAGGTATAGTTTTGATCCGTTTGTGTGTGCGTGCGTGTCCGGCGAAATATCTTAAGAACCTCTGGATGGATTGTGATGATATTTGGTATGGACCTACTGGTGGTTGACCTTGATACTGCAGCAGAACTTCCGTTTTTGTATCTTTGGTCCTAGACATGCTGTGGTCTTGTTTAATTAATTTTACCAGTAGTCTTTCCTCCTTTCGTTTTCTAGCATTCCCATACTTATGCTGTATGTTAACATTAGTTTGTGATTCCTTTCAAACGTATCACGTTTCCCCCCTTCGAGACCCATAACATTTGGGTCGGTTTGTCGTGTATGCTACATTTTGTTGTTAACTTTATTTGTGGAGATTAGTAACAATTTGATAATTTTAGACCCTCCTACACGTTTTCCACACAGTAATTCAAATGCCAGTAAATTTTATTACAATTAAGAATAGATGGAAAAAGAATGGAACTATAGATGAAATTTTATTGCAGTTTGTCGTTTGATAATGTAGACAACTTATTTAAAAGGTAGTCTTTATCCAAAACAACAAGATGACGTTCACAGTTGTTCAGCATTGTAAAGATACATATGTCCAATTATAGGTGATTAATTAACGACAACTGGGATATCGTCTGTGATGTGTTGTCTGAGAGAAATGGGCGGGACGGTTTGTCGACAACTGGCCTAACAAACTACGCCTCAAACAAAGACGTGTGAAAACTAACAACACCTAAAGCTAGCTAATCAACTAACAACATCTAATATGTGGCTAATTAACTTCATCACTGAAATGGGTCGTCAGACGACAGAATGGTCTGAAAAACCTCGTTCTCATGTGTTGTGTGTGTGTGTGTCTGTCATCTTAGTAGTGCGATTGGGCCCTCTTCAATACCCGGTACCCAGATTATGCAAATTTTCTTCAATGAAAATGTTATCAATCAAGGGCCATGGCTTCTTGGATTGCAATAGAAAAGAAAAACAGCGATCTTCCTTAAGTCACCTGCAACCGCGTCTTCTTGGGGCACACCTTATCTAGTTTTAGTTTTATTACTAGTATTAGCCTTTATATCTATTGCGCGTGGGGTGCACAGGTAACATTTCTTGTGATTTCTTGTCCCCTTCGCTGGACATATTCTACAACGCTTTACAGGTATGATGGACGCAGAACACTTGGAACGGTGGTGATAATGACGTAATGTGTTCTTTTTCCACCTTAGCAACCGCTCCACAACCGTTATCTTTCGAATCGCCTTCCAATATGGCGTGTTTACCTGTCTTTATCATCGGATTATATTATTGACAACAAAGTTACTATTTGTAGCGTCTTCTGATGGAAAGGGAAGGAGCTTGTGCGAAAGACGTCACCAGAGACCAGCAAGTATTTTCATCTCGGTGAATTTCGACTACTTCTCGCTATCGTGCGTCGTCTGTGTGCTATTTTGAGCGTTATCCATTTACGGTCTGTTGGCTGTTGGGATAAGGGCTGCACGCGCTGGTTTCAAGTGTCCGGTTGCTACCCGCCCGGTTCTGTATTTGGTATCGTCCGTCTAATCTCGTGCCCGCATCTGTGTTCAGCGAGGCATGGCACAGGACGGGGTCTCCGATGCACCTGCTGCCCTAGCCGGGCTCTCATTGGTGGACGCCCCTCTATCCGAGGATGACGTCTTCACACAATATTTACATAGTGGAAACCATTGCTGGTCTAATCGTCCGGGAGCTCGTTGTCTAAGCGCTTCCTCGTCATACACTCACAACAAGACCAGGAACAAGATGCTTCTAACCCACCAGGAGATACCCTTCCACCAGCGCCCCCTCCACCTCCTGACTCTAGAGGAAGAGGAGTTTTTTTGGGAGGATGAGGAGGACCGTGAATTGACCCCCAGCGAGGCGCTACGACTGGCCATCACGGATTACTGCCACGACTACGTCCGTGCTTTGATCGACAAGTACCCCGGGAAGGTCCTTGAGGACGGAGGCAACTGTTGTCCTGCCATTGTCCACGCCGTGTCGCGGGAACAGCCGGAGATGGTGGAACTCATTCTACGGCACAGTAAAAAGGTGAGGGGACTAGCAGACTATGTGAACCAGCGTAGCTGTCACCTAGACCAGCAGCGCACTGCTCTACACAAGGCGGCGGAGCTGGGCAGCCTGCCCTGCGTCAGCGTTCTGTTGCGGTACGGGGCGGATCCCACCTTAACGGACGCCACTGGTGCCACGCCCCTAGATGTTTGCGTGCGAGGTCCGCCGCCGGTGGATCCAAGAATACCTGTGCAACTGGACACCAGGTACCTGGACTGTGCACAGGCGCTTATTGAAGCCTCTCCGCCAAACAGTTACCAAGCTACGCTCCTGCGGGTCTTACCAGAACATGCAGTGTTTTCTCCGTTACGGAAGTATCTAAGGGGAACTCTAAGTTTAGTTGAACATTGCAGACTGGTTGTGAGAGCTGCCCTTGGACCACGTTATCTACCGGAGGGAGCCAGGAGTCTCACTTTACCGAAGATCCTGCAGACATATATTCTACTGGAAAAATGATGGATTTTACAAATGGACGTATGTGGGAAGCGTACTAAGCGTTTTATGTCTGAGATTTTCACCAGATTTCGTCTCTAATATATTGTAGTAATCACAGCCTTATGTTAATGTGTACAGGACTGGTATAATTGTGGACGTGAAGTCGTAGCTGTTAAACATTTACATATCGTTCTAAGTCCCTCCCCCAAAACACGGGTGTACGTGTACGCGGCTTACGGTATTTCTATGTTTGTAATGAACTTATATGTTTTGCTGTGAAATCGTTGTAAACATATCTATCGCAGCGTGAATTAGAATATATGTCATTGCCATGATTAATATATTCATTATTTATGAGACAATTACAGCATATTGATTGTATAACCCTGTCAGTCATTTTAATGACTCCCCTGGCGAATGAAATTTTATGAATATCATATATGTGTACGTGTATATGAAATGCTTTTAACTGTGAAAAATATCAATGGATGCTCGACCTTTTAGCATTTTTCTGACTCAGAAAAGAATAAATAAAATATTCTGATGTTTTTATCGTATCAAGTTGCTATGCTCTTTGTGTGACCTATGTAATTGTTCGTATGCCTGAATTGATATTATGCCATATCATCGGCTTAGTAGCCCTCTTGGGTATGACGATCCAATCATTAATATGCGAAAAAGGGGGGCGATATATGATTTACCTACGTAAAACGTAATTATGGTGGCGTAAGTACCCATGCATAAAACATGTCATCTCTCCGGCCCAGAGTCATTAATTTGTGTGGTGCATATCAGTTAGAAATGTACCATCATAATGGTAACGATATACTCGTATTGTTGTACTCATGTAAATCGTGTTTAGGTGTTTAGGTTAATGCTGTCAGTCGAAATGTAAACCGGGCCTTCTCTTGTAAAGTATCTGCCCAACCCAAGCAATTTCTGCAAGCCTACAGTATTTTTGGACTCGACAGAAGTCTGGTGTATTTGTCGCTCAAGACGACACCATTTAAGACTCATGGGCATTGCGAGAAGACAGCAAAAATTCATCAAACGGTAACGTTACCAGAAAAGACCAAAAATACGCTGGTATTGAAACGCCTGTCCTCTGGGACACGAGTCAGCTGTTTCTACCACCCGCTTATTAGGTCAATATATAACGCTACGTCAAATATCCGCTTCAAGTTACTAACTAATTCGTATTACGTGTACTTATAATTATTTTCCTATTCGCGGAATAGACTAATAACACTCGATGTTATTGTCTGCATTTTTTCTTTGCTTGTCTATCGTGCATTGGCATTCAAAATTGTACCAAATGCCATACGCGTGGCTTTAGTGATGGCACCTTATTCCTGGTTTTCCTCGAAAGGAAAAATAAAATCAAGTGCATACACAGTGAGTTATCCTAATCTAAGTTCATGATTATCAGACAGTAGTAGTCTTTACCAGACTCCATAGGTTGGATACTGTACTCCTAGGCCGGCTAACTCTACTAGCATACTAGTATATAGCGCATGTTATCTGTCAATTTGGCAAATTTCAACTTTTCTCAGGCAACCTATTGCTTAAAAGGGCTGTGCGGCGAAATGCATGATTAGAGAGATTAAACTAACAGCCCAAGTAACCCTGTGTGCATCAAGACGATTATAAACAGAGGCTGTGTACATAGCAAATATACCTTCGTGCACTTCACAAGGCTTACACTAGAGAAGAATGATGCCGTAGTCTGGGTGCGCTGGCTGGAGGACTTTGATAAAGCCTGATTTATTTCCTACGCGACCTCTGAGAAAAATATGACACAGGTGGCACCGGTTAACGTCCTTTCACTTTAATCTCTGAAGGCCTTTTACTTTAGGGTAAGCGAACAATAACATGAATGAAACCACGGCACCAAAAATGACACCGAATTCTACCCATATCATATGGACGTAACATACGCTGTTAAGAAAACAAGAAAACATTTGTTAATTTTCGCATGATCAAGAAGATAGGAAATAAACCAAACAACAATCATACCGTTGTAGTTTTTTCGTTCTTCCTAGTTTTATTCAGATCTTTGTAATTTCTTGCCTTAAGCTAATGCACAGAACAGCCTGTGGTGTCGTCTGCTGGGCGCTTCTATCATTAGACAAATATACTTCCAGAAAAGCTACACTTTTCTTCCTCAATTTTGTTCTTCGTCTTCTCGACTGTTCTAGAAATATTCCACAATGAAATTACATATTAAAGTCCAATAATCTGGAACGTTCGAGGCCTACGCCACCACCGAAACCCAGCGAGATGGCACAGCCCAGTTCACTTCCGGTCTGAACATGTGGAAGGTTCTGGAAAACCTTAGTACACTCGTACACTGTTACTTCCGAAAAAAAGTCCCCGACTTATATTATTTTCAATCAAATCACACACCTGCCAAGTTATACAAAAATATAAACATGTGATCAAACATATATTCTGTATAGAATTCTTTAGTGTTCTTTCCTCTTAAGCGCGTTTAAGACTTAATTGGAAAACCGCGGGAAATTGCGGATGGATATCAAAGAGGTAAATAAAAAGGCGGAGCTTTGAATGTGCCCCCAGTCATAGGGTGAAGAAACCAGAAGTTCCATTCTATGAGGAAACATTTCTTACGTCTTACGCTGAACGACTCAAGGTAGGCTCTTGTCATTTGTCTCACAACCCGAGCTTTGATAGATTTTATTCAGGATTTGATTTTGTGGTGTTTTAGCTATAGCCTGAATCACGCATGGCTCAAGACCAAGTATTTTTAAAAGGTCATTGAATCTCAATACGCCTCACAGCGAGCAGAAAGAAAGACTAGTCACGTATTTGCTTTCTTCAATTTAACATCCTTGCTTTGATATTTCATAAGAAACGAAGAACTAGCTAGAATCCCTTTCTCTTTTGTGTCCTATGGGGGTATTGACTCTTACAGGTTGACGTGCTTTGGTTTAGGGTTCCCCATTCATACTTCCAAGGCTATTGACTATTGGCAATGCAAGGTAGCTTTAAGGCAAAAAACGCGCAAGAAAAGAGATATGTTTAAGAATTTGGACAGTATATTTAGTTTCACAAAATAAAAAGGAGATGTTTAATCCAATAACTAATGGTATGAGTAATAGGGACCTTTTCTTTTAAAGCAATTAAATTTACCTTTGTCATGTGTACCCTTGGGACACCTCACTGCTGAATGCTGGGATACAGAGCCTTCCAGAATTTGTACCTTGACTCCAGTTCCTGTTTCAAAAGCTGGTTGGAAAAGCAAAGACAAAGTTTGGCACAGAAACAATAGAAACTGAAATGAGGTTCCCCTTAATTCAGTCTTAGTAATCAAATAGTATTTTTTGTCACTATCATTGATTATTTTTTTATGAATGAATTTTGAAAATGTTGTTGTTGTTGTAAGGCCATATTGATTTAATTATATGGGAACCCAAAAACTGATGCGAATAAAGAAAAAGTTTGGCGAAAAAAAAGGTCTGTGTGGTCAGGAAGGTTGAACGAAGCTAAACACACAAGAGTATGGTTTGACTTTGGAATTGACTGTAGCATTCTAAGACATTAGTCCCTTGACGCTAGTAAGACTCTGAGAAGGGCATTGTCGGGTTCTAATACATTACACATCTCACTCACTCACTCACTCACTCACTCACTCACTCACTCACTCACTCACTCACACACTCACTCAATCACACACTCACTCACTCACTCACTTTCTCACGCACTTAATCAATCAATCAATCAATCTTATAATAGTTAAGGATATTCTTAGTTATACATACGGAGGTTTAAGCAGTTACTGTGTTTTTTTTAGATGACTGAAGCGGAGCAGACTCAGCAGGAGACTCCCATGGAGGAGGAGGATGCGGAGGTGGAGACCTTTGCCTTCCAGGCAGAGATCGCCCAGCTGATGTCTCTCATCATCAACACCTTCTACTCGAACAAGGAGATCTTCCTTAGGGAGCTCATCTCCAACTCTTCTGACGCGCTGGACAAGATCCGCTACGAGAGCCTGACGGATCCAAGCAAGCTGGAGTCCGGCAAGGACCTCACCATTCGCATCACTCCAAACAAGGACGACAACACGCTGACCATCATGGACACCGGTGTTGGGATGACCAAGGCTGACCTGGTCAACAACCTGGGTACCATCGCCCGCTCAGGCACCAAGGCCTTCATGGAGGCCCTACAGGCCGGCGCCGACATCTCCATGATTGGTCAGTTTGGTGTGGGTTTCTACTCTGCGTATCTCGTGGCCGACAAGGTGGAGGTCATCACCAAGCACAACGACGACGAGCAGTACAGGTGGGAGAGCTCGGCGGGAGGGTCCTTCACGGTCTGTATGGACGCGGGGGAACCGATCGGTCGCGGCACGAAGATCATTCTGCACCTGAAGGAAGACCAGGCGGAGTACATCGAGGAGAAACGCATCAAGGAGGTGGTGAAGAAACACTCTCAGTTCATCGGCTATCCCATCAACCTCGAGGTGACCAAGGAGCGCAATAAGGAGGTCAGCGATGACGAGGAGGACGAGGAAGATGCAGAAGAAGCCGCCAAAAAGGAGGAAGGAGAGGAGGGCGAAGAGGACAAGCCTAAGATTGAAGACATTGATGACGAAGAAGAAGAAACAAAGGCCAAAGATAAGAAAAAGAAGAAAACCATCACGGAGAAGTACAAGGAAGACGAGGAGCTGAACAAGACCAAGCCCATCTGGACCCGCAATCCCGACGACATCAGCCAGGAGGAGTACGGAGAGTTCTACAAGAGCCTGACCAACGACTGGGAGGATCATCTCGCCGTCAAGCACTTCTCCGTGGAAGGCCAGCTGGAGTTCCGTGCCCTCTTGTTTGTCCCGCGCCGTGCTCCCTTCGACTTGTTCGAGAACAAGAAGAAGAAGAACAACATCAAGCTGTACGTGCGAAGAGTCTTCATCATGGACAATTGTGAGGAGCTCATCCCAGAGTACCTGAATTTCATGAAGGGCGTGGTGGATTCGGAGGACCTGCCCCTCAACATCTCCCGTGAGATGCTTCAGCAGAGCAAGATCCTGAAGGTCATCCGCAAGAACCTCGTCAAGAAGTGTATGGAGCTGTTCACTGACCTCCACGAAGACAAGGAGAACTACAAGAAATTCTACGAGTCCTTCAGCAAGAACCTGAAGGTGGGGTAAAATCTTTAGTTGCTAGAAATGCTGTAGATAGAAAACGGCACTTTTTGCCCAGTACTTTTTGGTAAAACCCAGGGCTGTCTCCAGCTTTGAATTCTTTTCCGTCGGACCACTCATTGTTTGGGAGCCCATGTTGTTGATTTTCCTTGTTAAATCTGTTATTTTAAGCTTACAAAAAAAAAAGAATTAAAAGTCATTATCATTTAATTCTATGTCATGAATTTTTTTCCTTCTGAAGAAGCATATTTCTGTCCCAGGAGGGAGGGACAGGTCCTGAAGACAGCCCTGGTAATACTAATACCTTTAGTTATTTATCTATCTATTTATTTATCTATTTCCTTTAACGCAAGTGTTGGAATGGTCTCGCAAAGTACTAGTTTAAAAGAATTACACCTTTGCATTCCCTTCAGAACTTTTTTGAATCCTTGATGCATGGCTAGTGTCTGTTTTTCACAAACTTTTGATTGATATTTATCAATACTTCAATGGAGCTGTTTCTTTTTTTGTCGTCAACAAATTATACTGACATGTTCTTTTCTCTCTACCCTAGCTGGGCATCCACGAGGATGGACAGAACAGGAAGAAACTGTCGGACCTCCTGATGTACCATTCCTCTGCCTCCGGAGAGGACATGACAACTCTGAAGGACTACGTCTCCCGCATGAAGGACAACCAGAAGGACATCTACTACATCACTGGTATGTAAACTGTTTAACCTTTTTAGATGTGACTTAAGGTAGATTCCTAGGGATGTAGTTGCCAACTTGGAGACCCCGGTTCCATCCTGGCCAGAACATCTTAGTTGGGGCGGCACCCAGCTTTTGGAAGGGACATAAAATTTGGATCCCGTATTTGAGGAGATGCCTCGAGCATGTTAAAGGGGGAGAGCTAGCAACCCCACCCTGTAAAAATATACCCTGCTACTGAAACAGCATGGAAACTTGCTGTCCTATGTGCCGCTAGGCACTACAAGGGTCTGAACGAAAGGTAGACTCCTACTACAGAGTTATAATGTTGAAACCTTGAAGGATGGCATTGCTTATTTCAATGTCCTTTCCCCCTACATTCATAGGTGAGTCCAGGGCTTCAGTGGAGCATTCTGCTTTTGTGGAGAGGGTTACAAAGCGGGGATTTGAAGTCCTGTACATGGTAGAACCCATTGATGAGTATGCAGTTCAGCAGCTTAAGGTATGCAAGCAACATTTACATGCATTTTCTCCCATTGAAACCATACTTAGTTCTTAGTATTAGCATGTGATGGAGTTTGACATGTCCCCCTGGCATGAATAGTAACGCAACCCCGCCACTTCGCCATCTAGATCAAATTCTGTGGATCCTGGGCCCCGTGTATGAGGGAGCTTTGGGCATAAGATTCGAGTGTCAATCTCTGCACGTAAAGAACCCAACACACTAATATAGGGGTGACACATTGTGCTTGGCCAAAAATGCAAGCCGTAGCGAAGCCGCAACTTGATAAAGCATTATGCTTCACCTCAATTGAGGATGTACATGTAAAGCCATGGCCCTGTGTATGAGGGAGCTTTGGGCATAAGATTCAAGTGTCAAATCTCTGCACGTTAAGAACCCAACACACTTAACTAGAACATAGTATTGCTGCTCTTGCTACCCTTGACCAACAGCATCTGTTTTGTTTCTTAGGAGTATGATGGGAAGAAGCTGATCTCCGTGACAAAGGAGGGTCTGGAGCTACCGGAAGACGAGGATGAGAAGAAGAGACGAGAGGAGCTCAAGGCCAAGTTTGAGCCTCTTTGCAAAGTCATGAAGGACATCCTGGACAAGAAAGTAGAGAAGGTAAGTCCATGTCACATTCAGTTAAAAAAGGGATTTTACTTTCAACTTATTCAATGTTATTTGTGTCATTCTCTTGGTTTACACTTTACGAAGCTTCACAGAGTTAAGAAAGTTGTCTTGGAAGGTAAGTTATTAAAGTATAGTGTAAAGACTGACATTGGGTCTTCCCCAGGTTGTGGTGTCCAACCGTCTGGTCAGCTCCCCCTGCTGTATCGTCACCAGTCAGTACGGCTGGAGCGCCAACATGGAGCGCATCATGAAGGCCCAGGCCCTGCGCGACAACACCTCCCTTGGCTACATGGCCGCCAAGAAGCACCTGGAGGTCAATCCCGACCACCCCATCATCGACCAGCTACGAGAGAAGGCGGAGGCCGACAAGAACGACAAGTCTGTGAAGGACCTGTGCATGCTGCTGTACGAGACGTCGCTGATGGCGTCGGGATTCACGCTGGAGGATCCGCAGGTTCACGCCGGCAGGATCTACAGGATGATCCGGCTGGGGTTAGGTAAGTACAGGTGTTAGATCTCTAACTACTCTACATGATGTCATTTAACAACAGATTGAGTAGTGCATGCATTCAAAATACAGTTTATTATCTCCTTCAAAAAATGGAGATACTGTTTTTGCATAATCAAAATATTTAATGGAGATATGAGGTCTCTGAACTCTTGTTGATACAGAAGAGAGTGGTGTGGTGGCCTGCATAGGTGCCAGCTGAAATGTGGCAAAGAAGTAGAACAGAGCAAGATAACACAAAGTCATTTAGTTTTTGGTTTGTAATAGTTGAATGTAAGAAAACTTATCATCAGTTTTATGTCTTAAAGCTTCCTGGAAAAGTCTTCATCAATTGATGATGTAGATGTACTCTAGAAGAGCAGACAGATGAAAAGAATAAAAACACATCTGCTAAGTCAGTATTTCTCGAATAGTGAACACTACATCAGAACACTGTTGTACAGTCCTTTATGTGAGAAACAGACCTTAAACCATTGTCCATGCTGTGTCTGCAGGTATTGAAGAAGAGGACACACCTGCGGAGGAAGAAGTGACAGATGACATGCCTCCTCTGGAGGGGGATGATGATGACACTTCGCGTATGGAAGAGGTGGACTAAGTGTTGCACGCACGGCACCATGCGTGACAACTAGCTTGTCAGAACACCAAGTCATGACACATATTGGCATTGTTGGACATTGGAAAAGATTACCTTCAGACATCTGATAGTCCAGATTACAATGATTAACAAGAATCTGTGAATCTTTTGTACTACTATAAATGAAGTGGGAAATAGAAAAACCTCTCAAAATATGCAGTAATCTGTATCTATAGCTAGTATAACCGCCCTTCGGCGTAACACACCAAGTTTCGCAGGCAGCAGCATCTGGTTATATTACACTGAAGGACATGTAAGTGTAATATAAATAAAGATGAGCCTCTGTAATGTGTAGGTCAAGTTAATATCCTGGCTTAAAATCAAACTATTAATCTGTGCCATTTAGTTCAGATCTGTTGTAGCAAGCATAGTACAGTATGTGGTTCTATATCTTCAACAGTGTTCTGCCCAAGCTGTTGTGTTTGTATAAAAGGCTTTTTAAAACGCGGTGAAGATGACGATGATGATGATGAAAAGGACTTGATGCTTTCCTGAACAACTTAGTGGTGTAAAGCTTTGGTCGCAATTTGGTGAAGAATTATAGAGGTTAGACGTCTAGGATGGCTGTGAGTTGAGGTCTACTAAAGTATTCCTTTGTTATACATTTATAATGGAATTATGATTCAGCTTCCAAATACTGTCACATTCTGTTAGAAATTTTGAAAGTGTTGGACAGGTTCAAATTTGTATATTATGTCTTGTCGAATCTATGAATAAAGCACTTAATGAAATACTTTAATTGCAATATGTTTGATGTATAAAATGTCATTAAGAGAAAAATATTGAGATAATTGAATCCCAATTTTCAACAGTGGTGAGCAATTGTTTTTTGCAAGATGCATCTAGACTAGCTAGCCCCCTTACAAGATTCCCAATGTGCATTGATTGAGTACTCTTGGTCGCACAATATGCTTGACAATCAGGGTGTACAAAATTCATTTATCTCAAGGCCACTGTCTTATAATTGATTTGGTAGATGCAGAGCTCTGTGTTTGTGGCCTTGGAATATTCCTATGCAGGACGTGTCCATCTAAGGAGGACTCCTTGAGGAAATAAGTGGTAAGACAGTAGATAGGCTGGATCTTCAACCATTTCAAGCAACTATGTAGGATGAGGATTGGGTGGGGTTGCCAACAAACCGATGCCTTCTTATCCAACTTTGTTTCCACTAGTTATGTTAATTAGTACATACATGAAATAAATTCAATTAACATGTACTTCCATCAATATTTTGAGTAATATATAGTACATACATAAATCCTTCCAGAATTAGACAAGGATAAGTGAAATAAACAAAAATTAATCTGCACCTAACAGAATTAATAAAAAGGAAATCCAATTTTTTTCTCACATATGCCAATAACGTGACATTGTTTATTATACACAATGCTACAAGGCAGTCCATTTCAATACATGTACCATTCTTTATACATGCCAGGTTCAGTTTTGCTGAGAGGATGCCGTTCACATTTAATTGGATTACTTGCAGAAGGTATTGATCTCAAGTTTAGAGCTTTGAGGAGTGCTGCCAAGAGCCTTATTGCGTTATCTGGCAGATGGTGGAAGAGACCTTTGCTTTCGTTACAAAATGAGATGGCAAGGAATATTGTTCACATGAAGATGGTGACTGACCTGTCACTTTTGACATACACATGGGTTGATCTAATACTGTATAGGGGGAAATTGCAGGTATTTTTGTTTGTAGTAGGGAGAAAATGGAGTGTTTGCAGTTGAAACTGCCATGCAGGATCTTACTGTAAAAGGAAAAATGTTTGCGGCGAAGATGTCACTGCAACAATAAAACCACCACGCACATTTCCCCTTTTACAGTATGCCATGGTAAGATGTCAGCATGTTGCACTGTTCTTCATTACAAAGTACACACAAGAATTTCTTTACCTTGAAAATGCCATGCACTCTTCATTATGAGAAGTGTGCAGATGACAGATATGTTGTTTCCCAAACCTTGATTTTTCTTCTGAAAACAAGCAAATTTCGAAGGACATTGTAGCAGAGACTGCCCCCCCCCACAAGATCTACAAAGTAATATCACAAAGTGCCTAACAATCGCTTCAGTTTCTGTTCGCTGTTTTTAGTTGAAATAACAAAATAATGACAGTTACACACTCGTGGATAGATTTATCATAGAATACTTTATTCACAGGTGTAGTGATTTTTTGCAGCAGATTATACAAACGACTCTCAGGTACATACAGGCAGCTCTACCTACATGTAGCCATGTATTTTTTTCTTTATCTATCAAGTATTATGTACACTGTACATAAATACACAGGGCCCTGGAGGGGTTAGTGCTTTCCATCTTTTGGATTATAAAGGGCTTGGACCAGGCCAATAAAATTTTTTGCAGCTTCTGTACAATATAAGGTGCCCCTCCCTACATCAATGTCTTATTTATGGTGTGCAAAACCCTTGAGGTTTCTCCTGCACACACTAAACTCCAGTCACAATACCGCCTGAAGTATTTCTTCTTTAGAAACCAAGACGCTAGCAAAGCAGTCAAAATGTCCGTGGTGACTTCGGTTCTTAGTTCTATCACAGTAAAAGTTTCTGACATTTGACAGGAACATTCCCCATGAAAGGAGGAAATCTTAGGAGAAAGTGTTCTGTTTTCTAGTTCCAATGTACTTTCAAAGTTATTTGTTTTTCTCTGCAGTATGGTTTTATATCTTTCTATTGTCAACACATCAAATCATTCTCAAACAAGTGTCCTACTAGGCAAGAGTGCTCGTTATAAAATACTTAATAAAAGACTGTACACTGCTCAGAGCATGTGGAATGGGTAGTTCACTTGTACAAATAAAGGTCATAACGATTGCTCTCTATTTTCACTACTACCAAGAACAGTTAATACTCGTAAAACTACAGGGAGGGGTTTGCTTTTTCGGACCATTATACACACTGGAGACAGCTATACCTTACTTTTCAACACACCCTTGGAAATTTAGACATACTAAGTAAAGAAAACTACAGCATTTTATACTGAGTGGTAGTCAGATACTGATTGCAGGAGGAATAATTAGAACAGAGAGCTGAAAAATGTATTAAATGTTCATGACTGGCATTTGAACGAGTCTTCTTATCCTTTCCTAATGAGGTTAAATTCAAAAGTCAATAAAAATTGGTCTGTCAGGTTAACATTTATCAGCCAGTGCCATTCATTTGCATATGCCAAATCAAGTCATTTACTTGATGTAAATATGGTGTATCTTGTCAACAACACAGTCATAGGTTTGCAAAGGATAAATAGGGTTGTTTTCTTCTTGATAAATAACGGTTAGAGGTTTGAAAGGCTTTCCCAAGACTTAAACACAACAATCACTTACAATATTCCATACAGAGCACTTTTTTTATGGTATAAAACTTTAGGAGTTACAGTCACAGGGTTTAGACCTACCAGCAAATCACTTTCCATGATTCCCTTCAGAAAAGTTAACAGAATTAGCCTGGTATCTGGACATGTCTATGGTCAGACATCCTGATCGAATCTACTGAAACATAGCCTAAAATCAGCCGTTTTCCCTACTTCATTTAAAAAGACTTGATTCCTTGTATCATTCTTAAACGGAATTAAACCACTTTTCTACCACAATGTGACGCATGCAGAGACATTTCATTATATCTTTTAAATTACAGTCAATTCCAACATTATAAACATTATCATACTTTTAATTTGTCAGACTCTGAATTTAATTTTAATTCAGTCCTTAGTTTGTGCTACATGATCAAATCCCACTTGGGTCATGATTATTCACTTGAAATAGCAAATCACAATAAAAAAAGGCCTCTTTGAATAATGTTTTCTTAATACTTACTGCATTGAGCACATGGCCAGGTGTACTTAAAATACATGTATGGCTTTCTTTCCAATGTAAAATAGTCTGAATTGAAATTGGAATGGAAGGTAGGGCACTGCTTATACAGCATGTTGAATCTGAGGCCCAGTACTGCGAGATAACTTCAGTGTTAAGTTGATGTGTAGAAATACTAGATGGGGACCAAGAGTAACAATTTAGAAGCTACTAAGGGAAGATTCGATTTTACTTTTGGATACTCTCAAAAAGGGTTTGAAAATTATTGGTTACATACAATATATCTTTTGTTCTCAGTGGTTTTATCAAGACAGATCTACATGTAAACTATCTGTCATTTTTTGATAGATTTGACTAATTTTCACTTCATAAGGCTCTTATTCATATTCCCTTTGCATCATTGCATCCTTTCTCTTCAACTTCAATTCATAATCGTCATATCTTCTTATGGAAATCTTTTGTACATTTTCTTTAAATACAAATACCACAGGAATTAATTACATCTCATGCAAGGACAAAGGCATAGGTGGCTCAATTTAACTTAAATATTAGGAACCTTATAATTTACCATAAAATTAGCGCATGGTATACCGTCACTAAAAATCACCGGTTTTGCATTTACACTTTCTTAGTTACAGTTCAGAATAAATATTGTGTTAAGCAGGTTACCTTCAATTGAACACTAAGCAAACTTAGTGATGGCAAAGGAAACGTACAAGTCCTGATTTTCTTAGTTACCATTCCCACAGAGTTTAAGACAACAAATGCTACGACTGAAAGAGGTATATGGGGATGTCCTACTTTCATAGAATAAGGTTATTAACAAATTCCCTAGTATCTGTAATTGTTTTGTTTTTGTTCCAAACATTTTACACAGAAGGCCTTTGAATTGAGACAAACACTTGGAATTGACGAGTACATTAAGATATCAGAGGGTAAAAATGTTATTGCCGATGTGCCTTATTGCAAGTGTCTTGTTTTTTATTTTCAGGAAAACATTTACTGCCTTTATTTTAGCATTGGGCTGTTCAAAGGTACAAATGTATGAGGGCTGAATTTTGTGTTCTCTTCCTGTTCAACACTTTATATACAAACATCTGGCCAGGCACTACAAAGAAAGTATACAAAGCATTCCATAAGGAAGTAGAAGTCTATGTCATTCCAGTTTTTTTTTCTTTCTGCTGGGGTGGGGTGGGGGGGGGGCTGTTGTTGTCTACAATTAACCAGAGAAAGTGTCTGAGTATAGCAGAATCTATGTAGGCTTTTCTTTTACCCCTTGAAGCTTATAGAAGTTTCATGTATGAAAAGGTTCTTCTGTTTTTAGTATCTGTCTAAAGTACTGTACTTTAACATGTAGGTGGGACAAGGAAGGCTGAGGTTCCTGGAAGAATACTTAAAGACGATCCTAAGACTACAACAGAATTAAATGTTCGACTTATTCATTTAGCCATTGCTCGTGATTCTTAAATCTTATCTCTGTGCCAGTCCTAACACATTAATTGTCTACTCACAGACAGAACACATGGGTCATGAGGGAACCACATGCTGGTTACAAGGAGAGTACAGAAAACTGTCTACAGGTACATGTACAGGTGGTGCAGGTGTGTTGGCTTGTGCTGCTGCCTCCAGGTGACGTGGGCCCCTCCCGGTGACGTGGGCCCCTCCCGACGACGCGGGCCCCGCCCACGGGGATT
Organism: Branchiostoma lanceolatum; assembly: GCF_035083965.1. Classification (NCBI taxonomy): domain Eukaryota; kingdom Metazoa; phylum Chordata; class Leptocardii; order Amphioxiformes; family Branchiostomatidae; genus Branchiostoma; species Branchiostoma lanceolatum. The sequence continues at coordinate 9,583,019 of NC_089725.1, forward strand.
ATACCACCGTTCCGCCCGTGGAGTGTGTGGAAGAGGTCTGACTTAGACCCTGTAGGGCAAAACACACAAGGACACATGACATAACTTCAATGTCGAGCACAACATTTGTAAAGTAAAAGACCTCCTAATCACAGTAAAATAAAACAAAGAAAACTAAAGTGGTACAGCCACATGTCACAGCCATCAAGACTAGCTAAAACTATAGTGCAAGGTACCGTCCAGGGTGGAAGAAAGATGGGTAGACAACATAAGAGATGGGAGGATGATATCACAGAATGGACGAGCATCTACATTGTAAATCATGAAACATTAAGAAGAACAGAAAACTGAGAAGAGTTAGTTGACAGATCTTCCGTGGTGCTCCAACTGTCAACTAGTTAGACTAAGGGAGAGCTAATATGAGACGAGGGACAGTGAATACTGTTGGGTTGGAAAATCAAACTAGCCACAACATGGCAATTTAACGATACATGCAACTTTTATTCTAAAAACCCCTGTGAATAATAACAGAGACACTAAACCTGTATTAATGTTTTTGCTTGCCTTCTAGCTTTCTGAATCCCGTTACTGCTAAAAACAGCCCGTACCAATAATTGAAGGTGTTGTAAAGCGTGTGCCCTCTATGGCTATGTTTTCTCATGTGTGATAAGGGAAAGTTATTGTATTTGGTCAAAAAGAACACATTGCAAAAAGAACATTCTACATTCCTGAAAGTTACGACCATCATATTGTGGTTATGCATTTCAGAGGGTTAAAGATAAATACACTGCGTGATGTGTCACTGCAGAAACAAATCTAAACTGTACATGTAGTACATGCAGTTGTACATGCAGTTGAATTTATGGCAAATACAGCCTGCAAGAGGGGGATACTTCATGCCAGATTCCCATTTACATCATGACATACCAATGTATAAAGGGCTCAAGAAACATATACAAGGCCAAAGAGCGTCGATGGAATAAAACATGAGGATTTTTCTTCACTTTCTGGCAGAGGATGTACAGTAGGTATAACTAAGGAGGGCAGGATGCACACATCAATAAGTCGGCAATGCGTTTGTGGGTCCTAGCTTGGATGCACAGTGTTAGCTGCACAAAATAAGCATGAAATTTGACATTTCACATCCTGTCTCCTTTACGATGAAGTTGTGTTTTTCTCTGATACCTTTTTTTCTGTCTCTGTGACGTTTAATCTTCAACCTGCTAAGGTAGCCGAATTTGTATTGGCTATGGGGTTAAGTAGCAGGGAGAAGGTAAAAAAAATGTTAAGAATGTTTACTAAGTGAACATCACATACATGTAATAAGTAGAAAACTGTCATACATTGCAGACACCCACCACTTTGCCTGGCCTGGCCCACGTGCAGACGAACCCCTCTTGACATCCCGTTACTATGCAGTCCTCCCTAAACACAAGGGCTGTAAGTCTCTCCTGTGCTATCTTCTTACACACCAAAGGTTCTAATAGAGGCACCTCGTCCAGTTTAGGACAGCAGGGGGTGCCCAGCCTGGCATAGTCTTCCAACATTTTGGAGTGAGCGTTGTGACCTTTGCTTATCGAGTTCAACTTGTCGCTGCTCTTACTAGACAGACTGTAATTCCTCTTGTGTTCGTGCTTCTCGTGTTTGTCTCTCCTGTCCCCGAGAGTCAATGTCGCGAACTTGCTGGTGATTCCGGAGGCTATGGAGCCGTCTGTCAAGCTCTTCTCCTTGGCGTTCGGGGCCGACCCTGTGGAGTGGACTGCATTGTGAGGGAGGCTGTTGCACCTGGGCATGGTGGCACTGCCCGAGGGCAGCGGGAGGGAGTTTGTGAGGTTCGTGTGAGTCCGTGCTCTTGTCAAAGGCTGCTGCGGGTACAAGACGTCCTCCGTCAAATCCCATATGCAGAGCTGGGTGTCTTGGCCGACCGACCCGAACCGGTATGTCGTCACGTTGCTGGTATCCGCGTTGCAGATGGACGCTCGGGAGTGACTACTGTTCGCCCGCTCCCTCATGGAGCCGGGGTTGGAGCCGGGATTAGATCCCGGGTTGTTTCTACTCGTCGTCGTCTGCGTGTCGTCGCCTTCGTCGTCGCTCCCACTGAAATCCCCCGCCTCCCCCTCCACCACCATCGTGGTGAAGGGGTCGAACGCGACCACGCTGACCCAGGATTTGTGTCCGTGCCCCCTGGCCACTACTCTTTTCTCTGCAAACGACCAGACAGTCACTAGGTCATCCTCGCCCCCTACTGCCACCAGCTTACCATCGGGGCTCCAACATATACACAGCAGTCCTCCGAAATAACTCTTCATCATGCCCTTCAACTCCATTTGGTCGAAATCTATAACCCTAAGGAAACCGTCCTGGCTCACGCAGGCGATGTGCTTATTGTCCGGGGAGAACGAGAACTCGTTCAGCGCGCCGTCGCCCACGACCCATCTGAAGATGGGGTTCCGCGTGGACTTGGACTTGCAGGTCCAGACGGAGAAGCCCTCCCCCTGCTTGAGCAGCTGGTAGTGGGGTGCAGTGGTGCCGCAGGGGTGCTCCTCGTTGTACATGTACATCTGACCGCTGGCGTGGGACACCAGGAACATGTTTTCTGTCCCGGGAACCCACTTTATACACGTTACCCTGCTCTTGTCTATTAGTCTCTGTAGAACACAAGGGAAAAATAGTCTGTGTCAGTGGAAGGCAAGAAGTTTTGATAAACATATATTAACAGTATGAGTACACTACAGAACTGGAGGCATACACAGAGCAACTATCTTCCATCTAATGATAATACGCTTCTGTACAATACTATCTTTGTTGGTATTTATCCAATAATGCTGTTTTTTTTACTTTGGGCTATTTTGGTTTCTAATCTCTGTCAATAGCTGCTTGCCTGTGATAAACAAGTTCAATCTGAGTTCTTACATCAAAAGCAACAAATCTAATGAAGTCATATAGCATGCAATCTCTGTCTGATCACGCTGAGTAAAATATCAATTATCACAACTCCCGTACAAAGTGTCTCATACGTTTATGAAGGTTAGACATCCAGGTTAAGGTAAGTAAGGTAAAGCAGGCATCCTCAATTAAGGTGAAGCATGATGCTTTTTCAAGTAGCTAGTGGTAGTGCAATGTGGCTTCGCCACGTCAACAATATTAAAAAACAATTCAATCTCTTCAATTCAATTTCTTATCCAATTTATTGTAGAGATTGAATTACATTTAGATATTATAGTTTCTCATAGAATGTTGAATAGTTAACACTAGTCCACATTTTCTCAGTGTAAAACCTTCTAAACACTGCAGTACTTTTGCTGATCACACAAATGTCAAGATAGGTTCTTACTTCTTCATTGAAAAGCTTGCTAGTTTCCTTCTTGATGGGGTCGATGAGTTGCACTTGTCCGGCTGAAAATCCTACTAACAAGCTGACGCTGTCACTGGTGCAGGTCAGCTGGTTAAAATCATGGCACGTCGGTAACGTTCCCTTGTAGACGCGTTTGTCTACTGGTTTGGTCAAATCAGCTGCCTGTATAAACACACAAACAAGAAAGAACGGTCACTATACAAGATTTCATCATTTGTTCATGGAAATACTATATTACTTAATCGTTTTGGAACGAGGTAGACCACTAAGAAAAAAGAGCAATACAACAAAATTGTACACAATAGACATCAAATGATAACATTATAGTTTTACATATTCCCACAAAGCCATGGTTAAGGGAATATAAGGGTTCAAAATTTGATTTTTGGGCTCAGAAAAATTTTGGGCGCACGACAGAAAACTGTAGAACTTGCCAACACGATTAAATTTTGAGCTTTGAAAGATTGCAATTAGCCCAAAATTTAAAGCTAAGAAATAAAACAAAGGTTTTACGATCTGTTGGACACTTAAATGTCAATAACATGCTGTATACTGGTACAATGGTACCTTTACAATTTACATTACGAAACAAAAATGTATGTAACCATACACAAATATCTACAGTGTAGGTGTACAGCTCCAATGTTGGGTGTACAAAAATGCATATGCACACAATATTTCGAGCCCTGAAAGTGCAATTTATTTTATAAAAATATCATGTGCTTTCATGTTCATATTCTCTAGGCGATGGTCTAACATCAGAATTAATATAACAATTCACTTAATACTGCACATGATAAAAGATGCACAGCCTAATCTTTGTGACAGTATCTATCTTCTGCCCAATCAAACCCCAGATTCATGCCAAGGACCACTATCAACTGAATTTGATCTGGGTATTCCATCATTCCCTGCAGTTCAAAAGATGCTTGCTGGGGGGGGGGGGGGGGGGGACCTTATCGTGATGCTCTTCTGACCTGGGTTTCAGGTGAAGTTGCCATAAATAAGTCCATCCTTCATCATTTACAAAGCTCAGGATATAATTGAGGCGGGCAGCCATATCAACTACATGGACCAATGGATACTTCTGAAGTTCAAATCCAGAAAGTCATTTGTTGATTTTCAAGGGCACCATGTTACTAGAAGCTATACTTACATGTACATGTATAACTGTTACAGTAGTTTTGTAAGTTATTTGAAAGAGCATGCTACTTGTACAATTTGGTGGTACTTTGCGAATTTCTGAAAAAAATTCTTTTCACACACATTTAGTTTCGAAAGGGACATAAAATGGGGGTCCTGTGTTCAAGGAGGTGCCTTGCAATAGACCGATCCCAAAGCCACACCCCCTGTTCGATTTCGAACACCTCCGTCAAAAACAGGGTTTGACGGACCAAACATGGCCGCCGCGGCTAGGTTGAAAATAATGCCACTGACTTCGGTTTAGCTTTTGTGGCATTGAAACCCTTTCAGAGCGGGCCAAATAAGAGTGCTGTATCCACCGGGTAGAGTTGTTTCAGGAAGGGTTAGATGTAGTTGCGGTGAGAACGTAATGTTTTCGGTCAATGTTAAAGCGGTATGCGCCGCACAGCTTTCCTATGTCGGTGGGCATCAGCGCCCAGTTTCTGACAAGCAGCCGATGCACGTGTAAAACAGGATTCATACATCTGTGAGAGGTTCCCACTGTATTTACTGCATGCACAACAGCTGCATGGTATCTAGTAACTAAGAATTAAAATGCATCCTTTTACTTCCCTGTTCACTTTCAAGTTAACTAGTTTTTACACACCAGTAACTGAAGTGACGAAACTCTGCGCTAGCGGACTTTGTAGTAGTCAGCATGTGGGACAAGCTTCCTCTCCTTGAGTGCCCGATCTATTTTCTTTTTAAATTCATTTTTGTTCTAAGCATGCATTCAACCAATAGAGTGGAAAACCTGTCCCAGATATACGTATCCTGCTTTACACGTGCCATTTCTGCCCCGCCAAAGCTGTTTTTGACGGAGGTGTTCTGAATAGAACATGGGGTTCTATGAGTCTTCTATTCCTTCGATATGGTGTTCGACAGGATTGGTCTATTGGGCAACCCCTCCCTGTAAAAATATAACATGCTACTGGAACAGCAAGGAAGTACACACACACACACACACACACACACACACATACACACAGTCACACACAAACACACACACTATATGTATTGCCAGCTATAGCTCTACCATCTCATCCAAATGTCATCTCTAGGAGTAAAAGGAAATAACTTGACACTTTCAGATTACCCATTGCTGCTTGTCAGGTCCTTCTGAAGTATAAACGCTATGTGAGGTCCATACCAAAATCCCCAATTGCAGAATTGACTGACATGCAGTGTAATTTGCCATGAAGACTAAATGACCCATTACCCTCCGCACCCCATCTCATTACAAGTGTAGAATAGCTGGACTGCCATTTTCCACATCACTTGAGCAAATTGTGTTTCTCTTTTTGTGAGGGTGAACCTAAATTGCTCTGGAATATATTTTGCTAACAGTCCTAATATCAATAACTGATGTTTGATATGACCCTCTGCAGATATATCACGAGTACAGGGATTGTTTGATCAGCCTATGAATTTGCTGCTATTCCTCTGATGGACAAGCCTTAATCTAGCCCACAAAGCAAATTGAAGAACAAAAATGTATTTTTACAGATAGTTAGTGTATGAACATGCATGTGTGCTGCAGTAACTTTTTCAAAAAGGGAAAATTCTATCATATTTTTACTCTGAAGGTAAAAATTGAAGAAGATGAATAATCATACTTCCACTGCCCAAACTGATCAACATTTTGTCCCAAATCCGTTCTACAATTGCTGATTTTTCTGAAGAGGAGAAGTGATCACAGCGGATCTAATTTTTAGAAAAAAACAAAAGGAGTAAAAAGTCCCTATGCAGCCCCCTGGGAATAAACATTTAGTCATTAGCTGGCTACAAGGTCACTCAAGGCTGATGATCTCCATAGCTAAGCCAGCAACAGCCTCTTTTACATACACAACGTACGCTAAGGTCGTCCCGAAATGCACTAAAGTAGTTACACAGGATCCTATTACATGCAGAAGTAGTATTTATGAATTCTCCAGGAGCTGAAATTGCTTACAAATGTCAACACGATGCCAGCGATGATTACACCAAATTGATTTGAGAAACGGATTTGGATTAACCAAGGAGAAAGACGGGAAATCGTGCCCGTTTCTTGCCGCATTTACTCCGCCAAGGAGCGGGTTGCAGGTGGTTCTAAAGAACGTCTCCAATCAGATGGCGCATTAATCATAATCAAGGGCACGGCCGGAGCGACCATGTAGAATGGTACCTAATCAAGGGGAGGCGAACACAGACATGTCTAACTGGAGAATCGATCCATCCAAGTCCAAGGCTGTACTGTACATGGGAGGATGAAATATGGTACCTTTAAGTTCATGAAAGAGAACTCCACAAAAGAACTTAACATATAGATTGCTAGAATATCTTGGGTTTCAGCAGTATGAACAAAAACCCTAACACTACAGTAACCCTAACAAGTTGGTGTAATTGATTGAAGACATTTCATTTTAATGCTGGTACATGTAGTATGTATGTGACTGATTGTGAGTTTCTGTCTAAAATTTCTGGTAATTCATTCGTTATTTATCTAATTTGATTAATATTTGAACACAAACGATTGCACCGCTCAGTTCTACCAAGTATTTAGAAAGGTAGAGATCATAAAGGCTGTTTCAGTCAGGAAAATTATACAATGGGAGAATACAGCACACTAACTTTCCAAGTCTACAAACAAATCCATCTAATCCAAGGTCAACATCATCGGAAGTGGAAAGTGTGCATATTTGTCAATATATATTTCTACTTTGTATGCCTACTCAATGAGTCCTAGTCACTTCTTGTAAATCCACACATCTCAGAAAACAGCTGTCTATATTGGGGTACGCACAAATGTCAGTTAATATTTGAATTTCAACTGTATCAGTGTCTGCTATTGGCATTCATACCCAAAGGAGCCCCAAAGGTGAGACAAAGAACCTTGAACATACATGGGGCAATACGTTATCTACTGACAGCAATGAGATACAGGTCGGCAAAGTCCTTCTGAGGATCAGGACACATATGTGACAACGTGGTGAGTTAGATATACCATTTAGAGCAGCCATGAACTTGGCTTCCCAAGGGAACAAAGATGAAACATTGCCACCATCCACGAATACGTATCACCAACACGTTTTCATCTGCGTTGATTTGCGCAGCACTTGTCTTCACAGCAATGATAAATTTCGACCCACGCTCCCATGCACACAGTCGTAGAGATGGCATACAGATTTTTGCACCGAGTCAGGTAATGCAAATTAGGTAGGCGTCCATATGGTCCCATCAATAAGTCAATGATGGTTATACAAAAGGAAAGGAATAGCTGAACGCTTCAACACCCAATAAACGAGTCTATGGCATTGTTTATTTCTCAGTGAATACAAAGTTATGTTTTCTGTCTGTTTGTTTGTTTGTTTTGGTGTGTGTCCACAGTTATTTGAGTGGCAGGTTGAGGTGGCCTGGGTTCAAGAATGGCATGTGTGCGAGTGGGGCATGCAATGAGTCATGGCTCCACCCACACAGTTAATTCAGGTCTCTAATTCAATCATCTATGTTTATACTGTGGGACACTTTGAGATATCCAAAAGAGTACTGTCTCCTTACAGAGATCTATCTTTTCAACGGCAAAGATACCAACTTGGAAGGAATTGACATACGTAAATTCCTTTAATTTAAATTTAAATGAAGTCCATGCTAGACCTAGACATTGCTTATCATTGCATACACACCTTGATTGAACTTTAAAAATTCTACCCTTTCTGTAAGTTTTTGAATGTGAGGAGAAAGAAGAATAAACTGGCTGCCATGCTCTCTACACAGTGTTGCCTTTAGCTGTCATCAGCTCAGTCAATACGCTCCTATATTGATCTTTAATGCAATGTAGGCCATGAAAATTGCATCAAAATATTTTGACATTTCGCAGCTTTCTACATGCGTCAGCAAGACCAAATTGTCTCCGGTAATGTTGTATCGTATCCAGGGTACGGCCTATCTAGGAACTCTGACGGTACCAAAAATCAATCTTTCATATCGTCGGCGCTGCGATAATCATATCAAAACATCAGCACACTCACAGTGCTCTTCCTCCCCCTCACGCCTCCTTAACAATCCATTAAAAGAGTGAAGATCTGGGCTTTCAAATTCAACTGGGGAAATAAGCCGCTCTTAGCCGAGACTCAGAGAGCACTCATGCACATAACACAAGCGCAAGTTACTTCAAGGAGAAAACGACATGTATTGTACTGTTCTTTTTCTACCACTTCTCTGTTGTGATATTTCTGGACCTGTTTATCATCAACAAATTCGTTCCCACCAAACTATTCACTTCCAGCTGCAAATGTTATGTCAGCAGCATAACCCAACAGCTTTAGAATGTCAATCTACCTGCATAATCATAGAATATATCACCATATACCACATCAGTATTCTACTTTTGCAAGATATTCAAAAATTGAGGACAAACAGTAATTGTCTGGAAGAAAACAAAATGGTACTTAGAATTTTGAGTATAAAGAAAATCTTGCACAAGAAAGTTGAGTTGACTAAAAAAGAACAGCAAGGCATGAGAACACACTGAACTCGAAAACAACATGTTCAAACATGATCATAGTGTCTAATTTAATATTCAGCAACAATCTCTTTTTAAAATGTCAAGGGCTACTGGCTTTCAAAGCAATTAGTTCCTACATATATGCTGTACAAACACTTCCTCAGACAAAAGTAGCTATAATTCATTCTGCAAACTCCTTCGTAAGGCATTTTTCTACTCCTGCTGGAAAAGCGGCACGTCAATAATCATATTTCATCATGTTGGCAGTGGTACTCACATAAACGTCATTAAGATTAACTACACCCATATGGGACATCTGTACCTCTTTCCAAACATATATAAATTCATGATATTCCATTTTCTTACAAATACAAAACTTATTTACGACTTATGGGTTCATTGTAGTAAAGTTTGCAAAACTTAAGAATAATTGTGAAAATGGGGACTTGTTTGTTTGTCTGTTTTGCATATCTGGTAATCTGCCTCATGGTGTAACACACCAGGTTTTTACTGAACCGTACAAGCTGCAGATTTATTTGATCCACTCACACCGGAAAGGACCCCTGCCTTTTCAATAAGCGTGGCAGGTTCTTTTACGTGCTTGAGGTCCTCCATTTGTCCAATCCCCCGGTAGGGACAACCCTAACCAAAACTAGGTACTCATTTTCTCCTTAATGAAGTCAGGAAATTTGTTAAAAATGTCAATGTGGCATGTAAGGGGATTTGAACCAAGGGTCTCTAAGGTTGGCCAAACACCCTGCCATAACACCACTGCAACGCCGAATTGCTGGGATCTTTCCTCCAGAGTTGCTCTTGCGACTCTGTATTTCTCCCCATGAACAGATGGAGCTCATAACTCCCCACCTGTGGTTATTAAAGGCAAATTTTCCCTACCATGCGTTACACACCATGGGACATTATGACTCGTTGCTGCTGAGATAAATGTTCTATACCACTGGTAGCGGTAATCAAATTTGAGCCCCAGGCACGATGATGGAAGCATTCAATTACACAACCCACCAATAAATAAGAGATCCTTTCTACCAGAAAGCCATATTGATATTGTCTCAATGTAAATAAAATTTCATGACAGCTGGATTGTGAATGCAATGGAATGTGCTTAAACCTGAAGTGCTGTCAAGCACATTCAGGCACAAAACCATTGACATTCTATTCTGTAGTTTTGTATGAAAGAATATTATGCAACATGTTCAACTATAACATATACCAAATCACTAGCAGCTCGTTCTCATTTAAATGTGCACATTTTGTAACTTCGGGTTCCGTTACCGTTTGAAGTAAAACGTTTCTGACCTTAACTTAAGATACATGTATGCCACATATAAGGTGCCAAACTGTCATTTTTAAAAGCCAGAAAAGTTTTAAGTCGTCATAAAAATGACAGTTTGGCACCGTACATGTGGCAAATCTTTATGTCAGGAACGTCTTATCTTCAAACAATAATGGAAGTTACAAAATTTGTACATTTAAATAAGAACGAGTGTAGCATGTGTCACATACTAATATTTCATGAAGCCTTGAAGTTGCGGCATGATGAAATAATATTCAAATTCAGTACTGCAGCAACTGTAGGGCCATAACTCACCTCCATTTCACCATTGTGATAAATTAACTAACCTTTACCAACAGATGTCTAGGAGCTGCTGTGAGCAGGAATAATTGCAGGAAGTCAGCACAAGTAGGTAACGTCATTTTATCAACATTTGGGGTATCCGACATTGAAGAATATCTGACTCAACACATTGTCAGAGCACATAAAACATGATTCATAGCAGTTCATATTAGCAAGGACTCCTTACGAAGCAGTTACCAGTTCAAGAGAATTAAAATCATTCAAAGCGAATTCACTGCTGATTTTGACTGCCAGACAAAGCTTAACTTTGACATTTTGTTCAGGGAGTGTTGCTCATAAATAAGAGATGACATATCATAGATAACTGTTTGCTTTATTTACTTTGGGGGTTTCTTTTTAAACCAAGGCAATACCTGATACAACTTATAAGGCAATGTCTTGAGTGGTGGGTGATAATTGGATGCAAGTAGAAGTAACAGATAGTACCCAAAAATATGTACTAAATGGTATACAAGACCAAGGAGGTTAAAGACTTAATGGGCAACAATGTCTTGGCCTGTTTCCCAGCCATGCTTGAGTGAGATTTAAACCCATTTTGGGTGGACCCTCACAAATCTCTAGTTGAGGTGTTGGATCAACCAGATGTTTCATCCACAACTTTCCGTCCTCAGTCAGTGTTGTATGACAGAACAAAACGATGGAGACAACTGCTTCAAACTAACCACTATCCTTTAATGAATTTAAACACCTATACTCCTGTAGTCTCCACAATTCAGGTAAATTCCTCCACAGAAACTCAATGTCCCAAAGGGACTGCCCCTAAAATCATACACTTGTCCTCACCTCAGCTTGGTCATAATTCACATTGGCTCCTCCCCTGAGGCACTGACAAAAACCTGCACAACCTGACAAATTGCTGAAGGCAATCTGAGCATCACATTATGGGACTATCTACCATAAAGGACAGCTGCAGCAAGCCGTAATGGGGGCGTCTGCAACACCTGCCTGTCTGGACCCGGGTCAGTTGTGACCCCAGGGGCCTAACAGCTACACACGCTAATTGGACGTACATGTGTCTGTCTGGCCATAGGAGCTACCTTATATCAATGTGCAACGACTACTGGGAATACTTGCATGTTCTTGAGTGAAAATATGATCCCACATCCATGCTTGCCAAAAAAACTGTACCAAACACTTATACTTCATGACTAGTGCCATATCAACGAAACACACATATGTGTTTCTGGTGTATGAAACAGACCAATATGTCCCTCTTTTAAAAAAGAATATGCATCTGCAACTATCATTTTATCACATTAAAAAAATTGTAATTTCCTCCACCAAGAAGGCTACATGTTTGACCTACTGATATGTCTACATTTTTGTTCATGTTACAACACCTGCTTGCTATGGAAACTCACACATTTTCAAGGCAAGGAGAGTGAACTGACTGGTCTCCCTGCTGGGCCGAGGGGTCAGGGTTCGCATCTAATTAAACTTTTTGACCCTTCGGCCCCAAAATCCTCGATTATATATCAACAATACATTGCCTGCCCCTCATGATCAGCCCTGAGCTATAAACTACAAAGACTACACTGTTTACTCCATGAGTGACATCATCTTCAGAAGTTGATGAGTAAAAAGTCAATGACCTGTCCTGTTATAACAGACAAATTGTTGACACAGGCAAAAAATCATGCAAACCTTGTGGTTTAGTCTGCACACATACACCTACATACACAAAACCCTCTTACAGACACAAATTACACACACACAAATACATACAAACTCTCTTAGTCTTACAGACATACACACACTTAATACTGTCACAGATACCAACATTTAGAGTTGCAGTCACAAACCATCTCTAACTCTAAGCCTTCTTGCTTTAGAACGTCCATTGCACTACAGGCCAAACTGCGATCTTAAACTTAAAGATGTACGATTACGCAAAATGGTCCTTCAGAATGGGTGGCCTTAGGAATCCACCTTGAGATAAAACTGCCCAGGTATTCACAGAGACCCCTATTAGGATATTATCACCTGCCCAGGGTAATACTACAACTGTGCTTCTAATCTAAGTTCGACCATCCCTTTACAGTCAAGAGTTCTCAAGCATCCTTTTATAGATGTGACTCTTCAAATAAGGGCGTACAACCCTTCTTGGAAGGAGCTGTTACTTCACAAGGCTTCCATTTCTGATGTTCAGTATTGGGGTGTGCCAACACGTCATATGCAATACAAGGTGACAATGGACACCATTACAGTATGTTCCTTAGGAATACAAATAGCCCTAATCCTGGCACTATTAGGACTTGTGTGTTTAACACAGACATAAACTTGCATACTGCAAGGATGATTTTCTGTCAAGTTCAAGGAAACAGTCCACCATCAGATACATAACGTTGGGTAACATGAATTCGTGGGGTACTTAAATTCGGGATTTTTCGAAAACGGGGTATTTAGGGATATGTGCTAGATGCAACATCAGTAATACCGCTAGAAATGCAAAATTGACAGACTTACATATTCAGAACACTGTCTGAAAAGCTTCGATAAGCATGCATTAGAAGGCGAGGAGGACAAAAACTCTCCGTCCCTTATTGTCACAGTCTGAGGGCTTCGTGGGAGAATCACACTACATCGTTTTCGGCTGGTTTATAAGACAAATGTCACATCCGCTTCCTGCTAAACACAATCATTTACAAGACAACTTATTTTCTTAATATTGCTGACCTATAATTGGACTCTAACTCTAAGTGTGATCAATCATCAAAACCCCTCTTTGTTGCTACAACCTACGGCACGTGTATTTTCCCGCCGCCATATCATTACCCAGAATCCTGTTGTCAAGCAGACGACAAAGGTTTGTGAGAACACTTTTTTGTCTAAATGTTGCGTGTGATTGTGGACTGAGGACGAAATTTTCCTCAAAGTTTGCTCCTAACACAACAAGGAATACATGGACATAGTAGTATTATCAATGCTACGGCATCCGGCTAACTTTCCATGAATAATGTACACGTTGCCATGACGGTGGGTGTCGACTTTGACGTTCTATAGCTACCGACTCAACACACGGGTTGTTCCCGTAGGCCTGATGTGTGCGGTACGGCCGTTTTTTCGTGTATTTTTTTACTTGGACACGTCTATATCCATAGCACTCTCCTCAAGCCAAGGATGGAACGAATAGCTGCTGTATAAAATGTAATTAGCGGTAAGATATTCAAGACAAATCTTCTCTCCCGAATTAATATTCACCCCTGTACGACAGCACCGTTATTGTGCGTGCGGCGGACGGTAGTTTCAAGTTGAAATATTATGGTGTCAGCACGACTAGAGACAAAATCTACCATATATATGATTAGTGCAAAGATAGTACATGATACCGACAGAATAATAGAAAAAAAGGATGGTTTATTGTTCTGCTAGATTGATTTCAGTCAACCATTATCGGAAAAATCCCGAATTTATGTTACCCAACATTACATAATCCTCTGCAATGAGGCAGCACGGGATAGCCACTGGCAGAGTTTGCGATAACAGTCATCTACAAATTGCAGGAGGACATTAACATATAGCAGGGTGAGGCTAGGATTTTCAAAGTGCCTGACATTTACATGTTTTGTAAAACCTTGTTGCTTTACTTAGTTTGAGAAAAATACAGACCAATACAACATCTTTGCTGGAAAAATAATGTTGCATATTGATTTCTTACACAAAACGGATAAAAATACTGTATTGCCAAAACAAAATTAGACAAGAATTTCCTACAGTTGGACTTTTTTGTCATACAAAATTAGGAAGTCAAACAAAATTAGAGTTGGCAATGAAATGAAAACTCATGACCACGCATAATCAATGTGTGACATAAGACAAATCATTTCACCCCCCGATTTTCCAATGGACCAGTCCTGATGATGTAATGTCCATCTGATGACCCTTGCTGAAAATGGTGGCACCATATATTTTACATGATGTAGCTAATCCTACTGTAGCAGGTCACCAGTAGTTTAAGAATCCACAAAGGACTCATCATCTCCATATGATTAGCTACAATGATATCTCAAGAGTCTTCCTTAGCCTGATTAATACAATAAGTTTCATGTACATTACAGTAATGGGGCCACATAGACCCCCAAAAGACTTTAGACATGATGACAATTTGGTTGTGTTGGATAGGAATCAAGAACTGTAATTGTCTGTAAAAAAAGGCTATAATCTAAAATTATATAACTAACATAGGCATGAATTTGTCAACGGGGGCTTTATTTTTAAAAATCTAACACGAAATAGAAAATCCTGAAGTTCTAAGCAAGTTCTAAGACAACACCTAACCATATACCAAATTTCACAACAATACGTCCACAGCTTCTTGAGATATGCTGCAAAACCACAAATAAACATCCCTACATACATGTACATACATGATATATACAAACACTATCAAAAACATAACCTTCTTGGCAAAGGTAAATAGACAGTGCAGCAGAAATTGTAAAATTTCACGACAATCAAGGGAACAGCTTTCTCATTTTCTGTCGGAGACATGTTGAATTCAGGGGTGAAATTGCCTGTCTCAGCCTAGAAGCTAAAACCTTAAGAATGAAATCTGGGTGGAATATGTTCCATTTGCAAATGTCACTTGTACATAATGTAAGGCATCAGTCTCTGAAGCGTATTGTTAAGAAACTGCTGCTAATAACAGAGCTTGTCACAAACAAGAAAGTATGGATGTACCCTAAAAAGTATGCTGTATCACTGCTTGCAGTTTGTAGCAAATGTAATAAGTTATCATATATCATAGGACTTTATTTTCCCTTTTCATTCAACCATATCCCAATATGTGTGTTCATAATTCTTTTTGCTTTCCCAGACGGTTGAGCGTCACATTTGACATTTGCTGAATCAAGCAAGGAGAGCTAAGATCTACAATTCCTGTCTTATAAGCCAGCATGGGAATCTGAAAACAGTGATTTGGTCTTCTCTTGAGTAGGTCTAATAGTAATACAGCTTATATAAGTATAACCTTCAGATTTTGAAGGGTGGCTAACAGCACAAAACTTGCACTACACATATGTGGATTATAATTATACAGCATATATATGTCACTTCTGTAAATATCTAATCCATAAAATCTACACACTTGGAGTCACAATAAAGAAAAAGGTGACTTTAATCCTATTACCATAAGATTATCATTTCAACAAGAGTTATCTACCATTGAAAAATAACGACCATAGCATGTGCAGAACACGAGATATGAAAACCAAAAATTTTGCTGCAATACTGTAGACAGATGCTAGGAGGCCTTGTCAAATTTGACGTCGGAGGCTCCTTTATCTCTACCACTGCCCACCTACTAAATATCATAAAGATCTATTCACAATTTCTTGAGTTATGCTGTCAACAAACACACAAACTGAAAACATAACCTTCTTGACGTAGGTAATTAGAAAGTCTGTAATTAATCCAATTTTAGTTGATTAATATTTTCTGGTCAATGTTAACTTTTACTATCCTTTAATACCAACAGCTTAGCATCATCATCTTCTCTTACCCTGCACATCTTATAAAGGAGTTTACTTTAAGGCCATAGAGCAAACAGCAAACATTCTCGGCATGCACACAAGCTTACAGATACTGTTTGTTTAAGGTGTTTTGTGAAGTAAACCTAAGTAAAACTGAAGCAGACCCATCGTAAACTGACTCCTAAACGATACAGCTTTATTAAAGTCCACAAAGGAGTCAAGACGTGAGGTACACTCCAATGGGGTTGAGAGTTCACTGAGTATAAGGTGACCCCCGGTGACCCCACTCCTAAATGACCTGTGTCCCTTTCATTCAGACCAGACCACTCATGCACCACCACACCCTACTCAAACACATCATGCCACCTGTTGACCACACCCCCCTTGTACTCTCATATGACCTACCAGCAACATCACTCATTTTCCTTTTACAGACCGAAAACATGTTTTGAAAGTCTGGGAACAAAGACAAGAAAGATATACGACATGAAAGACAGCGGACTTCATTCTCTTTGCTCATGTTACTTTCATCTTTCATAGTTGTAAAAACATGAGGCCTTTAGTGCAGTCTGTTATTCTACAAGACTTTGTAGGCTGTTAGTCAAAAGCTTGGCAATAAAACACATTGAAGCATATCAAAGCTAACACATAAATGTAGGCTTTCATCCCTTTTGGACATAAGTTTTTAGTTCATTTCTCTTTCATGTGGCCGTCTCTGAGACCCCCAACCTAGTGAAATGGATGGTCACGCAGTATCTCTGATGAACACTTCCTCCCTTCCCGTGGTGAGGACGTGCCGTACAGATATCATCAAGGGCAGGATGATCGCTTTTCCGTCCTCCGCGGAAACTGCATCTGTATGTCGACGCCCACTAACCCATCTAGCCTATTCTCTGAAGGTTGTGTGAGGACATTTAATTCAGATACAGCCAATATAGCAGATGTATTTCCCCAAGATAGCAAATCTTAGAAATCCTACCATACATGGGCATGTAGCATTTCCTTATGCCGTACCGTTATTCCCTCAACCATCTCTCTGTACTTTAAATTGACCTTTGGTTGTATTCTTCTTCCAATATAACCCCCATTAAAAAGTACATGTTACTGTAAATGCAGAAATGTTTGTGGTAGTTTTACATGTATGTTCACGGTTTTCGCAGTAAGCTCCTTGCCACGAACTTAAAACCACTGCAAATTTTTCCCTCCTACCACCTTGTCTACAATTATCTCAAACATGAACTTAAAACCACTGCGAACACTCCATTTTCTCCCTACCGCGAAATTAAAACCACGCAAACTTGAATGCATTTACGGTATGCCCATGAATAAAGGTGATCCCCTGGCAATTTAAGTAGTAGTATTAGCGTAGATCACTTACACTGATAAATAACTACCCCAGGAGTCCTCATCTTTTGACAAAGAAAGAAACCTCTTCCACTACTTCTACAAGGAAAGACACAGGGTTTTATGTGTATTTATGTGATGTGTAATAGCAGCAATTGCAATATGCATGAATGTAGCTGCTAATCTCGCCTTTTGACAGATACTTACGACTCGACTTTTTCGCCAATATCTCTACCAAAAAAGGCACACTGTTACGAATGCAATGCCTGAAAATTGACTTCTAATGTTATATGACAGGTTGCTTGTCTTCAGAAATGAACAGGTATGTTGCCATTTCTGGCGGCGAATGCAGAAAACAGTTGGAAATATTTCAACGTTCTAGTAATGTAATTCACATAATGCTTTTATCATTCATAATAATTATCCACATTTGACATATCATTAGACTACATGTATGCATATGCAAGTATCAGTACCAAATAAATGTGTATACAAAACACTATTCTCCAAGCAGAGGTTTGGAGGGAGGGAGGGGGATGGCTAGTGGTGAGCTAGAGCGATCGAGGTAGACCCAAAAAAATTGTGGCCACTACTACTGAAACCTCTGCTTGGAGAATATACAAACACACACATTCAAGCAAGGACTTGTTTATGTAAATTTCTCATACAAAATGTATCAATTATTTCCAGGTGAACATGCATAAAGCTCTTACTAGTAATACAAGGATATGGTAGATGCTTCGCTCCCAGTTGAATATAAAACAGTCCATGATCATCCATGTCTGTCATGAAAAGAACTCATTATCCCATTATTGGTGTTCATGAATATTTAGTATTTACTATATTCTTGCCTCCACTGACAGTAGGTACTAAAGCTACATGGCATGACCTACCCTAGGGGGCTTATGACTCAAGCAGGTCACTATAATGATACCGGTAGTATATATAACACGATAATTCTTGTCTTGTCATATTTCTTTTTTTAAAATGTCTGTAAATGTGTTGCACTATGTCGAACAACAAGAGCAATTTTCTATGACCACCACACCGTGTATGTCTATCATCAATTGGTAATATCACGGTACATGTGTTTCACTGGAACTGGAAGGAACTGATATGCAGAAAGCAAGGGTGACGCATGCCTTCCATGGCTGTAGAATGTATAATCATGTATATTAAACTGCTTCATCAGGCCAAGGACACTCTTCCCTAGGATACAAATGAAGGTTACGTCATCCATCAAGAGTGACTGCTGCTTTTTGATAAAAGGAATCATACGTCACTACTATGATATTTAAAAAATTCTAAACATACTGAATATGCCGATAACACTGTAATATTCCAGACCCATAATCAAAACATTGTAACTACTGTATATTCTAGGTGATTAAAAAAAGTGAAAGCACCTGTCTAATTGTTAATGAAGTTAATTTCAATATGCAAACACTTTCACTGAGCTGTGGACAAAACTGCAGCTTGAAACTAAGGCCCACTCCTTATCTTTCATTCAGTATGCAAGCAAAGATTCCATCCTACCACGCCCAAATTGTGGGTACATCTGTACATGCCTTTGCAATCTTGCACAACCTTCCTTTTTACCTTATTGGAGCAATACTGTCACGTCACCTGATTTAATGTCTTGTTCGTTGAGCCTGATACACACATGTATGTACTAGCTTGAACAAAACTACAGTCCATAGAACACAAGATGAAATCTCATATAACCAACCATACAGAGAAACAGCATACCTGGCTAAGAGTGTCATTTCTTATTTATTAATTGCTGGCTTTTTAAGAAGTCCTAACATTCAAAAAAATACATTTATCTGTATCCATCTAGCCGGTATAACCACCCTTCGGCATAACACAAGCTACACTGGAAGGCTTAAGTTAAGTACCTGTGTTAAAAAATTTTACCGACTTGACTCTTTTGAGTTTGAATCAAGATCCCATATAATTCCACATAATCATAACAGATTACAAGATAAGGATATGCTCCCACTTAGGAGCACATTCTTTGAGCTGTTAATTCCATCGACGTAGCAAACTTTACATTTGTAAGATGTTGGGGAAGTACTTGCTGCCAAGGCTTTAATGCCAGATGATCACGAATCCCTTACATAAACGTTGCTTTACGTTGTGGATCAATGACCGTAATAATCCTGTTCTAAATATCTAATTCTAAAACTAAAAATCAAGGTACCTACAGCATATAATTACGAGCTGAGGTGCAAATGATATATCTAGTATTTGTAGACAATATGCAATTTACATGAAATGCAATGCAAGAAAACCAACACGCCAAATTTTAGCTGTATACAGAAACTTTGTAGAATGACTGACTCATTGCTTTTATGCCTATATCATCATTCATACTAGAACATCTAGACTGTCATAAAATGATAATGAATTGGTTTCAGAATTGGTTGCACTTTGCTACAACCTGTTGCTAGGGCCTACCAGATGCCCTTGACCCAATTGAGTGTATGCTACTTTTCTATTTTCTCTTGTATCTGATGACATGTTAGTGCTTTCCCATACATGTCCAATGTAGTGTCAATCTAATGCATAAAATGCACTGAAGATCTACATATGTATACAGTGCCTGCCTTGCTGTTATAGCCTTTTACACTATTCACTATCCAAACACACGTTTGTAATTATTTTTTACACGGCCAATCTTTCCAGGTTATATTTAGAACTCTTCACATCTGGTATGTCTTCGATTGTCAAGGCAACTGGAATTGAAAATGTCACAGCAAAATTGTGTCAAGCATTTTGTCAACACAGGTAATTAATTACCTTGTGGAAAAACATGTATTACATTCTCAAGAAAGATGGCAAGGGTGGCAGGGCCCATGATTAAATATATCAAACATTGCCCCAAGAAACACATATACAGCCTCCTGTTACAGTTTCCGATTGTATCAACTTTCTCCTAACAAATCTAGCAACTTAAACCACCTCTTACTAATCAGTCCAATGCTTTAGGTTTTAATCCAATCAAATTGTAAACGCCATATGCATGTATCAGTGCTTCTTTCACCAGCTCGTACAACATTTACTGACTTGTCTGGTTGTCAGAAAAAGAGTCAGAAAAATAGAAACTACCTTTACCCAATCATTTCCTTCATCGGTTTTTGAAAAACAAAACAATGTATGGATGAACAAAAAGCAAAATACAAGGTAGCAAACTCGTCGCTCCCAAATCTAACACACCATGTAACTAACATCAATCTATAGCAAAACATCACTGACCTGAGATATTAGCATTTCATCTATTGACATTATTAGTGCATGTAGTGACGCAGACCCGGCCTAGTGACATATTGAAACCAAAAGTGGAACATGTTTTTGTAATTGTTCCTTTGAGACCTGCTATAAAAACCTATGCACTATAACATATGTATAACATAACAGACACTTTGTAAGCCTTAACATTTTAGAAACCACAATTTTCAAATCGCAAAAATGCTATAATTCTTATTGGTGTGTCTGACTTTTTTGCCATTTACTACATGCCACTTGTGGGCATTTAGAGACACTTGGAAGAAAGGTGGTGAAAATATATCATTAATGCGAAGACTGCCAAAAAAGTAATTACCTCTCCGCAGTTTGTCGATATCATGGCATAACATGTCAATACCTTGGACATATGACTTTGCACTTGACAATGGTGGCATAACAATTGTAACAAAACTAACACCAAATTTGTCATGCCTTGCAAATCCAATCTATAGATTCTAGTATCATTTCAAATTTCCAATAAAATACAGCTACCAGAACTGAGGTATACTATGCGGCTGCTATATATTTGGTCAGTGTGTTAATATGCAGCAACCTAAATGCTTGAAGTCTACAATTTTCTGTACTTTAACTGGCTTCACGAGACCATCTAATACCGCAAGACCCCTGCAACGACCTACTTAAAGGTCAGACCTCCCAATGGCACATTACCATAGGTCACAGAGAACACTGGGACTCCCCTTTACAGGTGAGTTGGCACCTGGGGGGCAGAGAAGATGATACGTGCATGGAATGACGGACTCCTTTAAGAGAATGACAGACTCCTTTAAGACTCCATAACAAATTGGCCGGGTCCTTAGGGTTCACTTTGTCTTCTATTTACTGGCAACAAAACAGAAAGCCTCCGAGCATACTGTTGGCAATAAGTGACAGTACTTAAGTAAAGATGCTGTTACAACATACAACATCCACATGCTTAGACATGCACAAGGAATACCTTAAGATGATACATATCTCTTACATAACATCAGTACTTCAGATAAGATAGCACAGTAAGTGTTACCGCTAGTGCAACATAACAAAGAGGACGTTCAGGTTTCTAAGTGTTATATTTTACCACTACTGCAACATAACAAAAGAGGATCTTCAACTTTAACCAGTGCCAGTTCCTAAGTGTTATATTTTACCACTACTGCAGCATAACAAAGAGGACGTACAAGTATACCAGCGCCAGTTTATCTCTAGTATTCATATCTTGATGACATGATAAGTAGTCTGACTCTGAACATTATGCCAAGTTCTGGGCTTGCCTGATACTTCTAAAGGGTAGGTATCATTACCTTAAGAATGGGCTATGTTGACCAGTCAAACTGGTGAAAGCAATCCTGAAGGGTTCAAAGTGGCATTTCGTTCCCAAATAGAACTGCTGTCTGTATCATTCTCACAGTACACAAGATGGTATCAACACTGATGAATGTGGTCCGGCACCATTATAGCAGTGAGGTCCTTTGAACTCACTACTCAATAGACTTTGGCAGTGATGTCCATGCATCTTCATGATAGAGGAATAAAAAATACAATACCCCGTGCTGTGCTTATATGACCTTTTGCAAGTGTACTTCAAGATGCTATGCCTCTAGAGATGGCTTATAAGTCATTCTTATATGTCGTCAATGCACCCTTAGTAAATGCTTGAATTTAAAAAGCAAGATTTGACAACTTTGTGGAGAACCATCCTGTCAAGTATATTGGAACACTGGACTATCTACATAAACCCATTGTGACAGTTGGTTGAAGGAGCGGAAGAAAAAACTGGAAGAACATCCTACTTGACCGTAAACTCTACTCTTCTTATAAGTATGGTTAGCATCATGTAAACTTAGTGAGAAAAGAACGAACGAGACAAGCTATTTTTCTTTTGCATTGAGCTGATCTCGAAATTAGCTTAATTTGCAGCACAAGAAAAACGTAAATTCATTGGAGATGGGTGGGAGGTGGCAAATTATAATGTCCTACCGCAAATGGCCCTAAATTAACTCATTTATCTTGCTGGCCAATCCAGTCTAATATGATGAGCTACATGTCATTCTTACCAGGAAGAAATTGCATAACAAGAACGACCTCTTCTTCCTTGTACAATTATCTTCGTTCCTAGGTGAGTCATGAGAAGATGACAAGGTAAGAAACACACCTGTTTTGGCAGGTAACACTAAAAAAGAGAACACCTTGTGCATGTAGCTCTAGCAGGTGGGATGCGTGCGGCAACAAAGTACGTCTAATGCGTCAGGCTGGGTTTATGGATTACGTACAGACTAATTCGACGTCGTGACCCGATGTGCTGGCGGCACGCCATGCCCGTCCCACCAGACTAGATCCAAACGAAAACCTGTTTGCAAGTGTCCACGCCTCACTATCATCACTCGCACACGCCTACCAACAAGCTAGCCACCCCATCACCTAAAACCTGCTGTGTTCACGTCGTCACACCACGCACAAATCTCTCCACAAGCGCCACCAGACACACCACTACATCCCCTCCTACCCACCACTACATCTCAAGACTCATACGACTATATTGTTGAAGTCTTCCGAACGGTTGTTTACCTTGCGGACACCTTTATACGGGTAGAAGTAGAGCTCGCGGCCGACGTTGAAGCAAATCCGGTCGCCTGAGCCATCCTTTTCTCCGCTCACGTTGATGAAAGACACCCTGACGGGATGACAGCCCTGTGCGTTGTACGGTACCCTATTCGGCCGGGAGTATTCTGAGAGGGTGAGCAGTTTGTAAGTGCCCTCTCTGGTGGTAAATTGTGTCTTGAGTTCGTTCTCTTTTCCTCCTCCCTCGGCCGCCATGTTGGATTTCTAGGAGTGAACTCTGCAAGGCCCCGGATGTTACCGACTGCGCATGCGTATTACAACCAGATTGCCCAGCAGCCTTTGCAAAATTTCCCGCGAAACTTCGTCGTGGTTTTCATTTCTGTTTCCCATTTTCATTATTAATATCAATATATAAGGTCACTTCAAGGAACAAGCGATCCTTGAAACATGAGAACTTGGTATTGGACATGAAGGTATGAAGAAGTGCCCAGACTAACCCGTTAGGTTGTAGAACGAGGTAACATGCTGGACCACGCCCTCTACCACCGCCCCCCTCCCCTCCTCACGGTCTCTGTTTCTGTTTCAACTCCTTGCTATTTACATACTTGCTAGTACACAGAAGTAATACTTAATCGTCCTTTGTTACTTTTACTATTACTAAGCCCTTGTTAAACCATTACTACTGTAGTTGGTTCGAGAAACAGGACTGACTCAAGGGCATTGTTTGGTGGTTTTGTCTTGAAATGTAAACACGGGGTATAACGTACGTCACGGGATGGCCAGACACATTCGGTGGTCGCAGAGATCTATCAGCCGCAACGCGCAGACACATTCGACGCGCCGCGGAAAAATCAGCCGTCCGCGCGGACCTATCAGCCGCAACGCGCAGACAAATTCGACGCCGCGCGAACCTATCAGCTGCTCGCGCGGAAAATTCAGCCGTGGGACAGCGCCATCAGGTGTCTCACTACTGCCTTCAGAGAGCGCTGGAAAGGCCGCGCCAAGGTAGGTCCTCCACAATTTCCTTCTCTAGCGTCATATAGAGACATGGACTGGTAATCTAACTAGGCCTATCAGGTGCCACACTATCTTAGGGTCATCTGGAGCCAGAAATAATCGGCAGGTCTTCAAATTTAGTCCAGGCATAGGGAGAACAGTTCTAAATCGGTGACACGCCACATCGAAGTAATCAAGGTAAACAGTGGCCAATGCCGTATTTTGGGCCGTTAGAAGCAAAGGCATCGGTGGTTTTGAGGTTTTTTTAGTGTGATTGGGTGTCCAGAACAACGTAACATACTCTGGAATTGATATAATATGCCCACAGAGCGAAAATATGTGGTAGCAGTGATACCGCTATATAACGCCCCCCTCCCCATTTTCTAGTAACGTTACGGCCCATATCTTATACATGTAGTAGTATAGTAAGCATTAACAGGCAAGTGTTTTTGCCGCCTCGATTGATTTTGGCGATATGCGGGGAATACCTTCTGTCACTTAAAGGGATTATATAGATACAGATACAGGTATAATGTGTCACTGCAAGTAATCAACCCTGACATTTTTCAGAAATGACTCGTCGATTCAGGTTGACACTATATCCGCGGAAAAGGTGTGGAAACAAAGCAACGGGCACCTGGAAAGCAAACACAGATTGCGAAGTTGACGATGTATGGGTAACAGAAGTTAACATTGGCATTGATGACAGCACTGCGGCAGGTCCCAGGCAGAAAGAAACACAACTCTCCTGGACAACTCCTACTCGAGCTAGCGTCAAGGACACTTTTTCTGGACTGTAGGCTTCTCTCCCTTTATACGAAAGGCACTAAGCAACGGAAATCATACAATGTACAACTGGAATATTCAAATAACTCCATATTTGCCGTAGAAATCTATATTCATAGAGATATGTATTGAGTAGATTATTCATCAATTTTGGTACTTTGCAGTGTGTTTGAAATAGCACATGATATTAGACGAAGACTATACTTTGTCAGGTTGTTATATTTACAGATTTAAGTAATGGACCATCTCAGCGTTGCATCATTGTACTGACCATCTGTATTTCCTGAAATGTTAATCCAAAAATGACACACAAAATATAGGTATATATAACTAAATTTATTCTTGTTGTTTACAAAATATATATTTGCTGAATTGCAATACCATGTTCTTGATCTTGTTATACATCACTTGGCAAATGACTATGTTGTAATCATATTGCATTGTAGCTTGATTTATTGCTATAGATTACAAATGAAAGTATTCTGATCGTTTATAAATATTGACTCTTGAAAAAAGAAGAACAAAGTCAAAACCAGTCAAATACAGAGTCTCGGCGCCGTGATTTTCCCAACACTACAGATGAAAATATGGCACTGTACAGGTGCATTATACATGAGGTATACCTTCTTGTGAAACAACAAATGTAATTATATGATCCAGAATTCGTGCATGATTACACACAAGTTCTTCCTTTTTATGAAACCTGTGTTCATACTGACAAACGTCTTTACTCTGGGATTGTCATGGGTTCTGTGATAATGTTTCAGGACTTCTTATATTATGACTTAAAGGACTTTCCACATTTGTCACAAAAATCCCAATCTGAGTGCACTATCATGTACTTCTTCACTTAAACTCTTTCTGACAAACTGGGCACTCCTTGGGTGATTCAACTAAGTGATCCTGAAAGTCTCTAGCATAAATAAAGTCTTTATTGCACAACCCACACTAAATTGCTGGTCCTTTATCAGCCCCATGGCAGCGACGCTTGTGTTCAGCTAGTGAACCGCTGTTCGCTTAGCACTTGCCATGTGTACACAGACTGCACTATAGTCCTGCGTGTGGGGGAGGAGACATCCTTTTCTACATCTTCAGCTGCCACAACCACACCAGGTAGGTCATCGGACTCGTTGGACTCTTCCAAAGACACTGAACCCTCACTGGATCCACTGGTGCTGGTGTTTGAACGGGATCCACTGGTGCTGTTACTTGGAGACCAGGTACCCTGTCCGCTCCCCAAGGCATGGCTTGTCAGGTGGTTCTACATCTCCCTCCTGGAGGCTAGACTTGTAGGGTGGAACATGTGGTTTTACATTTGTGGTCACATGCACAAACCTGTCCTACTCATCAAACTCCATGGCTGAAATGCAAATTCCAAAAATGAATGACTTTGTCTGGATAAACATTGATGACTATGCATCTTCATTTAAATGACCACAACAATATTGCTTCTCATGGCTTCAATACTGCTATAAGATATGTTAATAACATCGTTCTACACGTGATGGTTCGTACTGAAGGATGGGGGAGGGGGCGTTATATAGCGGTATCACTTCTACCACATATTTTCGCTCTGTGGGCATATTATATCAATTCCAGAGTATGTTACGTTGTTCTGGACACCCAATCACACTAAAAAAACCTCAAAACCACCGATGCCTTTGCTTCTAACGGCCCAAAATACGGCATTGGCCACTGTTTACCTTGATTACTTCGATGTGGCGTGTCACCGATTTAGAACTGTTCTCCCTATGCCTGGACTAAATTTGAAGACCTGCCGATTATTTCTGGCTCCAGATGACCCTAAGATAGTGTGGCACCTGATAGGCCTAGTTAGATTACCAGTCCATGTCTCTATATGACGCTAGAGAAGGAAATTGTGGAGGACCTACCTTGGCGCGGCCTTTCCAGCGCTCTCTGAAGGCAGTAGTGAGACACCTGATGGCGCTGTCCCACGGCTGAATTTTCCGCGCGAGCAGCTGATAGGTTCGCGCGGCGTCGAATTTGTCTGCGCGTTGCGGCTGATAGGTCCGCGCGGACGGCTGATTTTTCCGCGGCGCGTCGAATGTGTCTGCGCGTTGCGGCTGATAGATCTCTGCGACCACCGAATGTGTCTGGCCATCCCGTGACGTACGTTATACCCCGTGGTAAAGCTTAATTTTTACACCATAATTGAAGTGAATCCCCTTTATGACACCTCTTCTTATCCGTGGCGATTACTGAAGGGCATTTTTGCTTGTTATTATATATATTGGCGCATATAATAACAAGAAAAAGCCCTTCTGTAGTCGCAATCTAGCCCTATATATACTAACAAGCAAAAACGCCCTTCTGTAGTGGCCACGGCTACACCTCAGATTTAGAATTCAGGTTGGTTGGTGGCTGTGTTGAACTTTAAAGTGGTCTTAAAAGGTTATACAGTTAACGCAGTTACTACATTATACCAATGATCTCCAGGTTTTGTTCAATTGATCGAACCTCCTTTATTAGCCTTATGATATAAACCTCACATGTCACTGACAATGATATCTGGAATAAATATAAGATTTCAAAAACAGAGGAAGATGCCACCACAACACTGATGTCAATTGTCATCAAGTATTAAATTTACTTTAAACTGGTCATGTCACTGTCAATACTGAATTTATGTGTACATCTCACCTTTGTAATGCAAGGTTTTCTTTTTATTCATAGAGACTGTGCCAAATATGTGAAGGTATGGAGATCCATGTGAAACAGCGGACGGAAGAGTGGTTTGAGTTGAGGCGCGGAGTTGTCCTGACCGCCTCCCGGTTTGGAGAATCGGTCGGAGTGGGAAAGGGGCGGCCATACGACTTCTTCCTGTCCCTCGTGTCAGACGATCCTTTGTATAAGGTACGTAAATGCATTTAAGTTTGCGTGGTTTTTATTTTGCGTTAAGGCGAAAATGGAGTGTCCTCTGTGGTTTTGAGATGTGCTACAGTCACATATTGCTACAGTATTGGACAAAATGTTCGCTGTAGTTTTAAGTTCGCAGTAAAAAGGTTGCTGCAAAAACCGCGAACATAAAACCACCGCGAACATTTCTGCATTTACAGTATAACGTTGCATGTATTGACTTTCTAATGTCCTTTTCCTTTTAGCCTTCAGATGGACAACAGCAAACTGTAACAGTAAAATAGTTTTTACTAAATCAAAGCAAATATCTCTGATGATGTTTTGATTAAGACTAAGTGACTGGAAAAATGTTTGAGAATTACAGATGTTTCAAATGCCATCCGGCATTCTTCATCAGTGCAAATGAAATAACTAAAAAAATTAGAATGTGAAATGTCTAGACTTGATTGGAATATTATTTCTTCCTGCATGACTAATCTTAATAAACGTATTTTGGTCTCAAACTTTCTACTTGCACTCTTGTTTGTTTGTTTGTTGTTTATTTCATTTGTACTCATGATTTATGTTTAGAGAGGTTTGTTTTGTATTGGGACGACTGAAGTTGCCAAAATTTCCATCCAAAATTTGTTACCCGAGGATAGGATACTAAAAGTTCATTAAACGTCCCAAGATCCAAAACTTCTCATTTCAAATGCTTTGGTAAAATAATGATATATTCTCAAGATGAAAACATTACGGGCCTAAATGGGGTAGGGAATTTCCAGAACAGCCTTGTTCGTAACCCCAGTGTTTCTCCTAATTGGTCAGTGAAGTCATGCTTGTCTCGAGCATTGATGTTTCTGACCTAGGGTGAAGAGATGCTACTACAGAAACAATTAGTTCAGTGGTTAGATGAGTGGTTCCCCTACAGCTTTGCACTGAGCGAGATCGTTAAAGAAAATGAAAAAAATCAAGCTTAGATCTCTCATTTGTTATGGCTCTTTTGGAGTTACTCCATAATACACTGTACAAGCTATATGTATTCAGTGTTATTACCTCCATGAAAATGGAGGTATTGTTTTGGGTGTGTCTTTATATGTGTGTGTGTGTGTGTTTGTGTTTCTGAATACATGTATTTGTAGTCAGCTTTTCCCAACTTGAGCTCTGGATGGATTGTTATGATATGTCGTATGTGGGTAGGTCTTGGGAAGATAAAGGTCAAGATCATATTGGACCCCCCTGGTGTAAGACCTTAATACTGCAGCAGAACCGTTTTTTTTTAAAATCTTTTGACCTGGATATGTTATTAGTCTTGATTTTTTAGTGACAGAAAGATGATGTTTGAAAGAAAAAGTGTAGGTTTCGTCCTCGTAGCAACTTGTTCTGGAACTGCAGGGGCATTTTTGCTAACATCTTTAAAGATTGTTGTATAAACTTGTTGTGTCTGTACAGGGAGACAGTGGCAACTCCTTTACACAACATGGCATAGACATGGAGCGCATAATTGATGAGATGTATGGACTACTGACTGGCAACCATACAGAGGAGGCGGGTTTCTGGGTACCAGAGCCGAGCAGCGTATTATACAGACTGTGTGGAGCATCCCCTGATGGCAAGGTAATCATAAAATCATCTACGAAAAAGATGTTGTGTTTCTTCTGTTAACCCGGCTGGCCCTAGTAAAAACCTGCCGACTCTAGCCTTTTTTGGGGTCCACTGTTGGCGGCAAGGGACGTAGAAGTTTCGATCTGACATCTGAGAGATAAAATTTTCAAAATAAAAATCTAAGTAGTCTTGTGATTTTTCTTTGAACACATTTATTCACTTTATAAGTTTACTTGCGCTTATAATATATCTGTAGAATTACAATATGATGTTGAAAATACCAATGTCCTGACGCATTTCAGCTTAACATTATTAAACTGTATTCGTTGGATCACTTTTGCCAAAATCTGAAAAAAAGGGAAAAAAAGAGACTGACTGTACTGACTGTAATTATTTCAGAATTTTATCGCAAACACGACATTAATTTTCCTTGCCTGTTGTTCTCCAGCAAGGAAAACTGGAACATCTCCTTTTGGCAATAAAAAAAAGAATACCACTTCAATTGTTACATAATAGATAGTATTCTATGGTAAAGTGCCGCTTTTAGGTGGTTAACATTATTTATCTCTTTCAACATTTAATGAGCAATTAATTCTTTGTGTACTACTAGTTTTTTTTAATGATCTTTTAAAACAAATCAACTTTGATGTGTGTCAATGTTACGTTTACTTTTCACCCGTAGGTGTTTTTTGGTTCGGAGACCCAGCCATCCGGTCTGGTGGAATACAAGGCTCCTGTCAACCACCTGTACACCAAGCAGAAGCACCCCCCACATGGCATTCCTCGCAGCTACATGGCGCAGGTGCTGTAGAACATGCAAGCCACTGTTCCCTTTTTGTTTGCTCAGAACCTCGTAGTGCCTAGTGGCACAACTGATGTGAGCGTGTGAATGAGAAAAAGTTTCGAAAAAAAAAATTTGCCTTCATTATGAAATCTATGTGGTCATGAAGGATGAACAAAGCTAAGCACACACACAGTATTGTTTTCCCCGAAATATAGATCCTTCAATTTTGTTCTTTCAAAAACTTCTTTGACTTTGCAATTGACTTAAGCATTCTACGACTTTAGTATCCATTTTCTTTTTCAATTTGCAGCATACATTCATTTTCTCATTTTGTAGCTGCATTGTAGATCTATGATTTACAGTGTGACTGAAAACTTTTCTTCTTTTTTTTTTGAAACAGATGAAAATTGTTGGGCACACGGATGTCATCCATATTATCAAATCAACATGGCTTAAGAAGGTTAAAAGATAATATTCTAAGTTAACCTCCTTGATAACAGATACAAGGCCAGATGGCTTTCTCCAGTCTTCCCTGGTGTGACTTCATGGCAGTCTGTACCTCCACGAGAGAGATGATGTTAAGGAGAGTTCACTTCCACCAGAAGTACTGGAACTTCTTGGCTAACAGACTAAGGCAGTTCTGCCTGGCGGTACAGGAGGCGCGGCGGAGGAAAGACAAAGGGCTGCCCTTCGACAAAGTACCAGGTAAGCACTGACGGCGTTTGAATTGTTACAAATGCAGGCCTTTAAGGCCACCCTGCCATATTCCATTGGGCCTGACCCCCCCCCCCCCCCCCCACCATCAGTGATACCCCTTTAGGGGTGGTTTGAGGGTAACGAGAAGAAGAAGACTGATTTGTCTAAGTTTTTTTGTTTTTTTATATCTCAAAAAGAAATTTGGAAGCACAATCTTAACTGATAAGAAATACTACAGTTACTGTAAAAGGTGAAATGTTCGCTGGGATTTAATTTCGGAGTAGGGAGAAAATGGAGTGTTTGCGGTGGTTTTAAGTTTTCGGTTGAAACTGCCAGCAGAGTTTTACTAAGATTTAGCTTAAAAGGGGAAATGTTTGTGATGGTTTAAAGTTCAGGGTGAAGAGGTCACCAAGAAAAATATAAAACCACCACGAACATTCCCCTTTTACAGTATATGCTACATACATTGAAAAATTTGACTGTCAATGTAAATTGCATTCAAGGGAGCTAGGGGGTTGCTAGACTTTTGTTTTACCTCTGCTTATGAAGACACCCACACTCTATCTCCTAAGAGCCTTCATATTATCCATCCCTATGCTTGAAGTAGACACAAGAAATCTGGTAACAAAATTTCTTCTAATTCTGAACACAAACTTAATGTTGGCCCTTTCCAAATATTATCAAAGCTTTTATGTCAATTTCTTATCATTTGCCACTATATTGACAATGTCCTTTAAGAGGTCAATACATAATATTTGCAAGGAGTTATTGTCCACTACTGCAGTACTCTAAAATTACACTAGAGGGCACAACAAGGCTATCATAAACATATCAGTATGAAAAGGCCCAGGTATTTCCTAGGGAGAACAGTGTGCAACGTTTAGCTCAGAAGTCAGCATAGGCAAGGAAGTTTTATCAAGACCTTGGTATAGATGTGTGTGTACAGCAGACCAAAGCTTAGCGATTACCTCTGAACATTTCAAACTATAGAAGTAGATATAGTGTTCCATTGTTAAATGTTTATAAGGAGCAGTATTCTTTTGTATAGGTTATTGTGACTCTTCCTCTATACTCCTGCCAGGTGTGCCTGTACTTAAGCAGCTGCAGATGTCCAGGAACCTGTTCCCTGGGGAAGCTGACATTGTTGTGCAGGACTTGCTGAAGGTAAGTTTACAATTTTGCCGACAGATGTTATGAAATTTAAGGAAATGGTTTGGCATTATGTAAAAGGTAAAGGTAGTCCAATACCGGAGAGTGGAGGGGGTACTAGTAAGTCTTGTAAAGTGCCTTTCCTGATGACACAACCTCACCCGGGAAAGCCAGGAATGATGTCCTGTTGGTGGTGTTTTAATAGTCTGTTGTAACGTTAGCTTGTTCCAGTCACAGACACTTCTTTGATTGAATTTACACCTTCCACATTCTATGTGGCCATTGCATAGCCTGACTTAAACTATGGTGGGTTATTTTAGTAGCAGGTAGCTCTTGTTGTATAGGTACATCTCTGATCAACAATGCTATTGTAAACAAGTCTCTTGTTCCTTCAGGTAAATGAGAGAGGACAGTTCCAGTCTACTGCAGGTCGGTGGATGGACTACAACTTCCTGATGGGAATAGCCCCCCAGCCTTCGCTGACATTCCCGCCACACCTATCCGCCATCTTGTCTAAAATTGATGCACAAATAGACCAAAAGAATAATGACAAAAATAAGACTCTAACTATTGAAGAATCATGACGAGCAGTAGGATATTGTTGATCAAGAAAACTTAAGCTTTATCCTTTCTCTAATGTTTTGCATTTATGATCATGTGTAGTCCATATCTAATGTTTAACATTACAGCAAGTGTAGATATGCTGTACAATATACACTTAGACTTAGCACTACAATGACTCAGGGTACATTGTTGCCGATTTAACAAATGCATTGGATGATTGACACTGAAACATATGTATATTTCAACGTCCAGTGACTCGTTGTTTGTTTTGTTGAACCTTTGTTTACTTATGAGAAGCTCAAATCATCATGCTGGCTGCTTTTCATTGCGGTCATGAGGGAAGAAGTAAGGGTCAGATAAATCATAACAGATACAGATTACATCTAAGTCCTATCAACACTACCAACATATATTATTACATATACATGGTACAAAACATTAGTACCTCAAAAGCTGTTGTGTACTACAATTGTCACTATAGTTGAAATGTATATATGACATGTAGAAGGTAGCAGAGAATGCAGCATTCATAGGGTTAAGTACTTTTGATACCTCATTCCAGTATACATCCATGTTACAATTTAATACAAACATGTCACGTTTGCTGAAAAATTATATATGATCTATTCAGGCCAAAGATTTGAATGTTTTACTACATTGTATTTTGATATTGTTACGTAGGTACATCTGTATTTATTTTTGTACTTGTTCTAAAGAAGTTCAAGGATAAACAAGGAACAAATGGGCGGTTCTTTTGCTTGTTAGTTTGTTTTTATTTTAATTTCAGCAGTAATTCTGTTTGTTTACAACAAGTTAACCTTGCCATTGGTAAAATAATGATGGATTTCACATGCTTATCATGACTTCCATTGTCGATTTTTTCCAAAATCCTATTAGGAAATTACATGCGTTCGCTGTAATCGCATGATAACCTGCATCCCAATGGGAGCAATATCAACCAAATTTCCGGAACCGTAGATATCTGTAGTACATGTGCAGAAATGTACACGCCACTTTCAGATTACACCAAGGGGGTTTGAATCTCCTTGACTATCCTTACGATTTTAAGAAAATTTCATTCAGCCATTTAGGTGATTAGGTGAAATGGGAGATGACCTTAGTGCTGAAATGTAAGTCCAACATTTCTACGTCTCCAGTTAGCCTCCTTTGCAGGCCCTCTAAAGGCCCAGAGACGATCTCCCGGCATAAGAACCTGGTCTTACACGTCCTTACAAGGCCTGCAAAGGAGGCTAGTCTTCAGTCACGTGCAGTGTTGATGCTTGTGTCCTTTTGTAGGGTCCTTTTGCTTAGTTTGAACCTTTGCTTATTCATGAGAGGCTCAAGTCGGCCTGCACGCCACTTTTCATTGAGGCCACAAGGGAGAAGGTATTTAGCCAGACAAAGTGTGGCAAAGATATTGATGACGTTTTCCTATCGGCATGGCATCAAACGGAATAGAATATCAAAAATGCCTCCCGAATGTGAACGAGGGTGAGGGCACACGATCGTAATGACGACATACCCATGTGACAGGACTGGCGATTTGTTTTCGGAAGGACATATAGGAATATATCCTATATGATGTCCGTGGTTTTCGGAATAGAATTTTTCAAAATCTGACCCGATACCAGAAGGCAAAAATATCTATTTTCCCTTCACTACTAGCCCCCTCCAAACCCCTGCTTGGGCAATATTAGAGAAAATATGTAGAACAATTTTCTAGTCTTTTGAAGTCATCGAAAGGTGACTTGATCGTTCCAAACGGCATTACGAAACGACCGTTAATGGATCTCCAGTCACACCCAATGTCTTTTAATTAGTTTCCCTGATTTGTGCAACACACCATCTGAATTCCATAATGATTCTCTCGTCTGATCCAATCACCAGCCACCCGCTGTTAACAAAATCAGCTCAGGCCAATGTTTATCCAAGGAGGTTAACCTCCTTGGTTTATCGCTCACCTCATCTCAATAGACACTATTTATCGGCACTTACCCGACCACCAACTGATAGGGTGTACTTACCCCCCTCCTGTGAAAACGCGATAAGGACAAGATGTAATTTAAAAGGTGTGAAATGTCTAATGTAAATGCTACTCCCAGAAGGCGAGAACAGTGCGTATGCGTGATGACCATCAACGATTTGTAGGACGACTGCTCGCCAAACCAGGGTGGTTTTCGACCTGAAACACAATCTGTATGTAGACTTGGAGTTGGTGCCCAGACAACCTTCTTCTGTCGTCCAGAAACCTCGGAGTTGCCGTTGGAATTTGAAACCTGGTAGGTACGACTCTTGACAATATTCTCTTGGCGTTTTTTGCGTGTTACATATTTCAAAGCAGACGGGTGTTTTCAGCTTGTTTTGGCAGGTCATTCATGTTGTTTTCCACGTATTTCAAAGTGATTACTGCGCAAGTCCTCCACCCAAGAAGGTGAACAACTTAAAAGGCGTACAAGACAAGTAAAAAGACGTCCTGAAAACACGTCAAAGCAAGGACGTTACAGTCGCTACGAGTATAGGGCATATACCCCCTGCTTGGAAAAGGGTCTATTCTTGAAATCTCGTTCTTAGCATCTTGAAGTTGTGTTGACTTGTGCCGCTAAAATGTGTCACTCATGTGCCATTGAACGTAAAAAAATGAGCGAAAGATGTACAAACGATGTTTAGGCAAAGTCACATATCCTGTGCATTAGTGCAACAACGTTGATCTGTTTTTCTTCATGAATAATTTTTGACTGGGGTCGGAGAGCCCTGGGAGAGCCTTTTGCATTTCGCGTGCTATCTTTATTCATAGACTTCACGCCTTGGCGTAATACCTACAAGGTTGTGTCAGCTAACACACCGCTGTGATGTACAGAAGACGTCAGAATGTTTACTCACCAGACAGATACAGTGTCATTTCATATCCACGTAGGACAATTTTCTGTGTCACGTCTAGTAATTTATGAGGCACATGCATGTCACCAAAACAGTGATTAAAAGCGGGCTATCATATAGAGACAAAAATAATTGATGACAACACTAAGCTCAAGCTAAAAGGTTTAAAAGAGACATCCTTGCCTCAAGATCTAGAGAACCAAAATGAATATAGGAGGTTTCAGATACGGTTGCCAGTCTTAGGGAGATTTTGTTTAATGAAAGTGGAGCACAACAGTGAGTCGATGGTAGATATGTCTTATGTTTAAATTTGTTCCAACCACTAACAAAGCCATAGCTATAGATCATAATGGATACTTTGTTGTTGTTGACGCTTGTTTGTTTGGTACGTTTTCGGCGATTGGTTAAACCAAGGAGGTTAAAATAGGAATTTAACCTCCTTGGTTAAACAATAATTTTTGTCAAGGACATTCCCGTTAATTGATACGTTGATACCGGACCAAAACAAGAGCGCTTATCTTCCCAGATATGTACTTTGTTCCTCTTTGTCTACGACTAGATAGTGATTATAAAAGGGAGTAAAGATAACAGCCACAGGCAATATTTGTTTTTTACTTAGCCAAAGACACCACTCATAGTCACCAGACATGTAGGCCGGTTTCCTCGGCCACTGTAACTACTACAGCCGGCCAGCCAACTAAGCCCACCCGGTGATTTTGTTGCCTGCCTGTTGCCTTTGACATTTTCATGTTTCATTGATGCTAGTATTTAATGACCAGAGCTCGCAATGTCTTCATACACAGGTCTCACAGCCATGGGCCTTGAAAACGTTTCTTGGAACTCGTCCGATGTTGACTGCCCTGACCAGTCGCGTCCACTGAGGTTTTATGTTTACACCATAGTTGAGGTAAGTTTGCAATACTGTATGTCTACATAAGAAATGTTGCTACGGGCATTTGAATACTCTCAAAGCAGAAGTTTCGGGGGAAAATTGTGACCTTCTTTAGATCATACAATCATGTTTTCTGTCACGTGGGGAGGGCTGACAGAAAAATGGGGCATATGATAAGAAGGTCACAATTCTCCCCAATGACCTCTGCTGGTAGAGTACATTCAACGACCTTCGTATTCTAAGCACACACGTTTTTCACATGAATATTAATAATAAAAACTATGACACAGGAAAAATTCAAAATCACTCGTCGATGAAGTAACATACGGTAGTATTCTGTCCACGTCAACAAAGACAATGTGTCAATATTATTGTATCTGATGTAGGTCGATTGCTTAAACAGTTACATTGAATATCTCAACATTCAGTGACCGTAATCTTTATTACTTTGTTACAATTTGTTCGTAAAACATATGCAATGTCCATGTATCTGTACAGGTGGTGATAGCGTTCCTGTCCATATTCGGGAACACCCTGGTGTGCGTGGCTGTCCTGCGGGGGCGGCGGCTTCGCACGCCGAGCAACCTGCTGGTCGTCTCCCTGGCGGTCGCCGACATCTGCGTGGGACTCTTCGCCATTCCCTTTGCCATCGCCACGAGCGTCGGTCTACCTCTCCACCCCTACGCATGCCGGTTCACCCTCTCCTTCATCATTATCACTACGCATGCTTCCATATTTGGCATGCTGGCCATTGCCGTGGACAGGTACATGGCGGTCGGGCTGCACCTGTCTTACGCCCGCCTGGTCACCTCCCGCCGCACCTGCCTAACCATCGCCGCCACCTGGGCAGCTGCAACCGTCATCGGGCTCGTCCCCATGGTGTGGCATCGTTCCCAGTACACCTTCACCTGCTGCTACTTCGAACAGGTCATCAACATGTCTTACATGGTGTATTTCAACTTTTTCGGGACGGTGCTCCCACCCTTGGTCCTTGTGGCTGCCATATACACCCGAGTGTTTCTCATAGCGCGGTCTCAACTGAAGAAGATATCTAAACTGAACATTGGTCTCAGCAGTCGTGACCGCAGGAAGGCCAAAATCAAGAAAGAACTTCGAGTGGCGGTCTCTCTTGCCATGGTTGTGGGGGCTTTCGCTGCCTCGTGGTTGCCTCTTCACATCATCAACTGTATAAACTTCTTTACCACGACAAGAGTTCCAAACCAAATAGTTCTTAGCGCCATAGTTTTGTCCCACGCCAACTCCGCTATAAACCCACTGATCTACA
Organism: Branchiostoma lanceolatum; assembly: GCF_035083965.1. NCBI lineage: Eukaryota > Metazoa > Chordata > Leptocardii > Amphioxiformes > Branchiostomatidae > Branchiostoma > Branchiostoma lanceolatum. The sequence continues at coordinate 9,620,821 of NC_089725.1, forward strand.
CGTGGAGGTTAGAAGAATTCCGTAACGCCTTCAAAGCCATCCTGACGTCTTGGTGCCAGCGAACGTTCGGACCGGAGGAGGAACGTCATCTGAAACCTGTGCGCAGCTACGCCCAACTGAACATGGTAGAGATCCAAAAATCTCGCTCATTTCCCTAATGTCTCTACACAAATGTCCTCTGTGCAAAAGTTTGTTAAGAGACGAAAAAGACTCGAAATTCAGTTCTTCGTAGCTTAGCAACTCCCACTGTCCGGGACTTTTATTGCCCCTACTCTAGAGGCTGACCGGTCACAGACGGCTGCTATATTATATAAAGCGCAATTCAATCAGGCGCGGCGTCTGTTAGGTGGCTGAACATGAAACGGGCATTAGGGTACCTTAGCTGTGAATGAACTTGTTTAAGATACTCTTGATATGTACATTACTATAAAGAACTGAAATCGCGACAAAGAATTGTTAGGACGAGGACATACTAGTATTCAACATATTACAAACATGACAGATGTAAAATAGGTGGGTATTATTCTTATCTATTTGTGGAGGGAATCAAAGTCGAACCCAAATGTAGCCTCTACCAGGGCTCCGCAGATCGCTGTAGAAATCGGCAAATAGAGTGTACGACAGTTCGGCTATTGTTTCTCTCCCGGCAGTGGAGTACCCTTGGCATACTTTTCGCTCTATTTGCCAATTTCTACTATTTTCCCAGCGATCTGCGGAGCCTGGTAGAGGCTAACCCAAATGCACCCATCTACAACACTGTTACAAGCCTTAAACTCTGTAATCAGAATCTGTATCAGTATGTATACATTTTTTTAATCTTTGAATGTCTGGATTAAATAACACACAAGGAAATTAATGGCATCTAAGTTGTCGGTATGATATTTAAACCATTATTGGAATCACATGAACCTGCACAACAGATACCAAAAGCTTGATAGAAAGCAACTTTGATAAATAAGTAGTAGTAGTAACATGCAAGCATTATGGCACTTAGTAACATTATATTACTGCATAAGTACTAGTACTAAAATGTGACTTGTGGCTTTCTACAGTCTAATGCAGGGCAGTCCATCGTACATCAGTAATACTTCAGTATTGTGATGCAGGAAGCAAAGCATAGCTCCTCAGCCATGGTTCCAACATGGCAGAGTGATTGGCTGTCTGGATCAAAGCACATCACCTCTGCACTTTCTTCATCAGTTCTTTTATTATAGCCTCCATAGATGTAAACCTTCCCCCCGAGCACAGTCATTCCAGAACAAAATGGAACACCTGATACTACCTTATTCCACAGACCACCGTTTTTGCCAGGCGTGAAACAGAAAATATGTGAACCTAGTCGGGCATAGATACTGCCATTGAGGACTGAAGTTGTAACAAACGCACAGGCTTTAGGCACGTCCTCCATCAACTGCCACTGGGAATCACCTGGGCTGAAGCGGTACATGGTGGGAGTTGGTTTATTTTTATCATAAAACCCACCCATGACATATATGCTGCTGTTCAACACTGCAACTGCATGACAGCACCTTGGTTGTGGGAGAGGAACACCCTCAGTCCACTTGTTCTGCTTTCGGTCATAGACCTCGACAGATGTTAGTGGTGTAGATCTATCTTTACCACCAATTGCATAAACTTTACCATATAACACTGCTAGGCTATGATTGACCCTCTGTAAGTTCATTTGAGCAAGCCTGGACCAGGAGTCCAGTTCTGTCTGGTACAGCCACACATCATTGTCAGTGGACATGACAATGTCACTTGTACCCAGAACAGCCACAGGACATGGACTGTAAAAGTCCTCTGGTGGTTTGGTTTTATCAATCCAACTTGACCTTGTTGGCTCTGCAGAGTAGGTCATTGTGATGGAGTCTACATAATCTATAAAATCTTCATCCATCCCGCCTTGTCTCCCTCCAATGACCACCACTGCTTCCCTCAGACCGCTAGCACGGCGAGGACAGGTGCAAGGTGACTGGACCTCTCCTGGGAACAGCTGGTACCTGCGAGCTTCAGTCATGACATCCTGACAAGACTTGCGTACTGCCTCATTGTTATCTACATTCTCAAAGAAATACTGCTTGTCCATGAAGGGGAACCTGACCAGTTCCATCAGCTCGTTCATGTCCTTATTCCTCTCACCAGTGTCATGGTTGATCCATGTCATCACTGCTGTGTACACGACTTCTTCTGTAGCATTGAGGTCGTCAGATGAGATAAGTGTGATGAGCTGGTCCTTAGTCAACAGAAGAAACTCTGGTGTTTTGCTGACTGTTGCAAACTCCTTCAAGGCACACGACCTGGCTTTCTTCTCCAGGTCTGGGCAGGACAGCATGTTGCCTATGTGCAGCATCTGCAGACAGTTTTTGCCACTCAGATTGTTGGATATGAAAGTCACACAAGCATCACGCACAGGTAGGATCCGGAAGAAGTTGGCCCCTTCTAGAAGCTTCACAGCATTTTCTTCTGTGATGGTGACTTTTGACGTGTACGCATAGTCAACAAGAAGCTGCAAGGCACCGGGGCTGACTTCATGTATGGTGACTTTGTGCTCTTTGCTCTCACGAAGGCTGCTACAGTACATTGCGCGAAAGTATTCGCTGCAGGCAGCCAGAATGTTTCGATGGCATGGAATCTCTTTTCCGGAGACACAAAGGACAACATCTGTCAGAAGGTTGTCAGATCGCAGTTCCTGTAAGCCCTGCAAGAGGGAGCCTGCATGTGGATTGTGGCAGAAGTCGAATGATGCCTGTGATCGCTGTGCCTCTGCCATCATGCTTCAATCCTGCAAAAGAACAGAACTATATAAATTTATCAGTTACATTTCCAGATAGAAGCTGTTAGTGGCTTATATATTTCAACTGTTGGCAAAGCTAGTTAGACAAGTTTCATTTTGAGGTCCCTTGTCTTTAGATTCGCGATTTTCAACGTGCATGGGCCATGCGGGGGAGATCGTAGAGCTGTAGAAACAATCTGACCGGCAGTAGAACCTGGATCATATGTTGACAATCGCGAATCAGCTCTCCACTCACCCCAACACCCACCCTACCAAAATAAAGAAACGCCTGACGCTCCTAGAAGGCCTGCAAAAGAGGCTAACAAGTCTTCTCGCTGAGCTCAGTGATATATAATTTTTGTTAGACTACAAACAGATTGAAAATTCAGCCAGAATTCCGCAAATTATGAACTTACAAATTATCATAAGTACATAGAGTAGTATCCCTTCCCACCCTGTAGAATGTGTTGAAGACTTTTACCTGGACTACTTTGATCAGGAAACGAGCGCATTCAAAGTTTGCAACACTCGCACAGCTTGGTTGGCCGGATACTGCTCCTGGAAAACCACCAACAAGGGCGGAAAACTTTCAGAAGTTCAAAGGTCATTTCCGGGATAGTCGAAAATATGAGATTGAGAGGGGAATTTTCTACACCACCGTCCTGGTCCTGGTCACATGGCAGTGGTCGACAAGCAAAAGCTATTGTAATTATCTCCATGAAAAAAGGCTTTTTAATGGAGATACTGTTTTGCTTGCGTTTGGTGTTTGTGTGTATGTATGTGTCACCGGACACTTAAAGTCACCATAACTGTAGAACCTGTACATGGATTGTCATGATTTTTGGTATGTGGGTGGGTGTTAGGAGGAGGAAGGTCAAGGTAGATTTTGGGCCCCCTGGCATGTGTGACTGGAACTGCAATGGCGTATTTGTTAAAATCTTCAATGTAGAAGAACTTAAGAGTGGATCGACAGATCGTCATGTTCTTTGGTACACAGGTAGGTTAGACCAAGTTGTACACACTTAAGTGCAAACTTTGCAAATGAGACCGAATTTGCATAAGTAAGGAGGTAAATCGTTTGCATGGGTGTCGTCGGATGCTTAAAGTCAGCATAACTGTAGAACGTGTAGATGGATTGTAATGATATTTGGTATGTGGGTATGCGCTGGGAGGAAAATGGTCAAGGTCGATTTGGGGCCCCCTGGTTTGTGTCCCTGGAACTGCAATGGCCTATTTGTAAAAATGTTCTAAAGGGGTATAACTGAAGAGATGAACAACAGATTTTCATGTTATTTGGTACGCAGGTAGGTTGGACAGAGATGTACACCCTGAAGTGCAAATCATGCAAAGTTAGTGTGTTTGCGTGTGTGTGTGCGTGTGTGTATGTTTGTGTCACCGTGTGTGTATGTATGTGTCACCGGATGCGTAAAATCAGCTTAACTATAGAACGTGTGGATGGATTGTAATGATATTTGGTATGTAGGTAGGTGTCGGGAGGAGAAAGGTCAAGGCCGATTTTGGGCCCCCTGGTATGTGTCACTGGAACTGCAATGGCGTATTTGTCAAAATCTTTTAAGGTGAATAACTGAAGAAAGGAGCGATAGATTTTCCTGTTATTCACTATGCAGGTAGCTTAGACAGAGATGTATACAATGAATTGCAAATTATGCAAATTGGACTTAATTTGCATAAGTAATGAGGAAAATCTATATGTCAATTGTAGGCATGCTATGAAAGCCCGACAGCTGTTGGGCTCAAAAGTAGGTCATAAATTCCCTAGGGGTCAGACAGCCGGTGGTCAAACCACATATATACCGGGGTACTTGTTTCTATTATGTGGATAGCTTAAGTGTTACTTGATATAATGAAATGGTAATAATGCAAACCAGAATCTAATTTGCATAATTAATGGTGAAATGTTATAAACCCACTCTATTCAATTGTACGACAATTCAGAAATGCAACATATGTAATTGAGAAATAAAGGGACATTGATAGATAAAAGTTATGCAAATGAAGATCTAATTTGCATAATCAATGAGAAAATACTATAATTTCATATCGGTAGATAACTGAAATTTCATACTTGTGGAACACATAATATTAAAAAAAGGCACAAGCAACCTATGGCACATAAAACACAACAAGCAGCAGCAACAACAGATAGCTTGGGCAAATAAAAAACACCATATATACATATATAAAAACAAATTTCATGGAGATTTGGGGTCTTCAGACTCTTGTGTTGTACAGTATGTGATTTTGTAAGTCATATCTATAACATAGCAAATGATGTACAATAATTACCGTTATATGTCATCAACCTTGAAGCTTTAAAATAATAATAATAACTTTATTGCACAACAATGGTACAAGGTACAAAGTATGGTATTACATTGTTCTTTTATTCAAATAAATTCAAACTAATTACAAATATCCTTTAGGCACCCTCTTTGTGACTTGGAATGCACTCTATCTGAATGAAAAATGGAGATATTGTTTTGAGCGTGTCTGTGTGCGTGTTTCTCCGGATGCTTGCAGTCAGCATAACTGTAGAGCGTCTGGATGGATTGTAATGGTATTTGGTATGTGGGTAGGAGTTGGGAGAACAAAGGTCAAGGTGTTGCGTGACTTTGGTACTTCAGCAGAAGTTCCATTTATGCACCTTTTGACCTGAACATGCTATGATCTCTATTTTTGGATGGCAGATAGCTTGTGATTTTGTGAGGAAGAAGTTTTGTAGGTTTGGGCCCCCTAGCAGCTTGCTCTGGAACTGCATGTTTGGGCCCCCTAGCAGCTTGCTCTGGAACTGCATTGGCGTTATGTAAAAATCTTCCATGGAGAATAACTGAACAAAGGAATGATGGATTTCCATGATATTTGATATGCAGGTAGCTTAGACAGAAGATATACACAAAGAAGTGCAAATTATACAAATTGGGACTTAACTTGCATAATGAATGAGGAAAATCTATATTTCCATTCTAGGTATGTTGTGGCAGTTATGGCTCATTTGCATAATATATTTCATGGAGATATGGGGTCTATGAACTCTGTTTACGTCGCAGTATGGTGTGGTCATCATAGCGAATGTTAATCACGTGCATTTGATGTTACAGTGGTGTGGGTGGAAATTCAGTAACTTAAAATCAGAATCAAAATGACAAGAGTGCATGTTTATTGAACTCTACAATGCTTTCCATTTGCAAGCAAAACATAAGAGGTTCGGATTCGACACAGGGATTTTCTTCTTAAACACTCATTTAATATATATAGTTCATCAGTCTTGCTCAGGAATGTTAATGAGTCTTATTTTGCACCTTTTTAAATAAATCATCGCATATAAATCTTTATTACTTGACATGAAAATAGGTTTACCAATTAAAATTTCCATAACAATGGTGCTGCCATAATGCCAGCTTTGAATGTCTGGACTACAAAGCACACAATAATATCAATGGCATCTATATTTGCAGAAGAACGTTTAAATCTTTATTCGGGAAGACATGAATCTGCAACAGAGATTCAAAATGCTTTTTAGAAAGCAACTATGATAAAGGAATGCTACATGTATCTTGCAAGCATTATGGCACATAGTAATATCACTGTGCATAAGCTTGAAGAGCTAAAATGTGAAATGTGGCTTTCCACAGGCCAATGCAGAGCAGTCCATCGTACATCAGCAATACTTCAGTATTGTGATGCAGGAAGCACCATATAGCCCCACAGCCATGGTTCCCACATGGCAGAGTGACTGGCTGTCTGGATCAAAGCACATGACATCTGTACTTCCTTCATGGGTTGTTTTATCATAACCTCCATAGATGTAAAGCTTCCCCCCAAACACAGTCATTCCACATGCATAATAGGTTTGGATATCTGATGTTATCCTACTCCAGAGACCAACGTTTTCGTCAGGCGTGAAACTGAAAAAATGCCAAGTTAGCCGGGCATAGATATTGCCATTGAGGACTGAGGTTGCAACGTACCCAGTGGCTTCAGGCATGTCCTTCATCAACTGCCACTGGGAATCACCTGGACTGAAGCGGTACATGATGGCTGATGTTTTTTTCTTCTCATGATCATCATACCCACCCATGACATATACGCTGCTGTCCAACACTGCAACTGCATGACAGCACTTTGGCTGTGGGAGAGGAACACCTTCTTTCCACTTGTTCTGATTTCGGTCATAGACCTCGACAGATGTTAGTGGTGTAGATCTGTCTATACCACCAATTGCATACACTTTACCATACAGCACTGCCAGTGTGTGACCGTGCCGCTTTAAGTTCATCTGAGGAAGCCTGGACCAGGAGTCCAGTTCTGTCTGATACAGCCACACATCATCGTCAGTGGACATGACAATCCCGCTTGTTCCAAGAACAGCCACAGGACATGGACTGTCAAAGGTCTCTGCTGGTTTGGTCATATAACTCCAAGTTGACCTTGTTGGCTCAGCAGAGTAGGTCATTGTGATGAAGTCTACATACCAACTACCTTCATCCCTATTGCATTGTACCCCTCCAATGATCACTACTGCCTCTCTCAGACCGCTGGCACGGCGAGGATGGGTACGAGGTGACTGGACCTCTCCCGGAAAGTTCTGGCATCTGCAAGCTTCTGTCACGATATCCTGACAAGCCTTGTGTACGGTCTCGTTGCCCTCTACATTCTCAAAGAAATACTGCTTGTCCATGAAGGGGAACCTGACCAGTTCCATCAGCTCTTTCATGTCCTTATTCCTCTCACCAGTGTCATGGTTGATCCATGTCAGCACTGATGTGTACACGACTTCTTCTGTAGCATTGAGGCCGTCAGATGAGATAAGTGTGATGAGCTGGTCCTTAGTCAAGAAAAGGAACTCTGGTGTTTTGCTGACTGCTGCAAACTCCTTCAAGGCACACAACCTTGCTTTGTTTTCCAAGTCTAGGCAGGACAGCATGTTGCCTATGTGCAGCATCTGCAGACAGTCTTCAGCACTCAGATTGTTGGATATGAAAGTCATACAAGCATCACGCACAGGTAGGATTCGGAAGAAGTTGGCCCCTTCTAGAAGTGTCACAGCGTTGTCTTCTGTGATGGTGACTTTTGACGTGTACGCGTAGTCAACGAGAAGCTGCAAGGCACCGGGGCTGACTTCATGTATGGTGACTCTGTGTTCTTTACTCTCACGATGTCCACTGCACCACATTGCACGAAAGTATTCGCTGCAGGCAGCAAGAACGTTTCGATGGCACGGTATCTCTTTTTTGGAGACACAAAGGACAACGTCTGTCAGTAGGTTGTCAGATCGCAGTTCCTGCAAGCCCTGCAAGAGGGAGCCTGCATGTGGATTGTGGCAGAAGTCGAATGATGCCTGTGATCGCTGTGCCTCTGCCATCATGCTTCAATCCTGCAAAAGAACAGGACTATATATATTTATCAGTTACATTTCCAGACAGAAACTATTGGTGGTTTGTATATTTCTACTCTCCAGGCAGAGGTGTGGTTCCTGTTGGTTTTTGATGTGTTTTAGGTGTTTTTGTCAGGCTTTCTACTTTGTTATGTTTTTTTCTCTATAAACCGAACGCCTTGTAATAGACCAAACCAACGTCTCCTCTCAAACACAGCGATATTTTATAAGTTGGTCTGATAAAGGCCATGAGGCATACCGTAACTCTTTGTGGCCTCCTTATTTGCAGGCCTTCTCCTAGGAGCGCTGCATGCATTTTGGAGGGGGGGGGGGGGGAATTCGCGATTTCCAATGTGCATGGGCCATGGATGTGTATTGTTGGACGTGCATTGAGGAATGCTGGGATGGTAACAATTCCACCGCTGGGCCATGCGGGAGATCTTAGAGGCGAGGCACAGAAACCATTTTTCCGGCATTAGAACCTGGCACATATGTAGACAATCGTAAATCAGCCCTCCACTCACCCCAACACCCATCCTACGTTACCTCCGTAAAGATAAGGAAACGCCAGCGCCCCTAGAAGGCCTGCAAAAGAGGCTATCAAGTCTGCTCGGCGCTCAGCTCAGTGATAACTACAAACAGATGGGCCAAGAAAATTCAGCCAGCATTCCGCAAATTATGACCTTACAAATCATCATAAGTGCATAGAGTAGTTTCCCTTCCCACCCTGAAGTAGTTGTAGACTTTACCTGGACTGCTTTGATCGGGAAACGAGCATTCAAGACCAAACACTCGCACAGTTTGGTGGCTGCGACAGATGCGTGGTGTGATTCCTGAAAATTTGGAAGGGCGGGAAACTTCCAGGAAGTTCAAAGGTCAGTTCTGGGACAGTCGAAAATATGAAAGGGGGGATTTTTTACTCTTCAAGCAGATGAATGTGTTGGTTTTTGACGTGTTTTATGCGTTTTTGTCGTGCTTTCTATTTTATAAAAATAAACAAGCAAGACAAGAGCATTGTGTCCCCCACCCCCCGAGCTAGTCAACACATGACAAAAAATGCCGACAAATTGAAAAATACATCGTGTGGTAGCCTAGGCTACCAGATGGCGTCACTTTAATTTGCGCAATTCCTGAACTTACAGAAATAAAGGGCTAGATGGCTGTCGTCGGATATGTTTGTCCACGTATTTTGTCGCTTCGATTCTTGTTACAACGCTAACGGTTTACCCTAGAATTCAGTCTTAATTATTTAAATAGCTATGATCCACCCCCAAACGTCAATAGTCCAACACGACGACGTTCGGGCTAACAACGTTTGTGGTCTCTATTTTGAAACTTTCAGACATCTTGATTTTTGGCTAATCTTGTTCTTTTCGCGCTCTCGCATTAGATTTGACGTTTGCAGAGGATGTAATCCATAGTACTTACTTGTTGTGGTATTATCTGATTTCCATAATTCAGTGAATAATAAGTACCTCATCAGCGAGGTTTATCTCTGGCCCTGTTAATGGTACCTGGAAAAGCCAAAAGTAGTGGATACAACAACAACAACAACCACCATGAATATAAAGTAAACCACAATTTTGCGTACATATCAGGAGAATATATTTACTTTCACATATTTCAGCAAACAACTCTTCAACAATTGTAATTCGTTCGCTTATCTAAATCCATGGACCTGCCAGCAAGTTTCACTTTATTATTATTATTTCTTTATTTCAGGCTCTCACTGGCCCATATGACATAGGGACAAACATGAAAAACAAAGATTATATACAACATTTTGAGACAGACTAACAATATTATGGCTATGTGTAGAGGCGGCTCCATAGGTTGGTGAAAAATGAGTTCTTGTAAAAAGAGTCGGACCTGAGTACGAACTGTATAATGGCATTACTAGAATTGAAAATCCTATGTACAAAGGAGTGGCACTGTTTACGCCATCTGGCGTCGAAGGTATCGGTATGATTGCACACGAACATTTCACTTGCGCTGCAAGATCTTGGGAAACTCATAATTATACGGAAACAATTGTTGTAGGCAATTCGACATTTCGACAGAACACTCGAGCGAAAAGAATTCCATAACTGCGCCCCAAAGAGTTGGGAGCAGTGAGACGTGAATAGTGTTTTCTTAATAGTAGGTGAACAAAGACAAAATTTTCGAATTATAGTATTTGCTCGACAATACAGGCCCCTTAGTTGGGCAAGGATACAGTCATCATCGCTCAGTCTGTCATTAATAGCAATTCCAAGATATACAAATGATGTCACAAATCTCAGACACTCTCTATACAGTTTGATCGACGGGAGCGGATGTAAAAGTGGCAAACTAGCACTCGGGAAGTACATGCAGCATGTCTTGTTTACATTGAATAATACATCATTTTCTAAACCAAATTCCTCACAAGTACTTACAAGTTTTTGCAGAGACTTAAGGCTAGGACATAGCAAACACATGTCGTCAGCGTAAAAAAGATGGTTCACAAGACAGCCTCCTATATAGCAACCTACTTTAGTACAACTGAGTCTCGAGCTTAAATCATCTATATATGCATTGAATAGTAGCGGAGATAGCAGACTCCCTTGCCTTACCCCATTTGATACATAAAAGCAGGGAGACAAAACATTGTTCCATCTAATACACATTGTTTGGTTCTGGTACCAATAAACCAGAAACCTCACCAAATACACCGGGACCTTTCTGTCAAGGAGTTTTTTAAATAGGGTCCAATGGTTTACCCTATCAAAAGCCTTGGAGGCGTCTAAAAAACAAGCAAAAACTGGAGAGCCGAGACCCCGGTAGTACTCAATTGTCTGTTTTAAAGTAAATACACACAAGTCAAGACCATGACCACGTTTGAAACCGAACTGATGAGCAGTGGTTTGAAGATATGGCTCTAGCCTGTTCAATAAAACAGCCTCCAGAACTTTGGATAATGCTGATGCAATTGCTATTGGTCTATAGTTATCACTATCAGAAATATTACCAGTTTTGTTTTTAACAACCGGAATGATGATAGTATCTAACATACTTTTCGGAATGAAGTTATGGACAAGCGCGGCTGAAAACAATAGTGATAAGCATATGCTAAGCTTAGGCCCCGCATATTTAAGGTGTTCATTACTGATTTCGTCAGACCCTACCGCTTTTCCATTGGGTAAGTTTCTAATTATATCATATACTTCCACAGCAGAGATTTGCATCCCCGAATCAAATTCAAAAGGACAACCTGTCGACAAATCAGACATAACAGCAGGTCTATGTACCTCACTATTAACAGAGTTCAGCAGTTTATCAAAATGACTCCTCCACATGTCTGCGATCTGCTCAGCCCCAGAGTAACCATCTATAGTGTTAGGTAATACAGAATGAGAGGATTTAGTACTACGGACCTTTTTCCAGAATTCTCTAGTATGGCCGGCATTGAAACTTTTCGCAGTCGAGTCGGCTCTTGCCCTGTTTTCCTCCTGTTTACACTGTCTTAGGGCGTACTTAAACTTTGCCCTGGCTTTATTCATTAAGGAAAAAATCGGACCTGATCGAGGGCGGCCACTTTCCCTCCAAAGAATGTAGGCCTCACGTGCAGCCGTATGCAAATCCTTAACAACCTCATTCCATCCGGGGACAGGTGTAAAGGAATTGCAACCCGTTCTTTGAGTTATAGTGGAATTTGCAGAATCTTTTAGAGTGGCAATTAATTGGCAGGTAAACAGGTTGAGGGCATTAGAATGCGCTTGATCCTGACAATTCGGATCCTTACAAATCATTGCGTCCAGTGGAATTTCCACGTTTGACAGAAAACTGTCCACAGATAAACGATACATGTCTATTTGGCCTGGCATCGCCCTGGCCCAGTCAGTGATTTTGCGAGGAATCTCGGAGTGTGCAGCCTTAGCTATGGCTGGGAAATTTGCATCTAAAGAGATACAGAGTGGAAAGTGATCAGAGGAGATATAATCATGCAACACCTGAATATTGTTGATGTTTTGGTGAGCCGTGTCACTTGCCAGACAGTGATCGATACACTTATACAATTAGCCTACTCGTACTCCCTCCCTGCGACTAAAATCCTACGCCAAGCTGTGCAAGGTGTATTAAAAACATTCTATTCCTTACTACTAGTATACACCAACAGGGTAACACAAATAACTGCTTGGACTAGGCAATTCAGTTTTGAAGAATTTTTCTGTATTCTCTACATAAATGTTTTTGTTCACTGTTTATGATATCGATATTTCTCAGGCAGATACATACTTAATATTTGTGGGTCTTTTATTCCTCGGACATTCAAAGCTTACACAATCTAGTTAAAAAGTATCATGCTCGGTGATGCGTTTCACTTATGTTACTTATGTACAAGAACGGCTGACACTCAAATACTTCATGATTGTGCAACATATGATAAACTCTGTACGTATCGCAACAGTTCTACTTGTATGCAATAAGCGAAAACTCGTTTCGTTTAGTCTCCTTATTCTACGCGATTGGTTTATACTACACTTTTGTTCTTACAGTATAATTTCAGTCCACCTCGTTGATTGTAGGTCCCTGTGACCCGGCTTCACCCTGCTGTTGTCCACCTGTAGCGCTGTGCAGTTTGGTCATGATGGGAGCACACACCTTCTCCAGTTCCTTCTGGTGTTCTTCGAACTCCTCTTTCTCTGCCAGGGTGTTCATGTCCAGCCATTTTATGACCTCGTCGCACTTGTTCAACACGGTATCCTTGTCGGCCTGGGACAGCTTACTGGACACGTCGGGGTTGTTGACGGTGGAGCGGAGGCCGAACAGGTAACTCTCCAGACCGTTCCGCGCATCGGCCCGCTCCCGAGCCTGCGCGTCCTGCTCTTTGTGCTTCTCTGCGTCGGCCACCATCCGCTCGATGTCGTCCTTAGACAGCCGACCCTTCTCGTTGGTGATGGTGATTTTGTTGCTGCGCCCCGTGCTCTTCTCGACGGCGGAGACCTGTAGGATGCCGTTGGCGTCGATGTCGAAGGACACTTCGATCTGTGGCACGCCACGAGGCGCTGGAGGGAAGCCGCTCAGTTCGAACAGACCCAGCCTGTTGTTGTCTTTGGTCATGGCGCGCTCGCCCTCGTACACCTGTATGGTGACGCCTGACTGGTTGTCGCTGTACGTGGTGAAGGTCTGGCCTGTTTTGTAGGGGATGCGCGTGTTCCGTTCGACTAGCTTGGTCATGACGCCGCCCGCCGTCTCAATGCCCAACGAGAGAGGCGCGACGTCTACCAGAAGCACGTCTTTAATCCCGTCGTCCTCCACGCCAGACAGGATAGCTGCCTGCACGGCGGCTCCGTACGACACGGCCTCGTCAGGGTTGATGGACTTGTTCAGTTCCTTGCCGTTGAAGAAATCTTGAAGGAGCTTCTGGATCTTGGGAATACGGGTGGACCCTCCGACTAATACGACCTCGTGGATCTTGGACTTGTCCATCTTGGCGTCGCGGAGGGCTTTCTCCACGGGCTCCAGCGTGCCACGGAACATGTCAGAACACAACTCTTCAAACCTGGCCCGAGACAGCTTGGAGTAGAAGTCGATCCCTTCGTGCAGAGAGTCGATCTCGATGGCTGCCTCTGTGCTGGACGACAGCGTCCTCTTGGCCCGCTCACACGCCGTTCTCAGCCGGCGGATGGCCCGTGGGTTGGAGCGCAAGTCCTTCTTATACTTGCGCTTGAATTCCTCGATGAAGTGGTTGACGATTCTGTTGTCGAAGTCTTCCCCGCCCAGATGGGTGTCGCCGGCCGTGGCGCGAACCTCGAACAGCTGCCCCTCGTCGATGGTCAGGATGGACACGTCGAACGTGCCGCCGCCCAAGTCGTAGATCAGGACGTTCTTCTCTCCGCTCAGGTTCTTGTCCAGTCCGTAGGCGAGCGCGGCCGCTGTTGGCTCGTTAACGATTCTCAAGACGTTCAGTCCGGCGATCAACCCGGCGTCTTTGGTGGCCTGGCGCTGCGAGTCGTTGAAGTAGGCTGGGACGGTGATGACGGCGTCTGTGACCGCCTGGCCCAGGTAAGCCTCCGCCGTCTCCTTCATCTTCGTCAGCACCATGGAGCTGACCTCCTCCGGCTGGAGCGTCCTGACCTCTCCCTGGTACTCCACCTGCAGCGAGGGTTTGCCGTTCTTGTTGATGACCTTGAAGGGCCAGTGCTTCATGTCCCCCTGCACGGTCGGGTCGTCGAACCGCCGCCCGATCAGCCGCTTGGCGTCGAAGATGGTATTTTGGGGATTCCTAGACGCAAAACACAGAGATAAAAGAGGTTAGCTATCATAGCAACACGTGGCGATTTGTCAACTCCGGTAAAACTATGGAGTTTATATAGCTTTTTCTTTTTACTCTGGCTGTACGCTCTGATCAGCCCGAAAATGATAATTGAGAAATAGAGACGTACGTCCGACTCCAACGTCTGCGTAACAGAAATGTAAGTCTTAAAGTTAAAGAGGATCAAATTTGGAAACACAAAAGAATATTAAGACAGAATAATAAACCAGAAACACGGCTCCATCATTTACTAGTTTTGGCCCGCTTCAGAAAAAAACCCAACCCAAACCTGAAAATTAACACTATAAACTGAAGACCCAAAAGGACCTAAGTAAAGAACGTACCTAGCGACTTGTTGTTTGGCCCCATCTCCGATGAGCCTCTCGCTGTCCGTGAAGGCCACGTAGCTGGGGGTTGTCCTGTTCCCCTGGTCGTTAGCGATGATCTCCGCCTTCCCCTGCTGAAACACCCCGACACACGAGTAGGTGGTGCCGAGGTCGATCCCGATAGCCGGTCCGCTTCCTGGTTTGGCTGGCATGGTGTCGGTTCAGTCGCTCTCCGTAGTCTTCTTGGTTCTGGATATAACGTTGCTTCGCTTCTCAGGAAACTGAATGACCAGATCGCTTCTGAAAGGCTTATAAACCATCCGAAAGATTCTTCTCCCATGATCGACAATTTTCCCGAACATTCAGGAACAACCGACGCCTCTACAATGTTCGGGATAACACAAGAACTCGCGCGCAGGTTCCAGATCTTTCTTAAACACTCCACACGAGTGACGTCAGACAGTGTCGTAAAATCCCTACCGCAAAATGAGCTTGTCCATTTGAATGTAAACAGTCAAGATGGCGGAAAGTTTTTTCTGGAAGGAAGTAGAAAATCTCAAGTGTCCACCGATTTCCAGATGTCCTTTCTCCGGCGATAAAGGTTATTTATGATTTTTAATGTCATGTTCATAAATGGGTGTTATGTGATGACATCTAGCTGTTCATATTTAGCGTAGAAGGGCCCGTGTTGTAAAGCCGGCGAAGGGGGAGGGGTGTCATCAAACACGTGCAGACGTGACAAAAATTATTATTGAAAACTGTTATCCTGAAATTATGCCAAGATTTAGCCCATAAGTTGATATCATATGTACAGCAATAGGTATACGCTGCTAAATCAGAATAGAGCTTTGCATCAGCTTTTAATAATATATATCTCTCTCTCTCTATATATATATAGACAATTATAATTGATACAAAATAGGTTTGATATAGCCTCATAATTTGATACAATACAGTATAATTAAAGATAATTTCCCATTGTGCGTAACCTTTAATCCTTGCCGCCTACTACTAGTAAATCGCTACAATGTATTTTCCTTTCGTCCCACAAAGGATCAGTACAAGTTTTTGCAGACAAACTTGTTGGAATGGAGACGTTCCTTCTGAGGGATCCTTACCTGAAGTTTGAACAGTCCGTCCTGACCAGAGTCCTGTACAAATTGTCAGCATCTCTAAGGAGGAACAAGCATTACCAGTACCTCAAGATGGTAAGGACAGACAACTAAAGTTTACTCCTACTTTATCATCTTATGTGTCATAAGAATGGAAGACATAATTTGGACACACAACATACTAAGATACTTGTAGTATATTGAAGTCATTTTTTTCTTGTAATCACATTTGCTCAACAAGTTCTTATTGTGAATCAATGTACATAATAGTGTTTATGTATGTATATAAAAGTGGATACTAACTGTAGTACTTACTAGCTCAGTATGGGTGTTTTTTAATTACTTGTGTCCATTGAAAGGAGGAAAACAACATGAAATATTACGATATGGCATGTCAAGCGCATTTAGTATGAGCAAATATTCTGTAACACCAATGTGTTGTTAATTTTTATTTGTCAATATTTTTCCAGGTAGAGAAAACTCTCTGCAAGCTTGCGAGACTGGAGCTGGTCACAGCTGTTTCCCATGTTAGCAGCTGCTGCCCAAGGTTAGCCAATCAAATCACATGAGACAGCATCCTTACAATATGTTGTAAGTCGACTTAATTTATTTACCGGTAGGGGTATGTTCAGGACGATAATAGACGCCCAGCAAATTTTCAGAAACTCACACACATTCTTCAATGTCAAATCTAATAATTCCACCATCATGTTGCATTACATTTCAGTATAGCCAGTATAACCGCCCTTGAGCGTAACACAACAGCTTCACAGGCACCCAGCATGGCAGCAACTGATTCTATTACACTGAAAGACCTGTCACACCTTAAACCTGTGCACATCTAGCTACAAGAATTGTTTAAAGCTATCTAGCTAGCTATAGCGAGGATACCCCTACTGTGCTTGGTAGCAATGAGTTCCGCTCTATGGTTGTTCTAGGAAAATGTGAATTTTTGAACACATCAATCCTAGCTAGATAACTCTGCTACTTCAAGGCATGACAATTTCTAGTTGTTTTCTGAGATGGTATCAGTTACTAAGTAGTCGGTACGTCTACCATCTAACACTGTATGCAGATGTTTACAATGCACTTTTAGTGTTTGATACTGATAAAGCAATATCTCTTCTTGCAGTTGTAAAGATGGTTCAGCAGGAGGCGCTGCTGTACTGATGCCTAGTCGACAGCTGGTGGAGTTTCTCCTGGTGAAGCTGCTGGGAGCTGCAGAGCTCACCAAGCGGACCATCAGTCTGTGTGCAGAAGCATTCATGTATCCTCTCAACTGTCTTCAAATTTGCCTTTTCCATAGCTGAGGGGAGGGGGGAGGACATATGAATTATGATACTTTCTGAATGCAAAAGTTGGCTGAATGCAACGCATTACTAGTATGAAACAGGAGGGTCTATCAAAAGCATGGATGTGAAAAAGGAAAACCATACAATTATTAATGACGGACTGGCTAAGCTAGTGGATAATATGGAAAGGTCACAGCTTTGATTCCTGGCGTTCAAACCTAGACCGCTAGATGCCGCTTCATATGACTTTCCTCACTTCACACAGGTGTAAAAATGGGTACCTCACTTTGGTTGGGGAGATGAAAGGCAGTGGAAGGAGGTGGATGGACTCTGATTTCTAATACTGTGCCCTAGACATAGTGGTTAGCAACCCACTACCTCTATGGCCTCAAAAACAAAGGCAATCTTATTACCTTTACCCTTACCTTTTACTTTAGAGTACAAGAGTACAGTGACTTTCTTAAGGTTGTCTACAGCCCACAACTATAAACAAACCAAAATGTGAAACATTTTTTCTAATGGTACAGTCAATAGAAGAATGGTATACCGTATATAGGCCATTTTTACTTTTCTCAGATTGAAAAAAAAAAATTGACAGCAAGTTGCCCATTTGTACTTGACTCATTTCTCAGCCTCATAGCTCAACAGATCACAAGGTCACTGTTCCTGGCTGCCAACTGCACGCTACTGTCCATAACCAGCAGACTGTGGTAGGTACATTACTGCAAATGTGTTGTGATAGTGGTGTAAGGAACAAGCAAACTAGCCTGGATGCCAGACTGTTTCCAGGGCCTACACAGGTCAGGTCCTCAACTCTAGGGCCAACATACCCCCAAGGAAATTTTACCACTGCTTTGGGGTCACTATGTTGGCCCTTTAATAGTAAAGCCAAGGAGCTGGCCTGTGTAGGCCCTGGAAATAGTCTGGCATCGAGGCTACAAGTAAACAAGATTGTGGTTCCAACACTCATGCTGTTTTCAACCACATATTTGACAATGTAAAGTGCATTTGCAATGATGCATGTGCTTTGTGTGTGATATTTTGTTATGTTGAGTTAGTACGATCAATTAGTTTGTTGTCTTTTGTTTCAGGGCTCTGTTAAAGAGTCTTCAGGAGCAGTTGCAGGAGTGGTACTCATTCATTAGACCTTGGGTTGATAAGCTGCAGGGCACACAAGTACAGTGGGTAGGTATGATGATTTTAGTTGTTTTTTTTTCTAATCAGTTCATCAGAGCCTGATGTTGCCATCGATTTACGAAGAAAGGTGGCTCAATTGTTACTGTAGCAGCATCTCTTCACCCTAGGCCAGAAACATCAATGCTCAAGACAAGCATGACTTCACTGACCCATTAGGAGAAGCAGGGGTTACGAAGGCTGCTCGGGAAATTCCCTACCCCATTTAAAATGCCAATTTAAAGTTTTGCCAATATGTTACACATTGCTGTAAGAAATGGTTTTATATGACCAGAAAGCTAACATTTGAATAGTATGGAATGTGTTTTTTTTAAACGAAGAAAAGAATGCCTACATTTGTCAGAAATTTAGACACTCTGTGTGCCTTCACTGTATCATCTTATGTGGTTGTTCTTGTGATTCCCTTCCCAGCTGCCAGAGGGTGTTGAGCTGCCATTGGACCTGGGGGAGTGGCTTGCACCAGAGGAGGACACAACCCAGCAACAGTCAAGGTGCTAAATCAGATGTCATCTTTCGTTTATTCAATATGGACATTGGAACAGATAAGCCCTGGAACGTAATCAAAATATATATCTAAACAAAAGGTATCTGTAAACAATTAGATAACAGAACCTCACATAAGAATAAGTTCTATCTTTATGTATTTTGTAACTACTTATGAGAGAAAGCTATAAATGTACATGTAAACAGGTCTAAATTCTAAATGCTTAGATCTATTCCTTATGCCATAGTTTGCCATAGAAACCAAAAATCATGAAAATTTATTTGTATTGTTTAGAGTTCACAACAGAAGAAAGAAAAAACAATAATGAAGTGCCACTGAAAAAATACCCTCTTTTCCTAGTTTGCTTGGTGGAAGTACAAAAATGCAACATCTTTTTGCCACCAACAATAACAGTACAATGATTTCAAGACTCTATCTTGTTGCTGTCTCCTTTCTTTAGAATGCAGACCAGTCTAAGCAGCATCAACCCCAAAGCTCTGGGTTTCTTGGATCACCTGTTCACTTCACCTGTCCCCTCACCTGATGACAGAGACTGTCCTACAGACCCTAATTCTTCCACTACTGATACATCAGCAACGGAGAAACCAGTGTCTTTTAAGAAGAGCAAAGTCACACCTGTAGCTCAGAGCACACCTGCGTACGGCTCACCTTTCCTTACTGAAGAGGGACTTCCCAATGACGTAGAAATGGATCTTGGAGGTAACTTTAATGCTACATATGATAAGGCCTATGAAAATTGATGTTGTGTTTCTGATTACGGTCCCGAAAACTTTAGGGTCAGGAGGTTGGGATTTTTGTCTCTTTAGGTTTTGGCTTATGTACTTGGATCACTTATTTTTGACATATCCATACAGATATGCATTGTACAAGCAAGTTCTTCTGTTGGACAGAAATGAGGAGAACATGTTGAAAAATGATTCTACAACATTATCATCACTCAGATGTCGGATTAAAAAAAAAGTATTTTGCAAATAGACCCAAAAGACTAGGGTTGGCAGGTTTCAGTCAGGTAAGTGGAAAAATACAATTTTTTTCCTGGAGAACTTGTTACTACCTGGGATAAAGTTACAGACATTTCTGATGTACATGTTTTGATGCAAAGTTCTCTTGTTTTCTCCACTAGAGCCTGTTTGGTCTGACGTGTCTAGCATCAGGAATAGATCCTCCAGGCATATGCAGGTAAGGGCCTCTCCATTATATTAGTCTAGGCGATTGGTGCAAAATATATATAATAGCCAGATTTGTTCAAATTGTGGTAAAAGCATGAAACTTGGTAAGGTGAACCCTGAGTATGTACTTAATATTTTCAAGGGTGGAGCCAATTTGAAAAGCATGTTTCTTAGCAACGGTTGCTAGGAAACCAATTTTCCCTAAAAAATAGCTACATTTTTCGCTTCTGTGCCATAATACTTTACTCTTGAAGGCTACAAGTTGGCAAAACTCCTGTTTTAAAAAAAAATTGTATTGTTTCTGCCCCACTTTATTCCAACAACATATTATGAGGAGCTATAAGTTGCATGTCATTGCCAACTTGTAGCCTTCTAGAGTAAAGTATTATGGCACAGAAGCAAAAAATGTAGCTATTTTTTAGGGAAAATTGGTTTCCTAGCAACTGTTCTATATCAATTGATGGGGCTATCAGGACTCAGGAGGACTACTGAACATACAGTCAAACCTGGTGTTAGCAACCACTCAAGGGACTGAGGAAAATTGGTTACTGATGAGGAGTGGTTAACCAGACAAGTGAGGAGGTTGGCCCCTGGGGATGGGGTTGTTTTAATGTGGCTTGTGACTAGAGGTAGTTGGCCGGCCAGGTTTGACTGTAATAGGAGGTGATGTGTTCAACATACATGTACTTTTTGTTTGGATTCAAAGTGGGAGTGGGTTAAGATTAAAAGTTTTCTGACTGGAGTGGAATACAAATTTAATGTTTAGAACATCAATACCCTAAAATGTATTTTAAAAGTATTGAAATTGAGTATTTGTGTCAGTATTATGTATATGTGCTGCGCAGACAACCGATGATGATGACAATGATGTGCCGCAACCTTTGGTGTCTCAATCCACTAGTAATTGATGTATATGTATCTAAGATTGGACTATTTCTGATGTTGTTTTTTCAGGAAGATATTGTAGTCCCACCCACAAAACTGAACTTTGGAGAGGACAGCGGGGAGAATGACTCACGTGAGGAAAGCTCAAAGTCTGCGGGAAAAAGAAAGAAGCAAACCAAAAAGGAAGCAGATGCAAAAATGGACAACCTAGAAGATGTTACACATCCTGCAAAGAAAAGGAAAAGGGACAGAGACACTAAAGAAATGAAAGAAGACAAAGCAATGGAATTTGTACAAAACCTTGTCAAAGGAAAGAAAAGGAATGCAAAAGAAGGTAACATCCAAGAGACACAATGTAAGAAGAGTAAATCAAAGTCAAGAGAAGAAGTTGAAAATACTCAGAAAGAAAGAACACTGTATTTTCCCACAGAAGAAGACACTCCAAGTAAAAAGAAAAGGAACAAGAAGACAAAAGCCAAAGTTAGCACCAAAGATGATGAAACTGATTCTCACAAACCACTGAACAAACAAGATGATTTAAGGGTGGAAACTTGCAAGAGAAAACAGTTAGATAAAGATATAGAAATTTCCAGTACATCAAGGGGGAAAGAATGCATGGTGAATAGCAGTAGTACATTCGAGGACTTGTCAAAGTGCTGTGAGTTGATGAGTAAGAAAGTTCAAGAAGAAGACGCAGTAGCCAAGCTGCAAAAACTGTCTTTGAAAATCAAGAAATGTGCTAAGATGGAGAGCAAAGGGAAGATGGTGAAGTTTGACTTGAAACACATGAAATCTAAAGTACTCAGACTTGCCCAAACTGTGGGGCAATTGGAGCAAAGTACTCCAGTAGAAAAGTCAGAAAAGGAAGTCAGACATCTTCAAGCAGTAGGTTTTAAAGATAGCTCAGGTCTGATGAAGAAAGGACAAGATACTACTTTTAGTAACATTACTGAAAATGCTAAGGGCACAACTGCATTCTTAAGCCCAGAGAATGCGAATACGTCCCCTGTAGTACCCAGTAAACCCATCCAAGTGACCCCTGAGTTATCATTAGACAAGAAGCAAGATGTCAAAGTAAAGAAGAAAAAGAAAAGAGCTGGGAAGGGTGGAGTCAAAAAAGAAAAGAAGGCAGAGGACAACTTATTTGCCAAAGATGATGTATTGTTAAACAAGAAGAAGAAGGCATGCAGTTTAAATGACATTGATGAAATAGATGACATATTTAGAGGGCTTGACTAGCATGAAGTAAAGTGGCAGGCCTATCAGCTATCTGTAGTTTCATGTATGAATTGAGATGTTTTTGGTCTGACTAGTCGCTAAATTATGCAGAAATTTACTACCTGTGTAGACAAAAGCCAAAAAAATGATTAAGGCAAATAAAGACTATCATAGTGCAAAGTTGAACTTGTCAAAGCATTTGGTATGTGTCAAGGAGGTTCTATGTAAAACCTCCTTGTTATGTGTCTAGTGTAACATACAGATCATCTTATCAGATTTTTACAATCAGATATTCTGTGTTAACATTCACATCTCACCAGTTACCGCTTCTTGTTTCCTTCACAAGGTAGAATATCTAAATGTTTACAAGCATGTCTTCATACAAGTGAAATTGCCATATGCTACTTTGAATTGTGATTTTAGACCTAAACTAGAGTTCCATGACCTCATACCTTTGCCAATGATTTTTGACTGACGTATCATGAGTGCTTCTCATCGATTATAAATCATACCAGTTGATGATCTTTTCTACCAAATGACAGAAGTTGTCCAAAGTCGTATTGAGTTATGCTGGTCATTTACATACACACATACAAACGCTACCCAAAACATAACCTTCTCGGCGAGGGTAATGATCACAGACTTGCCTGTCTAAATCACGCTCCTAGCGGCTGGCCCGAAAATTACCGCCCCCACCCAGCGAGAGATTGTGTAAACGCAGGCTAATAACAGTCCAGACGTACAGGAGGCTAGACCAAAACTGCATCATTGCATTGAGTTTAGGAAACACTGAAGACTGACAGTGACACATTATCTATGACTATGGATTGCATTGGGACCAGCTAAAACTATCATACAAGGAACCGTTCAGGGAGGAAGGAAGAGGTAAGGGTATAGATGTGAGGATGATATCAGATAATGGACAGGCATGACACAAAGTGAAACATTAAGAAAACCAGAAAATCGAGAAGGATGGAGACAACTGTTTGCATGATCTTCGGTGGTGCCCCAACATTACAATAGTTAGACTAAGGATAGATGAGAACTGAATTGAGTTGGCTTCACTTGTAGTGTCAGGAGACCCGTCCAAAACTATGTGTCTGTTTGACGTGATTAGTTTTCAGGAAAATGAAAGTTATAACTTTGATGCAATAAAATCTTGAATCACCAGACTGCACACCTTCTTCTGGGTTCTAGCTGATTCTGTACTTGTACCTAATTATCTCAACTGGGCACTCCTGAGCTGCGATACCTTAACCCTTCACTAGGCGGCGCTTCACCATGGTCGTGTCACGGTCAGGTGGATGGAGGTCAGCGACTGCAGTACCTGCACCTGTCACTGGGCGGCGCTTTATTAACACCGTGTTACGTTCAGGTGTGGCCCGTTGAGTTTACGAATATGGATAGATGTAGCTGCGTTCAAGATCTGAGGAGAATGTAGATTAGTACACAGGAGACAGAACGTTAGAAAACAGTCCAAGAGAAGCGTTTTAGAGTTAGCTTGTGAGCTTTCATACTAAATGAGAGTAACCTCCTTGATGAGAGTCATCTGCAAACGTGTTTGACAGTACGTCAAACATACCGCGACGTTATGTGTGTATCAGGTACCATAGTGAACTTAAGGTTAAAGGCCAGAAAGTTCAGGTTTGTTGACGTTAAGCCCAGGTAAGTCCGCAGACGTGTTTACCTGTGCACGTCTCAGACAGGACTTCTCGATTCCGCGGCTTTTCAGTGCAAGTTTAAAGGACCAGGTATGCAGGTATGTATCTTGTTGTTCCGGTTATGTCGATGCATCTGGAGTTATGCAATGTCAGTTGTTGTGGATGTCTTATTTTGTATGTTTAGAATGATTTGTGGTTGTCCGACTTTACGTTTCAATGATGTGCGGTGCCTTTTTGATACCAGAACAGTCACTGGCTCGTTTCGTAAATATATATCATGAGGCAGGGGAGTGAGTTTGTTGTTTTTCCACTGTTGTTGCTATTGTTCTGTCATCATCATCTGGTCGTGGAGGGGTCACGAATGTTAAATGTTTAATTATTGTCTAATGTCAGTAGTAAATGATGTATAAAACTATGGTAAGGTGAGTTATAGTTCCTTTATACAGTTTCTGCAGTGCTGGTCGCCGAGCTTGTCTGGGTGAACCCACGGCCAGAGCCCATCATCCTACTCTCCAAGCAGAGGAGTGGGTCCGCAGGTTTTGACGTGTTTTTAGGCGTTTTTGTCGGGATTTCTACTTTGTCATGTTTTTTGTTTTTTGTCTAGCCAACCCCGATGTGGGTTGGCTAGACAAAAAAAAAACAGGACAAAGTAGACAGCCCGACAAAAACGCCTAAAAACACGTCAAAAACCTGCGGACCCACTCCTCTGCTTGGAGAGTACCATTATCCTTCTGCTGGGGGGGGGGGCGTTGCAGAAGTTCGAAGAATCACAGAGCCGACATCTTCCTCCTGCTGCGGGGACCAGTGCAGAAGCTCGTCGGAGTCCATTTTACAGATGTAAAAACATACAAATACCGTATTTCTATGATCTTACAACTGTAAAATGAATTCCCATGAGCTTCATACGGTATTACTATATCTTATGGAAACTTGAATATGAGTACTTTGGAAAAAAATTCTGTAAAGAAGTACTGTAAGATTTTCATAATTTACCAGAATAATAGATATATTGAACCTTAATGACAATCACCTGTGTTACAGAAGCTCATCAACATAATTTACCCAAATGGTCTATTTTGTGTCTGGACCACAAGTGAAATAAACATCTTGTGGAAGTAGTGTATCTTAAATTGGCATGAATCATAGTGTAGAGTGACAAGTCAGTCTGTACTAGTGTCATAACGGAAAACAAGTAAATCATGTGCATATCTGCATATCTAAAGGATTACAATAAGTCAGTGAGAGAATGATGTGTTAAATAAATGAATAAGTATATTTTGTATCTTATTGTAAGTAGAGTTATCCGTTCTGCTGTTATTGTTAGAAACCTCACAAGGTGGCCATGCTTTGCATGCATCTGTAATAAACTTGTGTGCATTCTGTAAACTTTTGGATGTTGAGGTGTAGAACCGTTACAAATAGCAAAATATTTAATGTTAACTGAAATAAGGTTTGTTTTTATATCTTAAGTGATATATAGTGTGAATGCATATAAGCACGAGAGAGTTTGTTTCAATGTACACTTTGGACGTTGTTCCTTTGTCAGATTTCTGGCAGTAGCATTGATGACAGAATGAGATTCAGTAGATGTGTTCTTATTACCTTCTTTTCTTGTTTATATCTAAAGAATAAAGAATACTTTTCTTTGAACTGTTTCTTTGTTTTTGCTTAAATGTATTTTTGTATCCTCACGTCAGCTACCGGGCCTCCGGAGTTTGCCTACGATCAAATTAACTGATAGATGTCCTGACCAGTCTTCATAGTTTCTCAATAAGTCAAGTATTACATTCAGATTGATTACACTCACCTGTGTTACAGGTGTTCATGAACATAATTTACCCAAATTGCCTTTTTGGTGTCCAAACCACGAACGAAAGATGCTTGCTCTTAAGGTAGTGTAAGGATTTGCTGGGGTGTAGGTGGGGCTGGGGAAATCAAACACGGGTTTCCAATAAAAATTTAAATACAATACAATTTTAAACCTTGTATTGAGGGGAGGGCAAGAAGAGTCTGGGAAATTGTGGGAAAATAAACTTATAACGACGAAATTCTACAATATGAGTTTTTTTCAGTGTAATTCTGACATAATGCGACATCGTGTTACGAGACGTCTTGCGACACAGCCTGGCGTGACCAGCCTGGCGTGACCAGACCGGCCTTAAGGAGCACCACGGAGGGCACTAGTTTTTTGAGACACTAAGTTCCCAGACAGAGAACTAGTGATCTCCTAAGCCATAGGACAGCTCAGCTCAGCCGTCCAAGGCTCGCACATGCCAGCCCACTTGGGATGGCATCCTCTCCCAAAACTGGGATGTTGTCGTCCCATGGCAAGCAAGGAACGACATAACTCGTAATCATCTTGCCTGAAGCCCAGAGTAGCTCTGTAGAATTTTCACTTGTGGCCCAACAACTAAAACGTTTGAAAAGGTATGTTTGATTCCTCCCCGATATACGGGTTAATTCATATATATTTGGACATCTTCGAAATGAAGAATACGTATATCATGTTTTTACGTATAACAATCATGCCTGTTGTTGTCTTGCTCCGATATATCACTTAATCTAGAGCAGACATAGCCATTTGGGTAAATTAGGATAATACACCTTAATGGCATGCTGGTTTTGGGTGAACTCACCTCAATTTGAGTTGGTTCTGGCGGGTTACAAAGGGGCCATACTTCAAGCTTTTAAGTCACGGCCCAGTCTTCCATACATGACGCAGCTTTTTAGGTAGAATCTAGAGGAAAATTTCAAACTTTTTTTTTCTTTTATCCTGAAGGCACGAATCTTCCCTTCAACAGTAGCAATGCTGACCTTTTTTCTACCTTTACATGTGTGCTTACTTTTCATTCATATGGTAATGTACGATGATAGTCCACACACATATTGCACACCGAGTGAGTGAGGATGATCATGACAGCGTAACAAGTCAACACTATGAATAACAAAGTATGAAAGTCTTATTTAAGTAAAGAAGGCTATTGTAGTATTTCCTCATAAACTATGTAAATGAGGCCCTCATTTGCATGATTTATGTCATGTAATGTCTACTTAATGTCTCCTTAACTTCTAAATGCTACAAGAATGAAATTCCAATCATTTACCATCATGGAGTTATAGTATTGTGACATTAATTATGCAAATTAGGTATTCATTTGCATAATTGATATTCATCGATACTCCTCTCTTTCTCAGTTACCTATGTCACGTGTTTAAGAGTCCTATAATGGAATGCAGCGGATTTATAAAAAATCCTCATCAATTATGCGACTTAGCTACTTATTTGCATATTCATCATACGATGTTGTCAATCATCACTCCCGCTGTCTACATACCAAATATCATGACGATCCGTCAACCTCTTCTTGAGTTATTCCGTTATGGTATTTTAGCCTTTTCTAAATGATTATGCAATTTAGGAAGCTATTTGCATTATTGATACCTATCGACACCTCTCTTGTTCAGTTACATATGTCACATGTTTGAGAGTCCTATTATGAAATGCAGCGGATTTATAAACTTTCCTCGCTAATTACGCAAATTAGCTCCTGATTTGCATATTTAGTATTCGATTATGTAAAGAATTGATCAAGCTATCTACATACCATAAATAAAGAAGATCCATCAAAGGTTTCTAGAGTTATGCTCTTGACATACATATAGACCCACTCCACAGCTGGTGTAACTGATAATATAACCTTCTCGGCGAAGGTAAGTATTAACACAGTTTCAAAAAAATGAAAATGGAAGTGTGCTGATCATAACACAAGTCTGCAGGAATATGTTTTGTCTGCTCTCAAACTTGCCAACGACAACTCAGTAATTGAAATGACTTCAATTTTCCCCACTCTGACTCTTCATTGATATTTAACAATTAAGGGTTAATGACCCGCCCCGAGGTGTATATGGTGTCATAACGCCTGGTCAGTTGCTATAACCACCGAATAAATCCACCGAGTGAGCAAAGCAAGTAAGGTGGATTTTAGCCAGATCCTCGATAAATAAATGTGAAGTAGAATAAGACAAATAATACTAAATGTACACTCACACACATAAATACACCGGGTCCCACACATACATGCAGACATACACACTCATACATACATACACCCATATATACGGAGGCAAAAACTGCGATCAGACAATTTCTGTATGCAGATTACTATTTATTTATTTCACCCTAACATCTTTATATGTCACATGAGGATGCTTTTTGACATAACATCCCACGGCAGACTATTTCATCATTTGTCCTGTCCATGTCCTGTCCAGGCCATTTGGATTTGTTTGTTACCTGTAACACAAAGGTAAAGGTATCAATGTCTGACTGCAGATTAAGACAATTTGCAGGGGGACTAAGAAATTAGGGAAGAGTTAGCAGTAACATTGTGTGATTCGGACATTTTTTTCTTCTTGATCAAAGAATATTGCATGTTACAGTTTAATGTAATATCAATTTTGGCACATTTTCAATTGATTGTGTATTGGCACAACAGTTTAGCTTTGTATCATTAATCAATACAAAACAAATCAATTACTTAATGTACACTGATCATCAGTTATGCATGACTGTATATGATGACAGAAGATAATTTGCACAGCGATTCATTAAAAAATTATTTTGTAGAGTTTCTAACGTCTAGCCACTATTTCAATGTACTGTCCCAGATGTATATCTACAATGCAGGGGTAATCAATGATGTCTGATGAATATTATGCCAAATAATTTTCACTCCTTTTAGAAGGCAACAGATGTACATGTATACATTATGTATATATCATTACGCATATCATGATATGTGAGACATTAAAACAAAAAAATGCTGTAAACGCAGATATTTTGCTGTGAACTTAAAACCACCGCAAATTCTTTTTCCCCTCCTACCGCCTTGTCTACTATTGTCCAAAACTTGAACTAAAAACCACCGTGAACACTCTATTTTCTCCCTACCACATAATAAAAACCACTCTAACTTAAAGACATTTACAGTAACATGACCATTGATGTGTCCTTACTTGTCAGGACAGTGTTCGGAGGCACAGCCGCAGCTGGCAATGCGTGGCAGCACCAGGGAGTCCTCCCCACCACCGCAGGTCATGGCGACAAACCGCGTGGGCTGCAGGGCATCCAGCACGTAGGAGCAACACTCACACACCGTCACCACGTACGGCTCGGTGAACACGATGTCGGTGTACGAGGGGCACGCCCCCGAGCAGAACTGCACCTCCACTCCAGTAGCCACGCAGTCCCCACGGGTCAGGTTACGCACCTCGGTCTGCAGGGAACACTGCTCCGGCGCTGGGAAAATTGAGAGAGTAAAAATGTCAGGAGGTCAGAACATGAACAATGTATGTGCACACTGAGTTTAGTCTGCTAAGACAATGATGTTGATGATCCACTGTGTTCTGTAGCTCAGGTAGTTGTGGAAACAACCTCTGGCTGCATTCAGTCTTTCTTCTAAGACAATATGCAAAATTTTTAAAAGGATTAATGAAAGCCCTGGTCACATAAAAACCAGCTTAATGCAATGAGGCAATTTAATGGGTATTCAATACAAACAAACATACATTGTACAATAGACCTCTGTTGATAAGAGTATAATCATGCAATGTCAAAAATTTTTCCAGCATCATATGATTTTTTTGCCAAGGGGTCATCTGCTGGGTTCTAAAAAATTTTGAAGAATTAAAAGATCTTAAGCAATGTTCAAAATCCTTTTCAGATGTATTTTCAATTTCACGGCACAGTGATGGTTGACTTTACCTGCGATTTATCTGAGATTGACCGAGGTATTCTCATCCAATCATGCTTTGATGTGTGTTAGTATCATGTTGAGGAAAATCCAATTTTGGTGGAATGTATATAAATGTTATAGTATTAATGTCTCTCTTATGAAATATAACTTATCAACGTTTTTTTATAGCCATTACAGAGCTCTTGCATGAAGTTCCCATCAGCTGGAACATTGGGGCAGTAGACATGTGAGATAAGACTTGTTTCTGTACATCTGTGTAAACTCACCAGGGCAAGCCTCCTGCCCACATGGCTGCACCTCTGTGCTGCTTCCCTCACAGTCGGCGCCTCCGTACAGAGGGGCAGGGTCGGAACAGGTGCGAACACGAGACTGCTGACCACTGCCACAGGTCACAGGGCACACTGACCACTCTGACCAGGCTGACCAACTGCCTGCCTCTACAAGGGCAAAGTGGAAACAAAAAAGCTTTTATCAAAATAACATTTATCATATTGCAAGTGACAAAGGAATGATTCATGGTGTGTGATAGGGAATGAAATGTTTCGCTTTATACAGAATTTTGTTAGATGAATTTGAACATCACGTTAGCTAAATTACACAAATCACATTTTCTGTCATAGTAACTTATAAGAACACAGTGAATCATCATCAACTTATAAGAGAGTGAATACATTCTAAACTTCCGTATCTTTCCACAGCTTAATTGACATTTCTTGACTTCTAGTACTGTGACAGTTGATATCAAATGATATTTGCAAAATAGAATAAAAAAACAGTGTGTCAGATATGCACATTAACTCACGTGAGCAAGGAATGATCTGACAACTCCAGTCATTTGCTGTGCACTGGCTGTAAGAACATGGAGAAGAACATCAAAACAAGGTCATGACAGCAAATCAAAAGCATGCTTGAGATAATACTGTACAGTATCTAACGTTAACACTGACAGACTAGTGACAGTCATAATATTCATGATTCAGAAAAAAGTTAAGATCTAGGATTGTGCTACATGTACATATGAATATTATATAAAATATTATGTATATGCAGACTGTACGATTCAATGCTCGCCAGTATTGTATGGGTTAAAGTGAACTACAAGGTATGTGGACTGTACCATTCTGTGCAGGGGTGGGGCTGGTAGGTATCTCCGACCTGAGCCACCTCCCCATTTGGTCCATAGCAGACAGCAGGACATATGGGCAGCTCACAGCCCTGAGTCTCCACACTGACCCCCTCACAGGCAGCTCCGCCGGACGATGCAGGGGGGTTGTTGTCTGACCTGGTATAACAGAGAGTTTTAGCTAATCTAATTTTGTAATCTCATCATCATCATCATCATCGTTCATCCGGATTACTCCGGTGGGATACAGTCAATAAAGTTCTTCCAGTACAATTTGTCCTTCATGGCGGAAATCTAGGTATGCATTATTTAACTAGACAGCTCTCTATCTTCATGTCTACATTGTCCCCTTAACGACCTGGAGGTCAAGGGACTAGGTAAGTATTTGTGTTTGTCCGTATAATTGTTAACCCTCAAAAATGAGCTATGTTGCCTGAGAGTCTATATGTAGTGTACTAGAACTGAAACAATGGCCTGAAGATAAAATTCTACTAAAATAAAGCACCAGAAAATCTACAAAATATGTCTCTTGCTAAAAGTTCCACAAGGTAGTGATGGGGTGGATAAAAATTAAACTAATTTAAAACTTACAACAGTTACTACAACTACTAATAGCTACATTTTGTACAACTATTACATGTACAACTACAACTAGAGTGCAGTCAGCTGCCTGACCTGTAGCGAGTCATGGTTGCAGACCCACAGGTTGCAGAACAGGAGGTCCAGGAAGACCAGGCACTCCACACACAGTCAACTGGAACACAGACAGAAACATTTCAGGCCACACTCATCTAATTCATTGCTTCTTGGATTCAAGAAACTAATATTGAGTGGGAAACATGACTTTCAAAACAGATCTGAAGGAACGTCTGTAACGTTCCCTTAATTACTAAACATGTTTAAAGGGAGTGAGTTATGTACAGTAAGTCAGATTCATGATTTCTCTTTCCAGCACTCATTCCTTTGGTGTCATATTCAACTAAATAAAGCAAAGTTCAAGCAAGGAAATAGCAAAATACTCTGACTATGGGTTTCCACATCTGAAACATGCTATTCAGTGTCACAAGTGACAAGGTACACATGCAACTTGATGCAAGGCACCTGCTTTAATTTGTACCAATTTATTTTTTCATGAAAAAAAACAACAATGAGATACATGTAAATGGACAATCGGTAGCAGAAGTCCACAGCTGTTTTGCACCTACCTGGGCAGGAGTCCGTTCCACAGGTGACTTTACCGTCTGCACAGGTGCTGCAGGTGATGGTAAGATACAGTATATCAAGGACACCACATAACACAGTCAAACAGGACGCTGGAAAATTACCTGCATGACGCAAATCAATTTTCTAGTAGGCTGGTCGAAAAGTCATGGCACAATTTTTTTCAATTAATATGTCCTCTGTATGGCGTCGTGTTGGTGTAAAGGTTAAGATGTTTGGCCTTGAACCCAATGGTCCTCGGTTCAAATTCCCTGATGTTATGCCACTGACTTTCCTCACCCCACCTAGGTACAAAAATGGGAACCTGACTATAGGTTGTTGAGGTAAAAGGCACTGGAAGGAGAGGGTTGGGCTACGCCTTCCAATACTGTGCCCTTGAGCCATAAATCATACAGAGATTAATTGAACTTAAGAGAGCTTAGGCACCCTGATCTGTATGATTAAGTTTGACTTCCTCACCAGTTGTTGCAGCCCTGCATCTGTGTACTGCCCGGTGCCCACTGCTGGCCTTGTGAATCCACACACTCACACTGGGACCTCAGGACACACTCTCCATTCTATAGGGTCAAACAATTTAACAATCTCATAATCATTGATAGAATAGAAAATTACTGTTACAGCATATAAGGCGTCATTTTGGTGTAACCACTAGGGTGTTTGGACAAGAATTCAGAGGTCCTGGGTTTGAACCCCCTGGCACTAATGAGAGGTTGTGGATGTTACCTGAAATGTATGACCATTTCCAAAATCATATCCAGTTGCTTTAATGAGTAACTGTTACAGTAACTGTTTTTTGGCATAATCCAATTATTAACAATGTCACAGTGAACATGACAACCATTTCGGACCCCAGG
Organism: Branchiostoma lanceolatum; assembly: GCF_035083965.1. NCBI lineage: Eukaryota > Metazoa > Chordata > Leptocardii > Amphioxiformes > Branchiostomatidae > Branchiostoma > Branchiostoma lanceolatum. Next base: position 9,653,585 of record NC_089725.1, read on the forward strand.
CCAAGCAACAAATACATGGCATAAAACCAAATAAAAGCAAATACATGTAATATCTTGCAATATTAAATACATATAATCCGGATGATTAAGTACTGCTGCTTCTCAATAAAATGTTTTTTTTTGTGAACTGTGGTGCTAGTCTCTGAACCGGTCGCTACGTTCACTGTGACTTCAGTGACGGCCATAACTAGATCTTTGAATAAAAACCTTGAGTCTAAACGATGAGGTATAATCCTTGGTAATCATAGATAAACAGTTGAACACAAATTAACACAAGTAGAGAAAAATGCACATGGACAGAAGTAGAACTCACCACAACAAAATACTTGTCTAGGAATTATATTATCTTAGTTTACAGTGTTAAACTTGAAACATCACTTGGAGCTCAAGTGGGACAGGATCTTTTTATAGATTTCAACTGTTACTGTAATCAAACCAGCCCTGGGATGCCTGCATGCGCAACGCTGCATACTACAGTCAAACTAATTAAAACAACAAATCAACTAACCTGCAGGTACCACCCCTGAGGACACCTGCAGCCAGGTGTGCATTCCTCTGCATCGACACAGGCCACGCCCTGGTGGAAGTCACTACAGCGGTGGCCGCAGGTGGTTGCACAGGTGTCATACACCTGGCCATCTGGACAGGTGCCACCTGTAGGATACAGCATATATGAGAGTGAGTCAAAAAGTAATACAGCCTCCATTATCATAGTGCGCTCATTTTTTATAGAACGGGCTGGAATCTGGCACAAATAAGGTAAAAGACTTAGCACATGTGTCTTCTTGAGACTGATAGATCTCATTTTGTATCAGATTTGTATGCGTGACTCAATTGATTTCAAGATGGCTGCTCCCTTGGAAGACTGTTAGCAGCAATATATGGGCCAGTGTGCTTCAAGTTCCCCTGACCAACTTACAGTTAATAATAAGGTAGGATACTGAAACTGGCCAAAAAGCATTTTGTAGATTGTTGGTCAAATGCCTATTTTCATTTCTGAACTACAACTGTTGTGGTGAAGTGAGGTGTGAGTTATATTTAGAAGAGGACCATTTGACATAATTATTGTACATTACACCTCACTATATTGACCAGTAAAAAATAAATGATACAACATTATACAATAATACAATGTATAACGATACACACCACATGGATCAGTGTTGCACAAGGTCATCTCTGAGTGTTCCCCCTCACAGTCATTCCCACCGTTCTTTGGTGGGGGGTTGTCGCAGGCGCGGGACCGATAACTAGAGCCGCCATCACAGCTGGCATCACATGGGGTCCATGCCGACCACTGGCCCCACTCACCATTAACTAGAACCAAAATAGTTTTATGATATCATAATTATGATATTGACCCTGAGTGGGATACAGATAAACAAAGTAGTTATTATTGTAATGAAATTAGAAACTATTCAGAATCTGTATTTTACATGAAAAGCCCATAGACAAAGAGGATGCTTCTGTATGATAATTATGATTTTGATTATTTGCTCTGACCCCACAGGATTATAGAATGCAGCACTCTGATAATGTGTGACAATATGTCACAATTGCGGAAACTGTGAATGTCTTACAGACCTGAGCAGGCTTGTGTGTTACAGTCCTGTGTTTCTGTGGTGTACCACAGAGATGCACACTGGGCCCCGCTGCCCTGGGCAGGGTTATATGTCCGATGTCGTGACCTCTCACCGACCCCGCATGACTTGGTACAGGTAGACCAGGTTGACCAGCTGTTCCAGGTGCAGTCCACATCACATACCAGCTGGCTGCAGCTGAAATGCCCAGCTGTGCAGGTGCTGAAATAGTGAAACCTGGTTGAGGCTATTTCTAACAACAATTATGTCCCTTTAAACACTCATCACTAAAGATTTCCAAGCTTCCAGGCTATCGTTCTATAATGCCTACATGCACATTTCAAATTGTGCAATGTGAAATTAAGTTTGATATGTCCTGTCAAATCAAAAAACATTCTTCTTTGTACATTTCGATATCTTAATACTTCTTACATTAATGACCTGACAAGAACAGAAGAAATGTTACATTGAAACATAATGATCATAAAACTATATGATCTGCCCCAGACAGAGGGGTCTTAAAGTGGTCTTCAAGAATCAGGAACCATGAAAAGGGTACAATACATACAGTACATGATAAAGGAAAAAGCTATCGATGATATAGCAGTAAGTCTATAATCATTATGATAACAATTGTTACAAATTGATAGAGGAAAGTCCTACCAGTTGTTGCAACTGACACTAACGACATCCCCATCAGAGTATAACATTGGGCTGGCACCTGACAAGAAATTAATCAATGATTGATATACATTGATTATAAACAATGATAATTGCTTATAGCCCATCAAGTTTACAATACATATAGTACACATGTGTACATTTCATGATAAAAACACTGTTAGCCAAAAAGTTCTTTGGACCTGAAGCAAAAACATCTTATTTCATACTCAAGCTTATAATAAACATAGGACTTTCACAAAAAGTCATCTTACATTCAAACACATTTCTGAACAAGGTAAGCTCCACCTTAACACAATAGTTGCAGAGGCTTATACTTAACAAAACAAACACATCTACAACAGCTTAACTGAACAACAATAAAAACAGAATGTACTGTGCTTTGAAAGTGGTTAATCTTTTATCAGTAGTCCAATTGAGTTGGAAACACTAATTAGCAGATTACAGTCTAATTCTTTGAAATAAGTGGGTTGCTCATCAAGCAACCTGCATTCATAAACTAATAAGCTAGATGCCTACTGCAAAGCTTATTGTGTTACTGGTAACTGGTAAACGAACACTAACAGCAATATTGTGCAAAATAGAATATACTGGTGTGTCATACAATGTACATGAATGTAATACCCCAACATGACTTGTCACTTCTGACTGACAACAAGTGTTTCTCTGCCGAGTGGAGGAATATCACCTGAATCAGCAGGATCCACGTAGCTGCATGGACAGCTGTCCTCCTCCACACAGCTGTCACCTGACATCAGGTGCCCACTGGGACAGCCGCACCCGGGGACACATTCTGGTGGAGCATTGTTGTGTAAAATATAGCAATTAGTACAAATCCATTTTTGCAAGAGGAGTGAAAGAAGCTATATTTATACATCAGGGACTGTAGAAAAATTAATAGGCATAGCAGCTCCCGAACAATGTCTCTCAGGATAAGGCCAATCACACAAACATCACAGATGCTAGGACTGACCTTGTTGCACACACTCAACATTATTCTGTTTGTCCAGACAAGTCCAGGGGCAAGGTAGGCAGCTGTGGTAGACCTGACCAGCTGGGCAACCTGCAGGAAAAACAGGAGAGAGATTCTATAGGCACTTCCAAGAAGCATGCCATTCTAAACTCAAGCCAGAGATATTAAGTGTATATTAAAAAGATCATCTAGGAATGGAATAGAGTCAAGTAAAAAAACATTGGTCTGTACCTCATAACCACATTAAAGAAAAGAAAACTGAAGTGGTACGGCCGCATGTCATGTACATCTGGACTAACCAAAACTATAATCATTTCCAAGGAACCGTCCAGGTGGTGAAAATGCTGATTGTCAGATCTTCTGTGGTGCCCTAATGGTGGACTAACGAAAGGATAGATGAGATGAGATGAGATGAAACACTGCTACATTCACATGTACATGTAACAGTATCATTGTGCTGTACATACCTTCACAGTCACTCTCAGCCATGCATGTCGTAGTCTGTACAGCTGAACCCTCGCAGGTCAGGTCCGGTAGTGAAGGCAGGGGATTGGTGCAGCTCCTAGACCGTAGAGATGTTCCCGCGCCACATGTGACAGCACAGGCCGACCACGGTGTCCATTCCGTCCAACCACCAACCACTGGACATAAAAATTTAAAAAACAGCTGTCAACTTGTAAACATGCTAACATTAAGTCTGTTTCATGTCATTCTATCTGTTGTATCAGCACAAGAGATTGTTTTGGTGTGTCTGTGTATGTATCCATCGGTTTGTGTTTCACATACATTGACCAGTTTTAGCTAAATTACACATGAATAATAATTTGCAATTTTACTAGATTGAACATGAGTTGTTCAAGACATTTTGCATTATAACGACATCTGGTAAGTTTGGTCGAAATTACAAAGATACAGCTGTGATATTGGTCAGTAATGAAATGTAAAAACTTGAAACGTATAGTACAGAGTATTGGCATATACTTACAGGGACACTCTGGAACGTTACAGATCTGTTCCTCTAAGTCATCCCCGACACAGAGGTCCTGACCAGCGGAGGGCGGCGGGTCGGTGCAATAACGACGACGGGATCGAACGCTGCTGCCAAACTCTCCAACACCCTGTATGCACGACTTAGAGCAGGGGGTCCAGACTTCCCAAGCTGACCACGCTGGGGCAACTAGGAGGACAGGGCAAGGTTACAATTTTAAAGAGAGACCTTCTTTGGTAGTACAAACACACACTGATATTCACATGCACATACACACATACACAGACCCCGCCACATACACACACACACACACGTACACAGACCCCGCCACATACACATGCATACACACACATACTTACAGTCACACACACACACAGACCCACACATACATACACACAAACATAAATACACACACACACACACACACACACACACACACAAACACACAGATCCACCCACTCACATACATACATGCATTGTAATGGTGCCATGATACACTGTATAATATGATATTAAAAAGTCTTACCAATAAGGAATGAAAAAAGGAAGAACAATGTATTACCAAAACAGCTGGGGTCATCTGTGCAGTTTAGCATCCCATTCAGACACACACTGTAACAAATACGGGAAAATGTCAAATACAGAAAATGTTCAATCTTAGACACACCATGTTCTGAAATAACTTAAAGTTTGTAACTGCTACATAATGGGAGGAATTCCTTCTCCTGACACTAGTATGGTTGATTAAGTATTGGCCAAGGGAATGTGATCATAATGTTCTACTGTTTAGTACATAAAAAATACGTACATACTGTGAATACTGTAAAAAATGAAATATTCGCTGGGATTCAATTTTGTGGTACAGAGAAAATGGAGTGTTTGCAGTGGTTTTGAGTTTGAGGTTGAAGTCAAGGGGTAAATGGGCAGAAGACAGAGATCCAAAATGTTCGCAGTGGTTTTAAGTTCAAGGTAAAGGGATCATTAAAAAACCGCAAAAAAGTTCAACATAACACGACTGTGCACATTTCCCAGTAAACTGTATATTCTGAATTCAGAAAACTCAGATATTACCATGTAGAGCAGTTGTGAGTGACCACCTGGCCAGGTTCCACCATCGCCCCAGTGTCCTCCTCACACCTGCAGGCCTCAGGACTCACACACTGCCCCGCCTGCTCATACAGGCCCTGTGGACAGCGGCACCCAGACTCACAGGTCTCCAGCTGCACACACTCCGCTGTACCTGCCTGTTCAGCACAGGTGTGAGGACAGGGGGAACACAGCGTGGTGTACTGTTTCCCTCCACTGCAGCCGGCATCTGTGGAGGCATGGATGTACAAGGTTTTTACTACAGTTTTTTGCTCACATGTACATGTACCCACTGGCAGTTAGCTTTACACAATTTGCAATACTGGTACAGATGTGGAGGCATGAATGTACAAGGTTTTTACTACAGTTATCTGCTAACATGTACATGTACCCACTTGCAGTTAGCTTTACACACTTTGCAATACTGGCACAGATGTACGCAGGGATAACAAGTTAAGTGTATTGTTGTCCTCCTCACAGTGTACAGTACATATTCTTATTTGCCTACAGAGAAAAGCATACGGATAGCAAGCCTCACTTAAGTGTACACATTGCCTACACATGCTTATTCAATTTCAGAAAGTTGCAGAAAGTTGTTATCTGTATGCATCTGTTGTCATCAATTGCTGTCTAGTTTTGAAATATGGCAACATATGATGAGGAAAAGTTCTAGCTGCGAGTGTTCTTCAAAGCTATCTGGTGAGGATGCCCCTACTGTACTTGGTAATAATAAATTCCACTCCATGATAGCTAGAAGAAAATAGAACTTGATTATTCCTTGACTATGACTATTTCTTGTTCTGTTTTGATTAGTATTAGATTTATAGATATATATTACTATGATCATATTAGTTAATTAGTCTAGACAGTCAAGACTTACCACACTGATGTAGGTTACACTCCTGTGTCTGTGTGCTGACACCTGGACAGTCCGTGCCCCCGTACATGGGGGCAGGGTTGGTACACGAACGCAGGCGCTGCCGAGAACCACCTCCGCAGGTGGCTGAGCACGATCCCCAGCTGCTCCACTCAGACCAGCTGCCTGCAACTGGGCAGGTGCAAATTTAGAACACTTTGTCACCACCTGAAGTCTTCTGTATAATACCATCTACTATCGTGGCTGTAACCGAAGGAAACATTTCGGTTTTCCTTCATGTGTCGATTCATTTATTCAGTAGACGTACATTGTCAGCAGTTCTTTGTCAGTTTGTGATTTGAAAAGCAAACTTGAGGAAAACAGACGAATGACAAGTGTTCTTTAGCTGAATAGGCTATCCCCGTCCTTGGTGCTGAAAATACAGTTGCTCTCCCATAGACCTACATACACAATCCCTCTCCCTGGTGCTGAAAGTACCACTCCTGTCCATGGTGCTGAAGCACTTGCTGTACTGTAACTAAGTGGCCCATTAGACTGAGAACAGGTTGTCAGAACTAAATTCAACAGAAAAAAGTTGCTTTTGGTCACTATTCAGTTGCATTGCGTTATATATTATTGGGAAGCTTATCTTATGCCCTTACAATGACATATTGTTTGTCATGATTCATGGGTTGAGCACAAGGACTACTAAAACCTATGTGATAAGGTCGTGAACTTTCCTTCATCTTGTGTCCATTGTTTTTTTTGATAAGAATCATTGTGTTAAATTCATGAAAAGCTTGACATATATTTTTGTCTTTAAGATGGTACTTCATTTGTTATGATCACAATCTGGGGCAACAAGCACCATGACTGATTTCATTGGTGGATCGGCCAAAAAAAACCTGCCAACATTAGACACTACATGTATGTTGGCAGGGGACTTTTGTCACTTTTGTTTTGTGACTCTATTGAGAAGTCAGCTCAGGTGTTTGACCTCTAAATGTATACATATTAGGATCATGATGAATTTAGTACCATTGTAAAGGGACAAATAGGCTTTCCAATGATACCTTATATGCAAATGAAAAAAGTACAATACGGATGATTAATCAAATCTAAGTTTCCAAACTTTTTGGGTTGCATTTTAAAAAACATCCGACTGATACTGAACAACAAACAACATTACTCCTGAAACAGGCGTGTCAGAACATAATTTCTAACCTGGACAAGCAGGGGTTTGACAGTACACTGTCTCCGTGAGCGCTGTGGTACAGTCCTGCCCACCGTTCTCAGGGGCAGGGTTGCTGCAGTCGCGGGTCCTGGTTCTGGTGCCCAGCCCTCCACATGGCAGGGAACAGTTACTCCAACCACTCCACTCTGATACACCGCCGTCAACTGGGCAATTCAGGGAGTACAAATTAAACATCATCCTAACAGGGTTCTGGAAAAGGTAGCCCACCCTGCCTAGCCTAGCCATATTTTCTGGAAACCAGTTCCTGACATTCATAAAGCAACAGCATGCAGACAAGTGTTGACAAGAAAGAACATGTTTGAGTATTATCACTGTTGTGATGGACTGGCCACCCAGACACTCACAAAAGGAGTAATCACTATGGCGTGCCATTATATTTCAAAGCACATTATGCAAAGTATACAATGTCATGTACAATAGTGAAAAATATTGCAAAGCCTTAAACCTTTATCAGTGAATAGTTTCATCAGGTTGGAAAGTCACTGAATAAAAAGACTCTTTTTACACAACCAAGAGATTTACTCCACCGACGTTACTATGTGAACCAGTCAGAATTGCCTTGAAGAATGTGACAGATGGTCACCGAAACGTCGGTGGAATAAATCTCTTGGTTTTGTAAAAAGAGTCTTTTTATTCTTAAACCTTTACTTCTGCTGACATCCTATTAAATCTCTGTGCATTTTCTATACTTTGGTTTTGAAATAGCTAATCATGATCACATTAAGTAGGTTCCATGAACTGCTTCAAAAGCAGTTTTATCAAGTTAAAGGAAGCTTAAAAAATGCTGTCAAACATTCTAAGCATTATGTTTTATATGACAACACATTAGGGAGTGATTAGTCCTCACCCTTGCAGAGGTCCTGAGTACAGGTGAACACACCATCCTGGCACACACTGGAGGGAAGAGCAGAAAAAACTCAAAGACTAAATGTTCAGCGGGGGGCATAACGTTGGGTAACATAAATTCGGGATTTTTGCGATAATGGTTGACTGAAATCAATCTAGCAGAACAATAAACCATCCTTTTTTTCTATAATTCTGTCAGTATCATGTACTATCTTTGCACAAATCATATATATGGTAGATTTTGTCTCTAGTCGTGCTGACACCATAATATTTCAACTTGAAACTACCGTCCGCCGCATGCACAATGACGGTGCTGTCGGACAGGGGGGCACATTAATTCGGGAGAGAAGATTCGTCTTGAATATCTTACCGCTAATCACATTTTATACAGCAGCTATTCGTTCCATCCTTGGCTTGAGGAGAGTGCTATGGATATAGACGTGTCCAAGTAAAAAAAATACACGAAAAAACGGCCGTACCGCACACATCAGGCCAGTTCGGGAACAACCCGTGTGTTGAGTCGGTAGAACTTCACTCAAAGTCGGCCCATCGTCATCATCGGGCAACGTGTAACGTACATTATTCATGGGAAGTTAGCTGGATGCCGTAGCAATGGTAATACTACTATGTCCATGTGTTCCTTGTTGTGTTAGGAGCAAACTTTGAGGAAAATATCTTCCTCAGTCCACTATCACACGCAGCATTTAGACAAAAAAGTGTTCCTCACAAACCTTTGTCGTCTGCTTGACAACAGGATTCTGGTTAACAATATGGCGGCGGGAAAATACACGTGCCGTAGGTTGTAGCAACAGAGAGGAGTTTTGATGATTGATCACACTTAGAATCCAGTTGCAGGTTAGCAAAAGATATTGTAATAAGTTGTCTTGTAAATAATTGTGTTTAGCAGGAAGTGGATGTGACATTTTTCTTATAAACCAGCCGACAACCATGTTGTGTAATTCTCCCACGAAGCCCTCAGACTGTTCCAATAAGGGACGGAGAGTTTTTGACCTCGTTGCCTTATAATGCATGCTTATCGAAGCTTTTCAGACAGTGTTCTGAATACGAAAGTCTGTCAGGTTTGCATTTCTAGCGGTATTACTTATGTTACATCTAGCACATATCCCTAAATACCCCGTTTTCGAAAAATCCCGAATTTAAGTACCCCGCGAATTTATGTTACCCAACGTTACATATAGCTGGGCCTACAATCACATAACTATCTACCTGGCCTATAAAGGCCAGAACACACTGTACTTGTACTCAATCAAGCTCTGATCCTTGAAGAAGCCACACAGAAGGGGAAATTAGTGGGTGTGGGCTCAAATAAAGTTCCAAACAAGAACTATGTGGCTACAGTGTCTTTTCTGATGCGCAACAATCTATTAGTAGGCACTTTCATATTGAATTCCAGGTCATTTGGCTTAGCAGGAACCCAAATCATAAATTTTTTGGCGAAAATAGCCAAAGAATACAAAATGGAAAATTGCTACATAAAAATTGTGTTTCCCAAAGAAATCAAAAAGGTTAATTTTCATGATGCTCAGAAGCCACCACATCCTTTGCCTCTGTTCCTTTTTTCTGGCTGTACTTTTTTCACAGCCAAATAAATCAATCAAATGAAATCCTTTGCTTCTGTCATACATACCAGAGGTTGCATTGTACAGCCAGGCTGGACCCAGAGGGAATATCCTGCCCAGCTGACACCACAGTCCCATCTGTCAGGCTCCCTGTCACACTGCTGTCCCCAAACTCTGCAGCAGGGTCAAACTCACACACACAGGCCTGGAGGAAGGAAAAGTATTGTTTGAGAAATCCACATCTTCAGTTTATGTTGGATGTAACTAAGAACACAATTATACTGAAACAAGTTTTAAATGTAATTTCCATCACAAGAAATTTGAAGGATTCCTTGACAAAGACTGGTGTTGTACAGTCAAAAAGTTGGGTATGTCCAATTTTTCGTGTTGGAAATTACAGTTCAAACTTGTTTCAGAATGATTTCTACCAACACAGATGAAGCTAAGAACACAATATCTTTAAACATTTCTATCATTGCCACGTTGATCTATTTTGAGTACCATGTCACAGAGGATTGTATTACTAAAGATGTTATCTCACAATTCACCTATAAGACACAATGATACAAAAGTCTTCCATTTATTAGTGCCAATACTGTATTTCCCTTTATCTTCACGGTGTAAGGAAAATGGACATTTTCCCTGAACTTTAACTTCACGGTGGCAGCAAGTGAAGGAATCATAAATAATAAGCGGAGTTTTCTCAAGTCTTTCTAGAAAATGTGAAAGGACAAAATAAAGAATTTGTTGCTTATTATACCATGTTCTGTGTCTTCAGTCACTTAGATTTCATAATGAAGGCACATTTTTTTGGGGCCCAACATTTTTTTCGTACGCTAGCATCACGTACAGTGCCCAGGAGATTTCATCCATAAAATCAAATCATTATGAGAAGATGAATTATTTTGTGTCCTTACGGGACAAGGACACTGCTGTGTGTTGCACACTGCCATCTCTACTCCACCATCAGTGCCGCCCTCACAGAAGTCCTCCCCACTCTGTGGTGCAGGCGAGGTGCAGGCCCGAGATCTGGTCTTCTGTCCGCCATCACATGACGCTGTACAGGCGGACCAGGCAGACCAGCTGGACCAACCAGGAGCCACTGTCTCATTACCACCTGGTAAAACAGGAGGAAAATCAGATCTGAACAGAACAACAGTAAAATTGCATTCTTTCCTCGGGATTTTAAATGAGATTGTATCTAAAAATCATTTACCTGGGTCCAATATGTGAAATATAGGTACATATAGTGCTTTGCAGGATAGAAATGAATGCGGTACAAATAGCCTTTCAAATACATTTGATTATTTCTATTTTAGTTTTAAGCCTTTCCGCTGCATGCACCTGTCAAGTGTCTTGTGATCCTACTTTAAGGTGCCTTTAGGAAGACACTCTTTCACCACTGGTCCAGCAGTAACCTGTCTATCGAGACCACTTACAACTGGGCTGTCTCCAGCTTTAAGTTTTTTTCCACCCCACTCATTATTTGGGAGCTTGTTTTGTTCATTTTCTTTTTTAAGTCATTGTAAGCTTAAATGTACATTTTGAATGGATGGCCTGAAATATTTTTCTGTCCCAACAAGCAAATTTGGTCATCTTAGGTAGGTTTGACTTGTATATCTAAAGAACATCTCTGTATTATTTTTTAGTTCTTGTTAATTGCAACAAGTACAAATGTACATTTGATGCTACAACAGACCATAATGCTCTTTACAAGACATGACCTTTACCTGTGCACAGTTGCTCATTACACGACCTGCTCTCCTGGCCCAGCCCGGCACACGCCTGGCCACCATTGGCCGGGGACGGGTTGTCACATGACCTGTGGCGGTACTGCCCCCCTCCCCCACATGGTAAAGAGCAGGCTGACCAGGAGGACCACAGGCTCCAGTTACCATCAACTAGACAGAATGAATCAACAAATTAATCAATAAACCAAATTGTATCACATTTTGACACAACATATTGTTGAACTTTTGGGGTGGCAGGTTTTCTCTCTCTCTCTCTCTCTCTGTAGGTTCAATACAGACATTAATATGGCTAAGTTTGCCGTACAATTCAGCGGCCATATAAGAATAATACACTGTAACAACATTGCTATCTCAGTACATCTCTATACCTGGACCAGTGACTGTCGTTTTCGGGAATATCAAAGAGAGGGGTCCTAAAATACATCTTTGATACATGAAAAAAATACAAAAAGGGAAAATTTTGTTTTTTGTCTGAATTTTTGATACAGAAAATGTTGAATGTGTACCTTCACATACAGCTGTGGTGCAAACCATCTTCCCATCAGTACAGGTGCTGTGAGACAACCAATCACGCATTAGAAAGGAAACATCCCAAGGCATGAAAGTCAAGACCATTTGAAGCTGTCCATTTAATTATGATAGATCACAAAGGTATCTACAACAGTAGAAAAACATATCAGCTTAGAAGGTTGTGCAAAATGATTAATATACTTACCAGTTGTTACAGAAAACAGATATAGTCTCCTTAGCAGATAATGTGAACATTTGAAGCTCCACACCAGGGTCAGACACGTAACCTGGGTAAAGATAGAAAAGTCAGTTTATATGTTCAATGTCACAGTAAGTAGGCACCTACAGCCTGTACAACAACATTCACCTGCACAAGATGTGGTGTAGGCAGAGACTGCTGCTAAAGAATTGGCTTGTTCAGTCATCAATGAAGACCAATCCGTTCACAGTTCACGATGGAGGGAGCCAATGAGAACTAGTATATACTTGAAATAGATCTCTCCTCCACATGTATATACTGCCTCTTCATAAAGGCTTTAAACATAGCTTCTAATCTGAAGTTAAATGGGGTGGCTGAAAAAATGCAACATAGTGTGGACTGTGTCCATAATTTAGTATTCTGAGTTGGAACTGAAATAAGTAATGGCTAGAGTTGTGGACCAAGAGTACTACTCAGTGAATTGGAAATTGGCACTTTCACCGAGATACTGTAAATCATACATGGTCTACAGTCCCCAACCTGATAGGTACATGAACAGTCCCTTACCTGGTAGCTCATCCTCCCTATAGGTACATGGACAGTCCCCTATGTCCACACAGCTCCCATCGTGCAGCAGCTGTTCACCTGGACAGGTGCACACAGCTGCGCAGGTGTGGTTCTCTGCGAGCTCATTGGAGTCCTTCAGGTCCAGACAGGTTAGAGAGCCTGTGTGGCAGGTGTTCAACACCAGGCCAGATGGACATTCAGCTGGGGAATATAGGTATAAAATTATGTATTTTCAGAGCTTTTCACTTCAATCCAATACAAAAGATGAGTTTTCTGGATAGGTATATACCATCTTGTGTTGTCACTTTGGAACCCTCTGTAAAGTAAAGGTACAGCAGTTATCCTCAATTGAGGTGAAGCATGATGCTTTTTCTAGTAGCTAGTGGTAGTGCAATGTGGCTTTGCTACGGCTCGCGTTTTTGGCCAAGCACACCGGGTCACGCCTGCTCTTCTCGATAAGTGTGTTAGGCTCTTTTAAGTGCAGAGCTTGAGGTTTATGACTGAGGCTCCCTCATACATTACGTCACCATCAGAAATGACGAATGCAATCCCTTACAACATGTCCGAGCTAGAGTTGACCCTAGGATCGAACTCGAGACCCAGGATCAATGGAATTTGATCCAGATGGCGAAACAGCGGGTTGCATTACCACTTGCGACACGGAGACGAACTCGGTAAGACAGGAAAACATGTGAACTACTCACGTCCACACAGCTCTGTGTCCACCTGGCAGGGGCGGGACATGGTGTGGTTCCCTGTGCACTCCTGACCGCCATGTTGGGGAGGGGGGCTGGCACAGGACCGCGTACGGAACTCACTACTTGCCACGCACTCCTCACACCCAGACCAGCCTGACCAATCTGTCCAGTTGCCATCAACTGTAAGTTTGGGAGTGAATAGCATTATGATTAGCTTACCATGTAGATAAGTGATCAACTTTTAAAATCAACACTGCGTTGTAGCAGGATGTTTGGCCCTGGAGTGAGAACTCAGTGGTCCCGGGTTGGAATCTCCTGGTGCCACTGATGTTGTGCCCTTGGGAAAGGTACTTAATTCCACCTCCTTCACTGCACCCAGACGTAAAAATGGGTACCTGACTTAAGTTGTGGAGGTAAAAGGCGGTGTATGGATGACAAACCACTGCCCATACGGCCTAACAAAAGGCTATGTTCATTAGTACAGTTTTCAGGAAATTTAGTGACTCTCTACAAAAGATTAGATGCAAAGTAAATAGACCCCACTGACCAGGACATGGATTGTAAGGTTCACATGGTGCCTGTTCCTGTTGAACCCCATAACCGTCCTCCAGACTGTGGACGTCTGCACACATCCCCTCCTGTGAGGTGGGCGCGGGACAGGCACACACACGCTGCCTGTTCTGCATCGAGTCACACGAGCCCTGACAGCTCGTCATAGACCATGCACCCCAATAACACCAGCCACCTGGAACTGTGGGTAAAGGGTCAGAGGTCACTGGTCACCTTCTCAGTAATTCTCTTGAGGTTCCGGATCGGACTGTACAGCAAAATAATCCGAGAAATAAGGTGAAAATCATAGGTTTTCTGCTTAGTTTTGGCACTAGATTTTTTGGCTATCACTATATATATAGTAATCAGCTTTGTATATGACATGTGAAATTGTATAATCCTTTATTATTTGATTCGTAAAAGCCAGTTCTTTGCAGTTTTTGTTGGTGTGCAGTGTTCATTGTCCAGTGAGTACTTCCTGCTATTAGTTAGCAACAACGGGAATGCTGCATGTCCACGTACATTAAATTGGCCATCGGGCATGAACTTGCAAATAAAAATGTCATAACGCAAAACGGGTAAGTGCTAACTGCTTTTAAAACTTGTTATGGATTGCAGACAGTACTAGTAACAAGTTAGGGCCATTAAGTAAGCATTAGAAAGAACTTTACTTTGTGCTCTTAATTTCATGTTAATAGAGTATGGAGTGGGTGATAGGGTGTTGCAATCTCTAACATGCACACAAATGCACATCATTACAACATAACTGCAGCAGAACATCCGGTTTAGATATCTTCTGTGTTGGACATGCAATGATCTTGTCTTTTGGGGTGTCATTTCAAAATCTTGTTTTTAAAGTGGCAGATTGAAGATATCAATAAGTATAACAGCCGAGAAAATCAAACAATACCTTCACACTGTTCTGCTGTGCAGGAAAACCTGCCATTCTTGCAGACACTGTAGAAAACATTATGAAAAACGTCAGAAGAATTAAGCAAGCCATTTTCCTGCTGTGTCATGCTGGCTCAATAAATGTTCAATGTTGCATGGTCATCATTGGTCATGTCTCTTGAGGATGACAGTGGAAATTGTTTCCCCCAACTCTTTCTTTTTAATTGCTTTTCAGACGATGTTCTCCATAAAAAACATGGCAAACACCCAAATCAAGTGGCACATAACTGATCGGCGGATGTGGAGAGGATGTGTGATCGGCCGCTGCGCGATCGACCGATGATGATGATGGTGAAGTGTAACAACGAAACTGTATTGTAAAATCAGGAAATATTTTGTTCTATGATCACAAAAAGAAATGAGAACCCCTATCAGCAACGATATAACAGAACTTAAACATGTAATGTACCCCACTTCCCAATATGTTTCTAGATCTTTTGCGATCATGATATATCAGTAGACAAAATCTATTAATTGAGGAATTATAGGACAGGAAGGGAATTTAGCAAGGGAAATATAATATGACATTTGCATGATGGCTACCATTGGTTGCAGTCCTTTGTGATGACAGAGTCTGGTGGATGTCTGGTGTCGGTCTCCAGGTCCAGACAGCTGCAGGCCGACGTGTCCACGCAGGCTGTCCGGTTCTCGTTCAGAACCAGCCCACTTGGACAGTAGCAGCCAGGCTGGCACGACCACACACAGGCGGAGACGTCCTCGCACGATCGGGGGCAGGCCGGGCCGCATTCATCGTACACAGAACCGGTGATATTCTCACACAGGTGGGCTAAATCGTGCAGAAATACAAACATCATTTAGTATCTAATAAATATAAAGTAAAGAGGATGAGTCTGGCTAAAATATCTAATACTGTAAATGCAGAAATGTTCGCGGTGGTTTTATCTTTGCGGTTTTTGCGGCGACCGTTTCACCGCGACCTTAAAGCCGACGCAAACATTTTTGTTCAATACTGTAGCAGTTCGTTACTATAGCTCTGCCGCAAACTTAAAACCACCGTAAACACTCAATTTTCGCCTTAGCACGAAATGAAAGCCATGCAAATTTAAATGCATTTACAGTATTGGTCACAAGCAAGACAAATTAAATGGGTTCGCTATTGAAGTAGACTAATCTACTTGAAGTAGATGCTAGAAGTCTAAAAGTGGCTGAAGTTGTTGTAAAAGAACAGTAGTCAAAATGATTGAATTTGCAGGGCAGATGCCTTGTATTTTCTAATGGATTATCCATTTAACCAGTATAACCATTTGTGGCAGTACAGTTTAACATCTCACTTTCACAGGCACAGTATGACAGCAGCTGGTCATTAAATGACTTATCAATTCTGAGCCCTGAAAATCATGCCTTGAGGTGAACTCTGTAAAGCCATGACAGACTTTTACCCTCAGTACATTTGGCACACACAGTAAACAAACAACTTATTGTTTGGAACTATCAAGATATTTCCACACTTTTGTTTTGATCATTACATTTCCCATTCTGCACATGGGATTCTCCTTACCATTACAGCTCCCCATGTTGCACTGCACCCCTTCTGTAGCAGACCCCTCACAGAAGTTCCCGCCGTTGGACGGTGCTGGGTTGTTACATTCCCGCTGGCGTGCCGTGAAGCCGGTGCCGCAGGTGGCAGAGCAGGTGGTCCACGTTGACCAGGCGCCCCAGTTACCATGGTCTGGTCAGGTCAATGTAAATAGAACCCAGCAGGTCGGTCATGTCAAAAAGTTTGGTTTGCAGTATATTCTATTCACACACATTTTACAAGTATCAGGCAAATAGCACAATTGTTTTTAAAAAAAAATGCCTTCTACTCAAAAACATTGCAGTATTAGTTAATTAGTTACAACGTGGAAGAAGTGAATATCGTAAAAAGAACAGTAGTCCTGCAACTTACTACACTTTTAATCTAGAAAAAAACTCCTAATTCAGAGTGTGTTGTAAACTGAATTTTGTAGCTGTAAGAATTAAATCATAAACTTTGATTTGTAGCTGTAAGTACATGCATTAGATTATGAAGTTCTTTATTTGCCTTTTCAATGAGTCATGAAAGGCATGGGGTGCTTTTCAAATGACATGTTAAACATGGAACTTCTCATCAACTTGAGGAAACACCGATTTTCTTAAGCAACATAAAACCTACAAATGCAGATCCCGGCGTGACACACAGTCTCCTCCGCAGCATCCCCATCACAGGTCTCGTCCTCAGGACACTCCCGGTAGCGGTACTGCATGCCGGTCCCACATGTAGCTGTACACGATGTCCAGTTGGTCCAGTTTGACCAGCCAACCAGCGACACTACAGCAGTCACAAAATGTTCAATGACTTTAGGACTTCTTTTCTTTTTTTTTTAAGTCACCACATTACAAGACCAAGGGCCACCTCAAGGCCACAAGTGACAAGAATAGGACTGGAACATCATCTTTTCTTCCTAGAGCCACACCAATTTATTTCCATGGTCCACATTTTGATGTGAAAATGTAGCAAGCAGACATCATAAAAGCAGAGGGCAGGGAGGAAAGCTTCAATTTGACCGTACATCACTACAAAAAACTGAGTACACCAAGGCATAAACCTGGTTCTCAGGCTTTGATTTCCTTATGTTTTTCCAGTTAAGTATATTTTCTTTTAAATCTGAGAACAAATTAGATTTGAGTTGCCTAGGTCAGAAACATCATGTCCATAACCAGTTCAACTAACTGAGGGCAAGGACTGATTGACAGAGCTTAAGCAGAGCTTATGGATAATCTTTTTGCTCTTTTTTATAGCAAAAATGAGACTTATTCCAGTGGGCTGTGTTAAAAAGATATAGTTTTACCTTCGCAAGGCTGAGTGTTGCATGGCTCGATGTCTGTTGCTGGACCCTCACACATCTTCCCACCATTCTGCGGAGGTGGGTTGTCTCCGGAACGATAACGGGACCGTACGCCAGCATTACAGGTTTTGCTGCATTCCCCCCATGTTGACCAGGGGCACCAACCACAGTCAACTTTTTGAAAAATGAATTCAGAAGTGGGTGAATGATTGAATGAATGGATTTAGTGGAAGGATAGATCAGAAAGAAAATTTGGGTAACTCCAATTTTGGGTGTCAGCAATTACAGTTCAACATTGATTCAGAAGGTGAATCAGTAAAAGACAGTATAAGTGAGTGAGTTAATAGATGATAGCATAATTGAGTCAATGAAAATGTTGTTAAAACAAGGGAAATCGTCATTGAGGAGGAAACTGCCCAGTTTGGAGTCTGTCCTTGGTGCTGAAACTGGGGTGACTATGTATTCATGCAAATTTTCAGGAATTCATACAAGTTTTATGGAATACAAACACATTTACCAAATTTGTACTAAGAAGCATACATGATCTTATGGAACTCATACCCTCTACAAGAAAACAGACGAATCTTACAGAATTCATACGAGTTAAATGAAAAACAGACAATTCTTACTATTAGTAACACTTGTACAAATTCCGTAAAACTTGTATGTTTCTTAGTAATGGATCATATAAATTCTATAGAATTTATATGAATACTTATCAGGCACTCCTGTGAAAGGTATTCAAAATACAAAGGAAGTGCATCCTATGTTATCTTGCATACAAAACACTGTGTGTTAGTATTGTTTTCAAAGTTTTCTCCGAATGAGAAGATGTAACACTAGGCTGAGCGAGTGTGGCCTCACCTGGGCAGGGTGCTGTATCACACTCCATGTTGCCATTCACACAAGTGCTGTAAAAATGAACCATATCTTTTAAGTTACTGAAACTGCCTTGACATGAACAAGAAAGGCACAGTAATGCAACAAGTTATGTTTATAGAAATGATCTATTGAAATCTACATATTTCATCAATGATTTTGTGTCAGCATTTTGTTCCTGAATGCAAGGACATAAATGACATGTAATCTCTAAAACTTTGAAATGCCATCTAATCTTAACAAAGCTGACACAGTTTGACAACTGGAAGGTTTTATCCAACCTCTGTAACAGATCCTTTTTTCGAAGTTTTTCTTGGTTCTTGACTGTGTTCATGGTATGGCTTACGTTATCTGTAACAAAATATTAGGGAAGAGTATCTGATGTTTTTTCTCACCAGTTGTTACACTCATTGTAAGGCAGAACTGTCCCAGGTGGCACCTCCTGTCTCTGGTAGGTACATCTGCACTGAGGGGGGTCCACACACTCTCCATCCTGGAGCACCTTCCCATCGGCACAATGGCACCCGGCCTGGCACAGGGAAGGAAGATGCCTTGTCACACTCAAAATTCTACAATTCTCTCACAGATCGCGAGAAGACACTTTGTACAATGTATTCCTGTACCTGAACTTTTTTCTTACATGTACATGGCAGCCGGACGTTCCTATAACCTGTGACCTTACCTGACAGCTAAAGGCTCCCATGACCTGTGATCTGACCTGTGACCTCGCCTGACAGCTGGAGGCTCCTATGGCCTGTGATTTGACCTGTGACCTTACCTGAAAGATGGAGGTTTCCATGATATGTGATGTGACCTGTAACCATACTTGGCAGCTGGAAGTTCTCCTGACCTGTGATGTGACCTGTGACCTTACATGGTAGCTGGAGGTGCACAAGACCTATGACTATATCTGACAACAGAAGGCCTAGGTGTACATGTAATACACGTCCTCTGACCTGTCTTGTGACCTTACCTGGCAGCTGGAGGTGCACATAACCTGTGAGCTCAGCTCTGCACATGTCCGGGGACAGGTGGTGCCGCACTCATCCTCCTTCAGGTACACCATCCCGACAGGACACTCAACTGGGACAAGGAAGCAGCATGTCACTATGTTAAACATTTTGGATGTACAACTTTGTTGTGAGGGAGTAACATTTTGTATTTGGATGTTGCAGGCTTGATTAGTTAGGATCTCAAAATTGCACAAAATGACTCTTGCCATGCTTTGCCCTGTAATCTTCCCCTGAATCTTAAAACCTGCTTTCTCATTAGCTGGACTGACCCATTAGGACAGGGGGTGAAATCCTGGTGTCAGTTCAATATTTCAGCTGCTGCTCTTAAACTTTTTGGTGTTGACCTCCCAATTTTTTCACTCAAATGAACCTGACATA
The DNA here is from genome assembly GCF_035083965.1 of Branchiostoma lanceolatum. Taxonomy (NCBI): domain Eukaryota; kingdom Metazoa; phylum Chordata; class Leptocardii; order Amphioxiformes; family Branchiostomatidae; genus Branchiostoma; species Branchiostoma lanceolatum. The sequence goes on from NC_089725.1 coordinate 9,673,753, forward strand.
TCAAGCTCAGTTAGTAGTGGTAAAGACTTTTGGCGGTTTGAAATACACTAACTTAAGGCAATCATGTTTTGAAATGATTGGTAATGTACAACTAACCTGTTTTTCAGGTAGTTCTGAGATTTACATTAAATAATAACCTATGATATTACACATTGTATACTATACGCTACAACAACATCACAACAAATGAAAGTAGTCACAATTCAATAACTGGTAAGTTAACGCATTATTTAGATGCAATATGCATTTGTGTGAATATAATAATACAATAAGGCTGACATCAGAGGACTTACAACAAGGCTCTCCACACTCCATGGTCTGAGAGGCAGGGCCTGTGCAGGGTTCCCCGCCGTAGGCTGCGGCAGGACTGTCGCACACTCGGTGTTGGATCCGACTTCCTCCTGAACAGGTCTGACTACAGGAGCTCCAGGGGGACCACGCACCCCACTGTCCCTCCACTGGAGCAACAGAAGACAATTACACGTACTTTAATAGAAATCTTAAAAATCAAATAAAACATGACAAAGAGGAGACTTTTTTCCAGTTCTCACAACTTATCTTGACAATTAAAACTGCCAACTTATACCTTCGCCAAGAAATATTATCAGCAACTCAGACCTCACCTAATTTGCATGATAGAAATTTTCACATAACATTTCTCGCATATAAGAAATCTTCATAATTTAGTGCATCCTTTGCTCCTTAGATTTTATGCAAAAAAGTTCCATCTTTTAAGCAAAAAAATTGAATTCAACATCACCTCATTCCAGATAGGTTGCAATATCAAAGTTCTATCCTTATTCAAATTAACACCTGTGTTACACACCTGGATTTACATGTGACACCTGGACACCTGTGTTACACACCTGAACACCTGTGAGTGTTACAGTCCTCCCTCTCCTCAGCCTCCCCAGTGCAGGCTTCTCCCCCGTGCTGCGGTGGCGGGTTGGTGCAGTTACGGTACCGTGACCGTGATCCCACAGTGCCATGGTCATCCACACACTGTTTGGAACACACTGTCCATACTGTCCAGATAGTCCACCCTCCATCAACTGCAGAATAAATGTCACATGCACTAAGCACCTTATAACTCTAGACACTTAGGTCTGTATTCAATATTGCGCAATAACAAACCGCTTCAATGTAAAATATGATTGCAAGATATTTTTTGCAAAATAAACAATATGTTTTGCCATGTCTGTAATAAAATTGGTATAAACTTGTACCTGGGCAGCCACCTGGTTCACAACTTAAACTTCCACTGTCACAGGTACTATGAAAGAAAAAGGAACCAAATTCAAGAAATGAACATATGGCAAATTGTCATCATTTACCAATATTAAACTGATCACGAGTGCAGCCGTTGCTCATTAGATATGCAATGAAACTTATGTGAAGAATTGAGGCAAAATAACACAGTCTCAGGATACAAACTGTCTATGAATTCCTACTTACCAGTTGGTGCAGTCCTTTACTACTGTGGTTCCAGGCCCAACTTCCATGGAACCTCCTTTTATGATGAAATTCAAGTAGAAACCATGAAATATATTCATACTCATAATCTATAAATTCTGTCAGATAATCCTTACAAAATACAGTATAGATCTTAAAATGTTGATGATTCATAATAACAACTTTAAGATGTATATGCAATGTAACTTGAGTAACACTTACTGTTAACTTGAATGTGTATACTTCTTAAAGTTCATAATGAATTTGATTTAATATACACATCATGTACCCTGTGCGATTGTTGTGCAATAGTTCATTCAATCAACTATTAATTCTTTTGTTCACTCGTTCATTCTTAATTAAGTTCACTCTTGATTCAGTTCCTTCATGTCAACTCAGCCACAAACGTCTATGAAATTATTGTATTAAATTTTGTCCTTGGCTTCAAATCAAAGTAACACTTGTCCTTAGATACTTGTCCTTAGATACACATCAAACAGTTCCCTTGGATATAAGTTTGAGTAACATCAAGACTTCACAAACCTGAGCTGAGGGGAAGCCTACATCTGCAGCTTGCCTCTGGAACACACTGGCCATCCTGCAGTGCCTGTCCATCAGGGCAGTAACATCCAGGTAGGCACTCATCTTGGATACAATGGACACCATCCTGAAGGTCTGTACAACTGTGCGGGCAAGGATCGCACTCCTTGTACACTTTACCCTCAGCACAGGTTTCTGGTCAGGGGAAGAGAGATGTGTAAATGGCTTCCAAAACAAGAAACAAAAGAAGAGGATGGTGAGTAGGCTTTTTTCCAAAGAAATGAAGGACTGAAATTTCATCAATGCGACTTGAAACTACATATTTTTCTTGATGTTGTGCTACAATGTCTAGTGTAGTCTTCTTTCAATCTTTTACATGTACATGTACATGTACTGGCAGATCTAGAGGTTTGCTAAGAAGGGGAAATCTTTAATACTCGGTAAAGTTGTTGACACTCATACTCTAAAGATCCATCAAAACAAAATCAATCATTCAAAACATGACTGACAACATGCAGAAATGATTAATCGTCTTTCATCGTGTTCAAGTAAATTAACCCTTAGACTTAAGGAATACATTTTTTCTGTACTTTTTGTGCATAATCACTACTTACAAACCAGATACAGTCCTTTTCTTGTTATTTTCATATTCTACAGGTTCTCAGCTTTCCAAAAATTTATTATTTACCGATACTTAACAGCCCCGAAACAGTTCCTAGGTGGGTGCACCTGAATCCCGACAATTCTAGTTACGAATCCTGCATGCAGGTAAAACGTTATCCCATCCTCTAAGGGTTAACTATCACAATAGACAGTACCTCCACAGCTGTTGGTGTTACAAGGCATAGTTTGTGTGTCATTCCCAGGACAGTTCAGAACAGACGACTCATCAGGTATGCAGGCACGAGTCCTGGTCTTCTCCCCTCCATCACACGCTGAGGAACAGGCCGTCCAGTTGGACCAACCACTCCACTCCGCTGTGGACAAGGAGCATTTATTTCCAAGACCGAATTCTTTGATTCAATCCAGATACACCACCAACTGGATATGGAGTTAAACAGATGTTTTGGGGGTCCTCATCCGAAATGGGGGGTGAAAAGGAGGGAAAAGTCGCTCTTTTTAACCCACTTTTCACTCCTTGGGTCCAGGTAAAATGGGGCAAGGACCCCCGAAAAGTCCACATAACCCCAAATCCAGATGGTAGTGATAATCCGATTCCTTCCTAACATGGTGGATAAGCCAACTTTTACTGTAGAAGCATTAAGATGTGTTTGCTATAAAAAAAGATACGAAACATGACTTGTCTACAACATTGTTTAGATAGGGATGTTTTTATGTGCTCAACTGTATGACCGAAATTACAACAATTCAATACTGTTGAGATATGTATGTACGATTGCTGGATTCTCAATTCTTCCACAAAAGGGGTCTGTGATAGTGCACAGCAAAGGAGTGACAAAACAAATTTATAAGACTTGAGTGGAGATGGTTTTTATTCCACATGACAATGCCCAATTTGCACACTTTTGACAGAGAATAATTTCCCCCTCAAATATTACCATAATTGGAGAGAGGTTGAAGAAAATAAAGATTGAGTCTTCTTTTTCCATACACAGTTTTTTTTTAGAGGGATACCCTTTAGCCAAAGGCTAATCTTCCAGGGCTTTCAGAATAAAAACAATTTTGCTTCTGAATGAAAGTTATTCCCTGTAAACAGATGGTCACTGGACTTGAGTGCACCTGTGTGTAGCATTGAATTGTGGCCTGAAAGAAACTGAGGTGCGCCCTGAACTACTGGAATCGTACAGGTTTGTTTACCAGGACATGAGTAGACATTGCAGGGCTGTATCTGGTGAGAGTCTCCTGTACATTCTTGGCCTCCATGAGCTGCAACTGGGTTGTTTGGGGACCTGGATAAGGCAAAGCTAAATTCATCTATTTGAAATGATAATGTAAACAATTTTTGAAACAAACCTTTCCAGCCTGCATGGCACATTTCTCTTGTCATAATGATTATCATTCACATAACTGGAGAAAATTTTATAGACCCCAGAGATGGAGGGCTCCTGGAAGATTCTATGGATCACATACAGAGACCACATAGCAAACGCTGAAGTATACAATAGAGTCAAGCAAAACATTGGACTGTAAAAAGACCTCCTAACCACAGCAAAGAAAAGAAAACTGAAGTGTTACGGCCATGTCTCATGGTCATCGGTACTAGCAAAATCTATCATGCAAGGTGCCGTTGAGGGAAGAAGAGAGGTAGGCAACGGAAAAGATGGTAGGATGATATCAGAGAGTGGAAAGACATGGCACTAAGCGAAACATTTTTAACAAGAACAGAAAACCAAGGGTGGAGAAAACTAGTTGCCAGGTGTTGAAGACTCTACAGTGCCTAAACAGTCAGATCAGGGGGTAGAGAGAGAGGGGGGGGGGGCGAGAGAGAGAGAGAGAGATAGATACAGAGAGAAAGAGAGAGAGAGAGATTCTCATGTCACATGATTATCATTATTTTCCATTAAGATTACCTGAAGCGCTCCTGGTACCCAACCCCACAGGTTTTGTCGCAGACAGTCCATGTGGTCCAGGCTGACCAGCCGCAGTCCACTGGGGGAACAAAGCTCTTCATTAGCATTAAAAATTCATTAGTGTTGATGTGCACAATAATTGAAAATGTCATCATTTCCTGAAAAAGACCAAAGACTCTTTAAAAACTTAGGTAAGCTTCTGTTTTCATTTGGTGACTATAACAGTTCCAAATTAGTTTAAAACTAGTTTGCTGTCTGATTTGAGAATGAAAGGATCAAAACTTAGTGTTAGGTTTACAATACTATATGTGTATGACATGATGTTTGGTGATGGATTTTTTTTGCAAATCCAATTTTGTTCAATATACATGTACTACATACCTGGGCATTCCTGTTGGACACAAGACATAGTTCCATTGCTGCACTCACTGAAGTGGGAACAAATCAAACTGGTTCATCTCTGGTAATTAGATAATCTGGACATACAACATTCAAAGTGCTTTTTAACATTTCAACACCCTAATCCTTATCTTACTAATTAGTACTAACAGTACATAGCTACTGTTATGACATCTGAAACTGACAGAACCATTTCCACATCAAGTAATAATAGATTTCATTTATCACTCAAATAGCCCTTCAGGAGACTCAATTCACTTAAGGAGACTATAAAGAGAGGGTTTACCACGAAACATTACTTTTATACTTGATATGATTTATTTTTTATGCTCTATAAAATGCTATCGCCTTGACAGACATGCCATAGATGGTTTGCTAGCCAAGACAGTTTTCAGGCCAAGGTTTTGGCTGTTGCCTGAAATTTGTGAAAATGGACATTATCATACTTTGAATCTTCTATTGCACCATTCTACCATATTTCTTAAAGGTCATACAAGCCATGGGTTAAAAAAGTGGAATCTGTACCAGTGGTGGCAGTTTTCATCAGTGATGGCCTGTCCTGGCTGGTACTGTACTCCTGCATGGAAGCAGCGACAGTCCTGGATAGGTACACACTTTCCTGCCTCTAGTAGAGTCCCTGATTCACAATAGCACCCTATGGAACAAAAGACGATTCATCAGCATCATGTACATGTAAGACTCTGGTAAAACAGCTTTATGGCAGGGCACACCAGAGGCAGCATAAGGAATCAACTGGTTCAAACCATACCACACACACCATAACACTGTCCTTGGGTAGCATGGAAAGCTCTTTATCATGGTCATTTGGTGTAGCTGTCCTTCAAAACAGCAGCAACTGTTTACAAGTGCTTTATTCTCCCTAGAGGTCTCTTGTAGGCATGCATGTTAGTCTATGTTTAACTTAGCTCATTAATATCCCCGTGGTGCATGCAAGCGGTAACGCAACCCCGCTGCTTCGAATTCTGGATCAAATTCCTTGGATCCTGGGGCCCGAGTTCGATCCTAGGGTCGGCTCAGATAGGACATGTTGTAAGGGATTGCATTCCTCATTTTGGATGGTGACGCAAAGCCGGCGGCCCCATGTATGAGAGAGGTTCGGGCGTAAGCCTCAAGCGTCAAACCTCTGGACGTAAAAAAACCCAACACACTTATCGAGAAGAGTAGGGGTGACCCGGTGTGCTTGGCCAGAAATGGGAGCTGTGGCAAAGCTGGATTGCACTATCACTAGCTACTTGAAAAAGCATCATGCTTCACCTCAATTGACGATAACTGCTTGTTACATTAACAAAAAGTTAAGGTGGGCTAACCTGGTTCACACACTGCCAGGCAAGCTGCTTCAGGAGCAAGGCTTGAACAGGCATAGGGACAAGGGTCAAATGTCAGACAGTCTTCCTCACTGATGTATACCTTCCCCTCTGGACAGGCCACTGGAAATAAAGGCCAATATCAGTCAGTGCTGGATATCAGTGTTCTATAAAATATACATAACCATTAACCTAGGAGACATATACTGCAATGTGTTGTGGTGGTGACTAGTAATTAGAATACACTGTGAGCAGTCACTGTGACTAATTTCATAACCATTGTCTAGAATTACCACTGACAGTATTAGGGAGTTTGTCATGAAACTATGAAATATTTGGTGTAGTTGTCACAAAACATCCAATACAAAAGAAAATTTATTTATTTATTTCCAAAACCCTATTTGATTTAAATGGCCAAAATACACATAGAGTAAGTGTTTCAAGGTTAGAATGTACTGAGTGTTAATTTGAAGGTAAATCCTACCTAATAATATTAACATTTACTAAGTTAAACATAATTCCACCGGGGTGTATAATTCTTTAAGCTTGAAAAAAAACGTCCAAACAGATCTCCAACCCAACGTCCCCAGTATAGGACACTCCTGTAAATCTATACTGTGCATATACTTGGTGCTACACTAGAGATCTCTCAAACCCACTGTTTTTCAAAGTGGTGGATTTATGTACCCCAGTGGTCACAAATGTTAATGGTTAGTTTGTATATCAGTAAACATTGTTGAAAGAGAACTACATGCAAAAGTTATACAAACAACATGTAATATTATGGTAAAGAAAGTAGTAGAAAGAGCATTTACTGAGTTCACAGGGTACTGTGTTACAGCTGTTCGTTTCCATCCAGTCACCGTGGCAACCCTGGCCGCCATCTTTAGGTGTGGGGTTAGTACATGTCCGCCATCTTGTTTGGATGCCACCATCGCAGGAGACATCACACTCTGTCCAACTTGACCAATCTGCCCAGCCACCATCAACTAGGGACAAAACAATCATAGTCTGAAGTCCCATTTGCCACTGACAGCAAGATTTCAAACAAAAATTCAAATGAGTGGATTTTTGTTCTATTTTCACAAATTTTAAACATAGAATATGAAAGTAAGATTCGGTTTTTGACATTTTCCAATCAAAATTTGTTGAAACAAAATTTTGACTGTCTTTTTTGTAAGGCCTTGTTGACATTAACTTAACACACAGCTAAAACATGTATATTTGCTACATCTGAATTTCATACTACCATACATTTTTTCCTCTTGACAATGTATATCTTTCAACAATGGCTTTCATTGAAAACATGTAGGCACGCAAATAACAAAAATTAATTTCGTCGTGCCACACGTCCAGAATGTGGCCTGGTGTCCTAGGATGACTGTTACTGAGGATTCCATTGCCGGACTGATTTTGGAACAGTCTATTATTGCAAGAGGAAGTACGGGAATGAAATATGCCACATTTGTTTGCAAAAGGTACCTTTCTAGTTATCAGAAAGAATCATACATTTCACAGTGAACTTAACAAGTCAACTACTTACGCGGACATGGTTGGACGTAACAAGTCTCACTATCAGTAAGTGCGTTCTCATTGCAGGCTATTCCACCCAGCTGTGCCACCTGAAGCACATCTCTGACTCTCTCTTTGGTCCCCAGGCCGCAAGACAAAGAACATGCACTCCATAGTCCCCAACTCCCATAGACACAGTCAACTAGCAACAAGAGAACCAACCAAATATAAGTTGCCTGTAAAAGTGTGGTCACTTCAAACAAAAGATAACAAAAACAAAAGATCAAACAAATTCAAAGGCTAATAAAAAGGAAACACAAAATTTTTCTCAATAACTATTCAAGTAAAATCTAAAATCAAAAACTTAAAAATGCAGGAACATACCACATTCAGCCTCATCAGAGCCATCACTGCAGTCACTGTAACCATCGCATCTCAATGCAACCCCAATGCAATCTCCATTGGAACAAGTAAACTGAAATTCCGAGTTACATTGACCAGAAATGGAAGTGTGGGAAATAACTGTCACAGTGAATGGAATCGTGCCAGTAGATATGGTAGAAACTTGTTGTTGATAAGGGGTGCTCAATGGTGTGGCAACTTGACCTGCCGTACTGACACCTGTTGTTCCTAGAACAGCTGTTGTGGACACTCCTGGGCCACTGGTGCCAAGTCCTGGTGCTGTAGTCGTGCTAGATGACACTCCTGGACCTGCTGTACTCGCACCTGGAGCTGCACCTGTCGTTCCTAGAACAGTTGTTGTGGACACTCCTGGGCCACTGGTGCCAAGTCCTGGTGCTGCAGTCGTGCTTGCTGACACTCCTGGACCTGCTGTACTCGCACCTGGAGCTGCACCTGTCGTTCCTAGAACAGCTGTTGTGGACACTCCTGGGCCACTGGTGCCAAGTCCTGGTGCTGCAGTCGTGCTTGCTGACACTCCTGGACCTGTAGTACTCGCACCTGGAGCTGTACCTGTCGTTCCTAGAACAGCTGTTGTGGACACTCCTGGCCCACTGGTGCCAAGTCCTGGTGCTGCAGTCGTGCTTGCTGACACTCCTGGACCTGCAGTACTCGCACCTGGAGCTGCACCTGTCGTTCCTAGAACAGCTGTTGTGGACACTCCTGGGCCACTGGTGCCAAGTCCTGGTGCTGCAGTCGTGCTTGCTGACACTCCTGGACCTGCTGTACTCGCACCTGGAGCTGCACCTGTCGTTCCTAGAACAGCTGTTGTGGACACTCCTGGGCCACTGGTGCCAAGTCCTGGTGCTGCAGTCGTGCTTGCTGACACTCCTGGACCTGCTGTACTCGCACCTGGAGCTGCACCTGTCGTTCCTAGAACAGCTGTTGTGGACACTCCTGGGCCACTGGTGCCAAGTCCTGGTGCTGCAGTCGTGCTTGCTGACACTCCTGGACCTGCAGTACTCGCACCTGGAGCTGAACCTGTCGTTCCTAGAACAGCTGTTGTGGACACTCCTGGGCCACTGGTGCCAAGTCCTGGTGCTGCAGTCGTGCTTGCTGACACTCCTGGACCTGCTGTACTCGCACCTGGAGCTGCACCTGTCGTTCCTAGAACAGCTGTTGTGGACACTCCTGGGCCACTGGTGCCAAGTCCTGGTGCTGCAGTCGTGCTTGCTGACACTCCTGGACCTGCAGTACTCGCACCTGGAGCTGCACCTGTCGTTCCTAGAACAGCTGTTGTGGACACTCCTGGCCCACTGGTGCCAAGTCCTGGTGCTGTAGTCGTGCTTGCTGACACTCCTGGACCTGCTGTACTCGCACCTGAAGCTGCACCTGTCGTTCCTAGAACAGTTGTTGTGGACACTCCTGGGCCACTGGTGCCAAGTCCTGGTGCTGAAGTCGTGCTTGCTGACACTCCTGGACCTGCAGTACTCGCACCTGGAGCTGCACCTGTCGTTCCTAGAACAGCTGTTGTGGACACTCCTGGGCCACTGGTGCCAAGTCCTGGTGCTGCAGTCGTGCTTGCTGACACTCCTGGACCTGCAGTACTCGCACCTGGAGCTGCACCTGTCGTTCCTAGAACAGCTGTTGTGGACACTCCTGGGCCACTGGTGCCAAGTCCTGGTGCTGCAGTCGTGCTTGCTGACACTCCTGGACCTGCAGTACTCGCACCTGGAGCTGCACCTGTCGTTCCTAGAACAGCTGTTGTGGACACTCCTGGCCCACTGGTGCCAAGTCCTGGTGCTGCAGTCGTGCTTGCTGACACTCCTGGACCTGCAGTACTCGCACCTGGAGCTGCACCTGTCGTTCCTAGAACAGCTGTTGTGGACACTCCTGGCCCACTGGTGCCAAGTCCTGGTGCTGCAGTCGTGCTTGCTGACACTCCTGGACCTGCAGTACTCGCACCTGGAGCTGCACCTGTCGTTCCTAGAACAGCTGTTGTGGACACTCCTGGCCCACTGGTGCCAAGTCCTGGTGCTGCAGTCGTGCTTGCTGACACTCCTGGACCTGCAGTACTCGCACCTGGAGCTGCACCTGTCGTTCCTAGAACAGCTGTTGTGGACACTCCTGGGCCACTGGTGCCAAGTCCTGGTGCTGTAGTCGTGCTTGCTGACACTCCTGGACCTGCTGTACTCGCACCTGAAGCTGCACCTGTCGTTCCTAGAACAGTTGTTGTGGACACTCCTGGGCCACTGGTGCCAAGTCCTGGTGCTGCAGTCGTGCTTGCTGACACTCCTGGACCTGCAGTACTCGCACCTGGAGCTGCACCTGTCGTTCCTAGAACAGCTGTTGTGGACACTCCTGGGCCACTGGTGCCAAGTCCTGGTGCTGCAGTCGTGCTTGCTGACACTCCTGGACCTGCAGTACTCGCACCTGGAGCTGCACCTGTCGTTCCTAGAACAGCTGTTGTGGACACTCCTGGGCCACTGGTGCCAAGTCCTGGTGCTGCAGTCGTGCTTGCTGACACTCCTGGACCTGCAGTACTCGCACCTGGAGCTGCACCTGTCGTTCCTAGAACAGCTGTTGTGGACACTCCTGGGCCACTGGTGCCAAGTCCTGGTGCTGCAGTCGTGCTTGCTGACACTCCTGGACCTGCTGTACTCGCACCTGGAGCTGCACCTGTCGTTCCTAGAACAGCTGTTGTGGACACTCCTGGGCCACTGGTGCCAAGTCCTGGTGCTGCAGTCGTGCTTGCTGACACTCCTGGACCTGCAGTACTCGCACCTGGAGCTGCACCTGTCGTTCCTAGAACAGCTGTTGTGGACACTCCTGGGCCACTGGTGCCAAGTCCTGGTGCTGCAGTCGTGCTTGCTGACACTCCTGGACCTGCAGTACTCGCACCTGGAGCTGCACCTGTCGTTCCTAGAACAGCTGTTGTGGACACTCCTGGGCCACTGGTGCCAAGTCCTGGTGCTGCAGTCGTGCTTGCTGACACTCCTGGACCTGCAGTACTCGCACCTGGAGCTGCACCTGTCGTTCCTAGAACAGCTGTTGTGGACACTCCTGGGCCACTGGTGCCAAGTCCTGATGCTGCAGTCGTGCTTGCTGACACTCCTGGACCTGCAGTACTCGCACCTGGAGCTGCACCTGTCGTTCCTAGAACAGCTGTTGTGGACACTCCTGGGCCACTGGTGCCAAGTCCTAGTGCTGCAGTCGTGCTTGCTGACACTCCTGGACCTGCAGTACTCGCACCTGGAGCTGCACCTGTCGTTCCTAGAACAGCTGTTGTGGACACTCCTGGGCCACTGGTGCCAAGTCCTGGTGCTGTAGTCGTGCTTGCTGACACTCCTGGACCTGCTGTACTCGCACCTGAAGCTGCACCTGTCGTTCCTAGAACAGTTGTTGTGGACACTCCTGGGCCACTGGTGCCAAGTCCTGGTGCTGCAGTCGTGCTTGCTGACACTCCTGGACCTGCAGTACTCGCACCTGGAGCTGCACCTGTCGTTCCTAGAACAGCTGTTGTGGACACTCCTGGGCCACTGGTGCCAAGTCCTGGTGCTGCAGTCGTGCTTGCTGACACTCCTGGACCTGCAGTACTCGCACCTGGAGCTGCACCTGTCGTTCCTAGAACAGCTGTTGTGGACACTCCTGGGCCACTGGTGCCAAGTCCTGGTGCTGCAGTCGTGCTTGCTGACACTCCTGGACCTGCAGTACTCGCACCTGGAGCTGCACCTGTCGTTCCTAGAACAGCTGTTGTGGACACTCCTGGGCCACTGGTGCCAAGTCCTGGTGCTGCAGTCGTGCTTGCTGACACTCCTGGACCTGCAGTACTCGCACCTGGAGCTGCACCTGTCGTTCCTAGAACAGCTGTTGTGGACACTCCTGGGCCACTGGTGCCAAGTCCTGGTGCTGTAGTCGTGCTTGCTGACACTCCTGGACCTGCTGTACTCGCACCTGAAGCTGCACCTGTCGTTCCTAGAACAGTTGTTGTGGACACTCCTGGGCCACTGGTGCCAAGTCCTGGTGCTGCAGTCGTGCTTGCTGACACTCCTGGACCTGCAGTACTCGCACCTGGAGCTGCACCTGTCGTTCCTAGAACAGCTGTTGTGGACACTCCTGGGCCACTGGTGCCAAGTCCTGGTGCTGCAGTCGTGCTTGCTGACACTCCTGGACCTGCAGTACTCGCACCTGGAGCTGCACCTGTCGTTCCTAGAACAGCTGTTGTGGACACTCCTGGGCCACTGGTGCCAAGTCCTGGTGCTGCAGTCGTGCTTGCTGACACTCCTGGACCTGCAGTACTCGCACCTGGAGCTGCACCTGTCGTTCCTAGAACAGCTGTTGTGGACACTCCTGGGCCACTGGTGCCAAGTCCTGGTGCTGCAGTCGTGCTTGCTGACACTCCTGGACCTGCAGTACTCGCACCTGGAGCTGCACCTGTCGTTCCTAGAACAGCTGTTGTGGACACTCCTGTGCCATTGGTGCCAAGTCCTGGTGCTGTAGTCGTGCTTGCTGACACTCCTGGACCTGCTGTACTCGCACCTGAAGCTGCACCTGTCGTTCCTAGAACAGTTGTTGTGGACACTCCTGGCCCACTGGTGCCAAGTCCTGGTGCTGAAGTCGTGCTTGCTGACACTCCTGGACCTGCAGTACTCGCACCTGGAGCTGCACCTGTCGTTCCTAGAACAGCTGTTGTGGACACTCCTGGGCCACTGGTGCCAAGTCCTGGTGCTGCAGTCGTGCTTGCTGACACTCCTGGACCTGCAGTACTCGCACCTGGAGCTGCACCTGTCGTTCCTAGAACAGCTGTTGTGGACACTCCTGGGCCACTGGTGCCAAGTCCTGGTGCTGCAGTCGTGCTTGCTGACACTCCTGGACCTGCAGTACTCGCACCTGGAGCTGCACCTGTCGTTCCTAGAACAGTTGCTGTGGACACTCCTGGGCCACTGGTGCCAAGTCCTGGTGCTGCAGTCGTGCTTGCTGACACTCCTGGACCTGCTGTACTCGCACCTGGAGCTGCACCTGTCGTTCCTAGAACAGCTGTTGTGGACACTCCTGGGCCACTGGTGCCAAGTCCTGGTGCTGCAGTCGTGCTTGCTGACACTCCTGGACCTGCTGTACTCGCACCTGGAGCTGCACCTGTCGTTCCTAGAACAGCTGTTGTGGACACTCCTGGGCCACTGGTGCCAAGTCCTGGTGCTGCAGTCGTGCTTGCTGACACTCCTGGACCTGCTGTACTCGCACCTGGAGCTGCACCTGTCGTTCCTAGAACAGTTGTTGTGGACACTCCTGGGCCACTGGTGCCAAGTCCTGGTGCTGCAGTCGTGCTTGCTGACACTCCTGGACCTGCTGTACTCGCACCTGGAGCTGCACCTGTCGTTCCTAGAACAGCTGTTGTGGACACTCCTGGGCCACTGGTGCCAAGTCCTGGTGCTGCAGTCGTGCTTGCTGACACTCCTGGACCTGCTGTACTCGCACCTGGAGCTGCACCTGTCGTTCCTAGAACAGCTGTTGTGGACACTCCTGGGCCACTGGTGCCAAGTCCTGGTGCTGCAGTCGTGCTTGCTGACACTCCTGGACCTGCTGTACTCGCACCTGGAGCTGCACCTGTCGTTCCTAGAACAGCTGTTGTGGACACTCCTGGGCCACTGGTGCCAAGTCCTGGTGCTGCAGTCGTGCTTGCTGACACTCCTGGACCTGTAGTACTCGCACCTGGAGCTGCACCTGTCGTTCCTAGAACAGTTGTTGTGGACACTCCTGGGCCACTGGTGCCAAGTCCTGGTGCTGCAGTCGTGCTTGCTGACACTCCTGGACCTGCTGTACTCGCACCAGGAGCTGCACCTGTCGTTCCTAGAACAGCTGTTGTGGACACTCCTGGCCCACTGGTGCCAAGTCCTGGTGCTGAAGTCGTGCTTGCTGACACTCCTGGACCTGCTGTACTCGCACCTGGAGCTGCACCTGTCGTTCCTAGAACAGCTGTTGTGGACACTCCTGGGCCACTGGTGCCAAGTCCTGGTGCTGCAGTCGTGCTTGCTGACACTCCTGGACCTGCAGTACTCGCACCTGGAGCTGCACCTGTCGTTCCTAGAACAGCTGTTGTGGACACTCCTGGGCCACTGGTGCCAAGTCCTGGTGCTGCAGTCGTGCTTGCTGACACTCCTGGACCTGCTGTACTCGCACCTGAAGCTGCACCTGTCGTTCCTAGAACAGTTGTTGTGGACACTCCTGGGCCACTGGTGCCAAGTCCTGGTGCTGCAGTCGTGCTTGCTGACACTCCTGGACCTGCAGTACTCGCACCTGGAGCTGCACCTGTCGTTCCTAGAACAGCTGTTGTGGACACTCCTGGGCCACTGGTGCCAAGTCCTGGTGCTGCAGTCGTGCTTGCTGACACTCCTGGACCTGCAGTACTCGCACCTGGAGCTGCACCTGTCGTTCCTAGAACAGTTGCTGTGGACACTCCTGGGCCACTGGTGCCAAGTCCTGGTGCTGCAGTCGTGCTTGCTGACACTCCTGGACCTGCTGTACTCGCACCTGGAGCTGCACCTGTCGTTCCTAGAACAGCTGTTGTGGACACTCCTGGGCCACTGGTGCCAAGTCCTGGTGCTGCAGTCGTGCTTGCTGACACTCCTGGACCTGCTGTACTCGCACCTGGAGCTGCACCTGTCGTTCCTAGAACAGCTGTTGTGGACACTCCTGGGCCACTGGTGCCAAGTCCTGGTGCTGCAGTCGTGCTTGCTGACACTCCTGGACCTGCTGTACTCGCACCTGGAGCTGCACCTGTCGTTCCTAGAACAGTTGTTGTGGACACTCCTGGGCCACTGGTGCCAAGTCCTGGTGCTGCAGTCGTGCTTGCTGACACTCCTGGACCTGCTGTACTCGCACCTGGAGCTGCACCTGTCGTTCCTAGAACAGCTGTTGTGGACACTCCTGGGCCACTGGTGCCAAGTCCTGGTGCTGCAGTCGTGCTTGCTGACACTCCTGGACCTGCTGTACTCGCACCTGGAGCTGCACCTGTCGTTCCTAGAACAGCTGTTGTGGACACTCCTGGGCCACTGGTGCCAAGTCCTGGTGCTGCAGTCGTGCTTGCTGACACTCCTGGACCTGCTGTACTCGCACCTGGAGCTGCACCTGTCGTTCCTAGAACAGCTGTTGTGGACACTCCTGGGCCACTGGTGCCAAGTCCTGGTGCTGCAGTCGTGCTTGCTGACACTCCTGGACCTGCTGTACTCGCACCTGGAGCTGCACCTGTCGTTCCTAGAACAGCTGTTGTGGACACTCCTGGGCCACTGGTGCCAAGTCCTGGTGCTGCAGTCGTGCTTGCTGACACTCCTGGACCTGCTGTACTCGCACCTGGAGCTGCACCTGTCGTTCCTAGAACAGCTGTTGTGGACACTCCTGGGCCACTGGTGCCAAGTCCTGGTGCTGCAGTCGTGCTTGCTGACACTCCTGGACCTGCTGTACTCGCACCTGGAGCTGCACCTGTCGTTCCTAGAACAGCTGTTGTGGACACTCCTGGGCCACTGGTGCCAAGTCCTGGTGCTGAAGTCGTGCTTGGCACTCCTGGACCTGCTGTACTCGCACCTGGAGCTGCACCTGTCGTTCCTAGAACAGCTGTTGTGGACACTCCTGGGCCACTGGTGCCAAGTCCTGGTGCTGCAGTCGTGCTTGCTGACACTCCTGGACCTGCTGTACTCGCACCTGGAGCTGCACCTGTCGTTCCTAGAACAGCTGTTGTGGACACTCCTGGGCCACTGGTGCCAAGTCCTGGTGCTGCAGTCGTGCTTGCTGACACTCCTGGACCTGCTGTACTCGCACCTGGAGCTGCACCTGTCGTTCCTAGAACAGCTGTTGTGGACACTCCTGGGCCACTGGTGCCAAGTCCTGGTGCTGCAGTCGTGCTTGCTGACACTCCTGGACCTGCTGTACTCGCACCTGGAGCTGCACCTGTCGTTCCTAGAACAGCTGTTGTGGACACTCCTGGGCCACTGGTGCCAAGTCCTGGTGCTGCAGTCGTGCTTGCTGACACTCCTGGACCTGCTGTACTCGCACCTGGAGCTGCACCTGTCGTTCCTAGAACAGCTGTTGTGGACACTCCTGGGCCACTGGTGCCAAGTCCTGGTGCTGCAGTCGTGCTTGCTGACACTCCTGGACCTGCTGTACTCGCACCTGGAGCTGCACCTGTCGTTCCTAGAACAGCTGTTGTGGACACTCCTGGGCCACTGGTGCCAAGTCCTGGTGCTGCAGTCGTGCTTGCTGACACTCCTGGACCTGCTGTACTCGCACCTGGAGCTGCACCTGTCGTTCCTAGAACAGCTGTTGTGGACACTCCTGGGCCACTGGTGCCAAGTCCTGGTGCTGCAGTCGTGCTTGCTGACACTCCTGGACCTGCTGTACTCGCACCTGGAGCTGCACCTGTCGTTCCTAGAACAGCTGTTGTGGACACTCCTGGGCCACTGGTGCCAAGTCCTGGTGCTGCAGTCGTGCTTGCTGACACTCCTGGGCCTGCTGTACTCGCACCTGGAGCTACACCTGTCGTTCCTCGAACAGCTGTTGTGGACACTCCTGGGCCACTGGTGCCAAGTCCTGGTGCTGCAGTCGTGCTTGCTGACACTCCTGGACCTGCTGTACTCGCACCTGGAGCTGCACCTGTCGTTCCTAGAACAGCTGTTGTGGACACTCCTGGGCCACTGGTGCCAAGTCCTGGTGCTGCAGTCGTGCTTGCTGACACTCCTGGACCTGCTGTACTCGCACCTGGAGCTGCACCTGTCGTTCCTAGAACAGCTGTTGTGGACACTCCTGGGCCACTGGTGCCAAGTCCTGGTGCTGCAGTCGTGCTTGCTGACACTCCTGGACCTGCTGTACTCGCACCTGGAGCTGCACCTGTCGTTCCTAGAACAGCTGTTGTGGACACTCCTGGGCCACTGGTGCCAAGTCCTGGTGCTGCAGTCGTGCTTGCTGACACTCCTGGACCTGCTGTACTCGCACCTGGAGCTGCACCTGTCGTTCCTAGAACAGCTGTTGTGGACACTCCTGGGCCACTGGTGCCAAGTCCTGGTGCTGCAGTCGTGCTTGCTGACACTCCTGGGCCTGCTGTACTCGCACCTGGAGCTACACCTGTCGTTCCTAGAACAGCTGTTGTGGACACTCCTGGGCCACTGGTGCCAAGTCCTGGTGCTGAAGTCGTGCTTGCTGACACTCCTGGACCTGCTGTACTCGCACCTGGAGCTGCACCTGTTGTTCCTAGAACAGCTGTTGTGGACACTCCTGGGCCACTGGTGCCAAGTCCTGGTGCTGCAGTCGTGCTTGCTGACACTCCTGGGCCTGCTGTACTCGCACCTGGAGCTGCACCTGTCGTTCCTAGAACAGCTATTGTGGACACTCCTGGGCCACTGGTGCCAAGTCCTGGTGCTGAAGTCGTGCTTGCTGACACTCCTGGACCTGCTGTACTCGCACCTGGAGCTGCACCTGTCGTTCCTAGAACAGCTGTTGTGGACACTCCTGGGCCACTGGTGCCAAGTCCTGGTGCTGCAGTCGTGCTTGCTGACACTCCTGGACCTGCTGTACTCGCACCTGGAGCTGCACCTGTCGTTCCTAGAACAGCTGTTGTGGACACTCCTGGGCCACTGGTGCCAAGTCCTGGTGCTGAAGTCGTGCTTGGCACTCCTGGACCTGCTG
Organism: Branchiostoma lanceolatum; assembly: GCF_035083965.1. Classification (NCBI taxonomy): domain Eukaryota; kingdom Metazoa; phylum Chordata; class Leptocardii; order Amphioxiformes; family Branchiostomatidae; genus Branchiostoma; species Branchiostoma lanceolatum. Next base: position 9,691,583 of record NC_089725.1, read on the forward strand.
TACTCGCACCTGGAGCTGCACCTGTCGTTCCTAGAACAGCTGTTGTGGACACTCCTGGGCCACTGGTGCCAAGTCCTGGTGCTGCAGTCGTGCTTGCTGACACTCCTGGACCTGCTGTACTCGCACCTGGAGCTGCACCTGTCGTTCCTAGAACAGCTGTTGTGGACACTCCTGGGCCACTGGTGCCAAGTCCTGGTGCTGCAGTCGTGCTTGCTGACACTCCTGGGCCTGCTGTACTCGCACCTGGAGCTACACCTGTCGTTCCTCGAACAGCTGTTGTGGACACTCCTGGGCCACTGATGCCAAGTCCTGGTGCTGCAGTCGTGCTTGCTGACACTCCTGGACCTGCTGTACTCGCACCTGGAGCTGCACCTGTCGTTCCTAGAACAGCTGTTGTGGACACTCCTGGGCCACTGGTGCCAAGTCCTGGTGCTGCAGTCGTGCTTGCTGACACTCCTGGACCTGCTGTACTCGCACCTGGAGCTGCACCTGTCGTTCCTAGAACAGCTGTTGTGGACACTCCTGGGCCACTGGTGCCAAGTCCTGGTGCTGCAGTCGTGCTTGCTGACACTCCTGGACCTGCTGTACTCGCACCTGGAGCTGCACCTGTCGTTCCTAGAACAGCTGTTGTGGACACTCCTGGGCCACTGGTGCCAAGTCCTGGTGCTGCAGTCGTGCTTGCTGACACTCCTGGACCTGCTGTACTCGCACCTGGAGCTGCACCTGTCGTTCCTAGAACAGCTGTTGTGGACACTCCTGGGCCACTGGTGCCAAGTCCTGGTGCTGCAGTCGTGCTTGCTGACACTCCTGGGCCTGCTGTACTCGCACCTGGAGCTACACCTGTCGTTCCTAGAACAGCTGTTGTGGACACTCCTGGGCCACTGGTGCCAAGTCCTGGTGCTGAAGTCGTGCTTGCTGACACTCCTGGACCTGCTGTACTCGCACCTGGAGCTGCACCTGTTGTTCCTAGAACAGCTGTTGTGGACACTCCTGGGCCACTGGTGCCAAGTCCTGGTGCTGCAGTCGTGCTTGCTGACACTCCTGGGCCTGCTGTACTCGCACCTGGAGCTACACCTGTCGTTCCTAGAACAGCTGTTGTGGACACTCCTGGGCCACTGGTGCCAAGTCCTGGTGCTGAAGTCGTGCTTGCTGACACTCCTGGACCTGCTGTACTCGCACCTGGAGCTGCACCTGTCGTTCCTAGAACAGCTGTTGTGGACACTCCTGGGCCACTGGTGCCAAGTCCTGGTGCTGCAGTCGTGCTTGCTGACACTCCTGGACCTGCTGTACTCGCACCTGGAGCTGCACCTGTCGTTCCTAGAACAGCTGTTGTGGACACTCCTGGGCCACTGGTGCCAAGTCCTGGTGCTGCAGTCGTGCTTGCTGACACTCCTGGACCTGCTGTACTCGCACCTGGAGCTGCACCTGTCGTTCCTAGAACAGCTGTTGTGGACACTCCTGGGCCACTGGTGCCAAGTCCTGGTGCTGAAGTCGTGCTTGCTGACACTCCTGGGCCTGCTGTACTCGCACCTGGAGCTGCACCTGTCGTTCCTAGAACAGCTATTGTGGACACTCCTGGGCCACTGGTGCCAAGTCCTGGTGCTGAAGTCGTGCTTGCTGACACTCCTGGACCTGCTGTACTCGCACCTGGAGCTGCACCTGTCGTTCCTAGAACAGCTGTTGTGGACACTCCTGGGCCACTGGTGCCAAGTCCTGGTGCTGCAGTCGTGCTTGCTGACACTCCTGGACCTGCTGTACTCGCACCTGGAGCTGCACCTGTCGTTCCTAGAACAGCTGTTGTGGACACTCCTGGGCCACTGGTGCCAAGTCCTGGTGCTGAAGTCGTGCTTGGCACTCCTGGACCTGCTGTACTCGCACCTGGAGCTGCACCTGTCGTTCCTAGAACAGCTGTTGTGGACACTCCTGGGCCACTGGTGCCAAGTCCTGGTGCTGCAGTCGTGCTTGCTGACACTCCTGGACCTGCTGTACTCGCACCTGGAGCTGCACCTGTCGTTCCTAGAACAGCTGTTGTGGACACTCCTGGGCCACTGGTGCCAAGTCCTGGTGCTGCAGTCGTGCTTGCTGACACTCCTGGACCTGCAGTAATCGCACCTGGAGCTGCAACTGTCGTTCCTAGAACAGTTGTTGTGGACACTCCTGGGCCACTGGTGCCAAGTCCTGGTGCTGCAGTCGTGCTTGCTGACACTCCTGGACCTGCTGTACTCGCACCTGGAGCTGCACCTGTCGTTCCTAGAACAGCTGTTGTGGACACTCCTGGGCCACTGGTGCCAAGTCCTGGTGCTGCAGTCGTGCTTGCTGACACTCCTGGACCTGCTGTACTCGCACCTGGAGCTGCACCTGTCGTTCCTAGAACAGCTGTTGTGGACACTCCTGGGCCACTGGTGCCAAGTCCTGGTGCTGCAGTCGTGCTTGCTGACACTCCTGGACCTGCTGTACTCGCACCTGGAGCTGCACCTGTCGTTCCTAGAACAGCTGTTGTGGACACTCCTGGGCCACTGGTGCCAAGTCCTGGTGCTGCAGTCGTGCTTGCTGACACTCCTGGACCTGCTGTACTCGCACCTGGAGCTGCACCTGTCGTTCCTAGAACAGCTGTTGTGGACACTCCTGGGCCACTGGTGCCAAGTCCTGGTGCTGCAGTCGTGCTTGCTGACACTCCTGGACCTGCTGTACTCGCAGCTGGAGCTGCACCTGTCGTTCCTAGAACAGCTGTTGTGGACACTCCTGGGCCACTGGTGCCAAGTCCTGGTGCTGCAGTCGTGCTTGGCACTCCTGGACCTGCTGTACTCGCACCTGGAGCTGCACCTGTCGTTCCTAGAACAGCTGTTGTGGACACTCCTGGGCCACTGGTGCCAAGTCCTGGTGCTGCAGTCGTGCTTGCTGACACTCCTGGACCTGCTGTACTCGCACCTGGAGCTGCACCTGTCGTTCCTAGAACAGCTGTTGTGGACACTCCTGGGCCACTGGTGCCAAGTCCTGGTGCTGCAGTCGTGCTTGCTGACACTCCTGGACCTGCTGTACTCGCACCTGGAGCTGCACCTGTCGTTCCTAGAACAGCTGTTGTGGACACTCCTGGGCCACTGGTGCCAAGTCCTGGTGCTGCAGTCGTGCTTGCTGACACTCCTGGACCTGCTGTACTCGCACCTGGAGCTGCACCTGTCGTTCCTAGAACAGCTGTTGTGGACACTCTTGGGCCACTGGTGCCAAGTCCTGGTGCTGCAGTCGTGCTTGCTGACACTCCTGGACCTGCTGTACTCGCACCTGGAGCTGCACCTGTCGTTCCTAGAACAGCTGTTGTGGACACTCCTGGGCCACTGGTGCCAAGTCCTGGTGCTGCAGTCGTGCTTGCTGACACTCCTGGACCTGCTGTACTCGCACCTGGAGCTGCACCTGTCGTTCCTAGAACAGCTGTTGTGGACACTCCTGGGCCACTGGTGCCAAGTCCTGGTGCTGCAGTCGTGCTTGCTGACACTCCTGGACCTGCTGTACTCGCACCTGGAGCTGCACCTGTCGTTCCTAGAACAGCTGTTGTGGACACTCCTGGGCCACTGGTGCCAAGTCCTGGTGCTGCAGTCGTGCTTGCTGACACTCCTGGACCTGCTGTACTCGCACCTGGAGCTGCACCTGTCGTTCCTAGAACAGCTGTTGTGGACACTCCTGGGCCACTGGTGCCAAGTCCTGGTGCTGCAGTCGTGCTTGCTGACACTCCTGGACCTGCTGTACTCGCACCTGGAGCTGCACCTGTCGTTCCTAGAACAGCTGTTGTGGACACTCCTGGGCCACTGGTGCCAAGTCCTGGTGCTGCAGTCGTGCTTGCTGACACTCCTGGACCTGCTGTACTCGCACCTGGAGCTGCACCTGTCGTTCCTAGAACAGCTGTTGTGGACACTCCTGGGCCACTGGTGCCAAGTCCTGGTGCTGCAGTCGTGCTTGCTGACACTCCTGGACCTGCTGTACTCGCACCTGGAGCTGCACCTGTCGTTCCTAGAACAGCTGTTGTGGACACTCCTGGGCCACTGGTGCCAAGTCCTGGTGCTGCAGTCGTGCTTGCTGACACTCCTGGACCTGCTGTACTCGCACCTGGAGCTGCACCTGTCGTTCCTAGAACACCTGTTGTGGACACTCCTGGGCCACTGGTGCCAAGTCCTGGTGCTGCAGTCGTGCTTGCTGACACTCCTGGACCTGCTGTACTCGCACCTGGAGCTGCACCTGTCGTTCCTAGAACAGCTGTTGTGGACACTCCTGGGCCACTGGCGCCAAGTCCTGGTGCTGCAGTCGTGCTTGCTGACACTCCTGGACCTGCTGTACTCGCACCTGGAGCTGCACCTGTCGTTCCTAGAACAGCTGTTGTGGACACTCCTGGGCCACTGGTGCCAAGTCCTGGTGCTGTAGTCGTGCTTGCTGACACTCCTGGACCTGCTGTACTCGCACCTGGAGCTGCACCTGTCGTTCCTAGAACAGCTGTTGTGGACACTCCTGGGCCACTGGTGCCAAGTCCTGGTGCTGCAGTCGTGCTTGCTGACACTCCTGGACCTGCTGTACTCGCACCTGGAGCTGCACCTGTCGTTCCTAGAACAGCTGTTGTGGACACTCCTGGGCCACTGGTGCCAAGTCCTGGTGCTGCAGTCGTGCTTGCTGACACTCCTGGACCTGCAGTACTCGCACCTGGAGCTGCAACTGTCGTTCCTAGAACAGCTGTTGTGGACACTCCTGGGCCACTGGTGCCAAGTCCTGGTGCTGAAGTCGTGCTTGCTGACACTCCTGGACCTGCTGTACTCGCACCTGGAGCTGCACCTGTCGTTCCTAGAACAGCTGTTGTGGACACTCCTGGGCCACTGGTGCCAAGTCCTGGTGCTGCAGTCGTGCTTGCTGACACTCCTGGACCTGCTGTACTCGCACCTGGAGCTGCACCTGTCGTTCCTAGAACAGCTGTTGTGGACACTCCTGGGCCACTGGTGCCAAGTCCTGGTGCTGCAGTCGTGCTTGCTGACACTCCTGGACCTGCTGTACTCGCACCTGGAGCTGCACCTGTCGTTCCTAGAACAGCTGTTGTGGACACTCCTGGGCCACTGGTGCCAAGTCCTGGTGCTGCAGTCGTGCTTGCTGACACTCCTGGACCTGCTGTACTCGCACCTGGAGCTGCACCTGTCGTTCCTAGAACAGCTGTTGTGGACACTCCTGGGCCACTGGTGCCAAGTCCTGGTGCTGAAGTCGTGCTTGCTGACACTCCTGGACCTGCTGTACTCGCACCTGGAGCTGCACCTGTCGTTCCTAGAACAGCTATTGTGGACACTCCTGGGCCACTGGTGCCAAGTCCTGGTGCTGCAGTCGTGCTTGCTGACACTCCTGGACCTGCTGTACTCGCACCTGGAGCTGCACCTGTCGTTCCTAGAACAGCTGTTGTGGACACTCCTGGGCCACTGGTGCCAAGTCCTGGTGCTGCAGTCGTGCTTGCTGACACTCCTGGACCTGCTGTACTCGCACCTGGAGCTGCACCTGTCGTTCCTAGAACAGCTGTTGTGGACACTCCTGGGCCACTGGTGCCAAGTCCTGGTGCTGCAGTCGTGCTTGCTGACACTCCTGGACCTGCTGTACTCGCACCTGGAGCTGCACCTGTCGTTCCTAGAACAGCTGTTGTGGACACTCCTGGGCCACTGGTGCCAAGTCCTGGTGCTGAAGTCGTGCTTGCTGACACTCCTGGACCTGCTGTACTCGCACCTGGAGCTGCACCTGTCGTTCCTAGAACAGCTGTTGTGGACACTCCTGGGCCACTGGTGCCAAGTCCTGGTGCTGCAGTCGTGCTTGCTGACACTCCTGGACCTGCTGTACTCGCACCTGGAGCTGCACCTGTCGTTCCTAGAACAGCTGTTGTGGACACTCCTGGGCCACTGGTGCCAAGTCCTGGTGCTGAAGTCGTGCTTGCTGACACTCCTGGACCTGCTGTACTCGCACCTGGAGCTGCACCTGTCGTTCCTAGAACAGCTGTTGTGGACACTCCTGGGCCACTGGTGCCAAGTCCTGGTGCTGCAGTCGTGCTTGCTGACACTCCTGGACCTGCTGTACTCGCACCTGGAGCTGCACCTGTCGTTCCTAGAACAGCTGTTGTGGACACTCCTGGGCCACTGGTGCCAAGTCCTGGTGCTGTAGTCGTGCTTGCTGACACTCCTGGACCTGCTGTACTCGCACCTGGAGCTGCACCTGTCGTTCCTAGAACAGCTGTTGTGGACACTCCTGGGCCACTGGTGCCAAGTCCTGGTGCTGCAGTCGTGCTTGCTGACACTCCTGGACCTGCTGTACTCGCACCTGGAGCTGCACCTGTCGTTCCTAGAACAGCTGTTGTGGACACTCCTGGGCCAATGGTGCCAAGTCCTGGTGCTGAAGTCGTGCTTGCTGACACTCCTGGACCTGCTGTACTCGCACCTGGAGCTGCACCTGTCGTTCCTAGAACAGCTGTTGTGGACACTCCTGGGCCACTGGTGCCAAGTCCTGGTGCTGCAGTCGTGCTTGCTGACACTCCTGGACCTGCTGTACTCGCACCTGGAGCTGCACCTGTCGTTCCTAGAACAGCTGTTGTGGACACTCCTGGGCCACTGGTGCCAAGTCCTGGTGCTGCAGTCGTGCTTGCTGACACTCCTGGACCTGCTGTACTCGCACCTGGAGCTGCACCTGTCGTTCCTAGAACAGCTGTTGTGGACACTCCTGGGCCACTGGTGCCAAGTCCTGGTGCTGCAGTCGTGCTTGCTGACACTCCTGGACCTGCTGTACTCGCAGCTGGAGCTGCACCTGTCGTTCCTAGAACAGCTGTTGTGGACACTCCTGGGCCACTGGTGCCAAGTCCTGGTGCTGCAGTCGTGCTTGCTGACACTCCTGGACCTGCTGTACTCGCACCTGGAGCTGCACCTGTCGTTCCTAGAACAGCTGTTGTGGACACTCCTGGGCCACTGGTGCCAAGTCCTGGTGCTGAAGTCGTGCTTGCTGACACTCCTGGACCTGCTGTACTCGCACCTGGAGCTGCACCTGTCGTTCCTAGAACAGCTGTTGTGGACACTCCTGGGCCACTGGTGCCAAGTCCTGGTGCTGCAGTCGTGCTTGCTGACACTCCTGGACCTGCTGTACTCGCACCTGGAGCTGCACCTGTCGTTCCTAGAACAGCTGTTGTGGACACTCCTGGGCCACTGGTGCCAAGTCCTGGTGCTGCAGTCGTGCTTGCTGACACTCCTGGACCTGCTGTACTCGCACCTGGAGCTGCACCTGTTGTTCCTAGAACAGCTGTTGTGGACACTCCTGGGCCAGTTGTCCTAGGTCTTTCATCTGGAGCTGCACTTGTTGTTTCTAAAACAAGTATTACTGTTAGAAATGACACCTTTTTTGTACTTTAAGTGCAGAGAATTTCTTTTAATTAAAGGTACTAGAAGTTATTTGGAGGGCATACACGTGGAATCATAACATATAGTTGTCATATCTTAGGCTTTTTCAAAGCAATTTGATATTCTGTAGTTAAATTTTTGCATGAAGATAGCTTATTTGTAACCTTTAGTACATGTTTGTACAAGTGTCATTATCAGTTGTCGAACTTGGCTTTAAAAGATTTACCTTGACAAAAGCAGCATCTTTCCTCTGGAGATATTAGTTCTTGCCCCTATTGAAAGTATGCAAACAGAACTATTAGGTATGCCCTTATCTATTTATCAAATTGATGAATGAAGAAGGTCATTGTCCTTATACAGAAGCTAATAATTATGAAATAGGATCTTATGAGCCTCTGGACAAAAACATTGTCACTGAAATTACATAAAAATTTCTATTTGCATTAAAATATTCACTAGGTAACCAACAGCCTAAAAACTGCTGATAGATAGGAAAATTTGATGTTCGTAAACCTCTGAGGAATGGTTTTGTGTAATTGTTTACATTAGAATCCTTAATGTGTAGACTATATGAAGTGCCACTCATATCATAGACATCACAGATCATATGACATGACAAGCACCAGGCTTTGATTCAAGGTATATTTATGTTTAGCCATACCTAGTATGGCTCAACATATTGTTTTTACTCAGGTTTCTTCTCCTCCTCCTCCTGTCAAATCTTCAAATCGATTCATCTCTGTCATTTTTATACCAAATGACCTGAAATTTGGTACAAAGGTAATGTAGGCAAAAACCAATGTGCGTTTTTCTTCTTTTTTGATATTGACCTTGAAAGTGATTTTATTGAGGTTTTTATGACCAATGGTGCATATCTTGGCCTCCTGCGCCCTGGTATTTCAACCGAATGACCTGAAATTTGCTGTATATGTGCCTTGAACAAATATTTAAAGGACTACATTCCCATTTTTGGCATACATATCTTCAAAACGATTTATTTTGGGCTTTCTTGACAATATTTTCCACTTCTGTCACTTTCAAAACTACATATGACCTAAAGGTCATTGACCCCAAGTGCCTTGCACCTGGCCTTGCATGCCTGTGAGCCTTGTGACCACCTGATTGGTCAATTGAGTTAATCTAATTATCTTGCATTCCTGACGCAGGTGTGCTAGTATTCATGCCAAATATGGTATGGGAATTCCTAGGACATGTGATTACATGGCTTTGTTCACTCTTTTTTGAACAAAGATACATATCTCCAGTTCCTATGTATTAAACCAAAATAATGTGAAATCTGGCATGTGTCTGCCTTCGTCATGTACACCGGCCCTCATTCAAATGTTTGGCATACAGTCTTTCAAAACGATTGTTTAAACAAAGAATTTTTTCGTTTCGTTATTTTCAACCCAAAGTGCATTCAAACAAAGGGGTGTCACATTTTTATATTTCACTCATACTATCGCTGAAATATGTTGTTTTTGGTCATTTCCTTCTTCTCCTGTCAAATCTTCATATATATCATTATGTATACTATGGAAAACTTCATTCTTCCCTGGGGTTGATCTTTTTTAATTCAATTTTGAACTGGGTTGATTATGCGCAAGAGTGTAATTTTCAGCGGATATTTTTCGACTGGTCTAGTTTACATGGAGATGGCATGGAATATCCCATTCTTGCAAGGGGAGGATTCTTTAATTATTTCTTTCAATTTTGAGCTGGAATGATTATGAAAAAGTCCATTTGTTAGCAGAAGTGTATTGGTTAATCAATAAGTGGATATGGTTGTGGACTGGTCCATATTGTGTTGAGGTGCTACTGGAAGACTCCATTCCTGTATGGAGAGACTGGTAATTGTTTTTAAACTCAATTTTGGACTGGGGTGATACATTTTTTTAGTGGAAGTATTTTAGAATGGTCCATTGTTATTTTGGGAGAGTCCATTTTTTGCATGGCAAGGAGTATGGCTAAACATGCTGTATTTGCTCGCAAATGTTGCCTTTCTAGTGTAGTATTGTTTTCTACACTTTTTGTTGTGTTTCAAATGTAGTTTCTGCTATTGCATTGTGGCCGTCTTCTGAAACAGGTGTAACAGTGGGGGTTCAAGCGCCTCCAACTGACCAGTCTAACTGGTCGCGACCTTTTAGCCTAGTGGTTAAGGCGTGCGTGCCTGTGATCTGGGCTGCAGGTTTTGGCGTGGGTTTGAATCTCGGTTGGGATCACTTGTTTCTACTCGCTCCTTTGATTTGTTTCACTGGTTCCCACACCGGCCCTGTGAGTAACGATCAGATCACACAGGGAATATCGTACTCGGAGACTCGGGACGAGTCTAGAAAGAAAAGGGGGAGTAGTGTAACAGTGGGGGTTCAAGCGCCTCCAACTGACCAGTCTAACTGGTCGCGACCTTTTAGCCTAGTGGTTAAGGCGTGCGTGCCTGTGATCTGGGCGGCCGGTTTCGGTGTGGGTTCATTCCAGGGAAAACTTTGTACTGTAAGAAGAACATGTACTTGATTTAGATTTACCTGTGGGCATCCTATGGCCGCTAGGGGGCAGTATTTAGAACAGACAACAAGTGCATCTTGCAGACAGTCACAGATATGGCAGGACCCATTGGTCCACTGATCTCCAATCTGCAGGGCATTGGAAGTGGCACAACAAAATTTGTTGAGTGATTAAATGCCAGCACAAGTCATATGTTACCTGAATGGTAAAGGTCCAATCTCCTGTTCAAATAGTGTTCTTAATCATTCAATTGTAAGGTTTCTCAATTTCAGCATTGCTATCATAATGTCATAATCTTGTATTGACATGTGCAGTTATGTGACTATGCACAACATAGAAATTTTTACTTTCGCTTTTTACTTGGCAACAACAACATGTACATGTTTATCACTTTCCCACCTGTTTTTCCATTCCATCAAATGTGCAGGCTGCATGAGAAGATGGATAGCAAATAGGTCACAAGAAATATGTGACTGTTATATGTTAACTGTTACAGAACATGTCATGTAAGTTTGTGATTTTCTCCATTTTTATAACCTACACAATATGAAACAACTTCAATGAAACATATATAGAATTAGACTTCCAAAATCTCATATATTAAATGTTGCCAAATGATTGCAATATATACGAATGAAATGCTTTAAAGATTTCTCATTGGTTATATGAAAAAGGTTCCCACTTGCATGTATATATTATCAAGTTATATCTGATTCAGTTAATAATTTTCTCTACCGAAATAACACAAGTCTTGTCACAAAGACGGCTATCTATCATCTTTTAGTGAATTATGAAAATGAGGATCTGATTTGCATCATTTATGCATGCCCAATGATGTTTAATATTCATCAACTTCAGGTATAACATTCCGGTTATTTGACAGAATGTTATATATGATTACAATATTTTCTCATTGATTTTGCCAATAAGGGTCCTCATTTGCATAATTGACAATGTCCTCCACTGATATTCCTCTCTTTGTTAGTCACATGTTTGAAAGTCTTATCATGAAATATAACATTTCATAATCAATTATGGATATTGGCTCCTGATTTGCATAATTAGAATTTTGTTATGTCAATAATATCTTTAGCTGTCTACACACAGAAAATCATGACAATCCATCAACACCTTCTCGTCTCTAAGACTTTCAAAGTCAGAAACAAAATCGGCCCCTGCATTCAGTTCCAGGGTGCTAGGGGGCCAAAACCAGTACCACTTCTTCATAAGTCCAATTATTGTTAAAACTGTCTGATCATGACCATAGGATGTTAAAACATAAGATATGAAAAGCAAAAAATTTCTGCTGCAGTACCACGGGAAGCCACTAGGTGGTCAATAATCAAACTTGTCTTTTGTTTTGCCAACACCGACTATTGTACTCACATACCAATATCATAAGGATCCACATCCACAGCTTCTCCAGCTATACTGTCATCAAAACACCCACCAGAGTACATACACACAAACCGCACTGAAAACATAAAACACCCTCCACTTTAAGTTTGGAATTCCACTTTTCCCATTTTGACAAATGCTTATATTTTCAATATAAAAGCATTTAAGTAAAAAATGTTAACATATAGTTGATGAGTATGATATACAGTTATGATTGATAACAATAACTTTCATGAATATTCATTTTGAAATTTTTTTTCCTGCAGTAATTCCTGCAGAATCTGCAGGAATTCCTGCAGGAAGATTTTGTCCTGCAGGAATTTCTGCAGGAAGATATTTTTCCTGCAGGAATCCCTGCAGGAGTCCCTGCAGGAAGAAGTTAAATTCCTGCAGGAAAACATCTTTCCTGCAGGCATTCCTGCAGGAAGTACCTTAAACATGCATGTATCTAGTTATCAGCAATGTCTGTAGGATATGAGTCCTTTATATTTTGCATTAAGCTATGCTACATCCATGGTTTCTCAGACCCATTCATTTGAAAGAATCTTGTTTTATAAAATTGTTTGTTTCTGTATATGGTTCATCAAGGATATCATTTAGAAGATATAATGTCCTTGGGTTCATCAACAGACACTCAAGGGTCACTGTGCCTTTTCGTTTATCATTCACTTTGTACATACTCACAACATCTCTCAACATCATATGATCATAATTATAAATTCAGTTTATGTCGTGAATCTTGCATGCATGCATGTACTGTAACTGGAGTTTTCAAAGAAGACATCCTTAAAAACCCTGGCATATGTATTGAATCATAATAATCATTGCATAATCATTGCTTCTGGCTACCAAGATCCATAGCTCAAAAAACTAGATGATATCATAATACATTGGAGTTGAAATATGATAGAATGCCAAACATATGAGATGTTATGACTCATATGAATAGAAAGTTTTCTTCCTGACAATATATCCTCTCCAGGTTCAAAATCCTACCATTTAGACCTTTATAAACAAGGAGTATCCATTCCTCCTGATGGAAAATTTTGTAATTATTCGCTCCTTTCATATGCGGGTAAGCCATTGTCCTACAAATGCTGTCCAATTATCAAGTCCTTGGTTGAACAGATCACACATGGACAGGGCGTCTTGTCAAGGGGCTGCTTAGCTAGCTGAGTGTCATCCTGTTTCAGTTAGAGCCTGGAACTGAAACAGGATGACATTCAGGCTACTGCTGAGCATGATCTTGCATGGTAGTTTGTATGCCTTGACTTGGAGCTGGGGTCCAAGCAGAGGTTTGGTTATGGGGCTAGGGGTGGCCCTCCCTTCACAAAAAAAGGGAAAAACCATGGTCAGTACACATATAACCTCCCTGGTCAGTAGTTGTGGCCAAGATTTTTTTTCCCTTCTACCCCCTTGTCTATTATTGTCTCAAACGTGAACTTAAAATCCCTGTGAACACTCCATTTTCTCCCCACCATGAAATTAAAACCACATAAACTTAAATGCATTCACAGTACTCTATACACTATTAAATGTTGGGTAGTTGATGGAAGGAGATTTTCCTCCTTATTGGAAAATGGCATTTACTTTCATGTGCAGCCACACCTCCGTGTCTTATCTGTCATCTCCACAAAGTAAAGTCCTGAAGAGACTGGCTGACTTGTCAGGGGCTGACAAGTCAGACTGACCAGTGATTTTTTTGGGCGCTTCAGTAGTGTTTGCTCTGCAAAAGCGCCCAGTACTAAGCAAAGTCAAATTATTTGTGAGCGTGAACACTCCAAGCCAGATTTAGATGACACCAGTCAAGCCAGCTTGTTCCAAGCTGCCCCTTGAGGTGGTTTTAAACTATTCATTATACTGTTATGAGGTGTATTGAAGCCTTTACTGTGTCTTCAGAATTGTTTTTCATTTTTTATTCTTGTTTGACATACCAATGGGCCAGACCCTATAGATCAGCTCCCTTCCATCAAGAATATTCGGAAGGGATGTGAAATTGTCGTGAATGAGGATCTGGAGGTGCCTTGAGCACGTTCAAGGCCTCATTACTGGTTGGTACTGTGAGTACAAGGAGGTTTAAAATCAATTGAACCCCGTGTACATACTCACAACATCTGCCGGGCCCGTTTAAACCCGGGCAGCACACACACACACCTCCTGACTGCATCCATGACAGCCAAGGAAATTCTATCTTCCAGGTGCCTGATTGTTGTTGCCTCTTATAATGTAAATCAGGGCAATTCACACCTTGACATGAATCAAGGCGTTCAAAGCCAGTGACTACAGGGCATCCCTGTAACTGAAAGGAGATCTCTACTCACTCCTGTGATGTCTCCTAGCCTCAACCAGTCTCCGTGCGATTGCTGGGAAAATAGTAGAAATACTGGCCAAATAGAGTGAATAGTATGCCAGTGAAGCTCAATAGGCGATCTACGGACCTTAAGATTCACTGTATAGCGGACTACCCCTGGTATACTATTCACTCTATTTGGCCAATTTCTACTATTTTCCCAGCAATCGCGCAGAGACTGGTAGAGGCTAATCTCCCCTAGGAATGGAACCTTCTTTGTTAGTATTTTTATCTAGCCTCCTTCAAAGACTTCTAAGAGTGCAAGCGTTCACATTTTGAGCGCTGATTTGCGATTTTCAACATGGGCCTACACTTCAGAGTTCTCACGAAATATTGGATTTATCCAAGTTTATTCAAATAAATAGAATACAACTTCCTCGGTTTACCCATTTTAGGTTTACCCAATATGAATACAGATAAGTATCCCCATTGATATCTAGACCTCCTTGGCATCCCAGAAGTGAATTTTCAGGTTTCTGCACTTTAATATATATGACCTGCTCAGCTTACACATTGACTGATACATACCAAGGAGGTTATACATGTATATTTCCTTGCTGATACCAAAGAGGCTAAAAAATATTGACCTCAAGTTTCTATATACAACTATAATCGGAGATTACGATAGCCCCGACCTATTAAAAGTATCTTAAAGTAAACTTAAGGCCTTGACTTGGCTTTACTAGACTTGACCTTTCAGCTGATACCAAGGTCAGGTCTATCATAATCTCCAGGCATGCAGATGTGGGGAAGAACTTTCAAATTATTAAGTATTCCAAGGAGGTTAAAATAGGACCTCCTTGAGCATTCTGATCAGCCGGGGTTTCATTGGACAGTCCTCCCTAGACCTGTTCTGCAAGTAGAGGTTTTGTCGGGGGGCTAGTGGTGGCCGCAATTTTGTGAAATTAGGGAGACGTACAAAATTGCGGCCACCCCTAACCTCTGCTTGGACTTTTTTTACAACAGCCCCAAGCCAAAGGCACACAAAAAGCCAAGACCCTGCATGCTCAGCAGCCCAACCAAGGACTTGATAATTGGCCGGACTAGTTTGACCCGCATATCAATGGAACAAATAATTACTGAAAAGGGAGAATACTCATTGAAAAAGGAGAATACTCATCGAAAATGGAAATATTCTCTGGAACAAACTTTTGCCAGATGTTTTAATTCATATGTCAATCTTAACATCTTCATGTGTTTGGCATTCTATCATTTCAACTCTATGTCATCATGTGACAATTGCTGGCTCACTGTGATGAGGTAGATTTAATTTTGTAAAGGGATGACAAAAAAGACTTTCTTAGTGTAAGCAAGGAGGTTACCTCCTTGGTGTAAGTGTAACTTTCAAACTGTTAAGTATTCTGATCAGCCGGGGTTTCATTGGACAGTCCTCCCTAGACCTGTTTTCCAAGTAGAGGTTTTGTCGGGGGGCTAGTGGTGGCCACGATTTTGTGAAATTAGGGAGACGTAAAAAATTGCGGGCACCCCTAACCTCTGCTTGGACTTTTTTTACAACAGCCCCAAGCCGAAGGCACACAAAAAGCCAAGACCCTGCATGCTCAGCAGCCCAACCAAGGACTTGATAATTGGCCGGACAATTTGTTTGAACCTTTGTTTATTCATGATAAGCTCAGCTAGTTTGACCCGCATATCAATGGAACGAATAATTACTGAAAAAGGAGAATATTCATTGTAAAAGGAAAATACTCATTGAAAATGGAAATATTCTCAGGAACAAACTTTTGCCAGATGTTTTAAATCATAATGTCAATCTTAACATCTTCATGTGTTTGGCATTCTATCATATTTCAACTCTATGTCATCATGTGACAATTGCTGGCTCACTGTGATGAGGTAGATTCAATTTTGTCAAGGGATGACAAAAAAGACTTTGTTAGAGACCATCATGATCAACCCTTAGACTATTGATCAGATTTGGGTATTTTCAAAACTTCAATCATGAATGCCTTGATGCAAGGTGATTGATGCAAGGTCAGGTACTTTTAAACTCTGCTTGATAGAAGTGTATTAAAAAATGCAATATTTGTATCATAGATATATTCAAGGAGGTTAGAATAGGTTAAAATCCTATTTTAACCTCCTTGATATATTCTTGGTTGTTGAACATTCAGGCATGCATGCTCACACCCTATTTTCAAATTGGCTGGTGGACAAAAACAAAAGCTGACAAAAAAGAAAGCCAATTAATAAAAACGCCAAAACAAGCCAAAAGCAATGGATGCATGCATAATACTTTACCACCAATGTGTGAAAACGGCTGTTGTAGGTGTGATATACAAGAGGGGCCCAAATCTTTTGAGGACAAGTGTCCAGCATGTGGTGGGCAAATATAACACACTTTAAGTGTAACTTTGAAGTAATTTTTCAATCTATCAGGGTTATTTTGTTGCTCTTTTGTGCTTTTGCATTTCAATACCTCTGTAAAAACCCAAAGGGGCGAGTACGCCGCTCCCGGGATTAGAACCCCTGCCTATCCCGATCCGCACGGCTTGGGAAATCAACGAGCTAACCACTAGGCTGTAAGGTCCGGACCAGTTAGACTGGTCAGTTAGTGGAGGTTGATCCCCTGCTAGTCACTTAAACAGGCCTGGGATAGCCTCGAAAGAAGTAAGTCTTATAGAGTACGTAGTAAAGTACTCTTTGCTTTAAAAGAGGTAAAGATTAGAAAGGGTTGCTGAAAAAACTATCCCAAGGGTACTGCAATAGTACTAACGATATTTACTAGTAGTAGGTTAGGTCATTTACTAGAAGTAGGTTAGGTCAGTCAGTTCAAAACCTAAAGGATTGTGATCTGATAGGGACATGTGAGATAGTGAACTACTTATCACCTGATGAAACTATCTTTTATCTTTTCTGATGACCTGAATTACATATCAGTGCATGCATTGTGGCTGCTGGCTAACATCTGGATACAAAGAACATGGAGATCATTGGTCTCTTTAAAGATGGGTGAGAAAAGGGAGGGGAGGTGATTATCACACCCTGGTGATAAAAAGAGTTACAAATAAACCTTCTTTTAAGTTGCAGTATAACATCCTACGGCCATTACGTGCCATTCTTACACATTCTGACCCCTGGCTCTATCTTCAACAAATCAATAAAAATCAATAATCAACCTTCTGCCCTCAGTTTAGATAGACCTTGATGACATAAGATGCTTAATGATTTAACTGTATTGTGTAATAAGGAAAGCCACAATAAGCAATTGTAAGCCATAGATCTTGGTAGCCAGAAGTTGATGATTATGCAATGATTAATGACTATTGTATTTCAATGCAGGTAAACTTGAGTTAAAAAGTAGGTGTTTTTAAAGACATCTTCTTTGAAAACAATTGTAACAGTTAGAGTACATGCATGCAAGCTTCACAAAACAAAGTTGAATAAATAGACAATTGTGTATCATAAAATATATCATGGAAAACGATTGATCAAAAGGTACCTTCCATTGCAATTTTCATTGTTGTGTTCGCCATTGTTCTGGCTTAACAGTTGTAAAACAAAACTTAATGCACAATATGACTCATATTCTACTGACATTGCTGTAAATATAAGGCAATTTCTGATGGAAAAGTGTTTTCCTGCAGGAATTTACCTTCTTCCTGCAGGGACTCCTGCAGGGATTCCTGCAGGAAAAATATCTTCCTGCAGAAATACCTGCAGGACAAATTCTTCCTGCAGGAATTCCTGCAGATTCTGCAGGAATTCCTGCAGGAAGAAAAATTTCAAAATGAATATTCATGAAAGTTATTGTTATCAATCATAACTGTACATTATACTCATCAACTATATGTAAACAGTTTTTACTTAAATGCTTTTATATTGAAAATATAAGCACTTGTCAAAATGGGAAAAGTGGAATTCCAAACTTAAAGTGGAGGGTGTTATAACCTTCTTGGCAAAGGTATTTTAATAAAACATGACAGGGAGTGTTTGTAAAAAAGAAACAGATTACGTTCTCAAAGTTTACCT
Source organism: Branchiostoma lanceolatum (assembly GCF_035083965.1). NCBI lineage: Eukaryota > Metazoa > Chordata > Leptocardii > Amphioxiformes > Branchiostomatidae > Branchiostoma > Branchiostoma lanceolatum. The sequence continues at coordinate 9,709,208 of NC_089725.1, forward strand.
GCAATGAAGGTAAAAGAACAAGATTTACATCGTTGATGAAAACAGCTACCACAAACTGTTGAGGGTGAGCCATTAATGCAACATTCCCACCCCATGGCCACCCCATCCTAACACCCACCCACACCAAACAGTTGTCCAGCCTAACCATGAAAGATCATGTTTCCCCAGTTTGTTTCACACGCGGCTTACACTGCGCTACCACCAAAGCACTGAAATCTGTCTCTTCACCAGACCTCCTGTTGAGTTGAACAAGTCATGGGAATCGGCCAAAATAGGGACACTTGGAAGGACAACTTAGCTCATATCATCACCCTATGACAAGCTCCAGACCTATATTTTGACAATTTATACTATTTTCCAGCAATCCATGGAGTTTGCTGCAGACTACTGGACTGCCACGATGTCACAGGTCTTCATGCTCCCAGAACATTTCCCGTTCACCACCCTGGACGTGTCTACTCTACTGGTCTTTGTTGCCACCTTCATGTTAGCTGTGAGGTTTTTTAGGGTTGATAAGAGGCCCGGAAACCTGCCTCCGCTAGTGCCTGGAGGGTGGCCCCTGATACACCACATGCCATCTTTAGTTAAGAAAGATATTCGTCTCCAATTTGACAGGTGGGCCAAAGAGCTTGGTGACGTTTACGGTGTCAAGCTTCCTAATGAAATTTATGTTGTGAGCGGATACACGGCTCTCAAGGAAATGATGGAGAAAGATGCGTTTTCTACACGGTTTGATACAAACATCTCGGCTGCTGTTGGGGGTGATCAGGGTAAGTGTCGTATGATTCTCTTGGAGTAGCCCTCCAAGCTAACCCCATCACATATGTTGCACCACACGTTTGCGATAGCAAATCCTGCATGCGCATTCTTAAGACAGTGAAAACTTGTTTGACAGACTCTGCTGCTACCAAGACAGTATCATTTAATCTGCTTCTGGGATAATTATTCTCATATTTTGCACCAATGCTCATAAAAAGGTGACCAGTAATTCAATTCTAGCCAACAAGGCAAACAGAGGCTAGCTGTCGTCCATAACACAGAGGTAAATAAACAAATGATGTTTTGGTATTGTTTGACTAGACATCTTAATGGCCCCTTATGGAGAAGTCTTCAAGAAACGGCGGAGGTTTGCAACCAGTGTGTTCAGACGACTGGGAGTGAAAATGGGCCCAGGGAGCATACAAGATCAAATTCAAGAGGAGGCACGTTTTATTTGTCTAAAGGTATGGGAGTTTATTTTTATCATTCAAGAAACAATTCACACTGCAGAAAATCTATTTTGCTGGCAAATTCATGTTTCCCTCTCAGTTCTTTTCTATCCAGTGTCAGTTGTAACAACAGCCAGCCAACTTAAGTGAAAAAGCACCTTGCTCTCAAAAAGATTTCTTTTCTATCCAGTGTCAGTTGTTACAACAGCCAGCCAGTTTAAGTGAAAATAACTCCTTGCTCTCAAAAAGATCTCCGGATACAAAGAGCAGCCGTTTGACGTCTCGGCTGACCTGACATCAGCCGTAGGGAACATCATCTGTGCCCTGGTCGTTGGGAAACGGTTTGACTATGGAGATACCAGATTCCAGCATCTTCAGATGACGATGAAGAAACTTGTAGTTAAGATGGCCACAATAGCGATTCCTTTCATCCATTACATTCCTAAAGGTAAGCATGCAGTGATTGTACGTTTGTTGATGCTAAACCTTGCACAAAAGATACGGGGGAATAGAGATATCATTTATTTGTATTCAATATAGAGGGCGTTGTGTTTACGTAACGGTTAGGGTGTTTGGCCCAGAACCCAGAGGTCCTGGGTATGAAACCCCTGATGACATGCCACTGATGCTGTGCCCTTGGGAAAGGCACTTTACACGACTTTCCTCACTCCACCCAGGTGTAAAAATTCGTACCAGACTTTTTCCTCACTCCACCCAGGTGTAAAAATTCGTACCAGACTTCAGTTGGGGAAGTAAAAGGTGGTCTAAGGAGAGAACTGGGCCCAGCCTTCCAATATTGCACCCTAGACACAGCGGATATACATTGTATACCAACCCACTGTCCCTTAGGCCTCAATAGGGCTGTAAAACGCACACAAAACTTGTAAGACTCAACTTCAACAAGGTTTAGAGGGATAAATACAAAATTTTATGTAAAAAGACATCAGTCGCTACATCTTCTGAGAATTGTTTCTTCTGCAACACAGTTCAAGATCCACTTGCAGAACTACGCTTCCATTCCGAGAAACTACAGCAGTTCATCCAAGAAGAAATAGATCGACACCGTCTGAACCTTGACCCGGAGGATCCACGAGACTTCATAGACTACTGTCTGCTCCAACTGGACCAGCAGGATGGAGGCAGCACCTGGCTGAACGAAGACAACGTGGGGTACATTCTCAAGGACCTCTTCATAGCAGGGACGGACACCACGGCTGCCACACTGACGTGGGCCCTGCTCTACATGATCCTCTACCCAGACATACAGCAGAAGGTTAGAGATAACGTTTTATCAGATGATTATTGCAATTTGTTTCAATTCATTTTATGAGAAGAATGCAGAATACATTGCGCGGCATAAGCATATTTCAGCAAAGATATAATGGATGACGCGATCATAGTCTCTGTCAACAGAGATCGTGATCAGGATCTCCATCAGTACAATCGGCGATTGTACAGTTAGAGGCCAAGACTGGATTGAAAGACATACTTTTCAACTTCGATTCATGCCATTTTAGATCAAGTTGGATCGACGTGAAACTTGGGATTTGGACCACCCTGGCATCCTGATTGCGATCTTGCCAGATTGTGACATGTACATTATATATTTTGCCTAGTTACCCTGAATATCTTCAATAAATCCCAGTAGATTTGAAAAGCTTGAAGGTTGTTTACAGGTGAGTGATATAATAAACAAACGTATGGAAGAGAAGTCTGGTAATGTTTTTGTATTTGTTTGTTTGTTTGTCTTCTCATGTCAACCAGGTCCAGGCTGAACTTGACAGTGTTCTTGGCGCCACCAAGCCGAGTCTGGCGCACAGAGATCAGCTTCCCTACACCGCCGCCACCATCATGGAGGCCCTGAGAATCCGCCACATCGCACCTACATTGTTTGCTCGCCAGGCAGCTGAGTCAACCTGCCTCTGCGGTTTTGACATTGCGAAGGGAACATTTGTAATCTTCTCTACTCAGTAACATCCTGACATTTAACTTTCAGTACCGGTACTATTAGTAATCAGCCGCAGGAACCTAAATGCTATGTCTGTGGCACCAACTTAGAATGACGTGTAAACCATTATGTTTGTACTGAAGATGGCAGATACATGTAGCTGATAGATGTTGTCGTCATATCACTATACATGTACATATTTGTCTAGCTGTACATTTCTTATCAGCCCAGTCAAGAGCTATCTGCTTCTTTGGCCTCTTTTATTCCTAGATACTACTAATTATCAGACAGGTCAAATATGATGTTATTGAACTTTTGATACTGACATCGCACTTCTTTACCAAAGCTGACAACTTTTTTTTTGTTTTTTTTTTCAAACCATAGCTGCTTCCAAACCTGAGGTCTGTCCACATGGACCCTGTAGCCTGGCCCAATCCGGAAACTTTCGACCCAAGCCGGTTCCTAGATGCGGAAGGCAAGTTTGTGACCAACCCACCGTCGTTCCTACCATTCTCTACAGGTAACTATATAAGAACATCTTTATCCATATAAGGATGTTGGAAACATGCCAACCACAACAACTTGACAGAATATCGACTGTGATGATGATGATGACAACAATATTTTGCAGTAAATTCCTGTTGGAACTAGGAACATTCCATCTTTTTTTGAAAGGTCGACTTGCATGAATACTTACGATTTACATTTTATTAATAAAGAAATTTAAAACTCTTATAACAAAGTCCTCTTTTTGTTGTATTTTAGGCCGGAGGAACTGTCTAGGTGAGCAGCTGGCAAAGATGGAACTGTTCCTCCTGTTCTCCACCATCCTGCAGCAATTCACAATGAGGGTGCCAGAGGGCGCCCCTACACCTTCAACTAGAGAGACCTTCAGTTCATTTATTATGGCGCCTGCACCTTTCCAAATTTGTGCCATTTCTCGCTGATACGTGAGGATGAATACCTCACTGAGATTTCCATTATCAGCAGAGGATAGAAAAGATGATAATGTGAAAAAGCGTCTGTCTGTATCAGCACAGCCAGGGAAAATGTCTGTGAAGGTTTCCATCTAAACAAAGCCTACTATCAGATCGTGTCACAGATTTGAAAACATCTTCCAACATGGTTAACAGACATGGGACAATAGGAAACATTGCAAAATAGTATTCAGTTCTCCTTGCACTTTCATACGTGGCCTTTATTTCCACAGAATCCGCAATGTATGCATATACAAGGATATGGGCTACAGCATCTAAAGGTGTGGTGGAAGTTTCTAGATTTAAATCAGTGCTGTTTTATCCTTCTTTCTTGAGGACCTAATAGTATGCAAAACTGCATAATGTTAAGTATATATTACTTCACATTGTAATTACTGGATGTTATGATTGTAATTTTAGAATCCAATTGATTTAAGTTCTGATATCAGTATAAATCTATATCAGTGCTGTTTTATCCCAATTTCTAGAGGACCTAATAGTATGCAATACTGGGTAAAGCTAAGTCCATATTACATGTACTTCACATTGTAATTACTTCATGTTATGATTGCAATTTCAAAATATGATGGATCTAAGTTCAGATATGAGTAAAAAATTTATATCAGTGCTGTTTTATCCTACTCTCTTGAGTTCCTAATATTATGCAAAACTGCATAATGTTAAGTATATATTTCTTCACATTGTAATTACTGGATGTTATGATTGTAATTTTAGAATCCAATTGATTTAAGTTCTGATATCAGTATAAATCTATATCAGTGCTGTTTTATCCCAATTTCTAGAGGACCTAATAGTATGCAATACTGGGTAAAGCTAAGTCCATATTACATGTACTTCACATTGTAATTACTTCATGTTATGATTGCAATTTCAAAATATAATGGATGTAAGTTCAGATATGAGTATAAATTTATATCAGTGCTGTTTTATCCTACTCTCTTGAGTTCCTAATATCATGCAAAACTGCATAATGTTAAGTCTATATTACTTTACATTGTAATTGCTTAATGTTATGATATCATTGTAATCTTAGAATCCAATGAGTTTGAGTTCAGATATCAGCATAAATTAATATCAGTGCTGTTTTATCCCAATTTCTTGAGGACCTAATTGTATGCAATATTGGGTAATACTTAAGTAAGTCTATATTACATGTACTTCACTTTGTAATTACTTGATGTTATGATTGCAATGTTAGAGTATAATGAATTTAGGTTCAGATGTTTTTTGATGACACAACAAGGATTCCAGCACCATTGGTACCATATCCAACCATTTATGATCTATCTACTACATTTGATAAATTATCTTGTGGAAGCCATCATTACTCAGCTTTCTAGCAGTTTCTACGGTTATGGCAGATGAGCTCAACTCGGAGTAAAACTGATGTCTTTAATACGATTTCTAGTGTCATGTATTTGCAGTTATTGTTATAAGGATGTGGCTTTATCAACAAACTCTGGTTATTAAGTTATTATAACATATATAAATATTTATCGTTGTTATTTTGGGGTCATGCTGTGATCATGTCAAGCTATGTACGTAATAAAAAGACATTCCGTCAAACCCTTCTTGAGTTATTTTCTTTTAAAATCTTAAACAAAATCTGCACCGGCATCCATTCTATAATCATCACTTGCCGCCACTGTGAAGTTTAATGTCCATTTTCCTTACACCGTGAAATTTTGCTACCGTGAAGATAATAAAGTGAATTACAGTACCTGGGCATGGGTTGGTTGTACAGTTCTGCAGACGGGTGTGAGGCCCCACACAGGCTGTACCATTACCCTGCTGAGAGGGGTGGTCTCGTGTTCGGCTGGACCACTGGAAGGAAGCTGTCCCACAGGCCCCCAGACACTCTCCCCAGGTGGACCATTCCGACCAACCACAGTCCACTGAAACAGTTTGGTGATGATTCAGTTAACTCACACAATGTAACTGACACTGTGGCCATATTCACGAAAACTAAGTTAACTTAACTTCCAACACTCAAGACTGGACAGTGTTGTTCATGACCTGGATCCCAGACTCCTAGCTTAAAGGTGAGGAAATGACAATTACACTGGCTGAGATAGCAACAATTGCCCCACTCACTCACCCTACCCTGTGCAAAGTGTAGAGAGGCACATGGTCAGATAAAAATCATGCAAATTAAGGCTTTATTTTGAATAATTAACTAATTTTTGCATAATCAAGGAAATTCTGATTTCTGGCATTTTCCATTATAGGGATTCAATATGTGTCACATTAGCAATGTAGGGTGGGCGGAACATTACTAGATACCCATTATGTAAATAAGTATCTCATTTGCAGACTTACATGTATTTGCATTTAATCGGAAAGTGCTATAATCCCTTTGTAGTAAAAGATTGGACATCATACTTCTCTATGTTACACAAAGGTGACCATCGCCATACATACCATATCATAAGATATAGATTTGGACGTCATTTGCATAATCAATGAGGACTAATCTGTAAGAAACCCACAAACGAACAAGAAATTTACGAAAACCCAAAATATTTCACACAGTGTAGATAACTCACCATTACATGGATCATGGACAGAGCAGTTGGTCCACTGACCTTCCAAACAGATACTGTGGATACAAGAATAGCAATTATTGTGAACCTTTACATGTAGATGAACTTTTTCATCAAGAAGTATATATTTGCCACGTAACTGTATTATACTTAATAATGACTATAGGATGTCACTGTGGCTGAACTGGTAGCAGCCTCACGGTTGAGCTCTTGGTTCCAATTATTGTGTAACTTGGAGACCCCGATTCCAGCCCCAGGGTCAGGACATCTCAGTTGGGACTGCATTGTTTGAAAGGAAAACTAGGGGCCCTGTGTTCTAGGAGGTGACTTGAGCATCAGAAAGTACCTCAAGCACACCAAGGGGACAGGAACCTCTCAATGTAAAAACATAGTGTTACTGAAACAGCAAGGAGATCTGCTGCCCTATATGTGCCACTATAGGCACTACAAGGATCTGAACGAACGAACAAATCATCAGCATATCTTGTCGCTCCACTTTTGTATCCACTGACAGGCAGTCTGGTTGGCCTCTCGTAGATCGTCGTCAGTGCATGTCCCGAACAAATGAACGATTACTATTAGAGTAGCAATTATCAAGAGTGGGTCTGGGAAAGGGGCAAATATCAAGATATAATAGAAGCATGCTGTTTATGCCAGGCCAGGCAAATTGCTTAAATTAACTTGATAAACCCTTGTCCTGCTGGATTTCCAGAGCAAAAATATATCCCCACTGCTGAAGTGCCCAGACACCTAAGGATGCTAGTTTGATATTGCTCATTTTTAGTTACTTTGCTTGGGTGCAACATAAACATTCTAAAAATATCCTCAACCTGACAATTGTCAGGGTTAGCATACTGAACAAGCATGTATACAAACTGACAATTGTCGGGCTCAGCAGGACTAGGGTTTTAAGAAGACTTACCATGTTTCACATTGCCGGATTAGCAGTTCAGCACCAGGGTTGTAAAAGGAACCGTTGTGATAACACTGACACTCCTCCATACGCACACAGTCACCATTGTCCTCATAGTAACCATCTGGGCAGAAACAACCTGAGCAAAGAAATAAGAAAATACGCAATTCCATTCATACTTTATGATCCAATTCATTATCACAGCCCTTGTCATGTATTTGGTTTTGAGCGGGTGATAATCAGGGTGTCTTAAGTTGTCAAAAAGCCCATATCTATTGGTAACTCTTAGCGCAGTTAAAACGGCTTTTACTGCGTGTGATGTGAGTCAGAATTTCACTCTACATGACTTTTAAACAACTGTTCCAGGGAAGATATAGGAACAAACACCTCGATTCTGAGTTCTTCATTCTATCAGATTGAATTGAATCTTCTGGTCATGGCACTTTTTGTTTTTGTTCTGTGTCAGCACATTAGGCAACTACTAGTCAGTACATCAAAAAAGCTTTAATCTAAAGTATTCAGAGATAAGGGTTGTTTTGCAGGCACACCAATCCTGATTTCTTGCTTTCTTTATCAACAATGAAACAAGTCATTACTTGGGTCAGCCTAGGCAGCTTTCGCTGGTAGCGGCTGACCCACAAAAATACAGACGGACAACAACTTACCTACAACGTGTAATTTAACCTAGTACATAACCTACAAATAGAAATACAATATTCATAACAATATACATTAGATACATAGGAATGCGGTATAAATAATCATAATGAATCACACTCACCTGCTTCACATGGTTGAGGCACACAGTCCACTCCCTGAGCCAGCCCCAGACAAGATGGCGGACACACCAGACAGGAGTCCCTGTCTCGATACTCCTGCTTGTCCCTGCACGACTCCGCTACAGAACAGACAGTACATGTATTACAACTATGTTTATCAAGGTTCAACTCCCCTACAGAACAGAGAAATAGTACAAAGTCATGTAATGCTCCATGTTTATCAAGGTTCAACATACAGGCACTATACAAAAGTCTTTCATGTCACCAATGCATTCCTCTCAATGCATGTGAGCTGTGTCCCCATACAACAAACAAGTCCATACAATGCTGCTGTTGCAATCATGGTAAACAAGTTAACACTATATGCTAAATGTCAGAGCCCAATTCTGAAGACACATAACAGTGCTGAAGTACTCACGGCCACAGTCAAGCGACGCATTCTGCGCCATTATCTCGAGGTGAGTGCTGTCAGCGTCAGGCACGTCCTCGCACTCCTCCTCACCTGTCCCGTAGTCTGTGCGACACCTGCGCTCGCGGTAGGTGAAGCCGACCAGACAGCCGCCAGTCCAGTTGGACCACCTGCCCCACGCACCCCAGGTGGGTGGTGCTGGCAGGAACAGGGAAGAATAAAGGGTTAAGGCAGTCCATTGAAGAATTAGGAAAACATGACTTCAAGTTGTAACAAGCACTGGTTCTTGAGTTGTGTTGTTCACACACACACACACACACTCACACACACACACACACACACACACACACACACATCCTTCGTGGCAAAGTATTATGTTTTCTCCACACACACTACCTTGGCATGTCTGTACATGACAGGGCCTTTGTTCAGAATCCTCCCCCTTGCAGGCCCGCAGAGGGTCGTCAGGCAGGGGCTGGGGGTCGGCGCAGTACCGGTGTCGTGTCTGAGTACCATCTCCGCAGGACGCGCTGCACGGCTCCCAGGGGAACCAAACTGTGTAACCCCCTGAAGAAAGTAGGAAAAAGTCGTGTTAAGAAAATGCCCATATTCTACAATCTATACTTAACCTAATCAATCTACATGACGCTGTAGTCAAGGACTTGTAACTAGGAAATTGCACCAACTTGGCATTTTTGGTCACACTGACATGAGACGCACAGATAAAATAGATGACATCTACAAACAAAATGTCCCTGCCTGGAATGTCACATTCTCAGTTTCAGCTCTAAATCCGATACATCATAACTTTATCGAAAATCACCAGTGAATTAAAGACCAATGTACAATCATCAATAAAAATTCGTCAAAAAGACATTTGCAGTGATTGCACCATTTTGCGAATCTTTTTCAAATTCTCAAAAAATTTGCAAATTCAGGCAACAAATTGGCACTGGTTTACGACCCTTAGCAAATGCTATTCGTAATTTGGTGCAGTCCAGTGAGATAGCCACTTAAGGACTTCATATATCAAGTTATTCAAACAAAGGAGTAATAATGTAATTCACTTTATCTTCACGGTTGCAAAATTTCACGATGTAAGGAAAATGGACATTTTCACTGAACTTTAACTTCACGGTGGCGGCATTAGTGATTTACAGAACTGTTGTGTGAAGGAATCATAAATGATAACAACAGGTTTTTGCACGGTGATGATAAGGTCACGGTACAGAAGTGACAGTGAAAACAGTGAACATAAAGTTTCAGTGAAACAAACAAGATTTACAGTATGTCAAACTAACCTCCAAGTGCAGGTTCATGTAGTAAAGAGCTGATTTGATATTGCCTGACTTTCCAGCAGCTTTCTGTTTGTATGCTATCACTAGCTTTTCTAGGTCTAAGAGTTAGAAAATAGGATTATCACAAGCATAAACATTACCACATCTATATTCATCAGAGTCCACCGCCTGCTCGGTTGCGGCAGCGTCGGCGCACTCTGGCACGGTGTTGCACACCTGGCTGGCATTCAGACACCTCCCGTTGGCACACACATACTCACAGCTACCGGGTGTTGTTACCAGTGTTGTTGCATGTGGAGATGTAAGTGGGACGAGTGTGACCAATGTTGTTTCAGGTGTGGAAACACCTACTGTGGTTGGTGGAGGTTGGGCGAATGTCATATTTATCAACGGCCCTTGGAACCAGAAACCACCTGAAACATATTGGTCATCATTAAAGGATGTCTACAGCTAAAAAGTAAGGTGCACTCTATACTCAAACAGATCATTCTTTGAATAAGAATACATAGAGGTCAAAAGAAAGGTCAATTACCACTGTGAAACGACAATGGATCATTATCAGTGTCTTCAGCCAAGAGAGGAAAGAATAAAAGTTTTTTTCAACCGTTACTACATGTGACTTTAATCTACCAATATCAGCTTTGAAGAATTCAGGAGTAAGTCTGCCACAGATTCCAAAAGAATTATTACATTTTTACCTTTGGCACAGTTCAGTTCAGCTTTTTAGGTATAGTACCGTTCGTTACATCGTAAAGAATTCTCTAATCTTATTTCCAAACCAAGGCCTGGCTGGGCTGTTTGCAGGAATGAAAAATAAAAGCGTGTTGTTGAGAAATATACAAAAGTATGCTTATGATTTCTTTCTTTTACATTTTGTGTGTTTTGTTGTCTTTTGTTTCATACTTTTCCGTCTGGCACACTGTGCAAAACGTGACCATAGCGTTAGGTAAAACTCTTCAATGACTTACAGCCCAGTTCATCTGAGTCATCATCACAGTCGGTCTGACCATCGCAGACAAAGCTAGTTGGGATGCAGGTGTTGTCACCGAAGCATTGGAACCAGCCACTGGCACAGGTAAAGTTTTCTATTGGGATTCCCAATGAACAAGAATGCATGAGATAATGCAAGATCATCATCATCGGTCGACCCCCGGGGGGGGATGGGGCAAGTCCATGCAAGATCACTTTGTCATGTGAATAGTTTCATCAGGTTGGTAAGTCACTAGACAAAATTCCTTTGTCACCTTCCTCAGGGCAATTCTGACTGGTTCACTTTGCACTGCAGCTATATATGTGTCACTGCTTACAGATACAGCCCCAAACATAAATGTAAACACCGCATTAACTATCCATGCGTTTATGCAGAGTTATCAACCAAGGATTGATGTGTTCAAAAATTCGTATTTCCCGAGAACCATAGTAGAATGGAACTCGTTGTCATCAGATGCTGTAGGAACACCTTCACTAAATAGCTTCAAAGAACGATTGCAGACAGATGTGTAATATAACCAGCTGCTGCCGCGCCGCGTGGCTGCAAAGTTGGTGTGTTACGCCGAAGGGTGGATATACCGGCTATACAGATACAGATGTTTGGGGCCGTATCTGTAAGAAGTGACACCTATAGCTGCAGTGCAAAGTGAACCAGTCAGAATTGCCCAAAGAAAGGAGACAGACGGTCACCGGAACATTTGTGTGAATAAAACACTGGTTATTGTTATCCAACAACAATACTCAGCTAGAATGTCAAGACTTGATATAATTAATATAATCAAAACTGCTGAACTCCAAGTTCCAAAGTCTCAATGTGTCTTTTCTTTATGAACAAGTATCATCAGTTGACTTTAACAAGACAGTGAATGGAAAATTGAATCTTTCTTTCACAATCTTCCGTATCAAAGTTCAAGTGCATTAGAACTGACAGCAGTTCCACAAAGTAGGACTACATGTAGGTAAGGAGATTTACCAAATGTGGTATTTGAGGTAGATACTGTCCCTGGTGCTGAAACTGTTGTTGCACCTGGTGCTGAAATCGTTGTTGCACCTGGTGCTGAAGCTGTTGTTGCACCTGGTGCTGAAACCGTTGTTGCACCTGGTGCTGAAGCTGTTGTTGCACCTGGTGCTGAAACCGTTGTTGCACCTGGTGCTGAAGCTGTTGTTGCACCTGGTTCTGAAACCGTTGTTGCACCTGGTGCTGAAACTGTTGTTGCACCTGGTGCTGAAGCTGTTGTTGCACCTGGTGCTGAAACCGTTGTTGCACCTGGTGCTAAAACTGTTGTTGCACCCGGCGATGAAACCGTTGTTGCACCTACATGTATAGAAGCAGTTCTTGTTAACCAAAGAGATTCTGAAGTAAACAAATGCAGACAAGATGATGATGCATTCGACTTAAGTTAAGTTATGTTTACTTAAAATCTCTTTGAACTGACAATAGTTACATGTATGATTACACTACCTTGACATTGAGCAAGGTTCTCATCCTCCCCACTGAGACAGTCCATCGTGCCATCACACGTTTTGTTAACAGCTATACAGGCACCGTTGGAGCACATAAACTGGGCTTCTCCACATGTTAGCTGACCTGAAACAACATGCATACAGTATAACTAACCCATGCTATTAAGGCACTAGAAGAAACTTTAGCTACCTGCAATGCTGTACATTTACTGTCTAACAATAGGCTTACAACAATTATAAGGCCTAAGAAACAAAATGCTGTGTTTCGGACTACGATGCTGAAAAAATTAGGATAGGCAGGTGGGTAGTCTCTTCTTTTTTTTCAGTACTAGGATAGCATTATTCAACATTTGCTACATCAACTGCAGCTACAAGAAGAGTTTTCAATGATAGTCTCTTCCACTGAACAAAAGAACCAAACTTCAGGCCAAGTTGTACCAGACTGTAACTCACAATGCTGTAAGCTTTCGTCACTCCCATCAAAGCAGTCAGCTCTTCCATCACACTTGAGGGTGGAGTCTATACAGGCCTGGCCATTCTCACAGAGGAAGCCAGCACAGGGGGCAGCTGAAGGGGTAGGGGGGATGTGACATGTGGCAATATTCAAGACGAGCACTTTATATTTTGCCATCATCATTTCTGTTGTTGAGACATCTACTTAAACTCGTTAAAGAAGGTTAGACATCCAGGTAATAAGATACGCCAAAAATAGTTACTCAAGCAACTGGATAAAATTGAAACAGTCTTCATTTCATTAACATATCTATTCAGAGTTTTGGTATAAACCTGGTTCTGCCAGATCTTTCCTTAGTAACTGACGAAAGATAGCGGATGCTGTCTGAAAAGTCTGACTGTTTCAAAATTTCATCCAGTTGGTTGAGTAACTGTTTTTGGCGTATCTACTTATTAAGTAAACTGTCCATCGTTGAGGTTGAACTGATTCATGTTACCCCCTAAACTGTGCTGTATTCCCATATTTTTATAATGATTGTGTGTGACAGACATACATGTATATGATACTTTATTTTCTAAACGAATTAGACTTCACCACTATCACTACAAACACAAGGTGCCATACGTGTAGTACAGAGATGAATGTCAGACCTGTGCCGTTCGCGGTGCCATTGGAGGGACAGATGTTGATGCTTTCATCCACACCCCTGGGACAGTCTTCCACAGAATCACACAGCTGAGTGGGGAGGTAGAGTCACATTGTCTTCACACAGTACAGACCGAGTATATCTTTATCATGGTGTCGTGTCGGCGTAACAGTTAGGGTGTTTGGCCCAGAACCAGAGGTCCTGGGTTCAAACCCCCTGACATGCCATCGATGTTGTGCCCTTGGAAAAGGCACTTGACACGACTTCCCTCACTCCGCCCAGGTGCCAAAATGGGCACCTGACTTTGATTGGGGAGGTAAAAGCCAGTGGAAGGAGAAGACCTTCCAATACTGTGCCCTAGACACAGTCCATTTTCTGTGATACATGTATTTTTGTTTGTTTCATTCTATGCCGTACATTTGCTCATTTTGTAGATGCTTTGTGCGGTTTTCAGTATGGTCATCCATATGACCCAATTATAATGTACATGTATATCAAAGATATACTAGTACATGTACTTGACTTTGGTTGGGAAAGGCCGTATTGAGGTTGCCTGGTGCTGTCGAATTGCAACCGCCCAGACCCTTGCTCCACAAAGCGCAAGTGTGGAGTAAATATGTATCTGTTGCCCATGTGTGTTATGTGATTGTAAAACCTGCACCAGCTCAGCACTAGAAAGGCTGCAATTGCATTGGGTAATTTCTGACCAACAAAAAAAGGGATGCCCCTCACCTTACTCCGAGGAATACAGTATCCATTGGCACAGGTGAATTCATAAGGCTGGCAAGCTGTAGGTAGATGTGGACAGAGCAGAAACAGATGTCACAAATAAAACAAATCAACAACAATCCGAAAGAAAGCAAGTTGCCAAAAAGATACTAAAACGGTAGTGTACTGTATTTTTAATAATGAAAACATGGATTTTTGAATGGATGTGTAAAGCTAGTTTTCTCATGTACAGAATCATACACAAACTCAACTTATAAAAGGCATACACGTTGTATTTCAGTAATCAATGTTACTTCTGAATCACCAAAATCAGTAGTGTAACATAATTATATATTATCCGGGATTTTTAAAAACAGGGTATTTAGGGATACATGGTAGATGCAACATCAGTAACATTTTGTTCTACTTTCTTTGATTTTTTTTGATGGGAGACTTACAGCAGAACATTTCGTCGCTCCCGTCACCACAGTCGTCATGGCCGTCACAGCGCAGGGTGAGGGGGAAGCACATGGCCTGTGCACCACACAGGAATTCCCCCACTTCACACTCCTCACCTGTAACAACAGGGGCGGTTTTGATATAAGAGATTTGGACACATTAATTTCATAATGAATTATGTGATGACTATTGAATTGCAACAACCACAGACATAAAACCACCACAAATATTTTACAATTTAATTTCTATGCATCGTCTATTCATTCTGATGAAGTGGGCCCACCATATGATAAACAAACCTACCACAGTCTGCCTCATCTGAGCGGTCTCCAAAGCCACAGTCAAACTCTGCATCACACACAAAAGACTGTGGGATGCATCTGCCATTCTCACATCTGAACTCCCTGTTGTCGCAAGTCGGAGCAGCTAAAATTCAGATGAATTCTGCAGGTTAGTAATCAATTGTAATGTTACAAGTACATATTTTAGAGATGTTTAAGAAGATTGTCATCTTTTATTTTCACTGACATGTTTCAGAAAAAAGGCATTGAATTCAATCAACCTACATGTATTGCGTCAAAATTTTAATGACAATCATGTTTTTCATCCAAGTTTCTAGATCTGTTAGATCTTGAACAATATCTCAAAAAGGTCCAGAAAAATTTTCTTTCTAAGACATTTCTAGCTCTACTGGGTAACGTTGTGCTCAAATGGGAAACTTACGACAAGCTTCCTCATCTGTGTAGTCACTACAGTCAGGTGTCCCATCACAGACATACTCCTCAGGAATGCACTGGCCATTGCCACACTGGAACGCCACTGAAGAACAGGTTCTCACTAAGAAAAAACACAAGAGAGAGTCGTGAGGGCATAATAACATACCACCTCAGCATCACAATGACAATGGTTATTGTGAAAATCTCAGTGTTAGGATTATACCTTTCAGTTAGAGTTTTCTCTTTCGAACAATGTCAGTCATATTTGGGACTAAACTATAAATTGATGATGGGTTTATTTCCACGTGAAATGCCAATTTTTGGCATCATGCTTGACAGGTAAAATACTTTTCATTCCTAAAATTTACAAAAATTGGAGAGGTTGAAGAAACTGAAACTCAGTTGTTCTTATAGCTAGAGGCTAGGGATATCCTTCATTCCCATACGCAGTTGTTTTGACTCAGAAGTATTTCTCAGAAGAGACAGTCGCTAGCGTTGAGGGTGTACAACCTCAAATAGAGACCTAAAATAAACTGGGGTGTGCCCCCATAACACTTACTAGTACAGTTGGCTTCATCTGTTCCGTCACCACAGTCATTCTGTCCGTCACATATCCAGGCCAGGTGCACACAGCGTCCGTTTGCACAGGTGAACTCATCAGGTGTGCAGGTGCCAACTCCTGGGGAAGACAGGTGAACAACTGAGGTTGCTGATAGACCCATTTAGAACAATTGAAACAATTATTCAAATACATGTTGTATAACAGATTTAATCTGGTTGGTAAGTCACTGGATAGCAAAGTTCTTTGTGTTGATTTTTGGCAATATGGAAGGGCTTCCAAGGCTGTGGTCATCTTGAAATCAACTCAGTCGCTCATAAAGATATGAAGAACAAATTGAGATATTTCAGTCATTTCAAGAAGATATGCGCCTTTCTCATTTAGCCAAAATTTCAACTCATTTGATGAAAAAATGAGCTTGTTATAAAACCGCTTGTATTACTTTTTGACTGCCCCTCTGACAGTATGGTTGCAAACTTTTTTTCTTTGGAAAGGGACGCTGTCAGCTTTGTAACATGTCTGAGTCTATGACTACAATGGACAACCCTTACCTTCCTCTCCCTCACAGAGCTCCCCTGAGCAGATCCACTCCCCTCCTGTACAGTTACTGAGACAAGAAAACCATACATTAAACCGAGAGGAAGGCTAAACATTCCTTTTGTATTCCTGCTACTATTCTTCATTTTATACATATATATAATGTACTGACATTGTGCTGTTTTACTGACGAAGAATATGCTGTTCTCAATTAGGACTGTATGGGCACAAAAATAAGTGTCCTTAAATTTGCACCACCTGACTTTGGCATCTCTGTGCAATAGGGGTGTACCAGTACCGGTACAAAACTGGTATTTCTTGCAGGACTGGTCGTCAAAAAACGGACAAAAAAACAGCAGCGGACCGATTTTGGGACCAATTAGAAAATGAACAGTACTTGCAGGCAGTCATATGTTTTGGGCCTTACGGGTCCAAGAAAATTAAGAGATGCCTTTGATGTGATTGAGATATGGCACAATTTTTCTTTTTTGCGTTTCGGCGCATGCGCGCCGGAACGCATTGTCCTGGCTTTTACCTTCAAGCAAGGGACCTTCAAGGAAGGAACCAGGGAAGCTTGGTTCAACACTGTGTCGCACACAATAAGACCTTATATGGCAATACGTTCTCAAATCCTTGTATAGCCGTTGCCTTATATGGCAAGAGAGCACGAAAATGCAGGCAGGCTAGATTTGCATGTGACACAGGACGGCGACCGCATGTAACTGCTACAACTGTTCGGAAATATCATTGCATTGTGGTTTCGGACTTTGATATCCTGAAAAATGACCATATTACATCTATTCCACAAGATTGCAGAAGAAAAAAAATGATTTCGTCAAGAAAACGACCAAAAATCGGCATAAATGATACCATATAGTGAGGTTATAGCATTACGTCCAGAGTGAATAGTTACGTACCGCAGCTTGGCCGATCTGGCAACGCGAAGCACTTCGGACCCAGAAGATCCGGGTTCGTCTCCGTGCGTGGATTTTTTTTTTCTTTTTAGATATTGAATATCAAAAATATATATTGATATTATATTAATCTATCAATATCATATTTATGAATATCATTTTTTTTCATTAATAAATAAAGAAATATTTTATATTTGTTATTTTTAAATATTCATTTAATATATACAAGGCCTTTGTCTTATGAACAGGACTTCATAGATTCCAAACCCGGCATTCGAATTTTTCTGTTCATTGTAATGGAAAATACCATGCAGCGGCTCCTATGCGCGGTAAGATGATTCTTGCAAAACACTCGCCACTAAACTTCTATCCCCGATGTAAACAGAGGCTCTTGATGTTGTTTGCAAAACAGCGATTCTTTGTTACAGTAGCAAATGCTCCATTGTTCAGTATCGACTTCATTCAGACAACACGGACGTGGAAAGTGGCGCCCCTCGGCACAAAACTATGGGAATTTTCATGAATTTTAGCAAAATTACCCAGGAAAATAAGGAAGAAATGTTGTAAATGCGGAAACCAGAATAATACGGATGAGGTAGCTGTTGATTTGTTTGACATTTGGTAGTCATTTTAGATAGAACCTTGGCTGTTATGAACTTCTATTTCACTTAATTACCATAGTTCTGATGATTCAATGGTGCTTTTTCAAATTTTATGTTTTATTGCGTGCCATGTACATAATTACATTGATAGCTTTTATAATGAGCCTATTATACATTTTACAAATAAGTACAAGTTGTAGGCCAAGACCAGCTTTTTCAAAAGCACTTAAGTTAAGTGACGTAACTTCAAAATTGCTTTCCCCAATCTACCTTTCTCTATTAAAACAGTACTCATTTCCCAAAATGACAATTTTTCTTATAGACTGAACAGCCCTTGAGTGACTTCCTCTGGCAGATTTTACTTCAAGTAAAGGGAAAAGACAATTCACACTTATAAACGTAGCCGAAACGCCAGCTTTTTTTAAAAGCTCTTGTTTAGGTTCAAATGTTATTTTTTTCATTTGCTCTTTAAACATTATTTGTTACATCTCCATCTTCTTTCTGCATAATAGTTGCTTGTGCATTGAAAATAATTGAATATACAATGTGAACACATTAATTTGTAGCACTCACAGAGACCCTCACTCGTGTCTCACACTCTCCAGTATATGATACTTAAGTGTACCAATGGACTTGGGCCAAACTAAGACCTGAATTTTCTGTAATGACTCACCAAGTCTGACAGTTGACCATGTAGACAGACCCAGCGGGGTACTCCACATCATACAGGAAACAGGGGCATTCTCGCGCCTCCACGCAGCTGTCTCCTACATGGCAACAGGTGTACATGAACAAAGAATCTCCACACAACTGTCTCCTACATGGCAACAGGTGTACATGAGTAAAGAATCTCCACACAACTGTCTCCCACATGGCAACAGGTGTACATTAACAACGTGTCGAGATGCATTGATTATAAACAAGCCAGTTCTCATGAGCAGTAAAGAACGACATAAGTATGGTCCTTAGTCATGACTCTCCATTATATGAAGCAATGAAATAGATTTGCATCCAGCTAAACAACCAAATACAAAACAAAATGTTTGGATGGTTGTTAATGATATGAAAATCCTTTTAAAGAGCACCACGATTATCATTTTATTACTTAGGTTGTACAGGCTGTGTGATGTGCGCCCCCTACCTTCTGGGAACCAGCCGTCGGGACAGAAGCAGCCCTCGGTACACGTGCTGTTCTGGCAGTACCACTCCTCCTGGCCACCTGAACACGACGACTGGCAGATCGGACCGCATGCCTCATAGATATACCCATAGTCACACTGCATGGCTGGAACACACAAACAAACACTCAGCAGGCCTTCTTAAACAATACCTGTATTTCAAATGCCCTTACAGCAGTAGGCACTGATATCAAACTGAATAATATCATCATAAATAGTCTGCTCTTTCTTTCCTCACGTGGCTCTTGCACAACGTACATGGTCATAGGTGCCTTCTTTCTCTAGACATGTATAGAAATAAAACTAATCTTAACACAATATATTTTGATGTTTCTTTTTGGAAACTTTTCAGCTATGCGTCGCAACCTGCCTGGGGGGGGCTGTACCAATGGATTTAACAAAGAGGTCTTTATTCTTTATTATGCAACAATTGTACAAGGTACAAAGAATGGCTGGTACATAACTACAGTTCTATATAATCATCTAAGGGCTAATCTACCTAGTAAAAGAGTGTATAGTATGGGTTTAGAATGGCTTCTTACAAGCATTGCTGGAATTTCTATAATTGCATAGTTCTCTGTGTACTTACGACACAGCTCCTGTGAGCGCCAGCGGACATAGATGCCCGCTGCATTGCACGCCTCGGCGTAAGATGAAATTGCTGTGCAGACACACTTCGTGTCCCCTCCAAAATCACATCTACAACCCAGAGACACAACTTCAGTCCAAACAATTTACAACAATGATCGAATACCTCCATCATTATGAGTTGTAAACACGCAAAACTGTATAAAGATTATCTGTATACATAGCCTCTGTACAACTGTCGTTCAGGAATAACATGATACCAGATTTGCAGGTACATGGGACCAGCTGTTTACTATGTTAACTTTACCTTAAAGTTTGCACATCCAATTCTAGGCATTGTTTAAAGGAATTTAGTAAGGATGCCCTTATTGTACTAAGTCTTGGCAACAAGTTCCAATGTAAGATTCTTCTGAGAGAAAAAATGAAGTATATTGTCTCTAACTGTCTTCTATTTGTTCAGGTCGTCCTCTTGCCCTGTTTTCATAGCGTTATAAAGGCATTACTTCTTACGCCATTGCATTTTGCATGTTGAAGCATGACAAGTTGTATCTGTTTGATGTCATTTTACTGGCAATGAGTTATTTCATCGGGGATTTCATTTTATCTTTGTCCAATCGCTTTGCAGCCTGGCTCATTACTGTAACAACAGCTTGCATGATACACTTCTCCAAGTTGCACTGCCCATTTTTCAAAACTACTGTCAAATCATGGCACAATCCATACTTTATATATATATATGTATATACATGATGGTTTTAGACGGAGTTCCCTAATGAATAATATGAAAAGCTAAATCTGGTGGAAAATTTGCTTAACAACATCAAACCAGTATCTCAAGCCTTTTTTATGAAGAGGAGCACTGCTTTTTAAGTTTTCCGATGGATGCTCGTCAAGTTTTCCGATGGATGTTGACGACTTACCCACAAGCGTCATCCAAACACCACTGATAGTACTGCAGGTAGGGAACCACCTGGCGACACCGGTCAAACATGGCGGATGTCAGCGCAGCGCACGTCAACTCCGCCCAGGGCAGCTTCATGGGATTCAGCTTGGAGAATGGAACACAAAATAACTGTTAACAGGTGACACTATAAAACCGGTAAGACACTCTACATTCAGAAAACCTTTTTTTCAGTAGATTGACCAAATGAATCCAATTTTCAAAATGTCTACAGTCAAGTATGATTTTAAGAAAAGTTATCCATATCAAATACACAATTAGATGTCTCCAGGGATATGGGCATTTCTGCAGAACCCTGAGTCCGTCAGTCTGAGAATGAATTCTGAAGAATTTTGATGGATTCTGGAAACCTTAGACAGAATTTGGGCAAACTGTGTAGAATAAAAGGTGCTTTCCTCAAGTAGTTTGTATTCTGCATCATGATGTAATATTGATATCAGATAATGTAACTGTCTTCCCAAAACATATTTCTTAAAGTTTTCGGCATTAAGAGTGTCTCTCTGGATCTATAGTGTTGCCTGTTTGATACTGTCAGTATCTAAACTCTCAGCTCATTGAATCTAGATGGAGGTAATGTCATCAGCTGGTAAAATTGCAAACAAAATACAATTTGCCTATCCAAGAAAAATACATGACGTAAAATTTGTCCTAGTGGCCATATGGATATTGATAGTCAGTGTTAGATGATATCTCCGACATTTTTACACCAACTGATGCTAAGAAGTCAAAGTAGCATTCAAAACATGAACATAAACTTCTTTTTTTTTTAAATTGATGTTAATAAATGACTGCAAGAACCTAATAGCTGATGAACAATAATATTAATAATACCTCGCAAGGTTTGATGTCATCCCCTTCTGCCAGCTCCCCACAGGCCTGGCTGACGCGCCACGAGTTACCGAAGATGGTCGGGGAGGTTTCCAAGCTGCCCGCTCTCGTGGTGAAATCGTTGTCTTGGAAACCGTCATAGTTTCCACACAATCCAGCCATGCAGTTCTGATACTGAGGTTCCACACGAACAAACACCCTGGTTCCTGAGGGACCACGTGAGTGACACAAAAGAGGAAGAAAAATATACATAATGTTCAACTTAAGTTATGACGTTAGAAGATGCATGCCCAGGTTAGGAGAGACTGACAGTGTGAAAAGATGATACGGTCTATGACATGATATTCAACCTCCAGAAAGGATATCTGAACCAAACAATGTCAACAAGGAGTGAAAAAAGCTGCTGGCTGAAAAAAGCTGCTGACTATTCAGCACCTTGGACAGGGCCATTCACCAGTTTCACACTTCCCATAATGCACTGCCTGGGTCCCGGGAAATGGATACTGGTACTACTTTTCAAAATGCACATTGAAACTCTGCCACATGTAAAACATAGTTGTTTCATCACTGAATACGAACAGCGCCATCTGTAACTTTTTCTTTGGTTATGCACCATTCTAAGGCTGAGATCTCAGGAAGACATCTTGATATGGGTGAGTCCATCAAAGAACAGGACAACCAAGCCTGTCTACCTCAGTTTGAAGAGCACATGTGCGGTGGTTGGGGCATGTTGTGCGGAGGCCAAAAACACATCTCACCTGGATGGCATTGAACTGGATTCCACAAGGAAAAAGAAAGAGCATCGGAAACAGCTGAACTTAGCTGTTTACGATTTCTCACCTCCATCAAACTTGACCTCCAGCCCAAGCTGTGCCTTCAAGATGGCAAACATGCCGGCCTTGCGGATGTAGATCCCAGAACCCTCGTAGTACTTGGGCAGGGTCACAACGGCACCGTTCACTCGGACTACCCTGCCTGCAGACTGAAGTAGTGGGAACATTAGAATAGAAACAGCTTGATCCAGTCAATCCTTCATGACGTACATTTTATTTTACTGCAAATGCATTTAAGTTCCCATTTGCTTCATGTTTGCAGTTTTTGCGGTAACCTCTTCACGGCCAACCTAAAACCACAGTGAAAATGCTTGTTCTGCCTTCTGCCAGCCTCCAAACCAGCTTCAACTGTTAACTAAAAACCACCGCAAACGCTCTATTTCCTTTCTACTGCAAAATCAAATAACCACGAACTTCAATGCATTTTCAGTACTATGTAATGGCACCTTTAAACCTATTCATCTGAAATTACTAGACTAACACATTCATCATTCTCTTGCCTCTCTCAATTTCCTAATACACCTTAGAGCCCATGGATACAACTCAGGGTGAAAATAGCACCTGAAATATGCAAAGTTAGACTTGATTAGAATTGATGACACGGTGTCCCACATCAAGAGAACAAATAGATAGAGAGAGACATGCTATAGTTACAAGACAGCACAATGTACCAACAATCAACAGAGAATAAAGCACAGTGTACCATGAGTATCTCTGTCCCATCGATAATGACAGCGACAGACTTGGTACAGGTCACCCCAGTGGAACCGCACGGGACGTTCTCAGCCGTCACAGTGAAGCTGTTGTTTACGGCCTCCTTTGCTAGGACGTAACTGCAGTCTCCTTGGAAGGAGTAGGCTCTCCCGTCAAACGTCACATAGTGGGGGTCACCACTTGCATGGCACATTCCTGTAGGACGTTTGAAAATTCATTGAAATTATTTTCGTGGCTGAGATGTTAAATTCAATGCTGCCAAGAAAGAATACTGTGGATTGTACATCATTTATGTTTAAGATAGAGGTCTGGAAAGTGAGCCCACAACTTAAACTAAACTGTACAGACTGCATGTGAGCTGGACAAGGAAGCACTAACATTTCAAGATTTACAGTAGTCCAGCCTGCTTCAACTATTATATAATAGCATCATAAAAGTTGATAAAACTATTGACACACCTGCACATTTGTCACGGGTGCAGCTCCAGTGTTTCCCTTCACACATGCTAAAGATGGGGAAATAGAAAATCAATACAAAATAGTCTCATTTTACCTTGCCACCACAATATTTTCAAAACAACAGCAATGTTACTTATTCACCAAGAACTAGGTTTAACATTTGACTGAATGGAGACATACACAATGCAATACAGTGGAGAACAACTTTCTTTTTACACAACCAAGTGTTTTACTCAAGACCAACATTTCGGTGACCGTATGTCACTTTCCTCAGGACTGGTACACATTGCACAATACCTATAGTATACATGTAGCTGCTTATAGATGCCGTCCTAAACCTTATACAAATGTAGTTGATATGATGTTTACAATGCGGTCCCAAACATTTCTACGAAATAGAAATAGTCAGAATAGCCCTGAGGAAGGTGACAGTCACCAAAACGTTAGCGTGAATGAAACACCTGTTTGTGTCCAAAGGTTAGTAGTTTTCCATTGATTTTCGACAGTTAGAAGATACAGCCCACTGACCAGGTGTTACAGTCCTTCTGTATAACCTCCCCTCTCTGGTAGTCCTTCCCACCATGTCTGCAGGGACAGTTCTCAGGCAGCACACACCAGTCCCCCTGTACACAGGTTAATGTGATCATATCATTCATCACACTAAATTTTATATATCAGTTCCTCACAATGATTACAAGACAGTTAGTATAGTCTTATTCATTTAGACGTTTGTCCAAAACAATACCCTTCTGATATCATTGAACATTGAATCTTACAAAATCATACTTCCAGTTATTGCAATTGATTCCTGATGCCATGTAATCAAGCTAATTTCCATCCGTGACGTCATGATACAAAATGTAGTAAACAGAACAGCATATTCGGAACCTTGTACTGTGACTTGCAAAAAACGTTCTTTGGAGAAGCAAACAGTATTATAATCATAAAGTGGCGTCTGTGTGGCATAGTGGTAGAGCATCCGGCTATGAACCAATGAGACCCAGGTTCAGAGAGATAAAGTAAATACAATTGCAAGTTTTCAGTACAAATATTTGCTTTAAATCTTTGCTTCAAATCTTTGCTTCTCAAAAGAAGTTTTTTTTTGCGAGTTACAGTGGCAGGTTCCGATCCGAACCTGAGTCTTAACTAGTCGTCTAAACTAGTCATCTAACCAAGTCATCTAACAGATCACTGTAATCATTCACAAAACTAACAACATTGGAATTCAAGATGGTCTTACAGAGAAAACATATCCCTCCGGGCAGTCACATCCTTCGAATGGTGGAGCCTTGCAGTCCCACTCATACTCCATATTATCACATGTGAGTGGGCAGGGCGACGCCTCCAGGCTGAACTCTTGGTTGTTGGGACAGATGGCTGTACCAAAGCAGAACCTGTCCGAACAATTCCACTTGGCTTCTATACACTCACTGTGTACAGTACAACATGCAAAACACAAGTCCAGTATCAGTAACAGTTACAGCTACAACATAATTGTACAGCAAGAGAAAAATTAAAAATTATTGAACTGACTATAAATTCTCCTTGGTGATCATATCAACCAGCGATGTGGTGGCCATGGCATTGTGGCCTTTTTGTTAGGGCTATTGACTTTGAAAGATATTACTTGTGGAAATTGTAGTGGTGCCACTAAATCAGAAACCAATTCATCAAAAAGAGATTTGCAGCGATTGCACCTGTTGGCTGCAGCCATTCGCGACCTTCTGCCAAATGCAATTTTCAAAAATTCACCATTTCAGGCGGCAAATTGGCATCCATTAGCACTGATTGGCGACAATCTCCAAGCAGATCCATCGGTGGCAAGGCGGTTGTAAAAGGGCCAATGAGTATCCAAAGCCTCTAGTGGCTTGGATACTCATTGGCCATTTTGCCTTGCTACCGATAGATCTGCTTGGTCATCAGCCAACATGCACCCAGTGAGATACCGGCTTAAGAAGTTTTATTCTTATTACACTGGCAGATTGAAACACACTGACCAAACTTTGCATCCCTGCTTGATTCTCTTCCCTGCTGGAAACACCTCTCCGGTGTAAATGTCCACGCAGGTGCAGTCCTCCAGGTGCACACACTGGCCCTCATCGTCCAGCAGCTGCCCCTCGGGACAGTTACACCCGGCCACACACCCCACGTCGTGCAGGTCTGCACACAGCTCCTCGTGCCGATGGTCCCCACATGTCCGCATGCAGGGGTCCAGACACTCGTGGTACGTCTGCCCACCAGAACACTGCTTGTCTGGGTAGACAGAGTAGGAAATGTAAAGCAGTCATCCTCAATTGAGGTGAAGCATGATGCTTTTTCAAGTAGCTAGTGGTATTAAAGTGCAATGCGGCTTTGATCACGGCTTGCGTTTTTGGCCAAGCACACCAGGTTACCCCTACATTTCTCGATAGGTGTGTTGGGATCTTTTTTGTGCAGAGGTTTGACGCTTGAGGCTTATGCCCAAAGCCCCCTCATACATGGGGCAGACGGTTTTATGTCACCATCCGAAATGACGAACGCAATCCCTTACAACATGTCCGAGCTGGAGTCGACCCTAGGATCAAACTCAGGCCCCGGGATCCACGGAATTTGATCCAGATGGCGAAGCAGCAGGGTTGCGTTACCACTTGCGCCACAGGGACATGTAGACACGAGGAGCAATAAATTTTTGAATCTCACCTTAAAAAAAGTAAATCAGGTGATCTCAAACCAGTTTAGCTCACTGTTGTCAGTGAGTGCCCGCGCCAACTTTGACATCGTATAACTGCCGAACGACATATGCTAGGGCTAACAAATTTGGTGACTTGTCCTAAAATTTAGTTGGCAACAATATTATGATAATAATCTAAGTTTATCATTTTTCGTGTTGCCATGGCAACGGTTTTCTGAAAGGCATTATATGCAAAAATTATAGATTTTTTTAAAACAATTATATTTCTTAGGTTTTCTTGCTCAACCACACTAGTTTTCCTACATATATAGCATCATATGTAATTAGATGTAACTTTCATGATTCAATATTCATAATTTATGCTATCCAGTGGCATGTATACATGTATGTCTGCTGAGCGAAACAGCCGGGATTCAAACTCCCAACCTTGGTCCAGAGGAAGGGTCGCTATCCCTGTACTACACACCCTATGATGGATGCTGAGAAGTGGCCTTATTGAGTTAAGAAGTGCCATAAAGATTTTACTATTTCTAGTTTGAAATGTCTCCTTACAGCAGAGGCCAGACACGTCCTCCTGTTGTCTCCAGTCCACCACGATGCCTTCCTTGGCACAGGCCATGGCATAGGCTGACAGGACAGGGCACAGGCAGTTCCCTGGGTCATCTATCCACGGACAGCCACTCACGTCATCCAGACACAGGTCAGAGTACGTCGTCTTGTCCACATGGTCATGGCAGGGAGCAAAAACCTCGCTGTTGAGGATACTACACTTCTCCTGGCTGTAGCCTCGGTTTTGGAAGTATACACCATACGCACTGACGTACTCCTGAACACAGAAACACAGATGAAGGTGTGTTAAACTTGTTAAATTTACAAGTCTTAGAGTTATACAATGTATGTAAGATCATGTCACGTCATGTAAGATCATTTTATTTCCATTTCTACAATCATCATTTATAGACATCATTTTTGTGAGGGCCTTTTTTTTAAGTCTTAAGTATGGGCCAAGGTCAAGTTGCCAATACAATTACGTTCATGGATCCAGAAAAATATTATTGGCAGAACCAGAACACTCTCTCCTCTGGGGTTGTCTGTGCCTTTAAAAATAAGCCATACAATGTGCCTTTAGCTTAGCACCAACTGGCAGCAGTCTCACAGTTGAGCTCCTGGTTCCAATTAGTTGCTAACTGGGAGACCCCGGTTTAAGTCCTGTGAAAGACATCTTGGTTGGGGCTGTACCCGTCTTTTGGAAGGGACGTAAAAAGTGGGGTCCCTTGTTAGAGGTGATACCTCGAGCACGTTATAGGGGAAGGGCTAACAAGCCAAAAATATACCGTCACTAGACACTACAAGGGTCTGAATGAATGAAGGCACTCAAGTCATATTTTGAATCCACCGACCTCCATGACATCAGTGCAGGAGAGGGTGATTCTGAGCCTGTTGACGAAGGTGTTCTCCGCGGACTCCACGTCCCCATCCCGCGTGGTGAAGTCATCATGCTGGTCCCAATTAAAGGTTCCACACAGGCCCAGAACTGTGGGGGGAGACCATGCAGCATAGTTAGATTGATGTTAATGGGCTACACTCTTTAAGGTGTTGCAATCTAAACCTAACACAGTTTGGGAACTTTTCTGACAATTATTATTGTGTTTGACCTGGAACGGATTAGATGTTGATTTCTGGTCTTTGATATGGCGCACCAGATATCATTTGTACCAATTGTATGTTGCCCGCTTCCGTCCTATTGCCAAACTGTAACATGTATTGTGATTATTTTCTGTGTATATATTAAACTGGGCCCCAATGGAAACCAGCTATCACAGCTGTTTGGGCCACGAAGGTGTCTCAAGATGAAATAGATAAATAAATAAATAAATCTCCATTTCTACTCTGTCAATACTTATAATCCTTTCCAATGATACCCCAATGATTGTTTATTTGTGAGACAACAGCCGGAGCTGTCTGTGTACGAACTTCTCAAAATTATAGTTCAAAAGAGGTGTTTGATCTGGTTTCGTTTAGATATCAATCAGTGTCATACAATTATCATCATTCCTGGTGGAGGCCTTTTAGAGGAAGTGAAATCTTTATATCTATCTAAGCGTGACAAACGTAGTGAGAACTGTTCCCACCTTGCCCAGTGTAGTATGGGTCGAGCACCACATAAGCCTCATTCAGACGTCCCCATATCACCGTCACACCGAACCCCTCCACCACTGTGTACAGGGACGACGCTCTCTTCAGGTACAGGTCGGTACTCCTGGCGGGTCACAAGGCACAAATATTTAACATACAATCATGATATTGTTCTTAACTGATCGTTCAAAAGTCTCCTTTGTAAAATGTGCAACATGAACCTTATTTGACGTCATATATGAACTTTTGAACATTCAAGTCACAAAGGAGGGAAATACATGTAAGTGTTGTCAACTTGCCAGTGTGAATGTTATTCAGTACCAAGGACAACTTTGTCAGTGTGAATGTTATTCAGTAACAAGGACAACTTTGTCAGTGTGAATGTTATTCAGCACAAAGGACAGTGTTGTTGCTGTGAATGTTATTCAGTACAAAGGACAGTGTCATCAGTGTGAATGTTATTCAGTACCAAGGTCTGTGTCGTCAGTGTGAATGTTATTCAGTACCAAGGACAGTGTTGTCAGTGTGAATGTTATTCAGTACCAAGGACAGTGTTGTCAGTGTGATTGGTATTCAGTACCAAGGACAGTGTCGTCAGTGTGAATGTTATTCAGCACCAAGGACAGTGTTGTCCCTGTCACTGTTATTCAGTACCAAGGACAGTGTTGTCCCTGTCACTGTTATTCAGTACCAAGGACAGTGTTGTTGCTGTGAATGTTATTCAGTACCAAAAACAGTGTTATTAGTGTCAATGGTATTAAGTACCAAGGACAGTGTTGTCAGTGTCAATGTTATCCCTGCTGCCTAAATCTGTAACTGATAGGTAATTGGGTGCCAAATGGCTACTTCAGTGTGCTTAAGGTTAAAAAGAGGACCTTTCGATCTATGCTTTGTATCTGTCCTTTATGTCATAACCAATGGAAGTAAAGAACAGTAATCAAAACTGGCTGGAGATGGATTTCCATGTCACCTGTATGGAAGACGCTGTAACTCCCCGTTAAGGTAGACCAGGCCGTCGGCCGTGAGTTTGACGGTGTCCTTGTAGGTTTGGATGGTGAGGGAGTCCATGCATGTCATGACGCTGCCTGAGGAACATGGCTGCAGCTGGGTCGTCACTCGGAACTTCGTCCCGCTCACATCCTGGAAAGGGTAAGGCATCTGTTAGGCACTATGTAGGCATAACCTTATTAGTTACTGAATTACAACATCATAATAGTCACATTTTTATTTTGGTGCAATATTGCTTTAAATTTGCCTTGAGATCATTTCTTCTGTAATAATAAGGAACAGCATTAATTCCACCTTAACAAGCTTATTAGTCTGTGACCTCAAACAGTATTTTTTGTTAGTCTGTGCTTGTGCATTTGCAGATATAATTCAAGATTCTTTGGATAGATTTCTTTGAATTTTGACATGTCAGTTGCTATTGCAACCCTGATGATGAACTGCAATTTTGGACACTGTAGCAGTATTTTCAAGTTTTGGATAATCATAGATTGACACCCCCATCTTGAAGGTGTGGTACAGTTCACAGCTGTCATGTTGAAGGTTTTGCTAACAGGGGCAAAACTCCCCAAGTAGAGGTTACTAGGCTCTGGATTGTTTTAGATCAGCTGTCGCTTGCCTAAGAAATGGTAGCCTGTGCTATACAAGCTGTGACTAATTAGCTACTCTTCAAGCAGAGGTTAGCTACACTGGCTTGCTACACTGCATTGGTTACTGCCTTGTTTTATAATAAACAACTACCTGGACATAAATGGAAACGTGTTTTATGTAAATTTCTATAAATGGAGTGGTAAACGGTATCAAACACCTAAGCCCACACCGCAAACACCATAATTACTTCACAGAAGTTTGTGTCCTACGGACTCTTGTTGGTCATTTGAAAAGGCCTTGATAAGAAGGCCTGGCTTACTTTTGCCCAATTCTGAGACAACCTCTAAAAATAGATGTGTAAATATAATATCTAACAAAACAATTATGCATGTTCTTCACCTCCACCAGGACATAAGGGCAGTCAGCTCCCTGGATGTTGAAGTGTTTCCCGTCAAAGGTCTTGACGTGCCCAGTTCCCATAAACTGACATGTAGAAGCACACCTGTCCTCGGTGCAAGTCCACAGACCTGTGTTGCAGACACTGCCAACACAAACAATGTACAGTCAAACTTGTCCATCCAACCAACTCTATCCTACAACCAACTCTTGTCAACAACCACATTCAGACAGTCGCGTCCGATTTTACATAGTAAGTTAACTCTTTCAAGCAACCAACTGCAGGCTTCAACCAGCAACCACTTCCTCATGGGCCTCAGGGGTCATAATGTGTAGATTTTACACTCCATTCAACAACAAAATGATTGACAGCGGCAATCAGTCCAGCGAGCATTTCAATGAAAGATTCTACAGTCGACGGCAGGCAGATAAGTCCTGTACGTGCGAAGTATTTATGCAGCCTCATTTATGCCCACAAAATCAGCAAACCGACCCGAGTTTTATCCAACAGCCTACTCCAGTCAACAACCACATTTCCTTGGTCCCTTGACTGGTTGTTGGATGCAAGTTTGACTGTACTTTTAATCATTTTTGAAGTGGCTGGAGAGGAAATGTTGTACACATGAGGAAATGTCTATTCCCAGAGACCCAGTTGGATGTGCTTTTCAAGATTTTAAGACCACATAACAATATACAACAAATTCAGATTGTAGTCAACAACATTAATGCAAAAATGTTTGCAGTGGTTTTAATTGCGGTTTTCATGGTAAGCTCTTCACCGCAAACTTAAAACCATCGCACATCTTTTTGCCCTCCTACCCCCTTGTCTACTATTGTCTCAAACGTGAACTCAAAACCACCGCAAACACTCAATTTTCTCCCTACCGCGAAATTAGAACCACACGAACTTAAATGCATTTACAGTAAGTACAGTTATCATTCAATCAACATACATGTAAGTATTTGTACCAAATTCAGTCCCTTTTCCTGTTTGACTCTTTCTTGTCAAAATTGCTGTCTCCAACCTTTACGACATGATACAAGTCATATCACAGCTACCATTTTTACTTCCAACATCTCCCTTCAATTCTTACCGGTTTGCTGATCAGAAATAGTTCAACAAATTAGCATCGATTGACAACACAGTAGTCACAAATGGAGCATTTATTGCTCTCTACAAAGTGGCGTCTCCCGAAATGGGAGGACCTGGTAAAGTTTCATGAGCAGCTGGCAAAATGAAAATACAGTAGTGTAGTTCATTGACTTGGTCATCTATTGACACCATCTAGCTACATGTGTATGCGCTCTGACTCTGATGCATCAAGTCAGGTTGCTCCATTGTTAACCTTTACCAATGGTTAAGCCATTTTTCCAAAACTCTCGACCCAGATCTGGTCCCACCGAGGATGGGAGATGGCAATCGGATGACCACCAGAAACTCTGACATATTGACAAATAGATATAGAGACTTGCCCATCCCATATATGTCAAGGTTAATGAGCGACGGCATATGATGCAAGTGTTTATATGCCATGTGTCATAGATGTATATCAAGACTTCGCTACGTTTTACGTCTAGCTTGTAAGTGATACGTACGTAACCCAGCCTTGAGCACTGGGGCTGCAATGTATTGACAAAATAAACCATTCACGTTAGCTTTATTCTATTCCTCCATTCATCATCAAGCAATGTTTTTTGCGAGTGTGTTTGTAGAATTGGAATCAGAATCGGATCCAACACCCATACCATTCATTGCACTCCTGCATGATGGTGTCCCCAGCCTCGTATCTCTCCCTGTGGTGGAAGCATGGACAGCTCTCCGGTACCACACAGACATCTCCATCCATAACCTGCAGGGAACACAACAACATCAATGTCTAATGCTAGAATTTATTTCAATGGACTTAAATAGCAAACTAAGTACATTTTGACATGTGACAACTCATGTGCATGGTATACATAGGAAAAGATATTAAAGAATGTCTAGACGATAGAAATTCCCCCAATGATTTTAAGAATCCATTCTAAACCCATACTATATACTCTTGTAGATTAGCCCTTAGATAAATTATCCGCACTCTCACACAAGAAGGAGAAGGAGCCTGAATGGGCTTGGTAACTTTAATGTATAGCAGAGATTGTCGAACACGGGTGGGTGGGCGGGACTCAGAAATTCGAACCGTGTTACTGCTAGCACGCTGGCGTGGCTATGGCGTGGATGACGTGTCTACTGATCACGTGAGCTAGGGTTCGAACGGCTAATTAGCATATTTGAGCCTTCGCCCAAATCGTCACAATTATCCGCACTCTCACACAAGAAGGAGAAGGAGCCTGAATGGGCTTGGTAACTTTAATGTATAGCAGAGATTGTCGAACACCAAGACCAAGCCCAGCGGGAGATTATGCGAGTAGGGGAGAGTGCGGGAGTTGCGACGAGAGGAGCGTGGTGGAGCAGTAGTGACAAGCTACTGAGAGTCTGTAGCAACTAGTCCTCGGTACCAAGGAATGTGAAGAAGTGTGAGCTGCCGATAAGATATTACTGGTGGCATCAACTGGTATACGGCCGTTGTTTGTAACAGCAAAGCTAGTAAATTAGCCAGCGCCAAGACTAGTGCAACTTAGCAAGCTAGGGAAGACTGACGACCAACAGTTAAACAAACTAAACAGCCTAAGGCTAACAGGTGAGCAAACTAAAACAACCGTAACCTAACAGTTGAGTAATAACCTTAACCTAACAGGTGGGTAACTATTTTAAACAACTGCACCATTGTCTCTAAGCCACAAGACGAATGTATGAACACTGTCCTAAACACTTGATTATATGACATGTGCTGTCATACTGAACTAGCCGCTACTAGTACTAGAGTCCGAAGTTGGCTGCTGATAATGTCTATAGGAGTCCGCTTCGTGAAGGAAGTCTTTCTACTGCAAGTACATCTGGAGAATCAGTCTTTGCTAAACAGTCCCTTCAATAGACTAATCTGGTTGCTCCAGCGAACTGTTCTGGGGAGTCAGTCGTTGCTAAACAGTCCTTCCAATAGACTAATCTGGTGGCTCCAGCGAACTGTTCTGTAGCTTCTCCGCGATCAGCTTGGAATACTCGCACCTCTTGTCGAAGGAGCAGTCCAAGTACAGTTCGAACGTGTTTGAAGACCAGTCGCCTAACAGTTTAATCACCTGTGGGTCAGCACCGCAGTGCCACGCGTAAGTCGCCCCGCCGCGTCTGAAACTATGTCCCGAATAACTCCCTGGGGTGAAGCCTGCCGCGGATAATAACGACTTCAAGTGGTGGACGAACGTGTCATGGGTGAGGGAGATGAGTCCGCCTCCGTTACCTGGGACCAGGAACGCCGGCCCGTCTGGGTCGGCCGGGATCATGTTACACATATTGACGTATGCGTACTGAGGACACAGGGGATGCCCTTGCAGTACGGGCAATGGTAGGAGAAGCACCTTTTGCCGAAACTGGATCGTCTTCGACCAAGTCACCTGAACCAGGAGTCCATCCTTGGAAACTTGAGTGGCGCGACGCGTTAGCTGCTTGCGTGGGTCGAATGCTGACTGTGAACGCGGTACTATGTTCGACTTCCGTAGCAAAGTGAAGAAGGCCACGCAGAAGCTGCCCACAGCGTGGCGTGCATGGGCCTTGTCAGGGCCAACAACTCCCGGATTTTGAGCAGGATGGCAGGCGTGAGAGGGAGCTTTCGCTCTGGCACATGTGGGGAACCTCTACGGAAGGAAGACACGACGAGCTTCAGTTCGAAGCTGTTCTCGGGCGGTTCGAAGTCGTGAAATCGTTGCAACATGCGAGCCCCGTGTACATACAGCTGGACGCTACTCGGGCTCCGCAAGGAGCGCGTAAGGAATTGTGCGTAACGGGTGAGAGTTTTCGAGTCAGTCGGTAGAGCAGGTAGTTTGAGAAACTCACAGAATAGTAGAAATGCCCTCCACTGCGTTCGGAAATTGGCGAAAGTGCCCGCCGCGAAAGCCGACAGCTTTGCGTCCTCTACGTCTGAGTCCAATCGCCGTAGCAAGGTGCAGGTACCTGGAAGGATTACAGTGTGTCAGTAACTCGAAATGTCGTGGGCAGACAACAACGCTGGCTGTGCGCTGCCCGGCCGTCAGGCGTTTGAATTCGTTCTCGTGGTACTGCGAAGTCGACCAGCGGCTGAGGTGGTCACTCGAATTGTGCCTTGTGGCAACGCCCGCTGGGGAGTATCACTCGTAGAGTCGCAGGTACACCCGACCTGAAAACCGTCCCTCGAATTGTGCCTCATGGCAACGCCCGCTGGGGGATGTACAGTCATGGAAACATCGGCTGCTCTAGAGGAAACCTGACTTTGCCTGGCGGCGACGCCCTCTTGGAGGGGAGACGAGGCGAAAGAATCTGTACCAATTCTTGTCATATCTAGAAGAACATTGTCCGCACCGTGCAACGAATGACTGTCTGAATGTCTTGAAACTACTTGCTTTTCGCCAGCCGTGAACGTGACTGGTGAACCGTGGCAGTTCTGAAGTGAAACACTAGAACCAAGGCTTGGTTCGATCGTCCCATCAATACCGTCGGTATTTCCGGCAACTATACTCCCTTCGTCAGAATCTAATATTTTCTCCCTCTCTGCTACAACAACATCAAAATCCTGAACGGAAACACGATAACTGCTGGCCTCTGTGCCTGCAACATCGCTACAAACTGTGTGGGAAGACCCGCTACGCTCATCACTGTGGCGAGTTGAAAACTGTAAACAACTGTCCGAAACACGAGGAGCATTGTTTGAGCAGATGGACATGTCGCTACCGTCAGTGGGAGGTAGACTGTAAACATGATCCTCACTGTGGCGAGTTGAATGTCGGACGATACTGAACGAAACACAAGAACTATCGTCTGTGTTGATTGACACATCGCTACAATCTACGTAGGGAAGACTGTTGAAACTATCCGCGCTGTGGCGGGTTGAATACGGAAAAAACTGACCGGGTCGACTCTTCAATTGTTGAGTCGCAGGTACACCCGACCCGAAAATTGTCACTCGAATTGTGCCTTGTGGCAACGCCCGCTGGGGGAGTATCACTCGTAGAGTCGCAGGTACACCCGACCTGAAGCCGTCACTCGAATTGTGCCTTGTGGCAACGCCCGCTGGGGGATTATCACTCGTAGAGTCGCAGGTACACCCGACCTGAAAACCGTCACTCGAATTGTGCCTTGTGGCAACGCCCGCTGGGGGAGTATCACTTGTAGAGTCGCAGGTACACCCGACCTGAAAACCGTCACTCGAATTGTGCCTCATGGCAACGCCCGCTGGGGGATGTACAGTCATGGAAACATCGGCTGCTCTAGAGGAAACCTGACTTTTGCCTGGCGGCGACGCCCTCTTGGAGGGGAAACGAGACGAAAGAATCTGTACCAATTCTTGTCATATCTGTATTGTCATAACTGTAAACAACTGTCCGAAACACGAGGAGCATTGTCTGAGCGGATGGACATGTCGCTACCGTCAGTGGGAGGTAGACTGTAAACATGATCCTCACTGTGGCGAGTTGAATGTCGGACGCTACTGAAGGAAACACGAGAACTATCTGACTTTGCCTGGCGGCGACGCCCTCTTGGAGGGGAAACGAGACGAAAGAATCTGTACCAATTCTTGTCATATCTGTATTGTTAAAACTGTAAACAACTGTCCGAAACACGAGGAGCATTGTCTGAGCGGATGGACATGTCGCTACCGTCAGTGGGAGGTAGACTGTAAACATGATCCTCACTGTGGCGAGTTGAATGTCGGACGCTACTGAAGGAAACACAAGAACTATCGTCTGTGTTGATTGACACATCGCTACAATCTGCGTAGGGAAGGCTGTTGAAACTATCCGCACTGTGGCGAGTTAGATACGGAAAACTGATGACAGAAGCGAGATGAACGTGGCTACTAGAAGGAGACGGACGTGGACAAACAGAAACCAAACTCACAGTTCTCCGCACGGTAGTGTCCCCGGCTCTTGAGCCGGTCCCCGTGCCCTTGGGTGGGCGTGCTTATCACGCAGTGCTGTCAGCCGTCTGCACTCGCGTCTGCTTGGTTTCCCGCCTCTTGCGTTCGCAGTCGGCTTCTGCGTGCTTGTATTTCATTGACTTGCTCTCCCAGCAGAATCGACAGCAGTGGTCGAAACGGCACGTTGAGAGGAAACAGTTGTTTTTGTTGAAGCCCCAGCATATCTGCGGTGTCGTCTGTGTTGACGTGCCGCCATCACCGGAATCCGCCGGCTTGAGGTTGTCCTTATTTCCGTCGAAAAACCTCTCCTTCAAATGCGCCCAGTCCGACCACACGCCTGGGACGCTCATTGCCTCGCTGACCGCGGCAGCATGGAAAGTACGCACGTGAGCCCACTTGTACCTAGCCAATCTGTCGAAGCAATACTGCAACACAGAGAGACGGCCGAGCAACTCCGAACGTGGCAGATTCTCAGAACGCAACAACGCCATACATCCGGACATAAACTCTCCGAGCGACAATTCATCATACTTCTTCGGTTCGGAGCTGTCTAAGTTGTACACGAATGCTTCTGGGGACAGCGGCTTACCTTCGTCTTTCCTCTTCTTTCCGGCTCCCGCTAGCGCGCACTTGGTGTCCACTGCGTGCTGCAGAGCTGCGTTTTCGCGTAGCTGCTGTAAGGTGATATCTCCCTCTCCTAACACCATCTTGTTAGGGGTTTGGAGGGGTTTCCCGGTAATGGTCGCGCGGGCCGCCATAGCTGCTTGTGCTTGCTTGAGTTCGTCCTCCAAGGCGGCGACCTCACTCTCCAACTTTACCTTAGCCAGCCGCTCGAGCAGGGCCTCCTTCTTCTTCTCTAGCTCTGCAGTGGCGCTCTCGTGCGACGGCTGCTCCGGCGAGTCCTTCACGTTGTCCTTCTCTTGGCCATGTGGTGGGGGAGGGTCCTTGACCCGCTCGGAAGGAAGGTCTATCCCCTCACAATGCTTACTCCCTTTACCCTTCGGGTGCAGGATCAACTCCTCGCCGCAACCTGGGCATCTTTCCGTCTCACCATGGTCGAGTAAAGGGCACAAGGCGGAGATTATAACGGAGAAATTCACTCAGAAATTCGAACCGTGTTACTGCTAGCACGCTGGCGTGGCTATGGCGTGGATGACGTGTCTACTGATCACGTGAGCTAGGGTTCGAACGGCTAATTAGCATATTTGAGCCTTCGCCCAAATCGTCACAATGTAGAACTGTAGTTATGTACCAGCCATTCTTTGTACCTTGTACAATTGTTGCGCAACAAAGTTATCATGTTACCAAAGGACCCAATGCAACATTTGCCAGTCTTGATGCTTCAATATGTGGTAAGTCAAGTTAAGAATTACAGCAAAATCACTCAAACCTTTGATAGACCGTCTCTTACATCTTCAGCAAGATAACTGACCCAACTACATCTGACTCATGACCAGAGGCCGTAATGATTCGATTATATGGAAGACATCCACTGGGCACTGCAAAGTTGATGCAAGCACCCCTCCCCCCCTTAAGAATATACCCTGCTACTGAAACAGCAAGGAAACTTGCTGCCCTATGTGCCACTAAGCACTACAAGGTGAACAACAACAAACCAACCATTTCATTGGGACACTCGCAGCCCGGTGCACACTCTGCGGAGCAGTAGCTGCTCTCTGCGCTGAACTGCATGTCTGTGCAGGTGCGGGGACACTGGCTGCCACACTCTGTGTACACCGTCCCATTGTAGCACGACTTACCTGCAATTGATTACACAGATATTAGAACTTCTCAAAGGGCATCAACAGTGTATAATCATATTCTGCTAAAGTAGAAGAATAAAATTGTTATTATTTACATTGCTTGTCTCACATATTTTCCATGCGTTGGGGAAGAAAAAGGCGACATACATGTAGTTCGTCTGTTCTCCAGACAGTGCTCAGTGGAAATAATAATCATACAATCATGCAACACTGTAAATGCAGTTAAGTTTGCATGGTTTTGATTTCGCGCTAAGGGGAAATGGAGTATTCGCGGTGGTTTTAAGTTCACGGCAGCGCTATAGTCACATACTACTAAAGTAATGGACAAAAATGTTTGCGGTGGTTTTAAGTTTGCCGTGAAACGGTCGCCGCAAAAACCGCAAACATAAAACCACCGCGAACATTTCTGCATTAACAATACCACGGATAATGTCTGTAACTAGATTGCAGCATTGAATAAGAATTGTGGCAAACATTGTGAGTCTCACCGCACAGGTCGTCCGATCTCCAGTTGAAGACCACGCCGCTCTCGGCACACTCGCGGGAATAGGCAGCCATGGTGCCGCAGACCGCCTTCATACGGTCCTCCTCCTCCTGCCAGCTGCAGTAGTCATACATGCACATGTCGAAGTACTGGCTGGGATCAATCTACAGAAACAACACACAACAACAGTCAATTAGTAGCAATGAAACCATCTTACAACAACCATACACAAGTCTCTCCAGGAATTAACTGGGGTCGATTACAAACTGTTACACGTTACTAGAGTATATTACAAATATAGAGGCCTTTAAACTACTCTGGCTGCTTTGAAAAGGACCATTCAAATGGGAGTCTTAGATCATATTTGCAACTAGCACAAATGATGCTAAGTTAGTGGAGAATGGTTAGATCATTGGAGCATACCACAAAGTTGCAGGTACTGAATGGATCTTCCAGCAGCTTGTTACAGATGATCTCAGCATCAGTCTTCCTGCTGGGGTACTGGTCACAGGAGTGTCCCACATCTGCAACGTCCCCACAGTCTGACTGTAACATATACAATCAGGTATGTTTGTTTAACTATCTATTTGTATTAGTATCAGACTTATCAACCTAGGATTGATGTGTTCAAAAATTCATATTCATTCACGATCGTAGAGTGAAACTCGCTGCAACCAAGTACCGAAGAAGCATCTTTATTAGACAGCTTTAAACAATGCAATTGCAGTTAAATATGCGAAGGTCGTGTGGTGTAATATAACCAGCTGATGCCGCACCTCGTGCCTGTGAAGCTGGTGTGTTACGCAAAGGGCAGTTATACCGGCTATATAGATACTGATACAGATATTTCACACATGATGAAAACAAAACACAACTATGAAGACAACCATAGGAGCATCTAATTTCACGATTTTTGCAATAGGGAGAGAATGGAGTGTCGGCATTCGTTTTTAGTTCCGAGTTGAAACATGGTGGTATGCAGCTGGTAGAAGACAAAAAACAGCAGTTTCGCTGTGGTTATAGGGTTGCAATAAAGACGTCACGGCAGCAATCCCCCACAGTGAAAATTTCAACAATTACAGCGCGTGCTGTGAAAGAAGTTACAAAGACAAATCACTGAAATCAAATTTTTCCTTGACAAAAAAAATTGTTACTACTTACATCGCCTATCTCACACATCTTCCAGGAGTTGGCGAAGAAGGCGACGTAGTTGGTCTGTTCCCCAGACAGGGTAGTAAAGTCGTCTGCAAAATATACATGTTTTTGAAGTTGACTGCCACCATGTGCAAGCAAGTGCATTACATTTCCCTCCCCATCCCTTGCAGAAAGATTAAATAGATGATAATTCATTATACTGGGTGCTGTGCAAAAATGGACAATATTAGCTCCCAATCATAATGGAACAAAAATATAAAAATTCTACACCCCCCTGATTTTCAAGTCACTCCGCGCATCAATTAGATATTCTGAAACTACCTTCCATTACCCTTAGGGCATACACTATTGCAGTAATCAAAGACAAAAATATAACACACACACAAAAAAAAAAAGTGGATGATGAAAAAATAATAAATGAAAAAACAATAATGATATTCCGAAAAACTCCACCTGATCCGTCGTAGTTGTAGATGCCGCAGAGTCCGCGGGTCTTGTCGACGTTCTCCATGGTACTGGTCACGTAGACGGTCGGACCAACGTCCCACTTTACACGCACACCCAGGGACGAGTCCAGGAACATAAACTCCCCCAGCCACTTCAGTATCAGCCCTGTAAACATAACAGCCAGGTTACAGTGTATTACAAAAGCTAGTTCATCTTTATTCACAGTTTAATGTAGATTTGTTGCTTTTAAAAATGATTTATTGAGAGAATTTGTTAAATTTGGTAATACTACCAGCATTGCAAGATTGGGAGAACACTTAATAATAACAAGCAACTATTGGGTCGCCAAGAGCATTGCCCCTGCAGAAACAAGGCATAACAATGAGTGTGTCATCCATAGAATAACTTAAGCGAGATCTTGAGTAGATACATCGCAACAAAACATACCATTGATGGCAACAGACGTGTCCGGGGCCACTGCGATAGCTTCCCCGTTAACGGTGACGTTCCTCCCGCTTGCCTGGACCAGATCAGCACCAAACTGCATGGTCAAAAACTGCAAAAAAAAAAGAATCATTTTAGTCTCGCAACTGTATGATCAAAAACTACAACACAGTACAACAAAACATACAGCTAGGTCAAAATCTACAGCACAGCAACAGAAGTTTAGTTTCCAGGTTTTGATCGTGCAGTTGTTAATCCGGACCTGAACCCGAACCTCTGGACCTGAATTCAGACCTGAACCTGAGTTTAGGAATGCATCCCTAGGATGTACCATGTCCCGACAATTCTCTGGGCCCAACTGAAAAGCCCTTCCCCATTAATAGTAAACAATAACAGTTAGCAATAAACAAACTTTGTGGCAGGTGTCGCAGGAGTCACAGTCCACGTTCTTGGCGTGAATGTACCAGGTCCCGTCCACGCTCTGTGACAAGCTGAACGACCCGTCTCCATGGAAACTGTACTGCCGACCGTCAAACGTGCGGTAGTGGAAGCGACCCCAGGTCAGACACGTAGCGTAGATGTACGCTGAGTACGGAGGTGCAACTGGAAGGCAGGAAGGAGAAATCATCAAGGCTGCAAATGGTTATGTAAATTAAGCAGTTATAGTCAAACCTGTAGCCAACCACCTGCAATCACAAGCCAGTCATTAAAACAGTCATGTCCAATTTTACATTGTTACATAGTTACCTTCTGCTAAGCAACTGAATGTCTTATCAAACTAGTGGCTTTTTTAGGTAACATAAGGTAAATCAGGGAGAAACATAAATCCAGGATATTTAGTATTTAGGGTATTTAGGGTTGCTGAGACCAGATTTGACATCAATTTGTAATAACGAAATGAACTGAAAAAACTTTTGTTTATCCTTTATGGTGGAAGAGGACCACAACTCACCAGTGGCTGCTCCGTCCAGTATGGAGAACACATCTGAAAAATCACAACAGCCCAATGTCAGACTAAATTAGCCTTTATTCACATTAAGATACAATAACTAACGTTGGGTAACATAAATTCGGGATTTTTCCGATAATGGTTGACTGAAATCAATCTAGCAGAACAACAAACCATCCTTTTTTTCTATAATTCTGTCAGTATCATGTACTATCTTTGCACTAATCATATATATGGTAGATTTTGTCTCTAGTCGTGCTGACACCATAATATTTCAACTTGAAACTACCGTCCGCCGCACGTACAATGACGGTGCTGACGGACAGGGGGGCACATTAATTCGGGAGAGAAGATTCGTCTTGAATATCTTACCGCT
Organism: Branchiostoma lanceolatum; assembly: GCF_035083965.1. Taxonomy (NCBI): domain Eukaryota; kingdom Metazoa; phylum Chordata; class Leptocardii; order Amphioxiformes; family Branchiostomatidae; genus Branchiostoma; species Branchiostoma lanceolatum. The sequence continues at coordinate 9,751,314 of NC_089725.1, forward strand.
AATCACATTTTATACAGCAGCTATTCGTTCCATCCTTGGCTTGAGGAGAGTGCTATGGATATAGACGTGTCCAAGTAAAAAAAATACACGAAAAAACGGCCGTACCGCACGCATCAGGCCTCCGGGAACAACCCGTGTGTTTAGTCGGTAGAACTTCACTCAAAGTCGGCCCATCGTCATCATCGGGCAACGTGTAACGTTACATTATTCATGGAAAGTTAGCTGGATGCCGTAGCAATGGTAATAGTACTATGTCCATGTGTTCCTTGTTGTGTTAGGAGCAAACTTTGAGGAAAATATCTTCCTCAGTCCACTATCACACGCAACATTTAGACAAAAAAGTGTTCCTCACAAACCTTTGTCGTCTGCTTGACAACAGGATTCTGGTTAACAATATGGCGGCGGGAAAATACACGTGCCGTAGGTTGTAACAACAGAGAGGAGTTTTGATGATTGATCACACTTAGAATCCAGTTGCAGGTTAGCAAAAGAGATTGCAATAAGTTGTCTTGTAAATAATTGTGTTTAGCAGGAAGCGAATGTGACATTTGTCTTATAAACCAGCCAACAACCATGTTGTGTAATTCTCCCACGAAGCCCTCAGACTGTTCCAATAAGGGACGGAGAGTTTTTGACCTCGTCGCCTTATAATGCATGTTTATCGAAGCTTTTCAGACAGTGTTCTGAATACGTAAGTCTGTCAGGTTTGCATTTCTAGCGGTATTACTTATGTTGCATCTAGCACATATCCCTAAATACCCCGTTTTCGAAAAATCCCGAATTTAAGTACCCCGCGAATTTATGTTACCCAACGTTACATCAAAGAGAGGCCTACGTATACATGTAAGTGAGCAGAGTCAAAGAAATGAAAGTATGTCAGACTGTACAAATCATCAATTATCAAAGGTGTGACAATGTGACAACGTAAAAGAACTCAGTACTAGTAGATTCAAACAGACGGAAAACAATGATGGAAAATGCCTACCTAGTTGGCACTGGTTCCCAAAATGTCCGATGGGGCAGATACAGATGTTGGGTCCGTGACACGTGCCACCATTCTGACATGGGTCGTGGCACACAGCTGTGGGTGGGGGAAGGGGAGGAAATAAAGCATTGGACAATGAAAATACTTTCAAACACAGAGATGTCACACAATATATATACACACATGCTATGTCTGTAACATATAAGTTATACACTTCCTTTATTCCATGGAACAAGAAGGCACGGGAGTAGAGAATTTGTCTACATGTTGGGGGATTGTGGGATTGTGAATACGTTGTCCATGTAAAGAGCACGAAATACTGGGGGCACCTTAGATCACTGAAGAATCTGTGCACCTGATTTTTGCCTGTGTGTGCAAAAACCAGTACTAGTGCACCTACATGTAGATATTTCTGTAGGCTATAGGGTAGAGGTACTATTGTACACTAGTATGCAAAAAGTTTTGTTTTTTAAGTATCTGCAAAAAGTAATATAACCTTTGTTGTGCATGTACTTTGTTTCATGTATTACTTAAAAATTTTGTTAGCTATAGAATCTCAGATCAATGATTTCAGACAGTAGGGTTTAAATACGTTTTGCTGACATTCTAATTTATTTTATATTGTTCTTTCTGAGTGTGCACCTAAATTTATAGGTTAGGTGCACCTGTTCCCAAAATGAATTTCAAGCCCTGGTGTAGGAAGCCAAAGCAAATAGAACTCACGCTCTGTGCAGTTTACCCCAGCCCATCCCGTACAACAGCCAACCTCGTAGGACAGGACTTCCACATCATGTGTGACTGGTGGTCTGTCCAGGGGAAAAGGCAACATTAACAATGGATTGTCCCATGATCTGAGGCCATTCTAATTCAATTATATGGATGACATCCTCTGGAAACCTCAAAACTGATCCAAGTATGTGAAAAAAAGAAAAGTTTGGCAAAAAAAGTTGCCTTCATTACGAATCCCATTGTAAATGGGCAGGGTGGTAGCATAAATGACTACAAAAGTAGATTCTTCATTTTGTTCATTCAAATCTTCTTCTATGACTTTGCAATTTACTTGGGCATTCTACGACATTGGTATGTCCATATCCGTTTTCCAATATTTTGTCGGCAATTTAAGGCATGTATTTGCTCTTTTTGTAGCTGCTTTCTACGATTTACAGTATAGTTGAAAACTTTTTTGGGGGAAATAGATTAATTTTTGCATGCGCGGATGTCATCCGTATAATCGAATCCAGATTATTCAGCCTCAGCTGTGTTGCTTATTTACAACATAAACAAGAAGGTATGATATGATTGTTCCAGAAAATCTGTGAACTGTTATTTTAGATCCCTTCATGAAGAATCTGAAAGTCTCAGACAACTTGTCCAGTTATATTGATTGAATCAAACCAACATCATCTTCCATTCCTGGATACCTAACCTTCAGAAACATCAGTCCATTCATCTACTTTCCATGGCTTCTTCACAGTTTTAACACCACATATGAGAGCAACACAATGCATTCTCATGGAAGTTCTTCCCCCCAGAGAATGACTAAGGGACACTTCAAGAACAGGAATTAAGCTGCACATACTTCATGATGTGACAGGTGGCGCCCTCTGTCATGCTGTACAGCACAGCCTCCACAGTCCCGTTATGGTGAAGGGCCATTTTGTCCAGATCCAAGTCCCAACCATCCTCCTGAAAATATCAGGATTACAGCATTAAAGTGCTTATGTATGTCACCAATGACACTAAAATACAACTTACAGTTCCTGATTACAAGCAACCGTCATAAGTATCATTCAATGAACACAGACATTTGCATAAGATATACATCCGTTATTAGGCCACACCATCTCAATTTCATGGATGACGTCCTCCCAAGAAAAATCCAGCCAGAAAAAATATGCTGCAAAACCACATGACTACAAAGCTTGTATGGTAGGTAAAGTTTGAAAATTCTGGTAAAGAGATTGATTTTTGGACCTTTGTCATTGGCCTATAATGTTTAAGTATGGGCGGCGAAACTGTCAACTTTGGTCAGCTATATCTCCGTAACCATGAATGAGAAAATAAAGCGGCTTCATTCCTCCAATACCTACCAAGTGCTCTATCGTTTGAAAGTAAAGTTTGAAAATTCTGGTAAAGAGATTGATTTTTGGACCTGTGTCATTGGCCTACAATGCTTAAGTATGGGCGGCGAAACTGTCAACTTTGGCTTGGAATAGCAGGGCCGATGCGGGAGGTAACGTACCGAGTGAGTCGGGCTTGCGGAGGAGGTCGTCATAGTAGGGCAATGACTAAACTCAGGATTAACGATCACCCGCTGCACATGTAAGCTCGTAGATACAACCAAACTCCTCCGTAGGACAAACATGAATATGTGCATTTTGACAATGTTTATCTAAAAAATGAAGTACATTTTGTTTAAGTACTTGTTTCTATACACAGACTATGCGCATACCTCTTAAGTGCCCTTCAACTAGACCATGAATATGCACGTTTAACGAAGGACGAAATGTTCACGTATATCATGTCGTCTGGCTACAATGTAATGTAAAAATCTCTATCTATAAATTTGTCTACACATGTTTCAAGAAGAGGAAAGAGTAGACAAGACATAGATGGAATATTGCCTAACATTTTTTACTTCATTTAGTTCATTCGATGCATTTATCCCACGTTGGGATAAATATCCTTGTCAATAAAATGTGTTCAGTCCTACCTTCAGATTGACCACCTGTTCACACGGGGCGGAGGACTCCTGTTTGGGGTGTAGAATCTCCTCCACGATGGTCACCACTGTCGTGTTACACACATGCACGCCGTCCACACTGCACAGAATTCATACACGTCAGGCTTGGCTAAGAAAACTCGATCCTGTTATGGACTTAGAATCGCTGTTATCATGATCCTAAGACAGTTTTGAAATCGGCCTCACTGTACATGGCAAGGGGGTGCATATATGAGTGTTCGCGGTAGATCGATTTTGAAAACTGTCATTGTTTTTTGTTTTTGTTTTTTTAAATTGTAAACCTATCCAGTTGCTTGAGTAACTGTAAAAGGAGAAATGGTCGCGGTTGGTTTTATGTTCGCGGTTGAAACCGCCATGCAGTGTTTTACTGTAAAAGAGAAAATGTTTGCGGTGGTTTTAAGTTCGCTGTGAGAAGGTCACCATGAAAAACGAGAACATACATGTAAAACCACCGCGAACAATTCCCCTTTTACAGTTACTCAAGCAACTGGACAGATTTAGGAAACGGTCAGTTTGCAGTAATCTCCAAGCAGATCTAATGGTTGCAAAGACCGCATCCAACTGGCAGAAAAAGTTTTTATTGCTTACGTTGCAATAAAAACTTCCTCTGCCAGTTGGATACGGTCTTCGCAACTATTAGATCTGCTTGGAGATTAAGTTTGCATGACAGTTGTTGGCGGGGAGATAGAGCTGACAAAAACGGGGCATGTGATATATATATATATAAAGAAGGTTACACAATTGTCCCAAACAACGTCTGTTAGAGAGTATCCCCAAACACTACGGGAGCGAGTCACATCGCAGGAAGCTTGGAAACTTGAATATCCTCGGTAAACGTCTAGCCTGTGTTTACACAAGCTCTCGGGCGGAGGTTAATGACTTCTGGGTGGCGGTATCCGTCGGGCCGGCCGCTAGGAGCGCGATTTAGTCAGGCTAGCGGTGAATGTAGTACTTCTCGTTTTATGAACACTTTGCCATACTGTGGAAAGCTCCTGAACGCACGTACAAAGTGAAAAACGAATCTCGTGTGTGACTGTCTTTTAAATATAGATGTTATGTATTAAGCAGTTTTCCTCTTACATAGGTGAGTTAAGTATATGTATTGCACATCTGCAATTTATCACTAGGGTTACAATGATGTACTTGTAAGAGTTTTATCAAATAAACCAGTTCATCTAATCTCATTCTTCACTTAATAAATAACTTCACTAATCGTAGGTCTAAAGTATGCCTTTATAAAATACCCAACATACCGCCAGTCGCTGTCTTCACCATGTGCGGCTATGGTGGCGAGTAGGGCCGACAGACACAGGAGTAGTCCGGCCCCGCGGACACGTCCCATGGGCGGTCCGTCAGTCATGCGTCCCGCGGTCTTGTAAGCTGAACACAAAGGAGTTTTTTTGTTTATTCAAACACGAAGGAAACATAACAGACGTAAGCCCCCCTCTCACTGGACCCGCGGCACGCTGGCGGCGTCGCTGCGTCCTAAACTGGATTTGTGTTACCCTTGACTTTATAATGGGAATATCATTCGAAACGTACAAGTATGACCAATTGAAAATAACAACAAAACACACAAAGCTTAAAAAGAATCGTTTTTTTTATCGATGAAATTCGTTGAGTGCTCTGTCAATTCGGTCGGCCGCAGCGACGCCGCCAGCGTGCCGCGGGTCCAGTGAGAGGGGGGCTGTAGTGGTGACGCACATACCTTAACAAGCGCACTATATAACGAAACATTTTTGAAGGCGCAAGTCCGATCCCCACGGGATGGTGACATATTTGATATACTACACAATAAACGTAAACGTAGGGGAAATTAGGAATTAAAGCGTTCTATAGTAATGATAAAATTTGGGTGATAGATTTTACAATAAACGGGAAAAGAATATGTACAGTGGGTTTCTTCGAATTAAAAGCGAGATTTGGGCAAAGGAGTTTAGCAGTAATTCTGTTAAAGTAGCGTGAAGACATAGACACTACTGTAACAATGATTTTCATTTAAGAGGAGCAGACGGTAAAGATTCCAACAAAGACTAATCCGGAATATCAATATCATTTTGCAGATTTTAGTTATTTCGCGTCACTGTGAAGAGCATCTGCTGCTAATATATAATGAAAAGCTAGTAAATGACATGATTATGCGACCGTATAACATAAGAGTTTTTTTTAAATATAAATAGGGACTGACCTTCAAATTATGATTCAGTCACTAACGAAACACAGTGGATACTGTCTGAAACGTCTACAAGTTTTCAAAACCTATCCTAAGTAACTGTACGTTATCTTTTGACTTGCTACCTGGATGGATGTCTAAACTTCATCGAAATATAATGAACATGTTCTCACATCTTACCTCGAGAAATACAAACGTATCAATAAACATCATCTTACCTTTATATCTCACTCCACCGACGGTAGTTTGTTGAACTGTTTCTTCTCAGGATCTGGAACGAGAGACTTTCTCTCGCTCTCAACGAAGACACCGGAATGTCGAGAAACGTAGGTATATATATACGTAACCTCTGAGTGTTTCCATTGTGTAGGTGAGATTTCCTGTATCGACCCAACCCCACTGTTGTAAGATATACTATTGGATGTCCGAGGAGACGTATCATTTCTCGGTTTAAACTTATATCTCCGAATGTCGGTCCAAAGACCCGGTGTTCCGTATGTCAGGGCTCTGATAGGCGGGCACTGGCGAGGAGAGATTTGCGACTTTACGCGCGGGTTAATGTTATTATCTGACAAATCTCCTAGCTGGTGGACATCTAATGGTAATCTACCAACTGCTACTGACTTGAATCCTACTGGGATTTTGAGACAATAGAATCAGCAATTTTTAAAGCTGCTAATCCTTTGTTTGTGACGTGTTACGTGTAACACCTGCGGGTGTTTTTGAAACCGTTGCACAACAGTTCTGGTGAAAAGTGAAATCACTTTTACTTTCACTCTTTTACTTGTTGTCGGTACAAATGTATAAGGTTTAACTAATCAAACACTTCATTTTAATTGATTGTAAACATTTCTTACAATTAGATTTGTTACAAATTAACTTACAATCCATTGACAAAAGATAATCATGTCATGGGATAGTTCCCCGTCACGAAGTGTTAAAGGCAACCAAAGCAATATTAGGGACCAAAAAATTGGGGGGAAAATGCTGAAATCTTATATGTTTGCATCTCTGTCTAACCTACCAGAATGCACAAAATGATGGAAATTTGTCCTTACTTTCTTCCATTAGGGGGAGGGGGGCGCTATTTCGCAAAAGTGCAGTTTTTGCTGAAATACGCACCTAGAAATATGGGGTTTATCTGAATATGACAAAAAAATTGTAATTTTTTTCAATATCAACCCCCTGTACATACTCCCTGAAGTATGCTAGCAAACATAATTGATGCCTTAAAGTATAAGTACTTTGAGGTAAGAAGGCATTAAAGTGAATATCTGAACCCCAAACATATTCTCCACACAGATATAGACTATTCCCAAATCACCCCCATTGCAAAAATGTACTAGTCCCATTAGAACATGTTCAAACTTCAAGGGGTATGTACAAAGGGGTTAGACCCAAATTTTGTGATTTCTATGATTAGATAGACCATATCCATATTTTGACATGCATATTTTACAAAGTACTACTTCCATGATCCTCTTTAAAAGATTTCAACAAAAATGCCCCAGCAGTTCAAGACCAAGCTGCTATGGGGTCCAATCTTATACCACTTCTTCCAGAGCACAAGAGATATTCACCACCCAAAAATCGTGATTATACCTTGTCCAGCTAATTGTGGGTCCAAATAAAGTCCAGTTCAGATCTATCAAAACAGGAAGTTCCCCTGCAGTACCACAACAAACCGCTGAGGGGGGAATCTAATCATTTTGAGGTCTCATCACATACCAGAAACCTGGCTCCACATATCAACAACATCAATTTAGACACACACACCCCTCACACACCTCTGATGAAATATAATCTCCATAGATAATTCCACTCAACAGCTACCTCTCCTAGTCCTTGTTGCGTTCACAAAATAATAAATCAACATTGTAATCTCACCTCAGCTTCATGCAAATGACTCCTTTGATTGCCATACAAGAGCTGAATGATTGACAGTTTCAAATCAAGATTTCCCTTTTTAACTCTTTAAAACTTATCTTACCTTTAACTCCATGGCCACTATCAAAGTATGTTGCCTTGAAAGAGGTCATTTTAAGTCTTACTCACAAGTTACATGTGAATGGGATTACATACTGCTCAGAAAAAAGATTCTGCTCATGAATGTTTTACTTACTTGATTTTAATCATATGAACTATTATAGGCTGTTGAGAGCACTATATGTGGGTGTCAAGCGCTACTCCACAATATATATTGATACATGCTGAATGCACACTATCCAATACAAACTCGAATGTTAGTAAAGGGGTGCTATGATGTCCTCTACACTACCAATAGTTTCTACATTTTACACAGATGAACAAAAGTTAGTACAAGGCAAATAGAACAAGGAAGTACAAAGCAAATAGCAATTTGAATTAAAAGGAATAAGAAACCACTACTAAGTCTGTTAATGAAATAGCCAAGAGAGCAAAACTTTCCTACACATTGGCACTAATCTTGTGAGAAGAAAATCACAAAGTTCAGTGAAAATGTCCATTTTCCTTACACCGTGAAATTTTGCTACTGTGAATTACAGTAATTGACGACAAACTTTTATCAGAAGGAGTCTAAGTGACAGAGAATTATACTGTTAAATTCAACCCAACATGAATATGTTGCTTCATTCCAACATACAGTAAAGTATGGTCATCGTTCATGTGCTGTTTCTCTCATATTAATTCATTATTTCCTTTTCTCTGTCAAGGTGCTACAGGAGCAGAATCATCAAGTTAAGTGTGAAGACACATTTTGGTCGAACCAAATGATGTTGGACTATTCATTTTAACAACTTTTTACATAGTACCAAAACATGACTAGTTGTGGCTTTCAACAATTTAATATAGGCCGGGCAGTCCATTGTAAATTAGCAATACTTTAGTATGGTGATGCAAGAAGCGTAGTATAGGTCCTTGGTCATGGTTCCCACCTGGTTGAGTGACTGGCTGTCTGGATCAAGGCACATGACAGCTTCACTTGCTTCTCCTTTTGTTACGTCAACGCCTCCGTAGATGTAAACCTTCCCCCCGAGCACAGTCAATCCACAATAAGATGGAACACCTGATGCTACCTTAGTCCAGAGACCACCATCTTCGCTGGGCCTGAAACAGTAAATGGATGACTGTAGCGCAGCCAAGTAGATGTGACCATTTAGAACTGTGGCAGTAACCTCTTTATCTACTTCAGGCATGTCTCTCATTGATGTCCATTGCAAGTCTCCTGGGCTGAAGCGGTACACGGTGGATGTTGGGTTGTCTCCTTCATTAGCCCCACCCATCACATATATGCTGCTGTCCAACACAGCAACTGCATGAGAGTGCCTCGGCTGTGGGAGAGGAACACCTTCAGTCCATTTGTGCTGGCTTCGGTCATAGACCTCAACAGATGCTAGTGGCACAAAACTACAGACGCCACCGATTGCGTACACTTTACCATATAACACTGCCAACCTATGACTGTACCGTGTTGAGTTCATCTGTGCAAGCTTTGACCAGCTGTCGAGTTCTGTCTGGTACAGCCACACGTCCTTGCCAACACTGGCAAAAGACATTACAATGTCACTTGTGCCCAGGACAGCCACAGGAAATGGACTTTCAGAGCCTTCGGGTAGTTCAGTCATATTTACCCAACTTGTGCTTGTTGGCTCAGCATCGCAGGTCATTGTGAGAGAGTGGGACTCAAGATCATTCCTTATACCTTGATAATTCTCATCATACCCTTGTCTCCCTCCAATAACCACTACCACCTCCCTTAGACCGCTGGCACGGCGAGGACGGGTGCGAGGTGACTGGACCTCTCCTGGAAAGTGCTGGCATCTGCGAGCTTCTGTCACTATATCCTTGCAACACTCGCATACTACCTTGTTGCTCTCTACAGTCTGCATAAAGAACAGCTTGTCCATGAAAGGGAACCTGACCAGTTCCATCAGCTCTTTCATCTCCTTCTTCCTCTTCCTGGTGTCATGGTTGATCCATGTCATCACTGATGTGTACACCACTTCTTCTGGAGCATTGAGGTCGTCAGATGAGATAAGTGTGATGAGCTGGTCCTTAGTCAATGAAAGAAACTCTGGTGTTATGCTGATTGTTGCAAACTCCTTCAAGGCACACAACCTTGCTTTCTTCTTCAGGTCTGGGCAGGACAGCATGTTGCCTATGTGCAGCATCTGCAGACAGTCTTTGGCACTCAGATTACTGGATATGAAAGTCACACAAGCATCACGCACAGGTAGGATCTGGAAAAAGTTGGCCCCTTCTAGCAGCTTCACAGCATTATCATCTGTGATGGTGACTTTTGATGTGTACGCAAAGTCAACAAGAAGCTGCAAGGCACTGGGGCTGACTTCATGTATGGTGACTTTGTGCTGTTTACTTTCACGATGTTTATTACAGAACATCGCACGAAAGTATTCACTGCAGGCAGCCAGAACATTGCGGTGACATGGGATCTCTTGTCCAGAGACACAAAGGACAACATCTGTCAGTAGGTTGTCAGATCGCAGTTCCTGTAAGCCCTGCAAGAGGGAGCCTGCATGTGGATTGTGGCAGAAGTTGAATGATGCCTGTGATCCCTGTGCCTCTGCCATTATACTTCTATCCTGCAAAACAACAGGACTTATTGATTATTCATCCTCAACGTTGTTGTCCTATGACTCACTCACACTCACTATCCGGTTTAAAGTCTTCTATGAAAATATAATCTAATACTACGTACCTACTTAGATAATAAGCAACTAAGAAAATATGTAAGACTCCATCCTATCCCATACTTTGTTGTGAATTTGAGAGAATTTACTAGACCTATTCACTGAATGTGAAGAAGTTTGAACATATTTGCAACCTGGCATAGGACTGTGCTTTCCTAGCCTGCACCAGGCCCTTTTATTTAAGGCGTTATGGATAGTAGACTCTGACAAAAAAAAGGTGAATAAGTGGCCAGGGGAGTGAGCTAGTGTTGAGGGTAACATTTCCCTCCCTAGATTGCAAACTATTCTCTATGGTCGGCTGACTTCTTCTGGCATATTATCACCTTCGCCAGGAAGGTTATGTTTTTGGTAGCATTTGCATGTTAGTATGTTATATGTATGTGTGTTTGTATGTATGTATGAATGTGGATAAACAGCTTAACTTGAGAGGGCCTGCATTGATTGTGTTGATATTCGGTATGTGTGTAGGACTTGATAAGACCTTGAACTGATGACTTTGAGCCCCCTACTGGCTTGTTAAAGTTTAAAGCGGAACTTTTGATATCTTGTGTTCTGAACCTGCTATGGTCATAATTTTTTAGTCGTAGATAGCTCTTGGGGCAGACAGTAAGTTGTGTAAGTTTTGCTTGTCTGTATTGCATACCCTGTAAACTGCCTCATGGCGTAACACACTAGGTTTGTATTGAAGAGTACAAGCTGCATATCCAGGCAGATTCATTTGATCCACTCACACCAAAGAACCCCTACTCTTTTTCAATAAGCATGGTTTTACGTGCTCAAGATGTGTACATGGTTGTGGCGTGGCTCTCAGGACCTCCATTTAATGTCCTATCTGAGGGACATCCCTAATCAAAGCTAGCTACTCATTTTCACCTGAGTGAAGTGAGTAAATCTGTGCCTTTCCCAAGGGCACAGCATCAAAGGGACAAGTCAGGAGGACCCCGGATTCGAACCCAGGACCTCTGGGTTCTGGGCCAAATACCCTACCACTACGCAATCGTGTTTGGCCCCCTAGCATCTGTTTTGGGACTACAGGAGCCGGATTTGTTTGAGACGTTAGAAAGAGATCTAGAATAGCTCAAGAAAGGGTTGACGGATCGTCATGATTTTTGGTACCCAAATGCTAGTCATCATTAAATGGTGATTATGCAAACCAGTGACGTGTTCCATGATAGGACTATTCAAATGTGTAGCATATGCAACTGAGAAAATGGGAACATTGATACATGAAAACTATATGCAAGTGGAGACTTAATTTGCATACTTAATGAGAAAACATGATTATTCCATGGAGGTAAATGATGGGCATGTCATACCTGTGGCATTTGGATGTTACATGAAGGTGAACGCCATTGAATTTTACAAATCATGCAGATTAGGATCCAATTTGCATAATTGATGAAAAAATGCTATAACAGGCTGTTTGACAGCTTCTGAATACATTGTATTTCACTATTTGGCTGGAGAAGATGATCAACTAATAAAAATGAAGACCATATTTGCATAATCATTGAGAAACACTCATAATGCTAGTACATTATGCAATCATTTGGCGAAGCAAATTATGAGAATCCCACTGTAAGTAACTATTACAAGGTTAAATTCCTTGGGCGAAGGTATGAGGTCGTGGAACTCAAAGTTCAAAAGTTCAAACCTATTTCCTCAACCTATGGACTCTGGTAGAGACTTGTACTTGACCCTTATGCCATATCAGGTGGCGGAGTAACAGACAACAAGGTCAGTGTGGGGATATCACACCGAATTCACTGTAGGTTTGAAGAGACAGGTTGGGCATAAAATTTTTGATCTGAAACAGCACAGCTCAGCACAGCATGCACACCACATATGGTTTATCCTCAGAGCGGAAGTGCATAGTATTCCTAATCTTTTACCAGAAGGTTTCAAGTTCAATCTTTGGTACAACAAACGTAACAAACACAAGTCGGTACAGCAGTTGTTTCTTACCTCACTCTGCAGAATTTCAACGAAATCAACGGCTATTTCAATCGGGAGTCGAGCTGTTGAAGTCTGTTCCCCTCGCGCGTCTCTGGGTCTCGCCGGAAGCACACTGGGTGCCAAAAAAAGGCGGGAAGATCCTGGAAGTTCAGAGGTTATTTATGGCATAGTTCAAATTCTGAGAGGGGGTGGCAGGGTATAAAACGGCTATATTCCTAGATCGAGCAAGGTTTTTATACACCGCCACCCCTCTCAGAATTTGAACCATCCGTGAAATGACCTTTAAACTGAAACCAAGAGCCTGAGTCGCGGACGTTTCGGCGCTCGATTCCCGAACGAAATATTTTCCCGTTGAAATTCTGCAGGTTGAGGTAGGAAACAGTTGCTGTAAAGTACTAACGTTGTTGTATTAAAGACTCTTGTTGTTGTGTAACTCTACGTAAGGTTTCTTGGACTTGAAAAGAAGGAAGATAACGTCTTACTTTCATGGCTCGGACAAGACACGCGCATCTGTTTCTACTTCTTGACCTTCTTCAGTTGATTACCACACGGCGTGCTGTGCAGTTTCTCATAAAATGTCGCTTCAAAATGACCTCCAAACTTTCTCTCGAAACCACAATGTGGTGCTATACATCTATATTCCCACGATGTCCTAATGCTCTTTATGTGTATTCCGGTAAAAGCCTGAGTCTATTGACTGGCACAGTGCTGGGGGAGGTCGGGTTTACACTGGAAACATGTCGGGAATACATAGTCACAATTCTCTGGGAATGTATCGGGAAACGTTAACAGTTGTCCTCCGCATTTTAGGCTGGTCGGAGCACCATCGGTGTTCCATCGGTCGATGTACATTTCCCGATATACACACGGTAATTTTTCGATGGTCTCCAAATTCCTGATAAGAAACCCATGTTTTTCCGACAAATTTGTCGGTAATACGTCGTTTCTTTTTCCCACAGACTTCCGATGCCGGTCGTCAAGGCAACAAGTTACAAAAACGGCGGAGGGGACTCCCCGGCTTGGATGAAACCATGGCAACGGCGTTGATTGACGGGTAGCCGCGGTAATGGTTACCATGGACACTGCATGATTGACAGCGGAAAGACAAGCACGTGGTCGTCGCGGCATGCAGCTTAATAAAAAGGAAACTTCAGACGATAATCGATCAGCTGTTCTCCAGCACCATATTTGACATTTACGGATGTTAAATTTTATTGTTTAGTTATAAGACTTAGTTTGTACGTAGTTTGTAGTAGAACGTGTGGAACTCGCTGTACTGTTTGTTGTGTCAGTAAATGAAGCTTTTATTACAACCGGCAAAAGATAAAATATTGAAAGGAACGATATTTCCGTACAAGTCTGTAATCGGCAAGTATGAGAAGCATAGTTAAGATATTATAATCGAGGCAACATCGATAAATTCTTAATAACCAAGGAAATTCATGTCAAAGGACGCGGAAGCATAAACCCGGGATTGAACCTGCAACTCGCGGCGCCGTACGGCAGCCATTTGTTCGCAAACGCAAGCGGCGTATCGCGGTGAGCTAAATATTGCGGCGAGATAACAATACCTTCAAACCACTTCAGTACAAACGGCCCATCACGTGGGGTTCCGCAGCTGCAGTCCGTAACGAATACACTTGCATTGTTCTACGGTCGGACGTTACGTGTTTCTGTCACTCATTTCGTTTCATTAATAAATATTAGTTGGTCGTCGTTCGCTAACAAAGTGATAATATGAAGAATTGACGCGATTTCATTTTAACAGACGACAAGTGCCCATATCATATACGTAAAATAACGAGCGTTATTGTAACCAGCGCTGATAGCTCACCTGGTAGTGTTGTTGTCCATCAATCCGAAGCAGGCAATATGTGTAGGTTCGAGCCCAACGATCCATTTTTATGTTTTATTTTTCTCTGTTACAGTCAACATTACTTTAATTTATTCTTTATCTTTCATCATCTTATGTTTATATTATCATGTTTACATTTTTGTTATTCTTTATTTTTTTAAATCAATCTCTGCTCCTTGATGAAGGTCTCTGGGTGTTGTCTTTGCACTTCTACTTGTTGACACGTCGTTTTGTTCTGACGGCGTCTTTGCCAACGCTAACAAAGCACGTGAGCCATCATCAGATATCTTTCCTAGCCTGGTTGGGACACTGGAAAAGAAAACAAAAATTGGTTGTTACTTACAATTGGAAACAATGGCGATGCATTTTTATTGAAACTAGAAAACATCCCAACAGTTTGTGAACAAACGTTCTTTTTTAATTGTTCGTGGAGCCGTCAACTTCTAATGGCCAAAATCGCTGTACTTCGCGCGGGGAGAAGCGTTGGTTTTTGCGCTACGTAGTGTTTGGCAAGGATCAGAAGTAAAACTGGGAGGAATATTTCAATATTCCATAATCATATTCGTTACATGAAATAAATTGACAATATAATTCCGAATCCCGTAGTCACTAGTCAAGTCGCAGCATGTTTTGAACGTTACAAATAAAGTCGCTTATCCAGTGCGAGATTCAGTAAAAGTAATGGAATGTTTGATAAAACCTCATTGATATGACCATCATTACACCCCGGTTACCATCTAGGAGTACTAATACTTTTCTTCTCAGTAGTCATTCGTTTCTCAGTAGTCCTTCGTTTGCCGTCGGTGACAAGAAATTTATACGGGCAAGACGAAAGTTACGGATGCTGGACAACTGAGTTGCATCGACAAAGTTCGTTATCTCTCTTAATGTTTGCAACTTTCATTTCGTAGTTTGATTGTATTTCCTGATTTATTTCAGCAATTTACATTATCATATTATTTCAGTATTTCTTCTGTTGTTCACATACAGCGTACTAAATTACCGTGGTCCGGAAAAATGCAGCCGATGGTGGTTAATCCGTCTCGATGCTTGAACTCCTGTGGACCAACTTCAAGTTCCTTCAGATCTACACAACATTAATTCGACCTGTGTTAGAGTACGGCTCACCGGTGTGGGGAGGACTGCCTCGTGGGCTGTCTGACGAGGTCGAGAAGGTACAGAAAACCTGCTGCAGGATTATTGGAATACCCTCCGACCAGCTGCCAACCCTGGAGAAGCGGAGACGCGAGGCATCCGTGCGTGAGTTCGGTAGGGTGGTGGCGGACGAAACACACCCCTGCCGGCACTTCCTTGTGAAATCCGGAGACACTAAGTACGATCTAAGACAAACTTTAGCCTACAAAGTACCGTTGAGCCGTACGAAGAGGCATGAACAGTCCTTCTTCCCCATAACTCTAAAATTGATGCAACAATGAGCCAAAAGGTTACATTGATTGCCATGATCTCTATATCTGTTAATGTTTTAGCTTAGTATTTGCACGATGATCGCCAACAACATTTTATATATCTAATGTGACTACGGTAAGCGTGCTTTTAACAGATTTTACATATCTATTGTGACCATGTCAAGTGTGATTACTGTTATTTTGTTAATAGAATATAATTTGTGAACATTTTAAGTGAGTTCATGTTAGCTTTCCGAACTTGTTAGTTCCGGGGAACGTCAGGTGTTAGTGTTAATGACATGAAACAAACAGTTGGAAAAAACCAACACCGAAGCAAACAAACAAAAAAAAAAAAAAAAAAACAGATCAATACGAAAGCAAACTGAACGGGAACAAAACGAATAAATTAATGAACAATTGTCTTTTTATTAAAATGAATCGATGTGTCCGGAAAGTCCGTCCCCATCCTCAAGCACGGCCGGTATAACTGGCCCGCCGGTTGTCACGAATCTGAAAAGACAAATATGGAATGCATGAGATGTAGCTATAAACAGCATAATGTAGTGGTCAACTATCCATGAATAACAATAGCGGCGGAGTTTTGAAAAAAAGGACCCCAAACAAACAAACAAACAAACAAAATCATCTACCAACACGGTAATAATTCAATGACCTGGTTTGCCTTTTGACGAAAATATATCAATGCAAATATACGGTAATTAGAAAACTATGGAAAAAAATGTCTAACTCGTCCGACGAGATATTGCTACAATATCGTAATAATCGGGACCTGACACCCATCATGACCGCGAGTGACCCTTTGCGTGAAAACCGATACATGCCCGACATTCGTCGGTAATATATAGGAAGGTTATCGGGAAAGCAAGGGGCGAACTCCATTGATTTAGCCTGATTTTTGGATCTGTATCGGGTTCAACATCGGTAAAAGCTGCAGGGAAAAACCGACACAAATCTGGTATTATTCCGTTACCAACACGACATATATCCGACCTCCCCGAGCACAGTGTGGCTGGAGGCCTGCCCGCCTTAGCCTGGGACCTCCTCTTCCCCTACTTTGCCCCTAGCGGGGTTATTTGGGGGTATTCATGATGATGACGAGGGAAAAATTTGCATTGTTGACAGGATACTATTAATCCTGTCAGCAGTAGACATTTTTGCAATGTTGAAAGGATCATCCTGTCAAAGCCAGGTTTGACCGCCTAATGGAAACTCAGGAAAGCCAGGACCACCCACAGAAACCCACAGTGTCAGTCGGCTAAAGAAGTGTTACAAGGGAGCGGTCTAAACTGGATGTAATGCATCCTACCTGACTGAAGACTCTACTCTACTCTACTCTAGTAGAAAAATTTGCACTGCTGACAGGATAATCCTGTCAGCAGTAGACATTTTTGCAATGTTGACAGGATGATTCTGTCAACAGTAGAAAAATTTGCACTGCTGACAGGATGGTCCTGTCAGCAGTGGAAAGATGTGTACTGTAGGATCATCCTGTCAACAATGCATGTATTTTTTTCTGCAGACAGGATCATCCTGTCAACAGTGCACATTTTTTTCTATTGTTGACAAGATCATCCCGTTAATAGCCACTTCCCTGGTAAAATGATAATAGGAGCCGATATTGTATAGTCACGACACATTTACAACAAAGTATGGCTCAGGATGGAGTCTTTTTTTAATTATTTTCTTATTAGCTGCTTTAGCAGCATACTATAGTATTTCAGGGATCTCCCCAGAAATATATAGCAGGATGGGGGGAGGGTGCCGGGCACAGGATACGTGTCCCGAGGGGGTAGATCTGGAGGGGGCGCACAACTCTCAAAAGGAGAGCGGATGTTGCCTTTTTCAGACATAATGGCAGTTATTTTCTGCAACTTCAGCTTTACACCTGAAATTTCTAGTTTTGAGCAAAATTACAGGCTTTGCTGGGTAAAAATTGGAAAAAATGCCCTAACTTTGAAAATCAACAGGATGGAGCTGGGATTAGAACAGGATGGAGGAGCGCCACTGTACCATTCTTTAGGGAGATCCCTGGTATTTTCTTATTTAATAGCTGCTTTGAAATTATGTAGGAAACGTTTAATTCTATTTCTCATAGTAATCCTAATAGGAAAAAACAATTGAGGATAAATGATAAACAAGTCCTGTTTTTTTGCAGGATTGAAACACGATGGCAGAGGCACAGGGATCACAGGCATCATTCGACTTCTGCCACAATCCACATGCAGGCTCCCTCTTGCAGGGCTTACAGGAACTGCGATCTGACAACCTACTGACAGATGTCGTTCTTTGTGTCTCTGGACAAGAGATCCCATGTCATCGAAACGTTCTGGCTGCATGCAGTGAGTACTTTCGTGCAATGTTCTGTAATGGACATAGTGAGAGTAAAGAAAACAGGGTAACCATTCATGACGTTGGCACCAACACCTTGCAGCTTCTTGTTGACTACGCATACACATCAAAAGTCACCATCACAGAAGACAATGTCATGAAATTGCTAGAAGGGGCCAACTTCTTCCGGATCCTACCTGTGCGAGATGCTTGTGTGACTTTCATATCCAACAATCTGAGTGCCAAAGATTGTCTGCAGATGCTGTACATAGGCAACATGATGTCCTGCCCAGACCTGGAAAGGAAAGCTTGGTTGTTTGCCTTGATGGAGTATGTAACAGTCAGCAAAACACCAGAGTTTCTTCTGTTGACTAAGGACCAGCTCATCACACTTATCTCATCTGACGACCTCAATGCTTCAGAAGAAGTCGTGTACACATCAGTGATGACATGGATCAACCATGACACCAGGAAGAGGAAGAAGGGAATGAAAGAGCTGATGGAACAGGTCAGGTTCCCTTTCATGGACAAGCAGTATTTCTTTGAGCATGTAGAGAACAATGAGGCTGTACGCAAGTCTTGTCAGGATATTGTGACAGAAGCTCGCAGATGCCAGCACTTTCCAGGAGAGGTCCAGTCACCTCGCACCCGTCCTCGACGTGCCAGCGGTCTGAGAGAGGTGGTAGTGGTCATTGGCGGGCATACCAACCGTCAGGAAATAGACGGTAGTTATCTCTCACGATCCATCGCAATGACCTACGATGCTGAGCCAACAAGCACAAGTTGGACTAATATGACCGAACTACCCGAAGGCTCTGAAAGTCCATTTCCTGTGGCTGTCTTGGGTACAAGTGACATTGTCGTGTCTTCTCGCTATGATGTGTGGCTGTACCAGCCGGAATTGGACTCCTGGACGAGGCTTGCTCAGATGAACTTACGGCGTCGCAGTCACAGGCTGGCAGTTCTATATGGTAAAGTGTATGCAACTGGTGGCATAGACATCAGAAATGCACGACTATCATCTGTTGAGGTCTATGACCGAAGGCAGAACAAGTGGACTGAAGGTGTTCCTCTCCCACAGCTGAGGGACTCTCATGCAGTTGCAGTGTTGGACAGCAGCATGTATGTCATGGGTGGGGCTGATGAAGAAAATGAACCAACATCCACCATGTACTGCTTCAGCCCAGGAGACTTGCAGTGGAAATCAATGAGAGACATGCCAGAAGCGTCTGAAAATGTGACTGCCACAGTCCTAAATGGTAACATCTACATGTACATGGTTGGGCGAGAGACATCTGTTTACTGTTACAGGCCCAGCGAAGACGGTGGTCTCTGGAGTAAGGTAGCGTCAGCTGTTCTATCTTGTTGTGGAATGACTGTGTTCGGGGGGAAGGTTTACATCTACGGAGGCTTTGAAGATATTCATGAAGAAGAACATGATATGATTATTGACAGTGCGGCTGTCATGTGCCTTGATCCAGACAGCCAGTCACTCAACCAGGTGGGAACCATGAACAAGGACCTGTACAACGCTTCTTGCATCACCATTTTGAAGTATTGCTGATGTACAATTGATCCAACATTGTACAATTGATCCAACATCCAAGTTACTGTCACAGAGATTTCTCCAGATAAGAGTTTCTTACTTAGGACCTTAAATCTTCTCAACAGTCAGTTATATCGAAACTGTCTTAACTGCGTCTTTACGTTAGAAAGATCTGACAGTCAAAATCACTCTATTTGTCTGTACATTTGTTACAAAGCCACACAGAACATGCTGATACCTGCTCTATGTATTGCCTGATAATGCCGATCCTTTTGTTCTCACAAGAACTTGATGACAATATAGGAAGAGAAAGTTTTGCACAGTCTTGATGAGATGGTAGATTGTAGACTTTTCTTACCTCCTTTTACCATTTGAATTGCTGTTTCCAATGTACTATTCTACACCTGAGTAGAATAGTTATAATTATGTGTTGAAATATCTTAGTACATTGTACATCCCCTTTGTTTAAATATTTGTTGGATAAATGTAAAGTCCATTTTTTTCTTAAATAAGTTTGACCGTCAGCATGTATTCTTATGATGATGGTAACTAAGCATGTTGACACATTATTGGCAACTTTTGGAGTAGGAGTAGGGCTTGATTTCGAGCTATGACAACCAGATAGTGGTGTCATGTAGATAGAGTGTACTTTTGTTATGTCAATACAAGTACCGACTGCAATTAATCTTGAAAGTAAGGAAAGAATAGAAGTTAGTTACAACTGTCATCCTATATTTTTTTTAACATACTGAAATACTTATAGTAGATCTAGATTTCTTACATGATTACATTTCGTTGCATAGAAAATCATGAAATTTGATATAAAAATCAATATTGTATTTGAGAAAAGCTTTGATGTGACAGTTTATATCTAGTGACTATGAAGATAGCATTTGGGAGCAAATTCACGGAGTCAAAGGTATAATCTTTGTACGTTTTGAAAACATGGAAGTATGAAAAATTTCTATTCTTTCATCCCTCCCACCTCCACCTCTCTCATATTAATCTGAACCATCCCGCGAATGACCTTCGAACGTCCACGAACTGCCCCGACCTAATTACGTCCAGAGTGATTTCGGCCGACGCTGAAACCCGGAGACGAAAGCGGTGGGTGAAGAGCTCGATAGTTTTCCGATCGAAATAGACGCTTGCACTTCTGCAGAGCGAGGTAGGGAACAACTGCTGTATCTACTAGTTATTGTAGGACTCTCAGACTTTTGTAAAACGTTTCCGCACCGTTTAGTGATCATTAGTGGTCTTGAATTTGAAAGAATGCTGTGTTACTTTCCTACCTGACAAGACCATCTGTTTCTCATTTTGAGTTACCAAACGTCTAGCCCTGGCGACTGTTGTAGGGCATCTCTTGCTTGCAGTTATGTATACATATATATGTATGTATAACTGCAAGCAAGAGATGCCATATATATATATATATATATATATATATATACATACAGGTAATTTGACGAGCAATATAATAGGACTGTCAACAAGAGAGTATTTCCCTGTAACATTCGCCACTGCTACCATGCTTATGTCGCTGTGCTATTTGTCATCAAATGTCGCTTGAAATTGACCCGCTATTCTACAAGTCAAAGAGGTTAAGCTCGGGCGTAGTGGCCGCTATTTCTTTCCTGAACCGTCTGCCTCCCTAGTAGTAAGGCTCTGTTCTGAGAATTCTCCAATTTCGAAATTCCGTCCAAATCAGCGCTGAAATTGGTACATTGTCCCCACAACGTCCTTGTTTATATATATCTCTAGTTTATTGTTTCTCCGCCATCTAAACTGGCATGGAGCAAGGAAATTAGAAAAATAAACCTCCTTGCATATGGAGAATATGAGGCCTTCAAGCTTGGGTGCAAACATTCCAACCTCTTAAAGGGACTAGATGATATATCTAGTCCCTTTAAGTTAACGATGTTTTATTGTACCATCCAGAACTGGACTCGTGGTCTAAGCTTGCTCAGATGAACTTGGTGCGGTATGGTCACAAGTTTGCAGTGTTGTTTGGTAAATTGTACGCAATTGGTGGCATAGGCAACGGACAAGCACCACTAGCATCGGTCGAGGTCTATGGCCGAAGGCAGAACAAGTGGAATGAAAGTGTTCCGCTTCCACGACCGAGGCGTTTTCATGCAGTTGCAGTGTTGGACAGCAGCATATATGTGATGGGTGGGTTGGATGAAGATTATAATGATAGACACCCACCACCCAACGTGTACCGCTTAAGCCCAGGAGACGTGCAGTGGACATCGATGACAGACATGCCTGGTGGTGCTTTTGAAGTGACTGCCACAGCCCTAAATGGTCACATCTACTTGGCTGGGCTACAGTCATCCATTTACTGTTATACCCCCAGCGAAGATGGTGGTATCTGGAGTAAGGTAGCATCAGGTGTTCTACCTGATTGTGGAATGACTGTGCTCGGGGGGAAGGTTTACATCTACGGAGGCTGTGATCATGATAGCCAAGCTACTGGAGACGAAAGTGCCGGTACAACTGTCATGTGCTTCGATACAGACAGTCAATCACTCAACCACGTGGGAACCATGGCTACGGGTCTATACAATGCTTCTTGCGTCACAATACTGAAGTATTGCTGATGCAAAACGGGCTGCCCTGCATTATATGCATGTTGAAAGCCACAAGTCACATTATACTATGTAAGCACGACATCTGTTGGTTGACAAAAATGTGTATTCACGCATCACTTATGATTAATTCTGTTCCTTGACCAAGAAAAAGTAATGGTATGCGTAGGAGACTGCATGTTGGAATGAAGCAACATCCAGCATAAATTTGTGTCACTGAGATTTTTCTAGATAAGAGTTTCTCAGATTTGAAGCTACTCTGCGGTCAGTTATATTGGAAACCATCTCGACTGCATTTTGACAATGAAAACATCCGATAGTCAAAAGCATTTAGTATCTTTAGTCATTATTATTATAATTTTTTTCAGTTTCGTTTGCGATAATTTATGTAATTTTAGTATTTGTTAAGAAACTGATCATAACAGTACATAATGGCTTGTTTATATATGCATTATGTATTGCCTGATAATTCAGATTCGTTTAATCTTTTCAATAATTACTTATCATTCTAAAGCATTATTTTAGAAGCTAGGCATAGCATTACATTAATGCTTGTTGATTCCCGCAGTATGTATTGTCAGATGATTCAGATTCATGTTGTTCGCTCAAGAATTCGATGACAACATAGGAATAATGTTTTTGCACTTTGCTTTTTAATATATCAATTTTATGAGAGGTAAGTTAGTGGACTTTTGTTACACCCTACCCTTGCTATCTAAATTGCTATTTCCAGTATACTAACTCTACATTTGTGTAAAATGCAAACCGTCAACATGATGTGTTGAAATCGTTATAGCACAATCCCTCTTGTTTAGAAATTTGTTGGTTAAAGTCCACCTTTTCTTATATATACGTTAGTGACCTCCAGCATGTATTCTTGATGTTGGCAACAATGTATGTTGGCACTTTGTTGGCAACTTTTGGAGTAGGAGTAGGGTTTGATTTTGAGTCATATGACCGACAACCAGATAGTGGTTTAATGTAGATAGAATATACTTACGTTCGCGTACAAACACATTTCAATACAAGTAATAACTGCAATTAAACTTGAAAGTAGAGAAAAAATGGAAGACAGTTATAGCTGTAACCCTATATTTTTTACTTTCTGCAACACTTATAGTTTTGAAGTTGAAGTATTGAGAACAGGGATGGACAGACAAAGAGAAACTGCAATACTAACTATGCTGTTCATGTGCTGACGTTTGAATCACAATTCCGTGTATGCAAAATAGGTAAGACGGCAAGCTATACCTGCAATGTACATAAATTTCGCAAGGTGGCGCAACTGCAGGGGCTTGAAATGCAAAGCAGTGACGTCAGAGTGGAGGCGGGACATAATCCCGGAAGTCAGCTGTTAGCTGACTCAGTTCACAGGGATCCACGGGCAGGTTGACACCACCGTCGTCAGTTGCGGTTAGAAAACACCTTCGTCAGCACCTGCCCAGCCCTAACTCTATCGTGCGATGGCGTTCGCTTGGCACACAGCGCCAAGTATCTCAGGTAAGCGGTTTCGATAGTGGGAACCCAAGGAGGTTAACGTTAGATCAAAAGAGAGAGCTCCGCATAGAATCACTTTGACATTCCTTTGTTTCTATGTTCTATCCTATATATTTAACGTTATACCTTGGTATACCAATGGTGGTGGTTGAAAGGTGTGTCAATAAACAGAAAGCTTTGTCAAATAATTTTCAACAAATCTGACTATAACTTACTATAACGTTTAAGCAAGTCCATTTCCATTATTCCGCCGGGTTACATATGTACAGGTATCCGCCACTTTGAAAACTGTGGGTTTGAGAGATCTCTAGTGCAGTTTAGATATACAGGTGTGCATTATACTGCCCAGGGGGACATTGCGTTGGAGATCTTTTTGGACGTATCTTTTGAGGGCGGCGGAATCATGTAATTATGTTAGTAGATGTTAAACACAACAGCCTACAAAATATAATGGATAAGCGGTACAATATGCCATTAGTGGAAGAGCTTTCTCCCCACACCCATTGATCTGATGATTTGATGTATGACTAACGTTACAAAGCTCTGGATATGCATCCACAGAAACCTGAGATGAGAGTAAGATAAACTGAAACTCCAGGTTCCTCCTGGCTGAAATAACACTAAATCTATTCTACCATTTAATAGGTGGTTTAACTCTACACATCTGGGTGTTTATATTTTTGACCGTATCATGTCCCGACCAAGTTCAGTTATAATCTTACATCTATGATGTGTCTGTGTCCTTATTTAATAACGTGAAACAGAAGGAAACCTTTCTGCTTGCCTACCTATGTCAGAACTCAGATTATAATGTGTTGTGAAGTCATAATTACAGGTGTTGTCCCTGCTTTGTGTTGTCCTAATTTATTCTGGCCCAAGGGGAATGCTGTCGCCATACCGGATGTTTCACATGTTCTCCACCCACAACAATACGTAGAATAGTGCAGGCAGTGACTTTTAACCTGCAAACCTTTTGTTTCCTTTCTCTTTGTTGTCATGTGGATTCTAGTCACAATTTTGTCTTAAAGTTCTGCCTGACTTGGGCTCTTAAATACAGACTAGATAATTACCTTTAATGACCTTAAATGACAGTTGCCAGTTCTTATTTGGGCATTAGTGGACAGGTGTGTCATTTGCAATCCTTTTTAGGCTGCAATTTAGGCTGAATTAGAGTCATTTGGGACCAAAATTTTCTGATAGCATTTCAAATAACACTGTTTTTCATGTGTACCGAAACTTTACGGGGAAAATTGTTATAATTTTGGTACAATTTTCTAATAGAAATTCAAATCACAACGATTTTCATGTGTACGGAAACTTAAAGGGGCAAATTATTATAATTTTGGTACAATTTTCTGATACCAGTTCAAATCACAATGTTTTCCATGCATTCACAGTATACAGTATCTATCAATAAATTTTCTTTATTGACCACCCATCTAGTGGTTTTTAAAGTACAACTTAAGCTACATTCTTGGGCAAATCATGTCAGCAGTTTTGTACTTGAAGGTGATGTTAAAAAGTCTTTTTTTTTTAAGTGAAAAGCAGGTGTTGCTTGACAACATTGTAAGGTTTACAGTAGTTGAAATCTTATCTTATATGATAGGCTATCAGAAACCTAGGTCCACTTATAAAAGACATGGCGTATTATCTGAATTTTCTGGTGTCCACTCACTTCCGGATCCTGCGATTAGAAAACAATATCTTTTAGATGATTTTTTTTACAAAAACAGTTGCAGGATTAGATAAGTACCATTTTTTATATGAGGGATTCTATCTTTCTGACATATTAGTACACAATGTATATCAGCAGCAACTGTATAGTGTATAACATGTGCACACATATTCAATCTGTATTTCTTCTTTTTTTGTAAGGTGGTGACGAAAACCCTCGGCAAGGTAAAGTCCACAAGAACAGCCACCATTGGTCGGTGATGCAGAAGCAGCTGTCTGACATGCACAGCCAGGAAGAGTTGGTCGACGTCACGCTTCTCGTTGACGAGCAGAAGTTTCCCTGCCACAGGCTCCTCCTGGCCGCGGCCAGCCCGTACTTCAAGGCCATGTTCTGTCGCAAAGGTTTCGCGGAAACCCAACAGGACTGCGTCAGGCTACAGGGGGTCAGCGAGGACGCGGTCGACTTCCTCGTCCGGTACGTGTACACGGGACAGGTGGAGCTCAGTGAGACGAACGTTCAGGAACTGATGTCGGCGGCCAACATGTTCCAGATGCTGGACCTGTTCCACGCCTGCGCCAGCTACATGCAGAGCAAAGTGGACAAGACCAACTGCCTCGGGGTCTACTTCTTCGCTCAGGCTATCGATCACAACGACCTGATGTTTGCAGCGCGGGACGTGCTGAACATCAACTTCACCAGCGTCAGTCGGACGGAAGAGTTCCTGCAGCTGTCTTGGCAGCAGGTCGTCGACATCGTCTCCAGCGACAAGTTGAACGTCAAGAGCGAAGACCAGCTGTGTAAGGCGGTACTGCAGTGGCTTCATCACCACCAATGGCAACACAGCGCTGAAGAGAACCTGGACGCCACCACGTGGAACGTGCTGAAGAACGTCCGCTCCGAGCTGCTCAGCCAAGAGTACCTGTCTCACGTCTTGTGTAAGGACCCCGTTGTGTCAAAGTGTGAAGAATTCATGAAACTCCTAACTGACAGGAGTATAAAACTTGAAGCTGAGAATGATAGTGATGAATCAAAGGAACAACTCTCTCCAAAGCTACAGGTTGTTTCTGAAGAGATAAGACGCGCTCGGCTGGGCATGGACAGGAGAGAGCTGCTGGTGACGCTGGCAGCAACCATAGACGACGTTGGGGAGGAATACAGCAGGGTCATGGCTTTTGACGTTCGGAGTGAAAGCGCCTACCTCCTAGCTCAGCTGCCGCAGAAGCTGAACGATCCGGCCGTGGTCGTAACCAAGGACAACGACATCTACGTGGCCGGAGGGACGATGTACAAGGAGAACCTTGACTCGGACGTGTCGGTCAGGACTCTGTATAAATACCAACATTCCCTGAACAGGTGGGAGGAGAGACAACCGATGTTGGAGGGGAGGTCCAGCTTCGGGATGGCCTTCCTACAGGGGTACATCTACGCTGTAGGCGGCATGGTGTATGACAACTTTGGCAGGTACAGCGGCACCCTGAACACCGTAGAAAGGTACAACCCCGAGTCCGACACCTGGCAGTACGTTACTCCCATGCCCGACGGTATTTCTGAACACGGCGTGGTGACGTTGGGAAGCCGACTGTTCGTAGTCGGAGGCAGGCCCCCCACCCACACGTTCTGTTACGAACCGGGGGAAAACATGTGGAACGTCTACGAGAGCGTCCCGATCCCCATGTCCTCTCCCGGCGCAGTCGTCTTCGACTCAGAAATAGTCGTCGCCGGTGGGTTCAAGTTTCTCGGCCCCAACCGAGGGAGCCTGCCCGCCGTACAGATCTTCAACCCGCACGAGAACCAGTGGCAGGCAGGTCCCCCCCTCCCCCAGGGCAGGATCTGTCCAGGGTTAGCTGTTCTACACAGAGAGTTGTACATCGTGGGAGGGGAGAGGTCAGGCCATGGAAGCCGTGACGACCTGCCGTTGCTGAGGTACAGTGGGAGCTACGAGGGAGGCTGGGAGGAGATGTCGCTGCACTGTGCAGGCACTGTCTCCTGTGCAGTTGCCAAAATGTTTGTGAGACACTTGCAGGAGACTGATACTTAAGACTACCTCAAAGGAATTGTTTCTTCTTATGTGATTAATATATGAAAGAACTGAATTTTAAAGTGGGTTTAGATCATACCACAAAAGTACCATAGAATATCCTATACCTCAGGCTAATAATGGTTTACTGCCAAAGAAAAATATAAACACATCTGTTAAAATCCTCAGTTTTGTGCTGCAACAATTTTCTACAATGACTCATATAACTCCTCAGATTTGAATAAATGTATTCAGGAATTTTAAAATCTTTATATCTCTGTATATACAATTATGTGTTATACTTATTCTTCTCCAATGTTTTCAGTCATCCTTGATGTAGTATAAAGTAAAATGCTGTTGTTGGAAGAGGGGTAAAGGAAAACATTGAAACTGTTTCAGTTGTGTTACATGTTAGAACACTTGTACCTTAATATATTTCACAGACACAAAGAGAAGCTTGATACTTACTGGTGAAAAAAAATTACCCACAAGTCCTATAGCAAGCATGACTTTTAATAACTGTAGTTTCAGTATCCATTTTGATATGGTGGAGTGGTGTTGTGTATCTTAAAGTTTGTAACTGTTGTATGTTATTGTTATGGTTTTTAGCTATTTTGTTGCTAGAGGGTCGAGTATTGTGAAATCCTGTTCAGGTTAGGAGTCCATATTTGAGGGGACATTATGCCGCCAGCTCCATGTGTGGGGGAGCTTCAGCGCTAAAAGAAAACATCGCACATATCCAATAGACAAGAGGTGACCCAGTGTACTTGGCTGGAAGTCAAATCTGCTCAAGAATACAAATAAAATCTGCGTCTACTTGAACAGGGGGTCACAGTATAGACAGGATTCATAATGCTTGTGTCAATGGGGGAAAATAATATAAGAGACCACTAAAAAGTGTTCACAATGGCCAGGTGGTGCTTACATGTATGTAGAGGTGTTCACTTGTACAGGTTTGACTGTATATGAATGGCCAGGTGGTCCTTATGTAGAGGTGGTCACTTGTACAGGTTTGACAGTATATCAGTGGCCAGGTGGTCCTTATGTAGAGGTGGTCACTAGTACAGGTTTGTTTGTTTCTAGGTTTGACAATGTTAGCCAATACAAAAAGCATCATGCTTCATCTCAATTGAGAATGACTACTTCATCTATATGTTACCTAGCACGTCTCCACATGTATTATTATCAATATCTCAGGCCTTTTCAAGTACATGTATTATTACCTTTTCCATATTCTCTGCTTCACATTCATTTTGATGTGTCTATTTCGTCTTTATGTGATGTCAGAATAAACCCAAGCCAAATGACCGATATTACATCGTTGACATTATTTCCGTGTTGTGTATCTTATTGAAATCTTTATGATTATGATGATTATTATGATACATATAGATATTAAAAGCACATCTCCTCAACAAGACAGATTGCCACGATGAAACATTCTTAGACTATTTCTTCAGAGAGAGAATAAAACATCAAAGCACTGGCCAAATCGGAGTCCGTTGCTCGATGATATAGTTTCTACCCATGTAATATGAGTTTGGATTGGTGCTAATTGAAGTGTTTCCATGCATTCAATGGGAATCATCATCATCATTGGTCAGCTCAATGAGGTTCGGCTGTAGCTACGCAGGCGTCTGCAAGTTGCCTCCAATTCCACCTGTTGCTGGCAAGGACGGACATCTGTGAATATTGTGTCCTTTAAACATTGACTAGGGATGATTTCTTCCCAATACCTTGCTGAAAATAAATGTTCTGAAGCAGTCCCAAAATTGGTACATTTTACTACTAGTATTGAAGCCTGGTCTTCACATCAAAACCAAATCTAGCGCGACCCGAGGGCGGGTTCGGCACGGTTCAAAAGAGACACCGTACGGCCAACTGAAGTACTGCATTAAACACTACGCACTTTAGTTGCAGTACTTCAATTAGCCGCTAAGTGTCTCTTTTGAACCGTGTCGATAGCTCGAATACAACTTTACCACTGGTTTTAAGACCACTCAACCGTCCACACTTAAATGTCACCAGGATTAAGAGTCGACAAGTCTTGGCAGATCCAGAAAGGGAGGTATCTTAGTCGTTGAGGTTGCTGTTCGGTTTTGACAGAGTGTAAAAAGGAAACGTGCATTTCTAGCTAGATAGACGGAGAAAACGCTTCCAAAGACAAACTGCACCATTACGTCTGGGCTTCGCTTGTACCACATTGTCATGATCAGTTGCAAGAACTTGCGACTAGCCTTTTTTTGCCGTATCGGCTAACTTACAAAACCGATATTAAATACTATTAGACAGCCTTTGCTTGAAACCGTATGTGGTAACGGTAACTTATAGCGTTATTAGAGCAAAAATAACAAAATTGATACTTCCCTATGACCTCCTTGGTAAGGGTATGGAATCCCACAAAGGTCTTACGCAACAAAACAGCATCAAGGGCAATATTGAATAAGGAATATCGATTAATGATAGAACGTCCTATTTTCAACCACACAAACTGTCCTCCAGCACGTTGACCCGTCACGGCTATTAGTATTCCTGTCCATGTTTTGGCCCATTTAATTTGCGCGTGTGCACTACACTGTTGCCAATGTAAAGTCACATTGGGGAATGCATGTGGCGAACACGTCTGAAAAGAATCCCAGACAATTTACGGGAAGCAAAAGCGACAACAATAACAAAAACTCCACTTAAACCAGAATATTTACAACTAACGAGGGTGAATATAAGCGTTAACTAGATAACGGTAGTCAGTTCCGTCATTATTAGATTAATTAGTGTAAATAAGAAAGTATTCGCATGGATAAAGATATTTCATCATTTGCAATAGTTTGCCAATAGGTAGGTTTGTCGATATATCGTATTCAACTGGCGTGATAATACAACGTTGACCAACAATCCAGCAATGCCATGATGCCTGACATTTGTTTGTTTTGTCTGTTTGTTTGTTTGTTTGTTTGTTTGAACCTTTATCTATACATGAGAAGCTAAAATCGGCCTGCAGGCCGCTTTTCATCGAAGTCATGAGGTAAGGGTCAGACAAAAACATAACAGAGATACAGGTTACATTATTAAAGTCCTAATAAATCTCACCATCGCTGGGCACTATTTTATGATATGTCATGTTACAAAAGAGGTTATATATAACCTCCTTGGTGTTACGTACCAACAGTGCCGTTGGTTTGGAAGTGTCCTCTGGTCCGTTGACCAGGGGTGCCAAAGAATACATACGAATTTTACGGAATACATACGCATTTTACGGAATACATAGGATCCATTACGCAGAAACATACGATCCGTACGGAATACATAGAATCCATTACGCAGAAACATACGATCCGTACGGAATACATACGATCCATTACGCAGAAACATACGATCCGTACGGAATACATACGATCCATTACGCAGAAACATACGATCCGTACGGAATACATACGATCCATTACGCGGAATACATACGATCCTTACTAATTTGGAGAAATGTGCCTGGATCACGTGACACCGGCGACAAATTCAATATGGCGGACTCGTAACCAGTTCTTCGTACGACATCTTCGCTTTAAGAGCTTAATAATAGCGTATCCCATCCGGCTAAACTCTTAAAATCTCAAGCTGCACTAAATTAAGAATGATGTAGGCTTAGACCAACTAGAGGGACCAGACAAAGCTAGATTCGGTGTTAGCGCGATGGCCAGCAAATTATAGTAAGGATCGTATGTATTCCGCGTAATGGATCGTATGTATTCCATACGGATCGTATTTTTCTGCGTAATGGATCGTATGTATTCCGTACGGATCGTATGTTTCTAGGTATGGATCGTCTGTATTCCGTAAAATTCGTATGTATTCCGTAAAATTCGTATGTATTCTTTGGCACCCCTGTTGACCTTGGCTTGGCTTGGGGTCGGACACGGAAAGTTGTATACAAAATACCCCGCAGCCAATGGATGAGTGCAAATGTGTACGAGAGGACTGCAATTGTTTTATAGAACATACACTCACGTATTATTTTTCAGCGCATATTTTTCCAAAAATGAGAGGGGTAGAAAATATAGCCATTTCATTTTGCATTTATCCAAGTTATTCTCTGAACAGAACCTAGATATCATTGTCAAACAGCAAATGTGATTTATGTACAGCAGGTTGGAAGCGACCGACAGGTTTATTGGACAGATTTACGTGGCGCGACGGAAGAGGTCATGACCGTCAGGATAATTTCCCAGCTTGAGTTGAAAATCGAGACGTTGTCCTCCAGGACGTTGACCGGGCAAAACCAGCGAGCTCTAATAGACCGAACCTACAGCCCCACCCACCTCCGTCAAAACGTAGAGTTGCAAAACAAAAATATAAAATTGGACATTATATTACGGACATCTCTCACTCTCTCCCATTGTTCGAACCGATGATTCTGTCATTGGTTGAACTGCTATTAAAATTGTAATGGACAGTCAGGATCGGTCTATTGGCGGGCGGCATAAGTGAGAGTTATCGGAGTACCATTTGTACTCGATAGGTATATATCATGGACAACGTGTTGTGCAATCCAATTTTGTCATTGAAGACAAATGACTCAGCATCTATATATATATGATTCTTTAATTTTGCTATTTAACGTTTGAATACTAGGAGATATATGTAGCGTCACCAGTCCTCATGGCTGTTTTGATATAGTCAAGGGGGTTAAAAAACCCTATTTTAATCTCCTTGATATAGTTCAGTTATTTTTGTAATGTATTGTACTACTAGTATATCATATCATATCATTGATTTTTATATATAGCATCGACTAATGTACAATTATGCGATACGTGCTTCGTGACAAAATTGTGAAATTTGAAAAAAAAACGATATCCTTATCTTCTCACTTCTGGGACTTTCCCGCTAGGCGAGCACTAGAATAGAATGAATGTTTGATGATGTAGTTACGTTTCAGCAGCAGAGACTGTCCTGCGGCACGTTGACCCCATTATTCGCCTTGGACGTCGCGCGTGCAGTGCGTCTCGTAAACGGCCGTCGCTATTTGAAAAAGGTCGTCATATCGCTGTTTAAAGAACACACACACACACACACACACACACACGCACACACGCACGCACGCACGCACGCACGCCCGCACTCACGCATTATTTTCAATGAGCGCATATTTCCAAAAATGAAGGGTGGAAAATATAGCCATTTATTAAGTTATTCTCTGAACAGAACCTAGATATCATTGTCAAACAGCAAATGTGATTTATGCACAGCTGGTTGGAAACGACCGGCAGGTTTATTGGCCAGCTTTACGTGGCGCGACGGAAGAGGGCATCATGACCGTCATGGTCATTTTCCAGCTTGTCAGAATTGAGTTGAAAATCGAGAAGCTGTCCTCCAGGACGTTGACCGGGCAAAACCGGCAGGAAGTTGTAAAACCCCCACAGAAAATGGATCATATGAAGAGCACCTCCGGTTGTGACTTGTACATCCAACGCAATTTTGATAAAAAGAAGCCAATCAGGTGAATCAATCTGTCAAAGAGTGAAAGACAGATGAAGGTTCATCCAAATTTCCGTGCGACAAGCGTTTCCTTAGTAACGGCGTTGCTAAGAATATGGTGGCCTGGAAGCTGTAACCAACTACGCCACGAAACATCACTATATGGACGGAGCGTGGTAAAACACGTAAAAAAGCGACGGCTGTTTCAAAAGGCCTACGTTACGACCGTATACGCGATACGGAAATTTGCCTCGACGTCACTCGGATGGACTGTACTGATAGGTTCAACCAAGGACAATACATAACGTTAATGTCCTTGGTTCAACAATATTTAACGATTTCCGCGTTTAGCGATTGAGCAATGATGTTGAAAAGGAAGGAAACCAGCACCCGACAGAATTGAAAAGCTAGCCGCCGTGGTTGCCAACGGAAGGCCGGGGTTCGAACAATTTGATTGAACCTCCTTGATTTCAGCAAGGAAATTTTATTAATTGATTTCAGGTGTAGCAACGTTCCGGAGGTTGGTGCAACAAGTCTTCTCTGTACAGCTACATAAACAGGTAGAAACATTTTATCATGATATTGCTGAATATTCATTGAGGATTTATGCATTTTGGTAGAGTTTTGGTAAAATGCTGAATTTGCAAAAAATGTGTCGTTTCTTCGGTCCCCATTCTCTTCACATTTGCTGGGTGTTCATTTTTTTTTTACTTAGACTGAAATCTATTATTGTTTAGCTTAGCCTCCATAGAAGGCCCCTATGCAGGTATTTTTATGATAGCCAGTTTCCTCAATAATTATGTTTACATTCACGGAAGGGATACATTTTTTCTCCGTTTCTCCAAGGTCAATGACCAGGACCAGGCGTCTGTCTAGACTCCCTGTGATTTTCTGTTACAGTGTGTAGCAAGTGGCAGGATAAAGAGGGGGGGGGGGGGGGGGGTCACCATGCATATCGAATGTGTTAAACATTATGTATATGCTTGAAAATGTTACCTTTCTAGCTACGTAGCACTGCTGTTTGTTTTGTTGCTTTATTGCTGCCAAGTTTTGATGGCTCTCGTTTTGGACAAAATTCACCGGCAGCTATATATATATATATATATATCAGCTTAGGTGCAGTCTTCAAAGAAAGATATGACGTTGCCGTTTCTGTTAATCAAGTGTCAGACGTCAATCGAAACAGAAATGCCATACCAATGATCTGTTTGAAATCTAATTGTACATCTGAAATTGTTCAAAAGTTCAAATTATCTATTTTTTCTTTCTTTCTGAGTATTGGTAAGCGAGCGCATCAAGCTCGCCTATACCCTATTTCAGCTTATTAATTTCCGCCCGCTTCCTTCTATTAAACACAGTAAATCAATCGCGAATAATACCCCTTTCAATGATTTCGTGTAATAATAATAATATTGAATAATATCCCTTTCAATGTTACAAGGAATGCTTCAAACTATTTGGTATGAACAGTAGCTCTGAATGCTTTGAGTTTTTGCTACCAGCCCGAATTTCTGTGTCAGTTGTACTATGGTTCAAAGCGAACTGATATCATGCACAAGGCTATGCGAACGATCTATGACCGCGAGTGAACTTGTCTCACATGACTGCGCTTCTAGAATGTTCTCCAGGCAACATTTTTTGCAAGGAGTGTAGTCGTACAGAATTCAATATGGAGTAAAAACTATCTCTGGTCTGTTAGAAATTTCCCGGGGATTCTGGCAAGGTTGTTGATTAACCAGAAATATGCAAATAACCACCAAACTGAAGGTCAATGTGACGGAAGAGTTTTGAGCTGTTCTGGAGAACGCTGACCCCAGTCCATCTGTGCTCAGGAACGTTGACCTCTTACCTCTTGACGTCACTCGACCAATCGCGTGGTAGAGGAAACTGTTTCAAGGTTCCCGTCTTCAGCGATTGCTAAATAAGGATAGAAACTGATGAAGATGAACACTTTGTTCATTTTAGTCAGAGGCATTGAACCAAGGAGGTTCTATCAAATGTTTTTTAGAATCTCCTTGATTTGACGCTATACCTCTGCTCTGTATGTTGTTTTTTTAGACTTTAAGGGTGTAGCTATTGAGTTTCGTGTGGAAAAGATAAGAAGTAAAAAAGATTAAGTCGTTTTAGTAATATAGTAAGCTAACATTATCATTATTTCTTTTACTTTTGAAGAAAAGCAAACATTTTTTATTGAAGATCAAATATCGATCTGGTCAGCCGTCAGGAAACTGGGCAGACAGGAAAACATTACGATTATCACTTATGATTGCGTATCAAATAAATACCGTCTCACGGTCAGTGTTTTTTCTGTTTTCCTGTTCCTCTATGTAAATGTTATATCAAGGTTTACTACTGATCAATTTATATTCAAACGTATTGGCTTTTAAAATCCCCCCCCCCAAACTTCCTCTACATAAATGTTATATCAAGGTTTAATACTGATCAATTTATATCAAAATGTTTTTTCCTTTAAAGATTCTCCCAAACTTTAAAAGTGGCAAGGAGGTTTAGTAGACATCCTTGATAGAGGGTTGTAGTCAAAATACACTCTCCAACTCCAAGCAGAGGAGGGGTTCCGGCTGGTTTTTGACGGGCTTTCTGCTTTGTCATTTTTTTAAGAATATGTCTCCTGGTTTGTAAAGTAGAAAGCCCGACAAGAATGCCTAAAAACACGTCAAAAACCAGCCGGAACGACTCCCCTGCTTCTGCTGCCGCGGAGAGTAGTCAAAATACTTTGAGTATGGGTCTCCTGCGTCATGGGCAGTCTTGAAACTGCTGGGACTGACGTCACGAGCAGAGATCTCCTTCCAGTCCAGTTCTGTGCGGCTGCAGCCAGAGTACCAGCGTTAGGTCTGAACTGTGTAACGTCCTCGGCAGTGTACTGAGACTACACAGACAGATCCCTCACGGAAACTTTTCCCTGCGTCTTACAGGAACAGCAGAACACCTTTTTGTGGATAACCATGTCGACGCTGACCAGACCAAAGCGAAGGTAAGCGTTTCTTTTTAATTTTGTCTACGCCGTTGTAGATTTTTTTGTCCGCCATGTTTTTTTGTCTCGTCTTTTTTGTTGACCCTAGACGTTTAGCCTTGAACGTGGCCGTCGCTGCAGACTTTTTATAGCGCAAACTTGAGTAACACTGCAATATAAAATATCATATTGTCTTTAACCTAGTTAAGAGACGATTTTTTTGTTTCTCGTTTGGATTTTTTCTCACTCTAATTCTAAAAGAGACATTATAATTTTGCTTTATATAAGTGGGGGCGGGTCTGGGAAAAGTTGGGTCTAAAGTCTAGATCTTAAACGATAATTTTTGTCGAAACGCCACAGATATATTTTGTTTATCAACACTATTAAATACAGATTTTGTTTGACCTTTGGACGTTTGTGGTTTATTTTGAAAAAAGCGACAAAACTTCAGGAATTGTTCTGACGTTTTCTGGTTGAGAAAAACATGGAGAGTGAATTTTGGGTCATGTATATTTTTATGTAGTTTGATCACAAAGTTCATTTTTGTCGCAACGCCAACGATAGATTTTGGTTATCAACTATTAATTACAGCTGTTCTTTGACCTTTGAGCATTTGTGGTTTACTTTGAGTTGTACTATTATATTAAAATGTGCACAATGATATTTTTGGATGACAAAAATTTTGAGAGAATGTGTCGCTTGTTGTAGTATTTCCTGTTTGTTTCTTAATATATAATATCAGGTGTATTTGCAGCCAGTGCCACAGGCAGGTACCCAATGTGTAGGGTAATGAGGCTGTTTAACGTGTTCGAGGCACCTCCTCGAGCACGGGACCCCCGTTTTACGTCCCTCCCGGAAGACGATTTCGTGGAAAGCTTCGTGAGGCTACAGCAATCCGGACGTCCTTGGTTGGTCTCCCATCCAAGCACTGTCCGGACCGCGCGTTGCTTAACTTCCGAGATCGAGGGATCGGGTGTATCCAACGCGCCACGCGGCCGTAGCATGGTTTGTCTAGTTCATTGTCTCGGACTGGATTATGACAACATCTTTTCCAAAGAATTATTATTTTTCACTCTGCATTCTTAAATCAACTGTGAAGGTTCTTCAGGGTACTTTGTTATAGCATTTGGCTCATGTATGTGAAATACTCAACATGTACTATGATGTAGAAATCCCTGCTACAAATTATTGCTTCCACAGTTATTGTTAGTCACAACAAGACACTATTAGATTCTGGAAGGATATATTATTTTAACTTTTGTCATTAGAAGTTGAATTCTAATTTTTCTCTGGGGAAGTTTTTGAAAAGAACTTAAATCCATGTTATTGTCATGTTGCCAGCCTTATGCCATGGTGTTTTGTAAACTTGTATTTAAGGGTCTAAAGCACTTAGAAGTTGTTTTTTTTGCATCCTAAAGTAGCACATTAGTATGCCAAATGGCAGCAATGGTTGGACAACATTCTCTATAAATAGGCAGCCTTTTCTGCACTAGGTATCTTGTGTTCCAAGGTCACATTGGAAAACTCAAATATAGCCTGACGGACGCCCTGACCCAGTTATAGGAACAGGCATGTTCTCAGGGACAGGCACACAAGCTGTGCACAAGTCTCAAACAGTCAGTCAGTCACCAGTACTGTAGGTTGCTCACCTAGTTTTGAGAGACAGACAGTTTAGTCTTGTTTATATTAAGCCCCAGTATACATGTGCTTGTGTGGTTATGGTGAGATACGAGAATATTTTCAGTTTATGGTTGTGGTATTGAAGGTCAGTCCGTTATGTATATAGAAAGCCAAGCTATCTATGGGACATACGGTGACCTAGAAATGTTATGAGGACTTTGATTTATATCTGACTACCCTATGGGTGCATGGCCTATAGTGCTGATTAGATTGGGTCATCGTCATAGTCTTTTACGTCCTGTCGGACGATCTGTACAGACAACAGCAATGGGCATGAGATCTATAGACATACATTGTGTATAGACAGGTTTGATAAAGTAGACATATGCAGATTTAAAACAACAGATGTTAAGTTAGTGTAATGTCTGGAGGGTCAATATAACAAGGGGTTGAACTTGAAGAAATGATTTTGATGTACCGTAACAGCTGGACTTCTTCCGGATGACCTTGAACGTTAACATAGAAAGTACCCTGAATCTGAACCTAATTAGAGTCTTGTATGCTGTTCGCAAAAGAGGAAGAAAGAGACTTGGCAGCTACAAATGTTTGGGTACCACTCTAGAAAGAAAGAGCTTCTTACTTCTTATGGAGAGAACATTCACTCAAAAGAGTCTGTCTTGGTTCAACAGGAATTCGGAGAAGCGCAAGGAGAAGTCTCGCGATGCAGCGCGAGTTCGTCGCACAAAGGAGACGGAGATTTTCTACGACCTCGCCCACCAGCTACCTTTAGCACACAGCAAGAGCGCCCAGCTCGACAAAGCTTCCATCATGAGGCTGGCCATCAGTTACCTCAAGACAAGGATGATCTTTGCAGGTAGGAGCCTTATTTATTATTCATTCTTGGGTGAGCCGACTACTCTGTCTTTGCAGCCAGTGGCTGAATTGCGAGGGCTAGATCACAAGGGTCTGGAGGGGCTTCCATTCGGCGCGAACTCAGGTGACCTCTCATAGACCCACTTTACACTCAGTGCGGTTCAAATAATCCGAACCAGTTCCGAACCGGTTCAGTTGTCTTTAGACCTACGGGCGGAAGTAACCTCATATTGGTGTACGCAAAGTCATAAATCTTGTCACACAAAGTAAATATTCTTCTGCAGGCCAATGAACTTAACACCTGTTACACAATCTCTTTCAGACTCAGAGGTCGTCAAGGTGGAGTCGTCCACAGACCAACAAATGAGCGACCAGTACTTGAAGGTGAGTACGTGCAGCGTTACGATATCATGTTACATGCCTTGTGATTTGCTGAGTCATGCGCATGCCAAGTCAAAGCTATTTGGTACAGCTCATTGTCTAATGGACAGGGGTTTAACCCCATAAATCAAGTGTACTGTTCATTGTATGCAGAATGCAGCATTTACAATGGGTGGGTTCCCTGGGGATCTCTATGTGCGTCATAAGATCATGTTTTTGTAGAAAGAGGCAGTGACTCTTCTAGAATGACCGACCGTGACCTTGACTTACCTGATGTTTCCTCAGATATGCGGAAAAGACCAAATATTTTTCCTGAAACGAATGTTTATCTAGTGACACTTATTTTCATTCTCGACTTCCATGGAGATGCCAAGTGCGTAGTTGGTGTTACGGAAGAGGAAGCTTTGTGTCATTGTAACGACGCATTCCTCTATTCAGATCTGTGGGTATATCATATATGTTATCAAAACAACCTTTGGGGTCATTCACCCTCAGGTGCCTGGTACGGTGTGTACCCAAGACAAGGTGAATGTCAGCTTGGCTTATTATGCATGGATAAGTCTATTGATAAGGTGGTATCTAAGCTAGAACAAAGTCTATGTTTATGGAAGAAGTCTCAAGTGATTGCACGTAACTATAACTGTGAATTACGGTGACTTTGCCCTTTGCTTTGTGTATTTGTTCAGGCAATGGAAGGATTTGTGTTGAGCCTGTCCGACGAGGGGGACATCTTGTACCTGTCGGAGAATGTCTGCAAATACCTGGGGCTGACACAGGTGAGGAACAATGCTTCTTTTGTTCTTTGGATGATTATCGTGATGAAGATGACACAGAGTTTGGTTATCTAGGACCGCGATTGACGAGAAGTGCTGAATGTTTTTTTTTTACTTCCAGTTGGAGCTGACTGGGCACAGCATCTATGACTTCACCCACCCTTGTGACCACGAAGAGATCAGGGATGTGCTGTGCACCAAAAATGGTGAGCAAAACTTTTTGTTCTTTTGTGCTCTATTATTAATAAGAAATGATATTCATAACCTTTCCTCGGGAATAGAGTTTCCTGTGCTCATGTTTAGCTTGTTTTGAAGTACGTATGTGCATTTAATTTGACAACTTATTTTTTTTTTTTGCAGGGTACACTAAAAACAAGGCCTGTTCTTTCTTCATGCGGATGAAATGCACACTAACCAGCAAGGGTAGGAACGTCAATCTCAAGTCAGCCACTTACAAAGTGAGTAAATTCCACTGCTTTTATGGACGTGGCAAAGGTTTTTTGACATTGCTGTTTTTCAGCGTGCCCACTCGAGATTAAGCTACATAGAAGGAAAACGTTGTTGTGCGTAAATGTAAATTGATCTATCTGCCCAGACGTATACAGGAAGTAGTGTTGTAGATACTAGCAAACAGTTTTTTTTCAAGTACTGTACATGTACCAGGGTTGCATCATTTCCGTTTACGATTTGGACACATTTTTCACAAGGTCTTGGAAGAATAGTTGTCATAGATGCATCTTCCATTACGCCGCTAATGTTTCAAATTGGTATTTTATTCGTTAAAGAATGACAGAAAGGGCAGAGACCGAGCCAAATGCTGTAACCTTCGGGATAGCCAACAAGGCCCACCATTAAAAGGGCTTCTAAGGATTATCATTAATACATGCATGCTAGGTGGAAACATGATCCCCAGTTTATGTAGCGTATGTCCCTGCCTAAGACTTTAGTCCTCTGATCCCCTCTAGATGCCAAACATTAGTCTTGTTTTAGATACAAACCATGCGGGATCGTCTCTTAACGTCAATCAGGAAAGGGTGCATGTCCGCGCATTTACTTTACAGTAATCAAATCCCATTGTTTGATCATATCTCGCCCACTAGCGCTAAATGGAAAGTTTATAGATTAGATGGTGTCCCTTTGAACGTACAAATGAGTAATGCCATCAGCAAAAGTAGGCAGTGGCGTCAGTGAATGATATACACCTTTGAAGTGAGAAGATTGCCAGAAGCATTTGAAACTCATTTTGCCTCTTCATAACTGATCATAAAGCCATTAATGGATGAAGTGAGCCAGAGCGTAAGGAGATTAGACAGCAGGCTTTCGTGGAAGGCTTAGATGATTTAATGGTCGCACCTGTTACATCTGGACATGGTTGTTGCTAGGGCTTTTTTTAAAAATAGGTCTTTGTACAGTTATTGCTTTACTTGTATTTTTCGTCAATCTTGTACAAGTTTTAGTCTGTAATGGCCGGAAGATTGTAAGATATGTAAACACTTAGACTTGTTGAAAATTATCTGGAATTGTAAATACGTTTTATGTTTCCTGAAAATTGAAAATGGAAAAAAAATCACACCTTATTGTGTGGAATGTTAACTAAAAAGGGTGTCAGTTTACAGTTATGCATTCAAGGGGAGTAAAGCCTTTCTCGATTCCATTCACCCAGGTTATCCACTGCCAGGGCTACCTCAAGTCTTACAACAACAGCCACGTCAACTCCTTGGGGTGCAAAGAGCCGCCACTTTTGTGCCTTGTCGCTGTAGGAGAGCCCATCCCCCACCCCTCAAACATCGAGTTTCCGCTCGACTGCAAGACCTTCCTCAGCAGACACAGCATGGACATGAAGTTCACCTACTGTGACGAAAGGTAGGGACGTTTACAAAGTTCAGGTGAAAGTTTGTGCCGGAAGCCTAACTGCGAGTCCATACATGGACTTGGTACGCATACATGTGGTGGAGACACAGGAAACATACATGTGAGAAGGTCAGTGATTGACATTGTTGTAACAGCAGACTAATTTAAATACTAGTGTCGGCTACATCTAGACAAGTTGGGTTTGGCTTCTTTTTTGGAAGCAGAGGAAGACGAAAAGCCCCTATAATTTTTCGGTTCTGTGGTTTTGAGATATCTCTTTACAAGAGGGTGTGGCTGCAATTATACACACTACATTGCTTGCAGGGATATCCTTGTTCATGACCTAGCTAGAACCTTAAGAACGCATTTTGTCATTGACAGGAAGACATTTCACTTGATAAGATAAAGTAATAGCTTGTTGCAGGAAGAAACACAGCTGTGCTCTTGAGCTCACAAAGTGTGTAAACATCTATGTGCTTTTAGAAATGGTAAGAGTGAACCTTGCAATAAGTCATGCATTAGCTGTCAATGTGATGTGAACTTTGGGATTTGTAACACTTGTGGGTGGGGCCTGGATTTCCTGTGGTTTTCTGAACAGGACTTGTGACGTACGTGTGTTCGTGCATGTACGTGTACCATTCTCAGAAGGCCTAAGTGAAAGAAGAAAGATTGGGATAATGTGACCTTTCATAGTTTGACATTTTTAGGCAAAATTTATTACATCTTGGTTGGAAACTATCCAGCTTTATGTTCTGAGGAAAGTTCCATGTAATAATCTTAAAAGGGGTTATCTGAAAGGACATCTCCCCTACACTTTCGTCTCAAGATTGATGATTGGTGGTCTGTCTGATGTGTGATTCCCTGTCCAACCTGCCCATGATGTTGTTGTCACAGAATCACCGAGCTGCTGGGACACGAACCAGCCAGCCTGTTGGGGAAGGGGGTATACGACTATTGCCACGCATTGGACGCCGAACGCTTGGAGCGGATGCATAGATGCTGTGAGTTTACCTGTGATTTTAACACACATTTCCTCCACATTCTTACTACTGCCTATGCTTTGATTGACAACTTAACTGTTTGCATGAATTTTGCTGTTCTGATAAGCCAATTTGAATTTGGATGCACATCCGCTGGTTTGGGAAAAGTCATGTT
This sequence comes from Branchiostoma lanceolatum, assembly GCF_035083965.1. Taxonomy (NCBI): domain Eukaryota; kingdom Metazoa; phylum Chordata; class Leptocardii; order Amphioxiformes; family Branchiostomatidae; genus Branchiostoma; species Branchiostoma lanceolatum. Next base: position 9,793,891 of record NC_089725.1, read on the forward strand.
ACTAATTTAGAAATAAATCACAATTTGCATTTCTTTACAAGTTACATTGTTCCTTTTGGCCTTTTATCAAAAGTTGACAGTTCTTTTCCCTTGCTTCTGTTGACAGTGTACCAGAAGGGACAGGTGACAACGGGACAGTACCGTCTGTTGGCGCGACGGAGCGGTTACGCGTGGGTGGAGACCCAGGCCACCATCATCTACAACAACAGGACGGAGAAGCCACAGTGCATCGTGTGTGTCAACTATGTCATCAGGTAAGCTGTGTTGAAGGTCTTTTTTTTCTCCAAGGACTTGCATTGTGCTCAATTCTTTTTTTCAGTCTATGTTGTAAGTTTCGAAGATCAGTTGCTAGCAGAGCTGTCTCCAGGACTCATCTCTCTGTTCTGGGATAAAAATTTGCTTGTAGGGACATTCAAAAATTTCACCCCATCCGTCCAAAAAATCTAAACGTCATGACATACAATTGAAGAAAATGTATTTTCGTAAGCTTGAAACAACAGATTTAACAATAACAGTGAAAATTAACAACATGGACTCCTAAACGATGAGTGGGATTAAAAAATTTTAAAAGATGGAGACAGCCCGGTTGCTAGTTTCTAAGGAAAGACTCATTTTTCCTTTGTGTTCGTTTTCCTCCAGTGACATTGAGGAAGAGGACAGTGTGTTGTCGAGCGAACAAGCCAGCCAGAAGAAATTCCCCAAGGTGGAGAAGATTGAACCTGAAGACATCCAGTCCAGCTGCCTCCCCAGCTTCACCCAGGCCACAGACACCATCTTCAGCAAGAAGACTCCGGACATGGAGCCTGGGTTCTTCTGGGACGGAGAGCAAGGTCAGCAGATCGTACTCACGTGTACTTTTACCCACCGCCACACATGCACGCGCTCAAATTATGTGCCTGTATCCAGGGTAATGAGATGTACAAAATGTATGCACACGAGCTGTGCAATGTGTCAAGGCCTCGTGAATAACAAGGATGACAAGCTTACCTAACATTCTGGTTGGTAGATCTGGAAATCAAAGACGGCAGACTTACCTAACGTTCTGATCTAAATCTGGAATAACAAGGAAGAAGAGCTTACCTTAAATATTCTTGTCGTAAATCTAGGGCAATAAATAGGTCAGAACTGAAAATTCCTAGAAGGAGGCACTGAATTCAGGGCGTATGCATAGATTGTTACTTGTTCACCTCTTTTAACGTCAGCAGTTCTAGATATACATTGCGAGAGGGGGAAATATATTGTTTTGTGCCTTTGTTTATATTGTGCAATTGCTTGAAGTCTTGATCCCATGGTCTTATTTGTCAGATAAGTAGGCAGCACATGCTATTAAAGGAAATTCAGTACCAGAACCTCAACGCAGTTCATAAGCGAATAGGTCAATTTCATGGTATCCTTGATTTATACTACTCTACTCTACTCTACTCTATATACGTAAAACATACTTGTCTGTTATTTTTTTGCAAACTGTTATATGTTATATAACTCCAAGTATAAGTGACAACATGTACTAATAGTAATAGGAAACAAGAAGAGCTTGAAGATAGTATGTCTGATTGCCCCCCATGAACAACGTATTTCGCCATGCTATGTCCACAGCTCTGCGTGACAGCCCGGAGGATCTGACGCGAGTGGCGCCGGCAGCGGGAGACGCCATGATCCCGCTGGGCTTCCCGTCGCCAGGTAGCTACCAGGATAAACCGGTCACCACCGGTCCGTGTTCACCATGTCCTTCATACTGCCTTGTCACTTCCCCTTGCGGTCAAATTTGAGAAAACTTGCTATTGTGATAGACATTGCAAGCATGGCATGCAAATGAACAGCTAGATAATGCCATAAATGGTACCAAATTGCTCATGTAAAGCTTCATGCAATATGCTGTATGAAGGCAGCTTACATTGTAGATAAATGTTCACAAGAGATTTGAGAACCAAGGTTATTATCTGTTAAAGTGTTCAACATCCTTGTACAGTGTACTAGTAGAAAAGTGCACCGCAAAACTGGAGCAGCTGGTATACAGCAAATTAATTGTCAGAAAAAAATGATAAAAAAACCTTTGGTGCATTCCTTGTTTGGAATTTCGAAGATAGCTATAGAATTTGTGTTCATTGCAATTTTTCAAATCTCAAAATTGTAATTAGGTTTTACTGACTTCTACTTTATTGTATGTTGTGTCTCCAAAATTTTATCTTTGCACCTTGATTTTTAAGTAAGGAGCACCCGTGCACCTATTTTCATGAAAATGCATTTTGAGCCCTGGTAGTTAAGCCTTTAGTAACAGCTATCAGAAACCAGATTGCCCATTATACTTGAATTGTGTAGAAGTTCTCTTAAATCACTCCTAATTGAAATCTGTCATGACCATTGAAAAAAAAAGCATGTTGGTTCATTTGACAGGAAAAAAAACTCCCATTGCTGAGAAAAGTTGTGGTGGTATGAGGGACAACAAGATGACGAGATGGTAGCTACAGATGGGGAAGGATCCATCCAATGCCACCATAGATTGTGGACATCATCTATAGACAATGACATGACACAAACCTTTTGAGGTTCTGGAAGCAAACAATGTTACATTGAAAAGGAGCTTGGTTTTGTAGGGGGTATAACTTGTGTTGGTGTACTTATTTTGTTTAATCTATAGGACTTCTCTCTGTGTCTGTTACGGACCAGGGAAGTCAAAGTGTTGTGCATGTGCCCCTGCAGATGTGCTGTTTGGCTCGTCCAGCCTCCCCGATGACAGCTTTGAGAAGACTCCTCTCGACACGGGCTTCGGACAAGAAGACCTGTTCGGCAACCAGCAGTCGTCCCAGTACTGCAACTTTGGTTCTTCGGACAAGGAGACCTTCAGTCTGCTGCGGGACCCCAAACCACTCCTATCACCCTTCAGCTCTTCAGACAGCAGTCCCCCACCTGCATTAACACCTGTGTTAACGGTGAGAACTTCTCCTCTTTGGTTGGCTGCTGCCCACCCCTGTGTCAGGGACCCCGGCAGCAGTTTAATCAAAATACTGGATGCTACTACTATTTGCAAATTTTAGTTACACCAAGGGAAAGGTTAGCAACCCCTCGCTGTAAAAATATACCCTGCTACTGAAACACTAAGGAAACTTGCTGCCCAATGTGCCACTAGGCACTTTAAGAGTCTGAACGAATAAACAGACGAACAAGTCCCACCAAGGATATGTAATGTTAGGGACACTTTTAGCAGAAAAGACAATGCTTTCCAGCCTTGTATCTTGCACCTTAAAAAAAGACCCCCAAAAAATACCATAAGCAAAGTTTTTAAAACTGTTTCTTTAATCTAACATTTTGATTTGATTTGACAAAAGTTTTTAAAATTGAAATCTGCTGGACTGAGGAAAAAGGTAAGAAGTGAGCATAACAATCTGTTTTCTTACCATCCCACAGCCGTTGAGTGACGATACAGAGACAGAATTGCAACAGATTCCTAACGGTGACTTGGACTTCATGGACCAACTGATGGGTCTGCGAACAACCAGTAACAATAACCTGACAGAGATTGAGCAGCAGAAGGACACTGCCCCGGGAACAAGACCAGCCACCACCAAGCAGCAGCAGGACAGTGCTCTGGGAATGAGAACAAGCAGCAGTCCTGACCTGACTGCCATCAGCCCCAGCCTAGCGTTGGACACGGGGCAGCCTATTCAGACCAACATACATGCAAGATCAGCCTGTAAACTGGATAAGGTGAGCATTAATTGTACTTTTTCAGCTTTGTCTTCTTGCATCAGATTCAAACCTGGACCCAGTCCTCTTAATTGCTGTAATGTCCCTTGAATCATCCTCAAGCAAACTTCAACCAAACAACAGCTGTCACATACTACATGTAAATGCTAAGATACTGCAAGAGTTGGGCAACCATCCAATATGATTGAGTTGTTTCCAAGGAGATAATTTTGTGTTCTTGTATAGATTTTTATAGACAGAAAAGAAAAAATTGCTGGCAATCAGATTTTCTATCCAAGCTTTGTTTTTTCAAGCTGTCAAGTCAGACTTTATGTGCAATAATAACAAACAGCCAAATGCCGACTGTCCTTGTTTGGTAGGCTGTGCTTTAGACGTGCTGCTATGTGTTGAGGTCATATGGAATGTGACGACAGAAGTTGAGCCATGTTTTTGGCTGTTCACTCCCATTACTTACGGACCAGTGACAGCTTTGTAGCCTAATGTCATTGCCTGCAGTGATGACGCAGTCCTAGAAAATGGTGCTAATGACGTTGACTAGTGAATTGATGTCTCTTCTCAATAACATGTTTACTTTAGAAAGAAGGGTGTAAACCTCAAAATGACTAGCAGGGCAGGTCACCTTGTCAGTCTGTATAAGGCTATATATTACTGAAAATTAGGTCACCTCCAAAATTCATTGCTCTAACCTTCCTTTGAATTAAAGAGTACAAGATGACTGTCCAGATTAGTTGCTGTAACCTTCTATTTTAATTAGAACGTTTTTGATAAGCTTGTGACATTGTAAGGCATTTAATGTATCAATCTTATCTACCGATAAGAAAGCAAATCTCTTACACCATTGGACAGGGATGTATGAAGAATAGAAAAGAATTTGAACTAGTCATTTAATAGCTACATGGCATTTTTGTTGGTAGCGACCTCTGACAGCTGAAGAACTGAGCTATCGAGCTCCATACATCCCAGCCCACCAGATGCCATTGGAACCTCCCGACAACACCGTTCTGGCATCCCTTCTCGAGACAGGCAGGGGGCAGTCAGTGGTATCGGCCAGATCAGACAACAACCCATATGCCAACATGACACCAAGACAGGTAGCCACAACAAAAAATTACAAATCTGTTGGATCAGGGTCACCTTTGCTTCCTAATACAGTGCCCTGCTGTCTCACCTGTACTAGCTGTGTGTGTAACTTTTCTACGTGCTTTGTGACTTGTCATTGATGGCGTAAGTTTCTGTGTGGTAACTACACTGTACATGTAAGTCGCAAGGCTTTTCTATGAGGGGAAACATTTCTGACGCTGCAGCTCCTTGACTGTTGTTTGTGCTTGCTTTCCTCCTGGCCGTCGTTGGTGTAGGGTGTTAAACAGATGGTTCGTTCTTGTGTAAATCTGTCTCGTTCCTTCCTTTCCAAGAGCTTGATAGGGTGAGGTTGGTGCCAAGTTTGTGTGTACACTGTTGATTTGTGAGTTTGTTAATCAAATTAGAAGTCCTCAGGAGGTTTGCACCCCAAGCATGAAGTTCCATGCCTCCCCACGTTGTTGTTTTTGCCCTCTTGTGTGCAGAAGTGACACAGAAGTATGTCCCCTTGGGCGTCAGCCAAGCTCCCCTGGATGGTTCCAGACTTGGTGCATTAGCCTTTGCCCTTCTGTCTTAGTGGCTGAAATATGTATGCCTGCCGTGTTTCTGTCTGCAAACCTCTAAGTGCTTTCCAACTCAATGGCATTAATATTGTCTCTGTGACACAGTTATATATAGTATACGACATGTTAAATTTCGATATGTTGCTGTGTCCCATATGATTGTGTGTAATCAAACTCATTTGTATGCACCTATTCGTTTGTATGTATGTATGTATGTATTTATGTATAGATGTAGTAGACCTTACGAAAGTCGCTGTGTCAAGAAAGATTGTATATATTGTTGTACACTGCTTCTGTGAAACAATGACACTTCATATAAACGTAAGTGTTGATGCATTTGAATGTCCACAAAATGTAAATGCATTGCACAACCTTTTTATATGTATGGTTTGAATGTCAAATGGTCTTTGCAACTTGAGACTGCTACATTGAATTCTTGGAGTGCTACAGTGATCTTCTAAAGTGCTGTATATTCCTTAAAATAGGCTATTAATGTAATGCCTGCCACTGAACGACTTTGGCCCCTTGGTTGCAGTGGGCATGTGGCCAAAGGTCAGAAAAGCACATTCCGAATGTCACAGCTGTCTAAAAGATCACAACAGAAAATAAACTTTCTTCCTAATTTTGGATCCCTAAGAGGATGAATGTAAGCCTGGTACTTAAAAGATAAACTTTGAAATGCCTTTTTGAGCCCGTCCACAAAGACTTTTTAGATTGAAGCAAAATTATAATGAAGTTGAATTTCTGTCACTTTGATATTGGGCAGAGATTCGATGCATGGTTAACAGAGCAAGGAGGTATGCTTTAGTTTGATTGCAACAGCAACTGTGTATGACAACATTCCTCCTCTGAAGCCATTATAATGGTCTCACTTTGTGCCAATATCATGAAATCTATCAAATGCAGATTTCTTTGTCACAGCTTGTCCTGTAGCATAGCAGGTGTTCTAGGCTGTTTCTTACACTGTCTTTCTCTCTGATGTTGTCATATGCAGATGCAAAACGCTGCGCCGAGTAAGAACAGCTGCTCCGGTGCACGGGACCTCCCGTTTGCGGCGTACGCCTCCCCGCAGATGATGACCATGAACGGTAGACACCTCCGAGTGGCCAAGGTCTCCCCCATGCACCAGCCAATACAAACAGACCATGGAGGCAACATCACAGGCCAACAGCTAAATAGGTATTGCGCCATACATTTGCTTTTGGCAATTTTGACATTAATGATCAAAGATGACATTCTTGTCAACTAACACTTTTCAATTATTTGCTTATGATTATGCTTATACCTCTGCTATCTCTTTCAATTTCAATCTTTTTGTTTTGTTTCGTAAAATGTAAAATACACCAGTAAGCTGCGTAAGACCGGACATAAGACCATATACTCTTTTCAATAAGTGTGTTTCTTTTGTGTGCTTGAGTTGTGGCCAAACACTGGGCCTCAGGCTTTCGTCCCATTCAAAGCTAGGTACTCAATTTCACCTTAGTCGAGAGAGGAAAGTGCTTTTCTCAAGGGTCCAGCATTGGGGCCTGCTAGGGATTCAAACCCAGAACCTTTGGATTTTAAGTCAACAACGTTAACCCTAACCACGAGACCACCTTGCCACCTTACAGAAACATATCAGGCATGACCAGACCAGACACCGGAGGCGGCGCAAACACACCAGGAAAGCACGGTCCCATTGGAAAGCTGACCTTTGCCCTGGGCAGTAAGAGGAAGAAACTAGATGAAGACATCAACTCAGCGGCCCCGCAGCAGATCAGACAGCAGCCAGACAGAGGGGACAAAACTGAAGGGTTCACCACCGACCAGCCTCCTGCTAAGAAGGCACGACTCAAGGCACCTGACCCACCTGTCAAAGGTAAGACTGCTCCTAAAATGAAAAAGGATTACAACTCTCGTATCCATGTGTCTCTCTCAGATTTGGTAGCTTAAGGCTGGGTGCGTCATCTCTCTGTGGAGGGCTATAGTTCATAGAAGTCTGATTTTCATGGTTGTCTTTTTTGCCCAGTTTACACACACATTTTGGAGTCGGCTCGGAGTCGACTCAGGACTGTGCAAGAAGAACCCTCGGCCAGGCCACTCAAGTAGCGTTTTCTAGTAGGAAAACTCCAATTGAGCAGCCCAAAGCTCCTCACACACAGCCCAGAGTCGACTCTGAAAACTTGTGTGTACATCGAGCCTTTGTCCAGAAATGAGGACAAAGGACACAGCTGCAAATTGGGACATGTCAAATTGAATTAAACTCTTCTCCTTAAGAGCTACTCATCTCGGTAAGAGCTACATACTGCAAAGAATCTTTCTATCACCCCGTGTTGATCTTACATCGTGGGCAAAAACCTGCTCTTTTGATGTTTCATTCACATTCATTAACCTGAATTACTTCTCTTTGAACTTACTTACTTACTTTATGTCGGGTGCCAGTTTAAAGGTGTTCTCTTTGAACACTCACACTAAACACTGCCATTGATGTGTATCCATCACATTTCAGAAAATTTGAACAGCTGCCTATGTTGTAGCAACCTGTTAAAAGCATGTACTCTGTATGTGTTGTAGGCGGCAACAGTATTCTGATGAGCCTTCTCACGCCGTCTGATGACGTCAGTCAAACATGTACCTACAGAGGACCCAGTCCAGACAAATCACAGGTAGGGTATTCATAAAGGCCTTGATTCAATACAGTATTGTCAAGGACGATATACGAGTCTCGTCAAGGACGATAATGATTTTTGGAATTGCTTGTCTTTTGTTTTTTGTTTTCATCATTTAAGACAATAAAGTCACATCTACATTCTGTATATGGAAATATTTCTTAGATTAGGTTGAAAAGCCTACTACACTGTGCTAAATGTACCCCTCAAATTCTCACTGGTATTGCACCAGTTCCTTGATTCACGACCTGGTCAGAAAGTGGGGAGGGAAATATTAGCTTTCCCGCTGTTGTAGCCTGCTGTCATCCATTAGGAACGTGAAAAAGGACACAACTTTGCTTCGGCTAGTTTCGGTATGATTTTTACCAAGCAGACAGGCAGGCTGTTCAATCTAACCTTTATAGTTGTCATTTTAAGTATGCCTTACTGCTATTGTAGGGATACATTGTTGTTATCACCATATCTAACAAGAGTGACTTTTCCTACAGAGTACCAGCGGAGGCTCTGCCAACAAGATTGACGTCTACAAACTGTTGAACTTTGACGACTTTGCCCTGGATGATGGTGAGTTGTTATTTGAACTTTTACCCAGTACTGAGAGTGATGCCATTTTCTAAAAATGTTCCAACATGGAACATGGCAGGCTGTTGATGAATAGACCACCGTGAGCTAAAATAGTACAACAAAGGTCACAAGATATAATCCATCAACCAAGTGTCCAGTAAAAATGTGAGCACTTTTAGTTGCAGTAAATGTCAATTTGGGCTATATATATATGTATGAAGAATAGTAGGGAAAATTTCTGTTTCAATAGCCCTTGGGTCTTTGTGCAGGGGGCTAGTCCACTGGTAGCATTATTTGTTCAACTACCATACTCATTCCCAAACGCTAAGTGCTAAACGGTGAAAGCAGTATGTACCATTCCTTAAGTCTTTGGTATGACTCCACTGAGGATCCAATTCACAACCTAACGAATGTAAGGCCAACACTCACAGAACGGAGAGTATGTTTGACTAATCTTTATTTTTCTTCTTGTAGATTGTCTGCCTCCGTTAACGCGAGCGGACGTGGAGGTCAACGCCCCCATACAGACATGCAACCTCCTGCAGGGCAATGACCTGATGTCTGCTCTCGACCAATCAGCAGCCCTCTTCTGATCAGCTGACTTGATGCTTGGGACTGCTGTTGGAGTTCACTTGAGTCTTTGTTGATTTGAATATCTTGTACCTTACACACGAACTGGTATTATGAATCCAGAGATATGTTCTGTTGTCATTTGTTTGATTGCACTTGAGTGTGTTATTTTGATCTTGGAAATCTGTACATACATTTGTAGACTTGTGATTTGATGTGAAAAGGGCTAGAATCCCTCCAACTCAGATGAACAGACACCACATCAATACCGTACATTATCAGAGGCACAAGGCTCAATCATACCAGGAGCCAAACCTAGAAAGAGTACAGAAACACCTTCAACAGAGATTACCTTTTGGGCTTTCCAACTTTCCAACAAGAAAGCTACATTCTCACATAATTTTGTCATTTTACCTTGCTGGATATGTCCTAGATGAGTAGGTCATAGGAGCTGAATGTAGATATGCCTAGCGTTGACATAATTTAGATGATTTATTCATATTCACTGCTGTGTTTTTGTGTTAATGATGTGGGCTGTATCTGAAGAATGATTTTGGTTTGATGTACAGGTAATTGCATTAAGAGCAGGTCTTAATAGACAATCTGTTGCAGGTACAGTGGATTTAAATCTTGCGATTACTACCATCAACTTAAAGAAAAATAGTTTGAAAATAAGTTTGAAAAAAGTATAAAATGTATACATGATTGTCTATTGCAAAAAAAAGTTAAGAGTGATCTATTACTACTGTCAGTCAGTCTGAATAGAGTGTTCTACTAATGCACCAAGTTTTATTTGAGGAGCACAAAGCTTGCACTGAAACAAGACTACCAGGCTACATTGTGATATGAGTTTGGAACTCTACCTGGTGTTGGGAAGTATCACCATAATAACATTCCAGTGTTGGATACACAGACACTTTTGTGATCGCTTTAATCACTAGGTGTGCGAAATGGTGGCAATTTGGCATGTCATAACTGATTTCAAGTTGCAAACTGCATTATGTCACATATTCAAACGAATGTACATAAAACCAATGGACAAAAAAATGGTAGACGTTATTTTTTATAGATTTTTGATGTGAAGCCAACAGCTTCAAACAGGAATATAGTTTTGTGGGACTCTGAAGGAGTTAGGTGCTAAAAGTACAATAAAACCTTTTGATAAATACAAAAAAAAAGTACAAAATGAGACAAAAAACAGAACAGATATCCTATATGGATGCTGTTGTGCGGTTTTAAAAAAACAAGAAAAAAAGTATAAAATAGTGTTTATCAGGAATCCATGCGAAAAACAAAAGGAGCAAATCTACAGTAGATCACGTTATTGCATGTGTCACTACTAACAGATTAGGCCTCACAAATTTAATTTCTTGTTAAACACATTCCTCTTTTTCTTTGCACCCTGCCCGTCAAGAATCCCCACCTAGTACCTACACAGGTATTACTGATTGAAATAGGGCAGTGTGTAGAAAAAAAACACACTATTTTACCTCACAACATTGTATGAAATGCCAATTTGTAAAATGTTCAGCATAAAAATTGGACATGTTTGGACTTACGTCAAACTATGGCATTGAGTACTTAGCCCAGTAACTCTCTCTAGACAACATTTAATGTGTTTTTTGGCTGTCTGGATAAAATATTGGTTAAACAAGAAGTTAAATTTGTGTGGCCTTGGAAGGAAACAGTTGTCCACATTGGACAAAATATATAAAAAAATCCCAGTATTGTGTGAGTGGTCAACTTGTCATCTTTTCTGTCTTCTGAATAAAGTATGGTGTGATTTCAAGCTGCTGTTTGTGTTTTTTTATCTGTTTGCAACTACTAAAAGTAGATTTGTCAGCTGTCTAGACAAGAACAACTTTTCCTATTTTACAAGTTGCTGATGTATAGGACAATATTTCTCAGTACTGCCAATCCAATGACTGCAGGTTTCACATATATGGAAATGACCCAAATGTTAAACACATGTATCTATAATCGCATGACCCGAATACAAACTTTTTTACCATATTTATTTATTTATTTGTATGGCCAGGGCTTCCCAACTAACTTGTGGCTACTAGTATTACAAAGGGCAAGCCCTGCTGACAAAGACAATGCTATCAATGACTTGTATATTCATGATTATACACATTGTGCATCAAAGCCGCTAATTTATTAGTACACTTCTGAGCATAGATGTAATTGCTTTCCTGAAATCAGGTTACTTGAAAGGTTGCAACACTTATCCAAGAGGAATAACATGATTAGGAGCAAAAGAAGAGAAAATTTATAGTTTTCTGAAATCCTTACTTGGAACACAGAAATATTCAAAATTTGTTGACAAATCAATTTCATAGGCTTAACAAATTAAAGCTGTCATGCAACCTTTGTTTATTTCTGTTGCAGAATGTAATGTTACTGCACTAGGGGCCAATGCATTGGCCTGGTTTGGCCCACAGTTGACAAGAGAAACTGATGAAATTGACTTAGACAGCATTATCTTCGGTAATTCATTCACAAATAAGTCCGGATTAGGTCAGTAAATCCTTCTGGGTAGATTGTTTTGATCAGCTGTCTGTGACCCTAACCACCTTTTTGTGTGTACTTGCAACAGGTGTGTTTGTTCAAACACTCCACCTTGTTTTACAGCTAGGTAAGTTGCCATAGTGTAAAACTGATGGACTTGTAGTGTCCATTACTTTCTCTAGTCTGTTAATGCTAATGCGACGTTAAATAAGGTATTTTAGGACTAGCAATTACTGAGATTGTTATCGGAATTAGGTCGTCCACGGGTGGTATTGATTCAATTATCTGTTCCAATCGTTGGAACCTGTCCCTCTGGTATACATTAAAATCTATTGTAAAATACGTCATTTAGTAACAAGCGCCAAAATAACACCACAAATGGAACAAACATATATATATATATAACGGATTTTAATCTAAGAAAGTAATTTCTAATACTTGATATATAGTAAAAGCTAAGTAAATATTGCCAGCAAGGGGGTGAGTAGCAGCAAATGTAAGAGCCGGAGCAGGTAATGTACCAGTGAGGCGTATCGGGTGTCAGTCCACATGGACCCCGGCCCTGGCAACGTAACGCTATCCCATTGGCAACAGCGGCCTGCGCCCTTCAGTGGCCTAGGTAACTTCACAAAGTCTACACAAAATGCCGATCTTTCACGACTTCACCACACTGTGCAGATGACAACATGAAAGGTAAGAGCTATACGTTGTTCGAAGTATCTTTAAAATTCCGTGTTTTCTTCTCCCTTGGTTTATATTTTGCACAAGTTGCGTGACAATGGCAAGAGCAGTAATTGACAACACTTGAAGGGTGTCGGTGGGTCCCATTATGTTTTACCAAAAGCATGAAACCCTACAGTAGTCTAGCAGCTCGTCTCCCAACAACATGCCCTGTCCTTCGCCAAGGGGAAGCTCTCTAGCTTTCTCTCCTAACGTTAATGTCGGCCATCTTGGTGGTAATTTATCATTTGGTAAGTAAAAGTTCAATAGCTAATAGGTGGTGACTCTGACTCACAACATTAGGGGATCCCAATTAGCAAATTAGCCAACAGACACTTTCTGAATAGGCGTGTATTATATGTCATCTAGAATCCAGTTTTAAAACTTTGATACTCTTATGCACAGAACCGTGTAGTTAGGACAGACAGATCCGGGATTTTCAACAAGATTTGTGACATAACAAGATTGATTGATTGGTTAATCATATGTGGCTTTTGTTATTGTTCCTAGCTTTCAGCTGACTTTTTGATTTTCAATCTTTCATGCCCTTAGAGCAGAGGTAACTTTCATATAGTCACAAAGATTTGTTTTACAATCAGTTAGTAACGTGTCACTGTTAATTACGTTACATCAATTTGTTATGGATGTTTGTTTATAACAAAAAAGGTTGTCTTCGTTACTAGTGCAATAATAGTGTATTTCTAGTTGGGGAAAATCACTGACTTTGTCTATTTTTTCAGGCATTGACGTGTCGGAATACAACTTAGAGGACTTGTTGTCCTATGATGACCTGTTCCTGGACTATTTCAATGCCTTCCTACAACTCCCAGTAAGTTTCTTATCAAATAACCACCATTAACATTATAAATCTGCCGGGTTACATAAATCCACCACTTTGAAAAACGGTGAGTTTGAGAGATCTCTAGTGCAGCGCCCCAAACAGGTATGCACACTTTAGATATACAGGAGTACTTTATACTGGGGGACGTTGGGTTGGAGATCTGTTTAGACATATATTTTCAGGGTGGCGGAATAAACTTAGAAACGTTAGATGTTACAAGTATCATAAAAACTCAAAAACATCATGATAACCTTTTCCTAACGGTGTTACAACCGAAATGACTTAACTGCTAAGAGTATGACCTTTCTGTACCTGGCAATACAAGGCTTTATCTATTGTTGAATTGTTCTCTGTTCAAACAAATATGATAAGCTGTTTTCTCAAGATGCTATAGCTGCACAAAAGGTTGGTGCTTGGTGACATGATTACCAACATTGTCAAGAACCTTATTCTATAGACTTTGGGTCAACTTGAACTGTTGATCACCAAGGAAAAGGTTCTAAATTGCAATTCAAATTGTTGAAACCTGTTTCTCTGTTTTCCCCCCAAATATCTTACTTCTGGTTTTGTACTGTAAATCCTGAAACTTTCACGGTGGTTTTATCGTCATGGTTTTCACAATTCCACAGTGAATTTGTGACACCATGAGTATGTCTCCCTTGTATAACTTATAATATATAAGAGTGTACTACAGTAGTATTGTTTCGACCTCAAATTTAAAAACACTGCGAAAACCTCCTTTTTCCTTCAGCTGCCATGAAATAAAATCACCGCGAAGGTATATAAAATGAATTTTTTAATTACCGTTGCTCACTATTTTTCATGTGTATCTCAGGCTTTTCCACTACCACTGAGATACAACCGTCTGACCGCTACCTTCGAGGAGGCAGAGGGTTCCCGTAGCACGGTCACTGGTACCTTGTGCGGAACCCCTCCCCCCATCTGGGGCGCCACAGACGAGGAGAGGGAAAATGTGCTGGACTGGGCCAAGAAGGAGAGATTACCACTGTTCCTGAGGTACGTTCTCAGATATTATGTATGAGAGGAATACAAAATCTTAAAATTTGAAGTCTGGCAACAGCAAAAAAAGATGATGTCAAACATGCACGCTTTGGCCCTTTACCAACTTAGACCATGGCTAATCAGACCAACTTGGCCCAACACCCTGGTCAACACTAGCTTCCTTTGCAGACCTTCTAGGGCTGCTGCCGTTTCTTTTGGGATTCGGAATTTTCAACATGGGCAAGGTTCTTTAATGCCAGGATATCAATTATGCATGCATAATCAATCTCCCCTGACATTAGAGAACCTGGCTCATGTTGAAAATTGCGAATCAGTGTTCCTCTTAAAAATAAACACCAGTGTGCTCCTACGTGTAGAAGGTCTGCAAAGTAGCACTATTTAAGGTCTACTTGGCCCAACATCGTAACCCTAACCCCAGCCGAGCTGACGACCAGGGTCTTTGGCCGAGTTGACCTAAGTGTGTTGAGTCGAGTTGACTGGGCAGAGTTGGTAATTTTAGGGCCAAATCGTCCTAAATCCCAGACAAAGAGTAATTATAGAAATGTACATTGTCCATGACAGTGAACGAGACAGCCTTTTTTGACACAATATAAAAGTACTGCAGATATAAATAGTTTAGTATTAGATAGGAGGTTATGGCTAGCTAGTGGATATGGATATTTTCCAATGGATATATGTGGAAAAGGCTAGTGGCTATAAATAGTAGCTCTGTTGTATTGTAACATCTTATTTTTTTGTATTTCTGTAAATTTTCTGATGGTGGTTTTGTGTACGTGGTAACTTCATGAGGGCGTAAAAAGATATATAGCCTTGTAGTAACAATAAAATGTTATTTCTCGGAATTCCTGCAAATTTTCTGATGAGGATTTCCTGTGGATACTACATTCACTGTGATTATCATAATATTTTTTTTCAGATCCAGACATTTCAGGGACTATAAGTTGTGCAAGCTGCTCCTGAGACGTCTGGACAACAACCCGCAAGCGCTGAGCCGTCAGAGCAGCCGCGGTATCCGTGGTTACAGCCAGCCAACCAGCAGCCTTGGATCCAGCTCCAGTCTAACCACCACCACATCCACCGAAGATGATGACGATGGAGAGGAAATTGATCGTAAGATTCTTACAGCTGTAAAAAAAAGATGAAAGTTGTTCTACTAGATCTCTGAATTCATTGTATTCGTCATTTTAGCTTGTTGCATCTGTCTGGCGTAATGGTTAGAGTGTTGGGCTCAGAACCAATAGTTTCCAGATTCGAAACTTGCCATGCCCCAATGTTGAGCCCTTGGGAAAGGCACTTACCTCTTTAGCTAATCTGTCAAAAAAATAATACACGGATTTGTTGTGCCAATGTGCCAACATCTGCCCATTTGCCACCAAGAGCCGTAAAAAAGATTACCTTCAAGTTGTTGGCTTCGTATTAATGTTGGGATATTTGCAGTGAATTGCAAAATGAATGACCTTACTTTCACACATTTCACACAAGGTATTGCAGGGAAATCAAATGCCATTTAAATAAGAAAAGTTGTGCTTTTTGAACGAAAATGAAAAAAGAAGGGCATACCATCAACGTAATATATTTTCTGTGCACAAAGCTTAGTATTTACTAGTATAGACTATGAGAATACTGTAAATGCAGAAATATCCTTGGGGGTTTTATGTTCGTGGTTTTCGCGGTGAACTCTTAACCGCGAACTTAAAACCACAGTGAAAAGCCGCTCCATTGTGTGACTGTAGCGCTACTATTGTTTCAAACGCTGTGAACACTCCATTTTCTCCCTACTGAGAAATTAAATCCCTGCGAACATTTCTGCGTTTACAGTATACCGTTGTATCTGTTACAGAGAGAGGATATAATGTACAGCAGCCTGTGGAGAGCTTCGGTAGCTCTGTGGGCTGGCCGGAGATCAGTAGTGCAATCTTCAGGTACGCCCGGCCTGGCAGCAGGGCGATCAGTCTACCAGCCAGCATCTTTGGACAAGGTATGTAGTAGGCTGTGTATAGGGTGACTGAAGGCTAATCCTTTATTCCAACACCCCTATATGTTCCAACAGACAACACCTCTATATACTGTTTTGGACACCCCTATGTTACGACACCCCTATTTTATGACACCACTATGTTTTTACACGCTCTAACCCTGACATAATAAAATAGGGATGTCAAAACGTAGGGGTATTGGAACATTGGATTGTCCTCAATTGAGGGGGGACAGCCATATGTTTTTCTTTCTTTGGAAGACCTTAGCATAAGTTGATAGCTCCAGATAGACAATTTAAAGTAACATTCTATGTTCTGGGGCATTTATCATTTGATTCTTTAGTCCTCAATAGCTATGATATTGTCACTATTGTAATCCTCAAATGTATGTTGCCAAACTGAAAGACATTTCAATTAGCTTTATACGTTGTCAAGCAGGAGAATTTTCATTGTATTTGTAGTGATACTAGTACATATGGACGTGACAGTGAATAAGTAAATGATTAACTATGTATTTCTGCAGCATACTCCATGTATGGCAGCGAGGAGGACGCAGTAACGACCTTGAGCCAGCCCATGTCCTCCATCAAGATGGAGGGGGGAGGGGGGCAGGCCGACAGCATCAGCAACAGCTCCAGCCAGAGGAGGAGGGCCACAGCAGGGGACAAACGGGATTACGTCAACAAATACCCTAACATGCCCCCAGGTAAGGCTTTACAGGACATAACAATAAAGATTATATGGATGCCCTAAGGAAGATTAGTTTCGAAATCCTTTAATCCTGAAACCGGGAAGAAGATTACTTCAAAATAACTGACCATTGTTTGCTCGGATTCCCCACATATTAGTGCACCTATAGGGCTATAGATATTGTTATGAAGTGTCTGATTGGGTTATTGTCTGACTTTTCCTCAGCTGAAACTCTAGAAGTAGATTACTACATAACACCAGACCATTGTTTGCTCAGATTCCCGAGATATTACATCACCCATAGATAATGTTTGAAGTGTCTGATTGGGTTAATGTCTGAATTTTCCTCAGCTGAAACTCTAGAAGTAGATTACTACATAACACCAGACCATTGTTTGCTTGGATTCCCGAGATATTACATCACCCATTGATAATGTTAAGAAGTGTCTGATTGGGTTACTGTCTGACTTTTCCTCAGCTGAAACTCTAACAGGTTTGGGACAGATCAGCGACTCTGGTCTGGGGACCACAACCATTCAGAGCGACTCGCGCACGCACATAACGACCAGAGAGGGCTTAACAACGAGAGACGGCGTTTCCAGCATGGAAGAGTCTATCAGTCCAGAAAAGGCTGCAGTGTCAAGTCCCAGTAAAGCTCCAGGTATGTAATGGTCATTTCTGCCTTGATTTGCCAAATAGATTGTACCTGTACAATGTTTGAGTACTTATCTGTTACATTTCTTTATCAATCTTTTCCCAACTATCGCACTTTTTTAATGGTTCTATGTTGAAAGAAATCTTTCAAAAAATATATTGTTGTCCTTAAATTCTAAAAGGTAAGATAACAAAAACTTCTCAGAGGCAAATTGCATTTTAAGTTTGTACAAGAGCAACTATCGTGTGTTTTTCTTCATTATTAAAAAAATTAAAGAAAGAAAGAAGTAGATTATCTTTTTCACTAAGATGATGGTAATTAACCTATCCCATAGCCCCACCCACCTCTGTCAAAGCGTAGAAATGCAAAATAAAAGTATAAGTATGCAAATGTTTCATGGACATGCAGCCACTATCTCATTGGTCACACCACCAAATTGCCATGCTATCATTGGTTAAAATAGTAATTGTGATGGATAGTCAGGATCTGTCTATTGAATTGAAAGAACCCGACATTTCTAATGGAAAGACCCTATGCTGTAAATCCATTTCATATTGCGGTTGGTGATTTTAGCGGTTGGGGGGAAAGGGAGTAGTTCACTGCAAGTTTAACGGTGGGAACAGCCATCAAAGTCTCAAATGTTAGTTATCAAATATTTGCGATGATGAAATTCTAGTGGTTGACTACTGACAGTTTAAGTTATCGTTATCAAATCAAGAATTACAGTACTACATTCTATCTTTGATAACAGGTGTTCCGGTAGTTCCAGAAGGTGCAATACCAGAGACAGTGGGGCCCATGCCCACCCCACAGACCTACGTCGTTGTGGGTCACAATCATCAAAGACAGGAGGAGGTGAAGAGTGTGGACACGCTGACTCAGGACCAGGACGACCAGGACAGGAGACACGTGCAGCTGCCGCTGGACAGCTTTGCCTACCTGTCACCTGACTACGATAGGTATGATTGTTATGAGTCATGTGTGGGAGGACCAATCACAAAGCACAGGAAACTCTGATCAAACTGTGATGTACTGTAAATGCACTTAAGGTTGTGTGGTTTTTATTTCGCACTGAGGTGAAAATGGTGTGTTTGCAGTGGTTTTAAGTTCGCGACAGCGCTATAGTCGCATACTGCTACAGTATGGGACAAAAATGGTCGCGGTGGTTTTAAGTTTGTGGTAAAACGGTCGCCGCGAAAACCGTGAACATAAAGCCACCACGAACATTTCTGCATTTACAGTATTAGATGTCATTTTCTAATGAGTTGAAAAAGGGGACCAAGCTAGTCCCAATGTTTTATTTGGATATTCATTATTTATATGATATTCTGTGTAGTTAAAATAATAGCTTAGTTTATTGTGATACCTTTAGCCCCAGGCAGGGCTAATCTTCCAGGGTTCAGAAACAAACAGCATATACATTATACAAACAAAGATATATTAACAGTTCAAAGGTCAATAATACATACAATAAACATCATTAAAATCTAGATCTTTAGGATTCTTGTTGGGAAAGAAGTTTGTTGGGTGTATTTTGTCTGCTTTTATAATGATATAAATTATCATATGACTTCTTGATGTCCCATTCTTGCTTATAGCACAGTTGGCTTTGTTCTGTCCTTGGTGCTGAATCACAACTTTTGGAAGAATTTTAATAGATTGGCTGCAGATAGTTTGCTAGATTAAGTAGGAAGGATCTATTGTATAAGTCACTCTGCACAAGTGTGAAAATAGTATCTCCTTCAAGTCAACTATTCATGCAAATACATAATTATCTGTTATCCATACTGATTTTTTCTATGAACTTTTGTTGATGTTGAATGTGCATGAATCCCCCAATAATTCAACCATTGCAGGTTTTCCTTTCCATTTTCGCTCCACTTAAACCCCTCTTACATTCCTCAATTGTCCTTTACTTGATACATATGACACTTTCTACCCTCTAGGCTCTGTCACCTTGAATCACAACACATAACTGTAAATGTTGAATTTTTCACTGTGGTTTAATGTTTGCAGTTTTCACAGTGACCACTTCACTGCAAAATGCTTGTTCTGTCTTCTGCCCACCTACCCCCTTACCGCAAACTAAAAACCACAACAAACACTCAATTTTCTTCCTACTGCGAAATCAAATCCTAGCAAACTTAAAGGCAGCAATTTTTTTTTCTCTCTAAAGGTTTTACACACCCAATAACAGAACGACATCAGCCCCAGCTGGATCTTCAGCCTCCCCCTTTAATCTAGCAGACGCCCTGGAGTATTTCCAGATGTACTATGACTCCGATGATGAGAGAAGAGATGGGGAGGAATACTTAACATTTGAAGGTACATTCACTCTCTCTATGTATGAAATCATGTTAAGACTTAAGAAAAATAGTGTGTATTCATTGCATATAATTACCTTCGCCAAGAAGGTTATGTTTAAGGGGCCATTTGTGTGTGTGTCAGTGTGTGTGTCAGTGGACAGCATAACTGGAGAAGCTGTAGATGGATCCTTACAATGTTTTGTTAGGTGAGTAGGGATTGGGAGAATGAAGGTCAAGTTTGATAATAGGCCCCCTAGTGGCTTTCTATGGTACTGCAGTGGAATGATTAATGAGAAAAAAAATTGATTCTATAGTGGTACATGATGGGAATTTAATCCTTGTGGCATTTGCAAGTTAAGTAAAGGTGAACATCATTAGACATAAATCATGCAAATCTGGGCCTAATTAACAGAATTTTTTAGTCTGTATTCATTGCATTTCATTGTATGTTGCCATTATTGCAATGACGAGTAGTACAAAGCTATATGTTATGCAACAAAGGTAATGTTGGGTTTTCAAGGTTTTGAAGGGAATGTCCTTGGTGCTGAATGGAAATCATTAAACAGTTGCTTCTTTAACCTTTGCTTGTTGTAAATTATGGAGTGTTGAAGATGTTCTCTATTTGAATAGTAGCAGCACAGCTCTATCAAGAAATATCTTCAATCTTTTGTCCACTCTTTGTCTTGAAGATGATGCAGCAAGTGATGAGCGAACAGAAGAAGACGTGCGCACCCTGGAAGGAAGAATACAAACAACGTTGCATCAGCTCAAGGAGGTTGTCTTGGGGAAGGTTAGTCCTACGTTCCTGTCCTTTTTAAATTTACTTCACCTACAGAATTTTTGGGTCAGTTCTGAATCCAGAAAGGTTGTGATATCAATTTTTGAATCAATCGTAACTTAATCGATAACACAACCTTTCTATATTCAGAATATAAAAAAAGTCATTTCTAGCATGTCTTTTTTCTGCTAGAAATCTTTTTTTTATATTCTGAATACGAAAAGGTTGTGATATCACTTTTAGAGTTAATCTTTATTTTGCTAGTAATGACAAAGAAACTCAGAGAGCTACGGCAGCTTGCAGAAAAGAAGACACAGTGGAAAGAAATGAAGAAAGACTGAATGCAGCCAGAGGCTGTTTCCACAACCTCTGAGCCGCAGAACACAGTGGATCATCATCATCAATGACTTGTTTCATTGTACCTACCTATAACAAGTTTTCCTTGCCCCCCTCCCCACAGATGTCTGGCATGGAGTCTTTCCACGACTTCTTGTCGGACACGGCGGGAATTCACCTGTTCAATTTCTGGCTGGACTGTGAGGAGTTCAAGGACAGCATGGCTGCTGCAGAGGAGACTGAACAGACCAAAACACTCAGGGCTAGGCTTTTCAGGTAAAACAGTGCACTCATCTAGTACTGTTGTATTATCTGCTATCTACCTAACACAAAGTAAAGCTCTTACCAACAAGCTTTCGGTCAGTATTCTGCTTCTTGTCAAGTGGAATGGCCAAAAGCCTGTGTCACAGGATCCCGGACATGCAGTGTGATGTCAGCATTAGATCAAAGGTGCCCAGCAGTCTTGAGGTGTCCCTGTGGTGTAGTGGTCTGCGCCTTTGCTACTCTGCCACATCTGGTTCAAATTACTTGGACCAGAAGGACTGGGGTTCTAGTCCCAGGTAGAGCACCTCTGGACAAGAGGCGCATTGAGTCATACCAAAGACTTTATAAAAAATGGTACATACTTATGAAACAGTATGGAAGTTAAACACACTCCACTGCCAGTGGACTAGCCCCCTGCTGCAGTGATTGCACCACAGTGTGGCCCCAGGGCTATGAAACGGAGATGGGCACCGCCCTATAATACATCAATTATGGTGTGGGAGGATTTTAACTAACTAACCCAGCAGTCTGTATCGGCCCCCGTCTCGGTTGAGGGATGGTTGATGTGCTGTAATGTCTGCAGCTTCTTTCACTCCTCTTGCAAATTGCACTGGTATAGGCAAATTATCCATTCATTGGCAAAGGAAATATCGTATTTAACTTTGACTCAAAGGCACAAAGATTGTGATGCAGAGTTCATTATATGAAGACTGTCAACAAGTACATATTCTGGTAGCAACATACTGTATAGCAATAGCTTTACAGAGAGTCACCCTTGGTTGTACACACTTAAAAAATTTGGCAGAATGCCTCACAACGATGTTTGACCTTGTATTACCCCTGCAGGGATATTCAGGACAAGTACAAGTTTAACCTGACTCCGGATGCACAGGTATGCGGTGCTTGTTTATCTTTAGTTGTTTGATGCTAGGGTTACGAGAGGTTTGTTTACTATACTGCTCATGTCAGGAACCATAAGAATTTATGACCTTGTGTGAACTAGATTGACCTTTTGTTAATGATTTAAGCCTGATATTTGACCTTGAGCTGACTAGATTGACCTTGTTGTTTGACCTTGTGTTTTCAGATTTGACCTTGTTGTTTCTATTCCTCTTACAGCATCAGATCCGTGTTGCCCAGGAGAACGATGGCGTGAGCTACACGGTGTTCACACGTACCCAGTATGATGTGCTGCGGAGACTGCGGTCTTACTGGGTACCCCGGTACCTCGTACACAGGTCTCTCAGTCAGCAACAGGACCATAGGTGGGACCACTTTGATTTTACTGTTTCATTTTTGGTATCTAAAGGTAGTAACGGTGGTAGTAGTAGTGGTTACCGTAGTGATTGGTTTATTGAGCAAACATAGAACTAATCGGACTTACAGAAAAAACTGATAAGATGATGCATTGTGACATGTATAACATCTACAGTGAGTGTCATAATTCCATCAGGTCATATATATCCACTTGATCCTGAAAAATACATCGAAAGAGATATTGCTTAAAGGCACCCAGAGCATTTTATGAGGCTTGAAAACTGGAAATATTCTAGTTGCTGTAACCTTTATGAAATTGACATTTAATGCCACTGTTTATCGCATTTACGTGCAGATTTCTTATCAAATGTGCTCAAAAGCGGCACAAAAATAAGATACATGGTGATCTTTTAGTTTCACACACCTACTGTAAATAGACCGATACCATAGCCACGCCCACCTCCGTCAAACCGTAGAAATGCAAAATTAAAACATGAAAATATTTGACGGACATGCAGTCACTCTCTCATTGGTCGAACCGCTAATTGTGATGGACAATCAGGATCAGTCTATTAGGGCTTGGATTTTCCATTAGTTCTCACCACACAACGACATCGCATATTTGCTCCTTTAATGTCAATATGTAATGGTATAGTGTTATTGAAAATTACTATGTGTAGGAATGACTAGAAATTTGAGTTTTTTTATTCAAGTTTCAAGCCTCATAAAATGCTCTGGATGCCTTTAACTAATTGTGCAAACATGGATGCTGCTCCTCAAACACAATTGTTTTTCAAAGTGGCAGTTGATGAAGGTTACTTCCATTAAGTTCCAATAGTTGCTGAATTCAAGCAAAAATTTTTCAATCTTCGATCTCCAGGTTTTATAAAATGTCTTTTAGTCAGCCTTTTCTAGTAATCTTACCATGTATCTGCAATTTTTATTCTTTATTATATTTTGTATGTTGAAATAACCCAGGATTGAAATTCTTGTAGGTTTAAGAAAGCTGCACCAACACTTGCACGGGAAGTCACCGGTCTGTCCTTCCTCCCGTCCATCACGTTCTCGGCGTCGCTGCCCGTACGCGGGGACGAGCTAGCGGAGCTCGCACAGAGCCACAACTGGGAGGTCGTGGCGCAGGGCGGGAGGAGACTGGACGCGACGTACGGCCAGGAGAAGAAGAGTAGCGTGGACGAGAAGGCTCTGGAGGAGAGGGTGCTGGCTGGGCTGGGTACCGACGGGTCTGCGGGCGGACCTTTCAGGAGGTTTCTGGAAAAGTAAGGACCAATTTTTATCATTTCTACACAGAAAATATCAAACAACTGTCTCAATATGATTCTCAAACAATGGAAGACATACAAATATCTGAAAAAGAATGAGGTTTCCTGAAAAGTGAGGACCAATTTTTCAGGAGGTTTCTTAAAAAGTTAGGACCAATTTTTACAGACTGAGAAAACATCAAATAACAGACGTCTAAATATACTTTACAAACAATGGAAGATGTACAGAAATGTACATTCAAAAGAATATAGAAATTTTGCTGAATTCCTGAAGAAATTAATTTTGATTTTAAGATTTAGTCTTTTTTGACTTTAACCTGACCAGTTCAAAGTGAAAATTCATGTAATTGTTGATTTTTAATAATTTTACAGATTCATACAGAAAAGCTGCAGCTTTACATGTCATTTTTTATAGCGTTTTAAGTTTGAACTTCATAAACTTCAGAATCTGTGTAACTATATCTTTCATGGCTTATCATATCCCACAGGATGGTTCCCTCACTGTGTATGTAATTTTTCTTTGAAATATCAATTAAAAGAATTAAAAGAACTATCATAAAAAAACTTCATAAACAATAAACATCTTGATTGCCATCTGTAGGAACTCCGACCACCAGAAGCTAGCTACCCTGCTGTTCTGGCAGCATGTGGGGGAGTACACTGCGGAAGAGAAGCGCTCGGCAGACAGACATCTGCGCATGTGCCGCGCTTGGGACATCTACAACACCTACATCGCACACGACAGCAAGTTCAACATAGGTCAGTTTTAGACGCTTTGTCATAGAAGTATTCATTAGAGCAAATAAGATATAATTTTACCAATGAATCGGGGAATCAGGAATGTGACAGGCACTCACTGGTAATTGGAATAGAGAAATAAGGTCAGCTTGAAAGGTATCAAATTACATGTCCCACAAAGTGTTACAATGTGCTGTAGCAATTGATTTATCTAAAAGCAGTGTTCTTTTTCATTCTCATTCTAAGATTTCAAAGTACTGGTATTTTCACACATCTACAACTTATGTTCAGCTAAGGCCATATTGATTTGATTATATGGATGACATCCGCACGCGCATCAATTTTCATCCGTTCCCCCCAAAAAAGAAGCTTCAGCCATACTGTAAATCATACAAAGCAGCTGCAAAATAAGAAAATATACTGTAACTTGAAAAAAAATTGTTTAAGAAAACGCATTACGTAGAATGCCAAAGTCAATTCCAGAGTCAAAGAAGAAGATGTGAAAGAACAAAAATGAAGAATCTATTATTTGGTATACCATACTGTGTATTTAGTTTCGTTCATCCTTCCTAACCACATAGATTTCATAATGAAGACAACTTTTGTTGCCAAACTTTTTTTTCATTTGCACGCTCGCATCAGTATTGGGGTCCCAGGAGGATGTCATCCATATAATCAAATCAACATGGCCTAACATAAGCATGCATGTTGAGTCTTGTTTACCATCCTATTGCAGGAGTTGCACCTGTGTACTGTGATGCTCTATACCAGGTCCTAGCTCACACTAAAGACTATGTGAAGGCCTCTGTGTTTGATGGGGCCAAGACACATGCTTTAGACATCCTCACAAAAGCCTGGGTCAAGGCTATGAGATCAGATCTCAGAAGATTCTTTGAGTAAGTCTTGAGTTTCATTGTTATTCATTGCAAGTATTGCAATGTTTTTTTAAATAATTTTTTCTAGTGGATGGTTCACTGTCTGAATTTTTTGTCAAGGTGATTCTTTTCATGATTCACAGTTGTTGTTTTTTCACACATGCATGTATGTCATATTTCCCACTCACTCACTCACTCACTCACAAGAGTCTTCAGATGAATTACTGACAATAATGAAAGAATTTTGGGCATCGTTCAAAACACTTATACAAGAAAAATCTGAAAACTGTCAAAGTATTTTCCAAATTGCACTGAATTTTGTTTGACACCAATTTAATTAACCCATGTCTCACGGTCCTACAAATTTCGCCAGTTGTCTGATGTGGACTTGTTGAGCAGTACACATGAAAGAGTCTTAAGGCTATACACTGCTTACATAGTACATGTACATTGTAACAGCTTTTGCTGACAGCTGTACTTTTCACCCTGTCAAAACCACAAGTGTAATTTGCACCGCCTGTCAAGAGATTTGTCACACAGCGGTAACAAAGAGTTCAAACAAAGTTCACCGTGGTGCAACATTTACGCTCCCATCCAATCCACCAATCAGAACTCTTTCCCCCAGGCCAGACATAACATTTTAACCCCATGTCTTTTCCAAAAAGATTTACTTTGCACACATGGCAGACAAGTTACTGTGGAGATAGATGGGGGTTAAGCAGATGCACCTCAAACTTTGACCCTATCTTTGTTTAGTTAGGCAGTAACCTAATTTAAGGTACTGTTTATAGCAACAATGATATGTGAGTACACATAATACGTGTTTAGTGTGTAGCTCAAAGAGGTAAATGTTTATTCGGTCACCTTTAGTCAGGGTACAAATTAGGCCATAAGAGGATTAGCAGAGCTTTCAAAAGGAAACCAGATGGTGGAATATATTGGTTTACAGAAAAGGCTCGGGCCCTGAGTGGCTAGCCGGCCAGTCTACCCTTTCTGGGCCCCAAGGGTATGCATTACATGGCATGCATCAGCCTCAGTGAAATTTCAGAGGAAAAACTATGTTAAAGGTTATCCCAGCTGTGGGGGGGGGGGCAGCAACGAACAATCAGCTTCAACTACAGGAACATGGGCACTACAGTTCTTCAATAACATGGACACTGTACTCTTCCCTGTGGCTGCACTGCCAGTCTGGCCTACAAGGAGATTATGGTGGCTATTAGTATCCTACCCGAAAGACAGGACTACAACACAAACACCATACGTTGGTATGCCCATACACACATGCACACACACACACAAAAATATAACAACAATTATACATTCATGCATCAATGGCTTATTTTATGATCAACTGTTGCCGTCTTTCCAGTACACTCACAGCTGGGATTGTCATTGACCTAGTTTTTCCTCAGAAAATTCCATTACAGGCCAAACCCCATGCATACCCTTGAGGCCCAGAAAGGCTAGCCTGGCAGGGTAGCCGACCCACCCGCTGGGCCCAGCCTTTTCCATAAACCCCACAATATCAGAGGTGACCTTTAATAGCCTATTAAGAGTGGTCAGGAAAGGAAGACCCAAAAGTGGTCAGAAAAAGAACATGCTACTGGATGAATGCGTGTCCAGAAACTTAACCTTCTCCCTGCTGCCTACCTCTGTAACCAATACAGAACTTCAGTGTGCTAGAGGTCAAAAAGGTCAGCCCTGAAAGTAGTTGAAACGGGAGACATAAAACTTCAGTCATTCTAGAATGTAACCTGTTATTGGATGACTGTCCAAACACCGAATTAGCTACTTTTCTGAAGAAAGTTGACAACTCTGAATTGACAACCTGTAGGTATTCAGAAGTGGCCAAGAAAAAAACAAGGCTGTTTTTTTAATGAAGATTAGACATATCCAGGTAAATGTTAAAGACAATTTTTATTCAATCTACAACAGGATAAGATGCAGAGATTATAAATACTTCTGGACATTTCAAGGGACATTCATCACTCTTCAGCATCACTCATTCTGCCAGTACAGTCTATAGATAGTGATGCTGAAGAAGAGTGATGGATGTCACTCTAAACGTCCGGAAGTAATCTCTGAATCTTATCCAGTTGTAGAGATTGAATTGTCAGTAAATAAAACATGTCAGGCTCGTAAAAATGAGGTTCTTGCAGTGATAGACATGTTTCAGTATCTTGATTGTTGGAAACATTTCTCCCATACAGATGTCTCCCCAAGCGAGACTTAACCCTTCCTTCAACACCGAGTGTGAAGGAGTCCACACCAGTGAGGGAACTGCCTCCTAAGCCGTGGGTTAGGAGGTGAGTGCCATCTAGCAGTTGTAGACAGAACTGCAAACAGTAACATACATGTACAAACACATTTTGATGCAGCTCACTCTTGTAGGATAAGCCACAATATTTCAAAAAGTTATGAAGATCACACTGTAAGGTAAACAGTTCCTGTAAAAATAATGGTGTATGTACAAAAAATGTAGCACCTTACATGTGTACATATCAGTACAGAGACTTATAAGTATTCAACTGTCTTAGGTACCCAGGGTCCTCAGAGTCTCAGCGGGCTAGAAGACTCCAGAAGGCTCTAGATGTGGCCGAGAAGATAGAACAAGAGCGGCTTGAGGAGGTCAAGAAAAAGAAGAAACAGGAGAAGGAGAGGAGAAGGAAGGAGCAACGGAGAAGGTGGGAAGGATGAGTTTTCCAAACAAAAAGACTTCCGACTCATGATTTACATGTACATGTTACTCATTCAATTACATGTACATCATATTTACAGAAAGAAGTGAGCAGAAGAATAGACCCTTTTTGAAAGGCAGTGAAAGAATACAGCTTGACAATAGATAATTGTACATCATGTTATTTGTGAACAATAACCAGCCTACTTCTGCAAGGTTATAACTGTAAATATGCACATAAATATGTCATAATATGATATGTTAAATGATATGTTATGTCGATGAAAGTTAGACATCCAGGTAATAGAATATGCCAAAATCACAGTTAATCAAAAGCAACTCAAAAATTTTATCAAGTTGGTTGAGTAACTGTCATTTGGCAAATAATATGTTATGATTTGATACACTTTTTCAGAGAGCTTAGAGGGTCACAACTTACTCGATTTTTTGTCCACCCCTGTAGGCTGAAGGAGATGCGGACTGGTACAGTCTCCAGGGCCAAGCCCCCATCTTTTAAGCCCCCGTCTATTGCCCAGTCCACCGCAGCAACAGAGACTGGACAGTCTACAACAGAAGGGGGGAAGAAATCTGTTCCCCAGTCAGCTGCCAGTAGTCACAAGGAGATGCCTGGGCCGCCATCTTTCCTAGAGATGAGCACACACAAACCGTGAGTTCATCTTGAATTTCAATGATACAGCTTAGCTTATGAATTAGCTTAGCTATTTTCCTATTGTAGAGTGGAACTCGTTGCCATCCTCACTAGATGGCTGTAAACAGCACTTGCAATCAGATGAAATGTTAAGCATGACAGGTCGTTCAGTGTAATATAATCAGTTGCTGCTGGGCCGCATGCCAGTGAATGGCTATGTAGATACAGTGCTCTGAATGCCCACAGATCTAGAATGTGTCTACTTTAACAGGCTGTATGCTGTATCAATGTTCAATGATGAGTAGATAGCTGAACAATGGTTAAACTGTGGATAAATTATCAGTTTGTAATCATTATTTGACAGACTGAAGAAATGGCAGTAACCGATCAAATGGATTGTCTAAACAAATTGGTCAACACATTCAAAAATTTCAAAGTTAAACTGCAATTGCCATGATCACAAAAATTGAATTTACCCAAATTCTACAACTTTAAGCATCTGTAGGCAAATTGATGAGGATGTTCTCAACCAAAAAGCAAATTGATGTCTAAAATTTCCTTCATTGTGCTTAGTCCAGTGGTTAGCGCCCCTGCCTCTGGACCAAAAGTTGGGTTTTTATAATCCCGGCTGTTGTTACTCCCCGACATGCACACTACTGGGAAGGCTCCTTAGTAAGATGGGGCGTTAATACGTATTCCACTAGTACTGTTCATTGTATTTGTCAAAAGAGACTAGGGGATTTTCCCTGGTACAATGAACCTTTAAATACTGTTCATAGTCACGACCAGTGGTTTGAGATCACTTTCACTTTTTCCCTTCAGCATCTCATTTGCATATCTTTACCCTGTCCCTCTTACAGAGTGATGGGGGTGTTCAAGAAGCATGTCCAGGAGCAGGAGTCCAGTGAGCTGCTGAACATGCTACAGATGTACTTTGACATAGAGAACTACCACGCTGAGCAGTCCGACGCTCGAAAAGGCGCCATGGCCAGACACATCTACAAGTAAATAACGTCTATTCCCCTCTTTAGTCAGTCTGTAATCTTTGCTGTCAGTTTTCTGAAATTGAAAAATTATGGCCAGTAGCACAGACATACCTTTTGCGCTGGTTTTATTTTTGAGGTTTTCGCAGTAACCTCAAACTGCAAATTTATGACACTTCATTTGTGTCTCCCTTGTATGACTACTGCACTACAGTCTGCAGTATTGTTCCAACTGTGAATTTAAAACATTGCAAAAGCCCTTTTCCTCCTACTGCAAAACAAAACCGCCACAAAAATGAATGATTTAATAGTTGCAGACTATAGGGATAGCACAATTATTAAGAAGGTATATAACAATTGTTGAGAAAGTACTGTATAGCAATTGTTGAGCAGGTTTAACAATTGTTGAGAAGGTATAGCAGGTCCTGTCCCTGATGCTGAACTTACATTCACACTGATTATCCTCCTACCGACTTCATGCTAATCCTGTCCCTGGTGCTGAACATACATTCACACTGATTATCCTCCCACTGACTTCACACTGGTCCTGTCCCTGAACTTACATTCACACTGATTATCCTCCCTGGTTGTATAACAGCTGTTGAGAGGGCTATTACAGTTACCACTAAATGTAGTTTGCTGAAGACATTATATATTGCTTCATACATGTATGATCTTTGTAAAACTCTGCCCATTGTGTTTTTATTCATTCCAACGAGTACAATATCAATGTTTCTCTCCTCAGATCGTTTTTGGACCCGTTTTCCTCGCGGTACCTGCTGATGCCGGACAAGGTGACCAATCGGCTGCTGAAGGAAAACGAGGTACCACGGTCAGGGACGCTACAGATGTGCCAGCGACACATCCGACCTGAGCTACAGGACAGCTTCCGCAAGTTCTGGGATGTTAGTAGCACCGCAATTAACTTCTAATAGCTTTAGATACTTATACACACACTAATAATGCATATTAGTAAAAATATGTTGTTTAAACTCTTGAAATAGCAAAGCTGTACAATTCATCCCTTTGACTGCAAACAATTTTTAATCCATGTTGTTGTTGTTATATTGTGGAAATAAACCAGTCTACCCTACTAGTATGATCAAAGAAAATAAAAAAGTATATCTAGATATCAACATAGTAAAAATAGCTTATGGATAGTTATGAAAATGACTGATTTTTTTCCGGTACGCTTTGGTATAAAGGTATTCATAGGATGATATATTTGATTTCAAATGTAAAGTACGAACACTCCCTTCCCATTGTATCCTAATTTTTGGTGAATCCTCTTCTGCAGAATTTGGACCTGAGTAAGGTGCGACTGGACGCCCATGTGAAGGCTGAGCTGGCCCTCAGGAAGGGAATCAGTGCCAAACTGGTCGCCAAGATCAGCTGGAACAAAAACAGAAAGAAGGTAGGCTCACAGAGCTTAGTTTAACTTCTGAATCAGTACCTTACATTTTCTTTTCATATTTTAAGAATATTTCTGTTTCCTACCCACACTGTCTCCTACACAGAGTCTATACAATTTACCACAGGCTCTGCTTTATCGGGCTGAGTTTTCCACTTTTGTGGGTGTGGTCTCTAACTAGAAGTCAGCATATAAAGATTTAGGCTATTCTCTAACTGGCTGACAGCTGATTAGAGGCAACTCTCCTACAGGTGAAAATCTGTGTAGTAGAATGTTCTAGACCAGAAACAGGATGGCGGACAGGGTCACATGATGACCCGTGACGTAATCACTGGTGGACTATTACCAACTAGCTTTAACATATAGAGGTGGCATAGAAGGAAATACATGACATAGTATATATTAATTTTACAATTAAGTAATCTGCTGATACTAACATCCCTTTCTTGGTGCCGTACCAGCAACCAGGCAGAGGGGAGCCCACTGCGGAGGATCGTGAGGAGCTCCTGGCACTGTTTGATGTCGTTGCCAAGGGAACCATCCCCATCAAGCTGCTGTACTTCATGCACTACCTGCTGCAGTACAAGGAGTCTGACTCCTGCCCTTTCCTCTACAACGACTGCTGGTTCTACATAGAGACACAGAAGTTCAAGGTCATCATCTTTGACGTCTTTAATTTCTACAGTCATTTATAGGTCAATAAGCAATATTTATGTGAACTTTGTACTAATTTTAGTCCTTTTTTGTATAAGAAGCAAATTCAGGGATAAGACTTTATGCTTACACTTTTTCTGATCGTGAGTTACCTGTATCTGTACTGTACCATATTACATTTCATACTAGGAGTGGTCAATCACCATAGCCAGTATAACCGCCCTTCGGCACAACACACCAACTTTACAGGCATGCGGCGTGGTGGCAGCTGGTTGTATTCCACTGAAAAGCCTGTCACACCTATAGATATATAATTTGCACAGTTCTAGCTGCAAGCATTGAACAGTATCTACTAAAAGTTAAACCCAGTGTTCGATGTTTCTCTGCAGCATCTACAGGAGTCTGCAGCAGACAGTCTGGTCAAACAGAAGCTGCAGGTCATCATGCAGTGTTTCATCGAGTCACAGGCAGAGCCTCAACTTCAGGTTAGCCAACAGTTTGATTTCAAATATGTGTAATATCTGCTGGTGTTTCTGTAATCTCAATGGAGTGTAAATTTTGTGAATGCATTTTCGATCAGCACTTGGGACTGCTTTTACGGTATGGGCAGTGTAACAATTTTCTTGTTTTGCCTGGCATGCAAAAGCATACAATAACTTTAAAATTTCATGGAACCTCATCATTTATATACCATAACTTGTTTTTATCCTCATGTTTTTTGTCAGTTCATCTCACTTAAGGGCTTCCTTTTATCTTAAGACCCTGCTCTTGCTTTTTCTTGTCAGATTGACATCCCTCTGGACCAGGTGTCCAAGATGCAATACAAAGTGTACAACTATGTGCACAACAAGGGAAAGGATGCCCACTCCCCTGACCTGTTTGATGAGTCCCAGAAGACAGTGTTTGCTGAACTGTTACCCTACTGGGCTGGCTTTAACAAGCAGTACGAACCTCCTAAGCCAGACAGCAAGGGAAAACCAGGTTGGTCGATTAGTTTATTTTTCTATGGAGATACTGTATTAGCTGTAGCTATGGCAGCTAAAAGTTTTGTGACCAAAGTTAAAGTAATGTGGTGAAGATTCAAATCATATCTGTTGTTTAGATAATGGATCTTTTGACAACTCAGTAAATATAATATCTAGCATTATCCCAATATGGGAAATGGCAAGTATTTCATTTACATTTGCATGTAGATGCACAACAATTCCTTCAATGGACATAATACATTACCGAATGTGTGGGGTCGTGTGGCGTAACGGCAGGATTTCCGACTCAGAACCAAGGGGTTCCGGGTTCGAATCCCCTGCTGCCACCGATCTTGTGCCTTTGGGAAAAAGGTACTTAACACGATTTTCCCCACTCCGCCCAAGTGTAAAAATCGGGTACATTATGTGTGGGTCACGATATCAGCAATAGCTGCCTGTGTCCCACGTGTATTGCACTGTTGCAATTCCAATAAATCCAAATCCAAATACATAGAGCCTCTTGTCAAATTTGGGGCAGTAACTAAATGACGCGAACAGCTTCGAACAGGAAAAGGGGAGCTGAACGGGCAGGAGTGACGGGAATGCCGTTCGGGGCGTTCGGGCATTTTTATTTTTACAGAGTACACCAAATTTTCAACAACAGGGTATCTATGAACATCTATAGTTTGTATGTTGTACTTGTAGCCTTTTCTGAATATGAAGGCACCTGCAGCTGAATTTTTATTAATCTGAAACACTGCTAACTTTCTTTCCTACTTTCTTAGTGACCCACATTCACAAGCTGCTACAGCGACGTCTTGAGAAGTTCAAGTCTGCCAAGCTGCCTCCTCTCGACATGACAGTTCCTGACAAGGGGGATCGGGAGACGTTTGGAATCAGTGCCTTCAGTTTCTCCATCAGTGAGGGGTTACAGTGGAAGGTAGGAAAACAGTTTGTTTATGATACAGGAAAACAAACAAAGAGTTCTTGGAATTATATATTTCAAACTAGCAAAATCCATATACAGTAAGGGTTTTTCAGATTTTCTTAATAAATCAGTTGTTTGATACTCCTTTACATCGTTTTACATTGCCTTGTGGCGTCGGTGTGATGCACAGTGGTTGGAGCATTGGACATAGGTCCCAGCTCAATGCTCACCATGCCCTGTCATTGTGCCCTTGAAAAAGGCACTTTACATGACCTTTCCTAGTAGTGGATTGACGCCCCCGAGCATCTTCAGCTAATCTGTCTAAAACTGTGCAAAAAAACACACTACGAATTTGGTGCGCCAATGTGCAACATCTAAGCACATTTGCCACCAAGAACAGTACAATATTGTTTTTTTTTACATAGATGTTTCTGAGTGTACTTTATATATAATAATGGTTGCTTGGCTAATGTAACATCAGTTTCTCTTATGCTGTATGTAACCTTGTATTCAGTACTTTATTCCACTAACACCATATACATGTATATAACAGTATATACTGCACTTTAGGATAGTATTTGATCAACAGCAGGAGTCGACTTAGACGTTTTTCATCTGGAAGACTTGTTAAGTGCTTCCCACAGTGGATACAGGGTAGTATGGTAGCTGAAGAAATAAAACATGCACATTGCATTGGATTCTTAAGAATTTTTGGTGGCCTTTCATTGTAACTGCAAATTCAAAGTACACAAATATACAACAATTACCATACCGACTTCATGTTTGGTTTGGTTTTGGTGTGTTTGGCAGTAATACTACGTTCAATTGTCACATCACAAAACCTTAACAGACCAATTGTGAATCTGGTAGGGTCAAAACAAAGGCTCTTTGAAAACCCCAAACCACCTATTTTTCACCAGAAAGGACAGTTAGCGTGTTTCAATGTCATCTGTCACAACTTTGATCAATTTGTGCTGCAAAAACCCCTGTCACACAGTTGAGGAGCTTCGGACATATATGTGGATTGCCAGAACGTCACCAAATTTAGAACTCGCCATAGACTCAAGTGTAAAAAATCTAATCTCCAATTTACTGGAGGCAGTATCCAAAGGTCAAAAGCAGTAACTGGTGGCCAACAGTACTGCTTTTGCCCTTTGGATACTGTCATTGCCACCGGGAAATCTGCTTGGAGATTACCAAAAATCTAACACATCACATTGGATGGGGCTCTCCATGGAACCTGTGAACATCAGCCAATCTCTAAAGTTTGCACGATAATTGAGAGAACACTGGGCGCATTACATCAAAAAATGTTATCATTCAGTGTTCGCAGACTTGTTGGTTGATTGATTCTCGTGCTGTGTGACAGGGGCATATAGAATGTTACCACTGTGGGGAAGCATTGTAACATAGATGTATGGTTGATGTGTTTATCTCACCTGTGGTTCCTGCACCAGGGGCGCTACCTATCTGCACTCTACAGCTTCAGCTTTGGGGAGGAACCACGGTTGCTATAAACATGCCATATCATACACCTGATGCACAGGTGGCAGGCAGGTGTGCTGTACAGGTGCAACATTATGCAAATTTAACCCCCCTCCCCTGTGATTCAGCTGTGATTCTGCAAGAAGAGGAAAATTGAAAAAAAAATTAATATTGATGTGGAAAGTACTAGACGTGTGACTTCTTTGCTTTAGCTTGCTGCTCTCTGTCTTAGTGCATGTTTATTTCGAGTTTTCTTTTATTTAGTTGTTTGTATAAAATCATCTAATGTTTCTCATGTATTTTAGAATAGTATGACAGATATGCAGAAGTGTACAGAAGCAACCTCCTTCTTTGGTATTCATGGTAACAAAATCATTACATGGGAACATTGTGCTCTTGGTTATGTTTTCAAATCATCTCATTGATTTTGTCCAGTTTGTGAAAAAAGAAATTTTCAATATCCTATCTCTGTTTGATGTTTTACGTTACCCAAAATATACATCACTGACAATGTGCAATCCTTTCTGTCAACCTTTCAGTTTGAAGACATAGATCTGTTGTCTGAGAGTGACAGTGATGATGACTCTGTTGGAACGTCGAAGAAAGTGACGTGGCTGCTACCAGATCTAGACGCATGAATGCAGGCAAGGAGATGGATTTCAGCAACCGC
This sequence comes from Branchiostoma lanceolatum, assembly GCF_035083965.1. Classification (NCBI taxonomy): domain Eukaryota; kingdom Metazoa; phylum Chordata; class Leptocardii; order Amphioxiformes; family Branchiostomatidae; genus Branchiostoma; species Branchiostoma lanceolatum. Next base: position 9,829,690 of record NC_089725.1, read on the forward strand.
TTCCCCAACTAGAAGATGCATTCCACACTTTAGCTATAAGTCACACAATTAATATTATTTTCTGAATTAAGATGCTCTGCAGGCAACTCTTGACCAAACTCTTTCTAGTGGATGCAAATGACTTCAAGTTGTACACCTAATCATGCAGCTTTTATCTGATGCAGCTGGCAGGCTAGTGCCTACATTTAGTGTAACTGTATTAAAGAACTACATACACATGTATACCGTATACACCACAGAAGTGCCAGTACTCCACCAATGGCCACAAAGTTATCGTAATCATTGGTATTAATGATTGATGTAAATTGTAAACCCATGATAATCACATTATGTTTTTTTTTATCATTACCACCGTTATCTCTAAGTTATCTGGCTGGCCCATTATTTTTTCAAATGAAATATGCAGTTATTGATTGAGCTCTCAATGCTTCAGTTCAGTGCAAATAGTGCTCTTCAAAAGTCTTATCAAAAGTTTCTCTTGTAATTACAACATTCAAAACATATCAAGAAAAACAGTCTTTAGTAACCTGTTATTTTTTAGGTCAAGAAGAGGACATTAGTGTTACAAGCTACCTGTGATACTCCTATGCAATGTTGTCAGTTTCCTTATATAGGAAACCATGCCTTTTGGGTATCCCTGTGCCAAAAAATTAATCACCCATTCAGCAAAAATGTGCCAATTGTAATCAAACCTAAAACGAGCTTGTTAGATAAGAGGAAGGAAAAGGAACATATTTTTGTGAAAGTGTCACATTGGTGTGTATAATGTTGATATCATGATGATGATGAGTGACAGGTCGTTCAGTGTAATATAACCTGCTGCTGCTCACCGCGTGCCTGTGGAGCTTTAAGTGTTTTACACCAAAGTGTGCTTATACACCGTACAGATTCTAATGTAATTGTGCATATCATATAACTGTGTTTATTTTTGTTTGAGAGAGATTTAGATATTTTCTAATCTATGGAGACTTTACATGACAATTATGATGTGATATATGAAAAGTCTGCTATGGGACTGAGTCCGACTGACTGATAGATATATTCCACTTTGACAGATTGCTAATTCTGTTAAATCTTTTATAATTTCTAATAGTTGATTTTGATTTTGTAAAGTGTGTTGCATTTCACCTCTGATCTATTAGAAGTAGTAGTAGTATTTGATAACTTTGTTGAATTGTTCAAAATCTGGGCTATGCCAGTGATCATGCCAAATCAATGACAGATTTATTAGACATTCCATATAGTATTGATTATCATTCGGTAGATTATTGGAATCTGCTGTGATTAATTGATAATTACATTAGATTTCTTATAATACTAGCTCATTTAGTGATCCATGTTTTTTTATGAAACTGCAATGCTGAAAGTACTTGTAGACATTATATTTTATGTGCAATGTTTGAACCAAACCGATTGTTATGTAACGTTATAGTAATTTCTTATTCTAAAATATCAAATGTTGATGATTGAGACAAGGAGGTTATAATACCTCCTTGATTGAGATTAGCTCTCTGCTGCTTTTGGGACCTACTTTGAGACAATTCTCTGAGTAGTTCGAATGTGAAAATAAAATGTGTTACTTGGACATTGTGTTACTTGGACCTTTGAGTCTATCTTTTTTATTATAAAGTGCTTAGTTAGAATCAATGAGGTTTATCATCGAACCCCCTTGTATACTGTATTTCTTTTTCTTTTGCCCGTCAGTCAGGAATAGGGCACTTTGTTTTACTATAGAATGTTAGTATAACCAAGAACCTCCTTGGTATAACTTGAACAGGATGGTTAAGTCAGGAAACAGTTGGGAACACATTACGGGTATCTCTTAGGAGGTTCAGTCTCAATGTGATATGTTTTGTTGAAACGTTACAGCAACCGGGTAATCAGGTAATATTTGACCCACGATTTGGGAGTACTTCCGGTTTACACAATCGCACCTTCCTGTCCGAAGTGAAGAGGTGTGAGGGGCGTCAAAATTCCGAAGCGTCTCTCAACTTTCTCTAGGATTCAGCAGTTTTAGATGCTCGACAGGCAATTGCGTGAGGTGACTTTCAGGTAAGAGTGAGCTAAGAATGGCATTGTGTTTGAGTACTAAAATACACGCAGATTTGGACAATTTTACCTGAATATATCTGAAGTTTTGAGAAATTTATAACGGACGGAATCTGCTCTGTGTCCGTCAGAATCTAGAGTCTTTGGGGCTCTTCGTTTCTGTCGCGTGAATAAACCAGTTTAGAATTGTAGCATAGTGTGCAGAAGATCGGAAAAGTGTGCAAATACTCACCGAACAATCGAGCTTTGTGCCCAGAAGACGACGATTTAATAAAGGGAAATAGTACGTATAGTGTTGGCGTCCTCTGGCTTGCCTCATGGAAAATATTAATGTTGGGCCTTGAGGAGGTTTAGGTGGAGCGAAAGTACATAAGAAATGTCGCTCCCTCGTCTTTGATTTTACAAAGAATGGTCGTAGAATTTATTTCATATTTATATCATCGATGTGCGTAAGCAGCAATGTTAGTTCGGAGAACGCAGTTGATATTTAAAATTTGAAAACGGTGTACTCTAAAACCCTCCCTCCGCCTCAGTTGAAGATTTTCCCGCCTTCAGAGTCCGACATCTGGTTTCGTTTATGGGTGGTGGCGGCTCGCTGATGTCGGATTGTCAATTTGACGTTATGTTCAGTAAAAGTAGTGATGTTCGTTTCTAATTATGTTTGGACTATAGGTAAATGGGAAAATAGAGGGTAAACTACTAAACAGTGTTTACGGTCCTACAGTTTACAGGGAGGGAAAAATGTGGACTGAAGACCCATGGGAGTGTTACTGTCCCACATCTGGTTTTATAAATTTATGAGGAACAGGGGTTCGCTGAACGCCGATATTATTATAAAAGTCCAATAACTGTGCTAATAAAAGTAAAAGTTCTTGCCTTTATATGGTACAGTTGGCATGGCATTAAACCCAGCAAAACTAAGCGTTGATCTCGCTAAAGCCATGTTACTGTAATAGAAGCTGCATGTAGTTATAGTACACATTTTATTGCCTACATGAAAAATGGAGGTATAGTTTTTATTCTGTTTGCATCTTTGCATGGATGTGTGGCATGCAGAATATGCGTGGCAGGCAGAATATGATTGTGATGATATTTGGTATGTTGGTAGTCAATGGTAGGTGTTATGAATCTGACGGTCAAAGTCGATTTTGGCCCTCCTGGTGGCTGACCTTGGTACTGCAGCAGGATTTCCATATTATGTATCTTTGGTTCTGGACATGCTGTGGTTTTGATTTCTATTTGAAATGTAGATTGTGATGTAAGGAAGAAGTGGTGTAGCTTTGCACCCCGAAGCATCTAGCTATGGAATTGCAGGAGTGATATTTCAGTATGTAGAGATGTATACAATGAGATGCAAATACATGTATAGATGTAATTTGCACAATCATCCTGATTTGCATAATCAATGAGGAAATACTATAATTCTATTATTTTACGTAACAGTACTTTGATACAAATTGCTGATGTAACTGATGGTAGGTAGATGTAATTTAGGAAATGAGACCCCAATTTGCATGATTAATATGTAACATAAGTGTCATAATTCCTTAGTGGTAGATGGTAGGAATTACTTGTGACATGTATAAGTTATAAATTATGTAAATGTGGAAGTCATTTGCATGATTTGGGATGGAAAGTAAACATGGAATTCTGCCGAAGCAAAGGACTTTTACTTATGCAATATGTGTAAGTTTGGTGTAGAAGATCATCAGTTAAATCAGATTATGCTAATTACAGCCTTATTTGCATATTCCATGAGGAAACGTAAGATAGTAGGCTCTAGATATTTCATGGAGGTATGAGGTCTCCGAAGTCTTGTTCTAACAGAAGAGATTCACACTGCTATAACTCAAAATGGGTGTCCAAAGATCAACATACATGTAGTTACTATCAATTTTATAACACTAAGGATCCCCATACACAGTAACATTTACACTTATAGTTATACTGTTCTTCTTTGGCAAACATGTGATGCCAGACTTTTCTCATTATACGGCTTGCTCCAATCCAATTGCTACATATATAATTGTATGTAACTTCAGGCCACATGCTGTGATTTGTGTTGTATTACATTTGATTGTCACATGCCCGACAGACTGATCAACCCCACCCCCACACAAGTAGACTAATGGTAGGACCCAGGAAGGGTTAGCAGAGAGCACAGGGCCTGGGACGAGTTACATCTGTCAAGAGTTTTCTGAGAAGTTGATTGTGTGACCAGGACTGGAAATTAAGTGTTTACATCAAGATCTGGTGTGTTTGAGTGATCTTTATAATTAATACGGACCTTTCTACCCATGTGACTGGTAAAGATAGGGCAATGGTGTGAGAACATTTACTGGACTTCACATAGATACTGATGGTTGTACATCTTGTAATTTCAGAAGTTGTTCTGGATATTGTCAACATGGCATCTGCAAGCAGCGTGCAGCATTCTGATGATGTCCGGGGAGGGTCTGAAGTGGACGCCAACAGGAAAAGCAAGAAAGGAAAAGGAGAGGGTGGAAAAGTGTCTAATCAATCAGGTAGAGGGGGAAAAGTACACGAATGTGATAAGTGCAGCAAGACTTTCAGCATACAGAGTAAGCTGGAGAGACACATGCGGAGCCATACTGGGGAAAAACCCTACCGGTGTGAGGAGTGCGGCAAGCAGTTCAGTCAGCTGGATAATCTGCAGGCTCACTTGAAGAAGACTCACATGGGGTTAAGACCACACAAGTGTGAGGAGTGCACAAAGGCATTCATGTGGCCAAGAGAGTTAAAGGTTCACATGCGTTCCCACACTGGTGAGAAACCCTTCAGGTGTGGGGAGTGTAGCAGGCAGTTTAGTTTGCTGGGTAATCTGCAGGCTCATATGAAGACTCATACTGGGAAGAAACCCCACAGGTGTGAGGAGTGCAACAGGCAGTTTAGTCGGCAGCAGGAACTTAAGTCACACATGAGTATTCACACAGGGGAAAAACCCTACAGGTGTGAGCAGTGCAGCAAGCAGTTTAGGACACCTGGTAATCTGAGAAATCATATGCGCACTCACACAGGGGAGAAACCACACAAGTGTGAGGAATGTGGCAAGCAGTTCAGTACGCTGTCTCATTTATACAGACACATGAAGACCCACACAGGGGAAAAGCCCTACAGGTGCAAGGACTGCAGCAAGCAGTTCAGTCAGCTGCATCACATGAAGTCCCACATGCGGACTCACACTGATGACAAACCCCACATTTGTGAGGAGTGCAACAGGCAGTTCCGTGAGCTGAGTCAAATGAAAAGTCACATGCGTACTCACACAGGTGAGAAACCCTACAGATGTGAGAAGTGCAGCAGACAGTTCAGGCAGCAGGGTACTTTGGTGTTACACATGCGAACCCATACAGGGGAAAAGCCTTACAAGTGTAAGGAGTGCAGCAAGCAGTTCAGTTTTGTGAAATCCCTGAAAATACACATGCAAACTCATACAGGGGATAAACCCTACAGGTGTGTGGAGTGCAGCAAGCACTTCAGTCAGCTAAGTAATCTTAAGAGACACATGCGGACTCACACAGGGGAGAAACCCTACAGGTGTGAGGAATGCAACAAGCAGTTCAGTCAGCCAGAAGTTCTGAAGCAACATATGCGAACCCACACAGGAGAGAAACCCTTCAAGTGTGAGGAGTGCAGCAGGCAGTTCAGGGCATTAGGTCACCTGAAGTCCCACATGCGGACTCACACTGGGGAGAAACCCTACAAGTGTGAGGAATGCAACCACCAGTTCCCTTCACGTGGTAATTTGACGTCTCACATGCGAAGCCACACAGGGGAAAAACCCTACAGCTGTGAAGAGTGCAGTAAGCAGTTCAGTACGCCAAATTACCTTAAGTTTCACATGCGAACCCATACAGGGGAGAAACCCTACACATGTGAGGAGTGTGGCAAGCAGTTCACTTTTCTTGAGTCCCTGAAGTTTCACATGCGAACCCACACAGGAGAGAAACCCTACAGGTGTGAGGAGTGCAGCAGGCAGTTTAGTGCGCTGAGCAATCTGAAGTCTCACATGCAAACACACACTGCAGAGAAACCCTACACGTGTGAGGAGTGCAGCAGGCAGTTCAGTGCCATGGGTTCCCTGAAGACTCACATGCGAACCCACACCGGTGAGAAACCCTTCACATGTGAGGAATGCAGCAAGCATTTCAGTGCTTTAAGTTCCCTGAAGATTCACATGCGAACACACACAGGAGAGAAACCCTACACATGTGGGGAGTGTGAAAAGGAGTTCAGTGCTTTCAGTTGCCTGAAGACTCACATGCGGACCCACACTGGAGAGAAACCCTTCACCTGTGAGGAGTGCAGTAAGCAGTTCATCACATTGGGTAAGCTGAAGAGACACATGAAAGTCCACACTGGGGAGAAACCCTTCACCTGTGAGGAATGCAGTAAGCATTTCAGTGATCTGAGTTATCTGAAGATTCACATGCGAACCCACACAGGAGAGAAACCCTACACATGTGAGGACTGCAGTAAGCAGTTTACCGGGCTGGGTGATCTGAAGATTCACATGCGTACACACACAGGAGAGAAACCCTACACATGTGAGGAGTGTAGTAAGGAGTTTAGTCGGCTGGGTAATCTGAAGACTCACATGCGAACCCACACTGGGAAGAAACCCTACATGTGTGAGGAGTGCAGTAAGCAGTTTACTGGGCTGGGTGCTCTGAAGATTCACATGCGTACACACACAGGAGAGAAACCCTATACATGTGAGGAGTGTAGTAAGGAGTTCAGTCGGCTGGGTAATCTGAAGACTCACATGCTTACCCACACTGGGGAGAAACCCTACACATGTGAGGAGTGCAGTAAGCAGTTTAGACAACTGAGTAAGCTGAAGAAACACATGCAAGTCCACACTGGGGAGAGACCTTCAGGTGTGAGAAGTTCAGTAAGTATTTCAGTGCTCTGAGTTCCCTGAAGACTCATGTGCAAACCCACACTAGGGAGAAACCCTACATGTGTGAGGAGTGCAGCAGGCAGTTTGTTAGGCTGGGTGCCCTAAAGAGACACATGCAAGCCCACATTGGAGAAACCCTACATGTGTAAGGAAAGCAGTGCACTGTGTAAAAGTTATCTTAAGCTTTACATGTGAACCCACACAGGAGAAACCTAAAGATGTGAGAAGTGCAGCAGACAGTGTATGTAGTATATGTGGTTACCCATACTGTAGGAACTTGACAGGTGTGAGGAGTGCAGCTGGCAGGTTTGAACACTGGATCATTTGGACGTTTCAAATTTTTCCAGTTGTTCGATTACAAGGGCAGATTTGGAGTTAGAATTGACAGTTTGCACTTGTTACTAAAGGAGGTAGCCATAACTAGTTGGGTAAGGCTGGAGTTGCTTTGTATTTTATGTTTACTTCTGGAAATGTCCATGTTGTAGTGATGTATCCACTTGCTTTCGAGACATAGATTTCAATAGAGGCATGTTTTGCGTTTGGACATATTCCCATTCATTTCTTCAAATCACCTGCAAATCAATTTTTCTTGGAGTGCATATGTCTATAGATACCACAGAAGTGAGCTGAGTTATGGAAGTAGAGCCACTCCAAGTAAAACTCATAAAGGAGATATGTGCTAGCATTGATTTCACCCCGTGTCTAAGAGAGCAGTGATATACAGGTACATGTATATATGTAGGCTAATGTTCACAAGCGAGCTAAGACCTGTGTTTTTTAAGGTCATAGATGTAGAATATTGTTCGCAATTAAGCTAGGACGAAGTCATAGATATAGAATATTGCTCTTGTACATGTTTGTAGTGCATGATTTCTCTTAGTTACATAGCTGTTTGATATATAGATAGTGTAGTTGGATCATATAGTTTTGATTTCGATGTTTTAGCAATAGAATTAGTGAAGGTTGCTATACTTCTAGTTGTTAGGAGAAATTGATGTTAGTGTTGTTACTGTTTTCTTAAATGTTACCTTATAATCTTAGTTATCATAATACTGTTAAAACCAGACCCTTGTTATGGAGTTTGAATTTGACGTTGAAGTTCCTGTAGGTAAAGGTTGTTTTTTTTTCTGGTGTGGCTTTATGGAGTTGTGTTCCGTTTGATTGTTCAAGTTCTTTGTATTGCAAATAAAGTTTCTTTTCTGATTTGCATTCGTCTTCCAATATCTTTGACAAAAACAGTTACATTACAGAAAGGTTTACGCTATGATTATACAGAGGATGAGTTAGGGTAAAAGCTGATATACAAGCAAAACGTTAACGAACTCGTATTGCCTTAAATTCAGCAGATGGCCAAGTTGCTTGTAAACATGGATACACCTAGCTCGATAGATCTAACGCTCAAATCGTAGTATTAGGGAGGTTCGGTTCCTTGCTTACACCAAGGAGGTTCTATATAAAACCATGATATAAAACCTTGCTTACACTGAAACATCGTATTAAGTCACTTGTTCAACCTTCCTGAGCAAATAGCTATATATATAATTCATTATTAAGGCACCTTTTTTGCCAACCTTTTTTTTATTCGCACACTCGCATCAGTTTTGGGGTTCCCAGTGGTTTCATCCATTTAATCAAATCAACATGGCCTAAAAGCGCAAATCAATGCGCGTGCAAGTTGGCACCTGCTAATTTCATCCATGGGATCTATTTGCTATTAAATATTGTAATAATACTGTATAAAGTGCCATAAGAATAGGACGAGCTCTACTGATAAACATTCCCTTTCTCTCCAAGGGGGATGATAGCTTTAGAACCTCCGTCTGATTTCTAGGTTCCATGGTGTAAAAAAATCCCCCCTCTCATATTTTCGACTATCCCAGAAATCAACTTTGAACTCCTTGAAAGTTTCCCGCCCTTTTATATTCCACGAGTCGCATGCATCCGGCCGACCAAACTGCGAGTGTTTGAAACTTTGAATGCTCGTTTCCTGATCAAAGTAGTCCAGGTAAAGTCTTCAAGAAACTGTTCAGGGTGAGTGGGGAAACCACTGAACGTATTGCCGGTGATAATTTGTACGGTTATCGCGTGTTTGAACCGAAATTCTGGGTGAATTTTTTTGCCCATCTGACATCTGTTTATCACTTAGGCGAGCAGAGTTTAGCCTGTTTGGCAGGCCTTTTAGGGGGGGGGGGGCGTGTCGTCAATAACAGACTATTTGGATTCTGTGTTCAAAATTCTATAACTCAAATGTCAGATAGAAAATTGTATGTCTCTTGCCAGTGGTTGACAAAAAAAGGCTGGGTAGGCAGGTTTTTGCGGGGTTGGTCGGGTATAACCAGAAACACAACATTTTATTCCTACGACTATGTGTATGTTGGTAAACACCCTACTTGTTTGTCAAATTCAGACCCAAAATGGAAGTATAGCTAGGACTCGAGTTCTTGTGACAGGCATGAGATTTAAAAAAAAAAATACGTAGTCGTATGTCATTAGAACGGTATTTGTTGTTTTTGAAAACAAAGAAATTCGAGGAGTTTTCATGCAAGTAAAGCTTAGTGATATAAAGTATATTACATTCATTGATAATTTTCTGCTACAATCTGCTAGAAAAGTGCAGTATCTCTTGGACCTTCAAATAAAACTTGTCTTAACTAGCTAAATGCCAACACCTACCCACATTTGAATTAAAAGCCACCAACAACTTCTGTCTGGAAATGTAACTGATCAATAAGTCCTGTTCGGTTATTTTGCAGGATTGAAGTATGATGGCAGAGGCACAGAGATCACAGGCATCATTCGACTTCTGCCACAATCCACATGCAGACTCCCTCTTGCGGGGCTTACAGGAACTGCGATCTGACAACCTACTGACAGATGTTGTTCTTTGTGTCTCTGGAAAAGAGATTCCGTGTCATCGAAATGTTCTGGCTGCCTGTAGTGAATACTTTTGTGCCATGTACTGTAATGGACATCGTGAAAGCAAAGAACACAAAGTCACCATACATGAAGTCAGCCCCGGTGCCTTACAGTTTCTTGTTGACTATGCGTACACTTCTAAAGTCACGATCACAGAAGACAATGCTGTGACACTTCTAGAAGGGGCCAATTTCTTCCGGCTCCTACCTGTGCGTGATGCTTGTGTGACTTTCATATCCAACAATCTGAGTGCCAAAAACTGTCTACAGATGCTGCACATAGGCAACATGTTGTCCTGCCCAGGCCTGGAGAAGAAAGCGAGGTTGTGTGCCTTGAAGGAGTTTGCAACAGTCAGCAAAACACCCGAGTTTCTTTCATTGACTAAGGACCAGCTCATCACACTTATCTCATCTGACTACCTCAATGCTACAGAGGAAGTCGTGTACACATCAGTGATGACATGGATCAACCATGACACTGGTGAGAGGAATAACGACATGAAAGAATTGATAGAACTGGTGAGGTTCCCCTTCATGGACAAGCAGTATTTCTTTGAGAATATAGAGAGCAACGAGGCTGTACGCAAGTCTTGTCAGGATATCGTGACAGAAGCTCGCAGATGCCATCACTTTCCAGGAGAGGTCCAGACACCTCGCACCCGTCCTCGCCGTGCCAGCGGTGTGAGGGAGGCAGTAGTGGTCATTGGAGGGATACAAGCCAATGCAGAAGGTAGATTTTACTCCAACTCCATCACAATGACCTGCGATGCTGGGCCAACAACCTCAAGTTGGATCGAAATGACTAAACCAACTGAGACCATTTACAGTCCATGTCCTGTAGTTGTTCTGGGTACAAGTGACATTGTCATGTCTGTTGGCAAGGACGTGTGGCTGTACCATACAGAACTGGACTCCTGGTCCAGGCTTGCTCAGATGAACTTAGATCGAGACAATTACAGGCTAGTAGTGTTGTATGGTAAAGTGTATGCAATTGGTGGTACAGACGTAGACAGATTTACACCACTAGCTTTTGTTGAGGTCTATGACCGAAGGCAGAACAAGTGGACTGAAGGTGTTCCTCTCCCACAGCCAAGTGGACTGAAGGTGTTCCTCTCCCACAGCCAAGGGGGAGTCATGCAGTTGCAGTGTTGGACAGCAGCATATATGTGATGGGTGGGTTTTATGATCATGATAAACCAACACCCACCATGTACCGCTTCAGCCAAGGTGATTCCCAGTGGCAATTAATGAGGGACATGCCTGAAGCACCTGGGTATGTTACAGCCTCAGCCCTTAACGGCAGTATCTATACTGGGCTAAGTCCACGACTTCTCTGTTTCACACCTGGTGAAAACGGCGGTCTTTGGAGTATGATTGCAACAGATACTAGTATTCGAACCCCCTGTGCATTTGGAATGACTGTGTTCAGGGGGAAGCTTTATATCTACGGGGGCTCTAACGGAAGAGCTGATGATATAAGTGCAGATGTCATGTGCTTTGATCCAGACAGCCAATCACTCAGCCATGTGGGAACCATGGCTGAGGAGCTATGCTTTGCTTCCTGCATCACAATACTGAAGTATTGCTGATGTGCGATGGACTGCCCTGCATTAGACTGTAGAAAGCCACAAGTCACATTTTAGTTCTTCAAGCTTATGCACATTAATGTTACTATGTGCCATAATGCTTGCATGTTCCATGAAGCAGTTGCTTTTTGAATATGTTTTGCAGATTTATGTCATCACTAATAAATTAGATTCAAACGGTACACTGCAAATGTATACGCCATTGATAATGACATTATTGTGTGCTGTATTGTCCAGACATTCAAAGAACAAACAAGTGCTTGTGAAAACACTGACATTACGGCGGCACAGTTGTAATGGAAATCGAAACTGGTTAACCTATTTTGGTGTTAAGTAACAAAGGGGGAATATTTGGTGATCCCCCCCAAAGACTTATTGCCATTCCCGAGGAAGACTGGTTAACGACTTAACAAAAAGTCCCTTTGTTGAGATTCGGACCTCTGACATTCTGCTTGCAAGTCGAAAGCATTGTCAAGTTCACTAAACGTGCACTCTTGTTATTTTGATTCTGATTTTAAGTTAGGATTTGCCATGTTCACCACAAAACACTGCAATATAAACGATGTATAATCATCTTAAAGCTTCAAAGCTTCATTTGTTATGTTATAGATATGACCTGCACAATCACATAAAACGTCACAATAGCTTTTATTTTTGGACCCGACTAAATGCAGGGTAATATCACTACAGGACTGTATAACAAGTGACCAGGATGGAAGTCATGCTAGCATGTAGAAAGCCATCTGAGCGTGTTAGGGCGTGCACGCACCACAAGGCAAAGTTTTGATTATATGGATAAGATCCGTGCGCGCATCAATTTTCGTCCGTTACCAAAAAAAAAGAGAAAATATATGCTGAAAATTGACAAAAAATATGTCGGAAAACGGATACTGATGTCGTAGAATGCCAAAGTCAAGTCCAAAGAAGAAGATGTGAAGGAACAAAAATGAAGAATCTATTGTCTGTATTCTGTTCATCTTTCCTGACTACATAGATATTAAAATGAAGTCAATTTTTTGTTGCCAAACTTTTTTTTTATTTGCACTCTCCATCAGTTTTGGGTTCCCAGAGGATGTCATCCATATAATCAAATCAACATGGCCTTAGTAAGTAGAATTTCAAGATTTAATTCATATTTCTTTAGTTGACTGTATGAAAGTCATACTTGTTTTGCATCAATTAAGCTATTGATCTTTGTTCAACATTGGAAATTTGAGAGGCCTGTTTCCTAGTTTAGAAGAACATAATGTGCATGATAATAGGGGAGAAACTTTTTTTACTTCTTTCAAAGTAGCGTGCAGACCGCCATACTCTGAGACATAATAAGATAATTTTCTTTGGAATACAAGAATAAAATGTGTTCTTGGACTTTTGTGTCTATTAATGTCTAATGCTGTGTTTCTTTTACCTGTCAGTCAGTAATATGACATTTTGATTTACTTTACAAGGTCCATTGCAACTTCAACAGGATGACAACGTCAGAAAAATATTGTTACGAGTATAATGACATCTTTTTGCAGGCTTAGTCAATACTATATGATGTATTGTAACGTTATATCAATCGAGTAATCAGATAGCATTTGACCCATCATTAAAGAGTACTTCCGGTTCACGTCATCGCGCTTTCCTGTCCGAAGTGAAGAGGTGTGAGGAGCGAAGTGTCTCAACTTTTCCAAGGATTCAAAAGTTTAAGAGGCTCTACAGGCGATCGCGTGTGAAGTGACTTTCAGGTAAGAATGGCAGTGCGTATGAGTACTAAAATCCTACAGATTTGGAAGATTTGACAAAGTGTATGCTATGTGAAGTTTTGTGAAATCATTTTTTATGAAACGGACAGAATGTGCCCTGTGCCCGGCAGAATCTAGACTCCGTTTCTGTCGAGTGAATAAACATGTTAACCGATTAAAATTTTACCATGGTGTGGAGGAGACAAGGAAATTATTCAAATGATCACTGACGAATTTAGTTGATTTGCACCCAAAAGGCGACGATCACAGATAATTAGGAAAATAGTGGAAACAGAGTTGCCATCCATCGTTTTGCCACATTTGGACGGGGGATTCTAACGGAGGGTCACGAGGAGGTTAGGAGGACCCTGTTAATTAGCATAAGTCATTAGAATTGTCGCTCAATCGTGTTTGGTTTTACAATGAAGGGCGTTAGGATTTCTTTTATGCATAAATACTTGATGTGCGTGAACAGCAACGTCGGTTTGACGGATCACAGTCGATATGTAACATGTAAAATGGTATACAGTAAAACCCTCCCTCCGCCACGGTCTAAGATTTTCCCGCCTTCAGAGTCCAGCTACTCCAGCATCAGGTTTCGCCTCTACGATTAGTTGCTGTTTACCGACGCCTGTTTGTCAATGACGTTATGTAAACGTTTACGTAGAAGTAATGTCTATTTCCATCCATATTTGAAGGCTAGATGCGTAGTAAAATAGAGGAAAACAGTTTTGGTGTCCTCCGGTTTGCAACATTTGGGAGGAAAATATCAACGGAAGGGTAATGAGGGGGTTGAATGGATCTTGTTCAAGAAGATAAGTACATCAGAAACGTGGCTACATCGTCTTGCTTTTAAAATAAAGGGTGATGAGATTTCTTTGTTATGTATCCTATCGGTGTGGATGATCAGCAATGTTTGTTTGAAGAATGAAATTGATACTAGTATATAACATGTGGTGTACTGTAAAACCCTCCCTCCACCTCAGTGTAAGATTATACAGTTAGTAATTTTCTATTTGTGATAGCCCTACAAACTGTATTGATGGGGGGTCCAAAAGACGAAAAGTTTTTTATTGAAACCTTGTTTAAACCTATCGAAACTAAGCTTTAATCTTAGACAGCCATATACATTATACCTGATAAAAGCTGCATGCACAGTTCTGAAGGCTATGTTCTCACCTAAGTTCACCAGTCAACTTCAACAGATAATGGACCTCAAACAAAAGGTGTCTAACTGGTATAGCATTTTCTATCATTAGCTGTTAGGCCTGACCATCTTTGACACATATTCTGACCTTGTAGTTCTTTAGATAATGGCTCTAAGTGTATCTAGTTGTCTCAAGGAGGTTATATCAAGGAGGTTAATTATAACCTCCTTGGTTGTCTCTATTATGTGTAGGCTTCAAGTTCAGGGAGTAATGATACACTGTACTTGGAACTATGCTGGATTTCACATACTGATGGTCATACATCTTGTCATTTCAGAATCTGTTCTGTTGACATGGCATCAATAAGCAGCGTGCAGCATTCTGATGAAGTCAGGAGGGGATCTGTAGTGGGGACTGCCGACATCTTCGTCAACACGAAAAACAAGAAAGGAAAGAGAGGAAAAGTACACAAATGTAAGATGTGCAGCAAGACTTGCAGCATACGGAGTAGACTGGAGATGCACATGCGAAGCCACACTGGGGAAAAACCCTACATGTGTGAGGAGTGCGGCAAGCAGTTCAGTCAGCTGGGTAATCTGAAGGCTCACTTAAAGAAGACTCACATGGGGTTGAGACCCCACAAGTGTGAGGAGTGCAAGAAGGCATTCATGTGGCCAAAACAGTTAAAGGCTCACATGCGTTCCCACACAGGGGAGAAACCCTACAAGTGTGAGGAGTGCAGCAGGCAGTTCAGTATTCTGGGTAATATGCAGGCTCATATGAAGACTCATACTGGGGAGAAACCGTACAGGTGTGAGGAGTGCAACAGGCAGTTTACTCGGCAGCATGAACTGAACACTCACATACGTATCCACACAGGGGAGAAACCCTACAGATGTGAGGAATGCAACAAACATTTCCGTCAGCCAGATGATCTGAAGCGACATATGCAAACCCACACTGGAGAGAAACCTTACAGGTGTGAGGAATGCAACCGTCAGTTCAGTCAGCTGGGTAATCTGAAGTCCCACATCCGGACTCACACAGGGGAGAAACCCTACAAGTGTGAGGAGTGCAACCATCAGTTCAGTCGCCCAGGTCAGCTGAAGTCCCACATGCAGACTCACACAGAGGGGACACCCTACAGATGTGAGGAATGCAACAAACATTTCCGTCAGCCAGGTGATCTGAAACGACATATGCAAATGCACACTGGAGAGAAACCTCAGGGATAACAGCTCAATACCTAGATACGTGTAGTATGTATTAGGGTCATACTTTTGACTTTGATGTGATGAAAATAGAAACAGTGAATTTGTTTGTGCTTGTTTGGAGAAGGGTTGTTACTGCTCTCTGGAATTTTAGCTTAGTTGTTATATTAATGTTCAAACCAAGTCCTAATTATGGAATCTTGAATTTGATGTTGAAGTTTAAACCTAGCCCTTGTTATGGAGTTTTGAATTTGATGTTGAAGTCTGTCGTTTTTTTGTTATATTAAACAGTTTTACATATCATTGTTCAAATCATTTGTATTGCAAATAAAGTTTATCGTCTGGCATTCATCTTTCAATATCTTTGATGAAAGACCAGTAATATTACAGACAGGTTTATGCTAAGGTTATATGGAGTACGAATTTATCTTAAAGTCTGAGCTGCAAGGATAATGTCACCTAAAATGAACATATGTCTGAATTGCTTGAAAGCATGGATACACTGGAGGAATAAAGTAAGTAAGGCAGTCATCCTCAATTGAGGTGAAGCATGATACTTTTTCAAGAAGCCAGCAGTAAGTGCAATGTGGCTTAGCCACGACTCGCATTTTTGGCGAAGTAAAATACGACAAGTCAAGGGAAATAACTTCTGGCGATGTTGATCAGGCTACGGAGGTCCCCGCTGGTCCCTGTGCAGTAAAAAAAGCAAGACAAATGGGATGTGATTTTCCGTTTTGACAATGTGCCTGGTACTTTCAAAATTCTTAAGATAATGAGACGGGTAAGAAATCAGTGGAGACATTTTGGTTTACGCAAAATGCGTTTACACACAACATTGCGATATCGCTCTCTGTCCACGTCTGTTTTAGTCTCGCAAAATGATTAGAAAAGGAGAAAGGGCCGAATGAATTCCAGAAAAAAAGTGTTGTGCCTTGAAAAATATTAGCCCATAATTCTTCTGATAATGTTCCTAACTGTGACCTAACATATAATGTAATCATTAGACAAAACGCTAAAACCTTAGTACGTATTTTGGAATTTCAATTCGTCGCTTACACCGCATCATCTTTTGAAAAGTAAATTCAAAGTATTGTATATCACACTGGCATAACTTGCCTTCATCTTGGTACGTTTGGCCACCTGTTGGAAGGTCGCGCTTCATGCGTGGTACAAAAGCGCCGCCTAGTAAGCGTGGACGATACCTCAGCCAAGGAACGAATCGGGTGGATATGAGATTGCATATGACAGACGAAAAATACACAAAACTTGTACAAAGAGTTGGATATTTTGCAATGACGTTTCGTTCTGTCAGGTAGCACTTATTTTACACTGTAAAATGTGTGTCTTCTCTGGTTGACCAACTGGATCTGAGGCGTTCCATGGTTGAGGTACCTTTAACGCTCGCAAGATGGCGTTTCTGTACCGCGCAGGAGCGCGATTATACAGCAGGTGGCCAAACATACTAAGATGAAGAAAGCTTATGCCAGTTTGTTTCACCATCGTCTAAAACTGCACAACATCACGAAGCTATCTCCTGAAATAAAATAAAAATCAGAGGTCATTTTTCTTCTCCGTCTTCTGAAACAAGCTCAAGGCAACCTTCCTAATCGTCAAGCAGATCGTAATGTTTCTCAGTGACAGCGGGGCTTTTCTGACAGTTCCTTTACCCTATATAAGCAGATGTACAGTTGTTATGGTAAAACAGATGATGTCCACATATATCATTAACCTACTCACTACGTACAAAAAGAAGCAATGCGCGCATGGATATACAACGTAGGATGCGCTTCAAATGGCGGCAAATGCGTCAATTGGACTCCTCGCGTGACGCCTGAAAACCTGTCCATTTCATACCACCTCTTGTTTTCAAAAGTCTTAAAGGTAATTCGAAATGCATGTAAAGACGTCTGGACCTGTTTTCGAAAAATGTTCACAGGTTTTAAGCCCAATGTCACAAAACTACAGTGTGGCAACTTAACGTTTTAAGTTACATGTGTCGCACAGAGTACTTCTATTGGTAAATTGTCAAGGAAACGTGTCATTTATAACCTAATATCCCGCTTTGTTCGTGAAATGTCTTTGTCATACTTGATTTCTAATGGTCGCATTTTCTAAAACAGGGTTAAACAAGCTTTCAAAACTGAAACCCTTTACGAGCCTTTCACGATTTCCCCATTCCCGAAAAGACCGAAATTTGGCAATTTGACAGTCCTTTTAGCAACTTTTGTGGAAGCGACCGGGAGCGGTACTGCAGATTAGGCTATGATAGGGTATGTAGTCCTGACTTGTAAAATGTTAAAACGTACAAGACATGGTTTAATTGCAGTGAAAACTTCTCCAAATAGGTCCTGTCATATCTACATATATTTAGAATTATCTTTACGGACACTGGTTGACATAGGATGATCGATTTTAGGCGCCGCGCGAGGAGCCCATATAACACCATGTCCCCCGTAGAAGCGCCACCTACATTCATGTATACATCATATGTTGTACGTTATGAGTAGGTTAAACATATATGTGGACATCACCGTTTCCGTTAACAACTTTGGCCTTTTACTCAACTGCCCATCTGCTTATATACATATCGGTAAGAGACTGTCAGAGAAGCCAGGTCGTCACTCAGAAGAAAACATTACTATCTTTCGCCCCAACATCTGCTAGGAAATCTTATCCGATTTCCATTGACGGCTTAATCTAAGCATTTTACAAATTATTTAATAGAGTAAGTTCCAGTCAGGGTAGCCTGATGCATGTTGAAGTAATGAAAATGTGTACTACTACCTTGGGTGTTGGTGGGGGCATTGTTTTGGTCGGTATCTTAGGTGATAGTAAATTCCACAGACGAATCCCACTTTAACTTACCGTCAAATCAGAATACATAGGTCTGTTGGCGGTGTTATTACACGTTCAATCACAGAATACTTACGAGAAGTGATTTGATTGAGAATTTGAGACACAGTCCTTAGATGTTGGGCAGTGGCTAGCTGTTTTGTAGACAACAGTCGAATACCACGCTAACTTACTTAACTTTATGTAGGACAGCAGTGGAATAAGAATCTTAAAGTGCATGTCTTCAACATTGTCAGAAACTTTAGATAATAGGAGACGACAGACGGGGTTACTTTCCCCCTAATTTTCAAAGTCGTATATATGGGTAATTCAAACATATCTTCGAACTGTATCTGTTTTGAAGCCATTAAAACGGAAGATATGATTTGTGTGCAATTGGAATTTAGAAAAAAAAATAGAGTTCGCCACATGAATGGATTGTCATTAATGGTTCTCCGTGGTGACTTGAGAATATTTGTCCTTGGATGTGTCATTGACAAAAAGTAGATGAAACGAACGCAGATACGTCTACAAGTTAGTCATTCAGGCGGATGCATGAAAAGAAAGTTCTGGAAAAAACTGTCGGCAACGTGATTGAAGTCTACACTCCCCATCTACACAAGTACAACTAAAACAACAACAAGTTTCCCAGTTCTTTTCTCCATCCTCGACTCACACTTTCACAATCAACGCGAACGAAAAGAAAACAGTTTGAAAGCGTCATTTTACTATTCATCAATTCTCTTTACTTATTCGTCTAGATGGTACAGACTTACACAACCTTTTACGTTACACTTTTGTTCTGAACTGTTGAAGCGTTACGTTGTTACAAAAGTACATTCTATTCATCTAAGAAACATTTTCATAGAAGTGTGTTCCTTGGCAGGAATTATACTAGCCCGCATGAGTTGCGTATGTTTTTGGCTTAGGTTAAGTTTGCAGCCGAACAAATTTCTTTGGTTTGATAACTAGGCTGCACAACGGTGGGTCAAAGTAGAAAACAACTTCTTCCTCGCAAACTTTACTTCAACCACTAAAAAATGTTAATGAATGAAAACCTTTACATTATTGCCCCACTGGGCTAAGCACAGGTGACATGTTGACAATCATATACATATAAATGTACATACGTCTAGTAGTCATACCAAGGAGGTTATATAACCAAGGAGGTGAAAATAAGTACTTTCGGCTTCCTCTAGTTATATGACGAGTATCTTGTCCTCGTGTTCTAACGTTACACCTAAAATAAGAATGCTAAAAACTGACAGTTTTCCAGCTGCACCCTTTTATAACTATTTTATTCTTCACACGAGAACGAGTAAGAATGCATGCGAATATATACAACAGGCTTAACTGAATGGCCAGTTTCCTAGTTTTGAAGCACATAATGTGCATCACAATGCCGGAGATGCTTTTCGCTTGTACAGGTATTTCTCACCTTCGCGTTTTCGGTCGTTTGAAGTTTTCAGGCCGACCGCCACACTCAGACATGTGCGCGTGTTTCGAGTACTTGACAAACGGTTGAGTATGCATAGACCGGCAATCGTGTGTTAACTCTGTCAACTTTTGGGGCAGTTTTAAAGTTCACAGTTCCAAGAAATCTGACAAATGCATTTCACGCGAAGGGTTTAACCGTTAAAAACTTTCAAACGATTGGAAAGTACAAATTTGCACAGGGTTTTAGACGGGACAAGGGTCTACAAAAGATAGATAGACATTTTCACGATACAGCCCATGCAGTTATCATTGTAATGTTATGAAACAGCATAGAACTACGTGTACTGTTGTATCAAGGAGGTTATATAACCTCTTTGGTTATGCATAGAATTAAAGACTCTTGTGTGTTTATAGGTAAGACTGGTCATAAAATACATTGCCTAGTCAGATTCAACAAGCAAACCGAAGGAATCTCTGTAAAATTTTCTAGAACACGTATGTGTATCGCAAGAACACATACAACACTATCCTACGAATGATTCTTGCTATCACTAACTATTACGTAAAATATGAGAAGAATATACTTCATTTGAGTTATCATCTTCAGTACCGTTACAAGACGCTTCTATCTATCTTTGAGTGTTTGTTGTTGATACATTTACGGAAAGCAATACCGCTCAGACAATCGTTTCTAGTTGTCTGGAAGGAAGGTAGTGACCTAAGCACGGAAACCTCCCCGTACAGTTTGTTTGTATAACGTCTAAGGTGTTTATCACCGTGACCCTCCGCCGCCGGCGACGACAAAGGCACTTCAAAGCCCCGCCGTCCTCTGTCGGCGACGCGGCGCGGGTCTGTGCTGTATTGTCGTCATATTTATTACCTCATCCCCGTGAGTGATATACTCACTTGTGATCATGAAACAATAAGCGGGCCGCGGTGTCAAACGGTTGACATCAAGCCGATGGAATTAAAAGGTCAGGAACGCTAGCGTCCGGACTCATTCTTGTTGGTGCTTTCCTACTGAACGTATCTTGCTACCTCCGAGTGAAATTTTACCACCATGGCTACTGCTTGCGTTCAGGATCTTCCTCCGTTCTCGCCGCTGGTGGATGAGGGGGAAACTGAGAACCAATGTCCCGACAACAACGCGACCAAGCCGGCGGAATCTGGAGCCAAGAAAGGTATGTTATATTCCAAATTATACACCCTGTCCAAATTTCATGTACTTTGTATCGAGTTCTTGTCTATGTCCTTGATACATGTTAACGATTGTTAAATACTGTCTGTACGTCGGAACTAAACATGTCGACCGTTAGAAAAAAATATATCCATATAGCGTCCCTAACAAATCTAGAAAAAATCACAAATCCTTGGAATTTAACGGGAATTTTCCCAAGTTTTGTTTCGACAAGACTGTTCGAGGAACAATGGAGAACGGATGTGGTCCTTATGTTGTGAAATGTTTCATACGAATACGGTTTGCATCGGAATGCTTCGGAGTGCAATTCTACGTCGTCGGAATGCTTCGTTATGCTGCAGAATGTTTTTTTGTGATGATCATGATGTAACGTTACATTGTGAGTAGCGTTAACAACTTGCGTCTCGCCAATCTCCAGGTGCCAAGCGCAGGGACAGAAGCAAAAGGTCGACAGGAGACGTGGCTGGCCGGAGACTCCGGATCAACTTCTCGGCGCAGCAGCTCTCCACCCTGGAGGCGATGTTCGCCCAGAACCGCTACCCAGACGCCGACACACGAGACCGGCTCGCACAGTCGCTAGGAGTTGCCGAGTCCAGAGTCATTGTAAGTTCTGTTCTTGGTTATACTGTAAGATTTTTATTCGCACATACAATTTGTTTCTTTGTGCGGCGGCCATATATGCCATTTTATCACATTGTACATTGTTCAACGTTACGTTTTTTTCTTGTTCCTTGTGGTCCGCCAAAAGTACCACAGAGGATAGGTGTGTTATCTTTAGAATCATAAGCGGTTTTCCTGTTATTGTTAGACTTTCATCCGTCCGCGCAACTCTTCCTTTCTATATAGTTCTACATTTTTTGTGTTTATTTTTGTCCACCAAAAGTACCATAGGGGGATAGGTGTGGTAGAAACATTGTAAGATTTGTTCTTGTTCTTGTTAGACTTTTATTCGTCCATACAAGATCTTTGTACGCTGCGGTTCGGTTTTAACTTTTATCACACATTCTTCCGTTTCGTTGGCAAGAACTTATGTGGTATGTTGCGACCAAAATTACCATAGTGATGGTTATTGGAATATTTCAACATCTTCGCTATAATGTATATAATTTGGTACAATATCTAATACATATTTTGCTATTTTCATCCGTTCAGGTGTGGTTCCAGAACAAACGCGCTCGTAGTCGTCGCCAGGACAAGGGTCGTGTCGTCCAGCCCACACCCTCCAACCCGCCCGCCTATCCTCCCATAGACAAATCTCCCGATCAGACCTACTCGTACCCCGAGCCGTACAGCCAGTCGCAGTGCCCCACCATGTACGCGTCCTGCGCGCTACAGCGGCCCAAGACCGTGCATCACTTCCCCTCGGCCAACCCCAGCTGTAACCTCCCGGCTGCACCGTCCCAGTCCCGCCACTGGGCGTCCTCACGACCGACTAGCGACGTCACCGCCACCACCTGGTCTACCCTCACCGTGTCGTCCGCGGGGAGGTTCTACGACTGTCAACCGACCATGTCCGCCACACAGTTCCGCGGCAAACCGCTACCGTCTGCCTTGCTCGACATCGAGGAAAACGGCAGCGATGACGAAGTGAAGGACTTCGGCGCCATGCACGACGAGTCCCGAGCCCGCATCTCCATCCCTTCCCTCAGCCAAGGCCCGCGAATCAGAGCACCGTTCACCGCTCTCAGCACGCTCAACTTCGGTACCGTGAAAGAGCTGGCCATCCAGTGTCCACGCCCAAGCGGTGCGGGACCATACAGCCCCATCTCCGAGCCAGACGACAGTCTACCGACGATGGAAGCCTTATTGAGACCAGGCTCCGTCCCCTCCACGCCGACGTCGGAGCTGAGCGAACCGCTAGACTTTGCCAGTTTACCGTCACCAGCATCGCTTGTGGACATGTATGATGTAGTGGACGAACTGAAAGACTTCCTAACGCAGTACCCGTTGTTTTAAATGAACATGGCGTGGTTAGGATTGTACAGCGTTATTTTTTGTAAACCCAAATCGTCGTATTCTTGGAATCGTTATTGGCATTTATTTAAACTCATTTCAGGCGCCAGACGATAACAGCAACATGATACAAACTGAAGAATGTACCAAAATTATGTAGAATTGTGTCTTATTGCTTTATGAGATCTAGAGCCCGGAATGAATGGATCCGCGTTTTTTTTTGTACATAGTCATGTAGATAATAAAGTAAATTATTGTCACACGCATATTTTTGTCTCCGTACATGACTCTTAGTTAACAGTACTGTTAGTTATACTGAGTTTCATCACCAAAGTCTGTTAATATTGAGAATGGATGGCGGTTGTTTCTACCAATAGAAGGGATTGATTGGAAATGAAGAATAAAAGTGAGCAATATAAAGTCTTTTGTACATTACGCATTTATTCATTCTTATTTATTTACTAGTACTACATTTACAACATATGCGCGGTGACTTGGTGCTGCTATATCTAAAATGAAATAAACAAACATGACAAAAGATGCACATTTCTGGTTGCCAAGGAATTATAAATTGCCAGATGCGAGTGTAGGTAGCGAGTGTAGGAGCCCCGGTAAAAAAGGATGGCACCCAGGCTAGTCCCAGTCCCGCCACTGGGCGTCCTCACGACCGACTAGCGACGTCACCGCCACCACCTGGTCTACCCTCACCGTGTCGTCCGCGGGGAGGTTCTACGACTGTCAACCGACCATGTCCGCCACACAGTTCCGCGGCAAACCGCTACCGTCTGCCTTGCTCGACATCGAGGAAAACGGCAGCGATGACGAAGTGAAGGACTTCGGCGCCATGCACGACGAGTCCCGAGCCCGCATCTCCATCCCTTCCCTCAGCCAAGGCCCGCGAATCAGAGCACCGTTCACCGCTCTCAGCACGCTCAACTTCGGTACCGTGAAAGAGCTGGCCATCCAGTGTCCACGCCCAAGCGGTGCGGGACCATACAGCCCCATCTCCGAGCCAGACGACAGTCTACCGACGATGGAAGCCTTATTGAGACCAGGCTCCGTCCCCTCCACGCCGACGTCGGAGCTGAGCGAACCGCTAGACTTTGCCAGTTTACCGTCACCAGCATCGCTTGTGGACATGTATGATGTAGTGGACGAACTGAAAGACTTCCTAACGCAGTACCCGTTGTTTTAAATGAACATGGCGTGGTTAGGATTGTACAGCGTTATTTTTTGTAAACCCAAATCGTCGTATTCTTGGAATCGTTATTGGCATTTATTTAAACTCATTTCAGGCGCCAGACGATAACAGCAACATGATACAAACTGAAGAATGTACCAAAATTATGTAGAATTGTGTCTTATTGCTTTATGAGATCTAGAGCCCGGAATGAATGGATCCGCGTTTTTTTTTGTACATAGTCATGTAGATAATAAAGTAAATTATTGTCACACGCATATTTTTGTCTCCGTACATGACTCTTAGTTAACAGTACTGTTAGTTATACTGAGTTTCATCACCAAAGTCTGTTAATATTGAGAATGGATGGCGGTTGTTTCTACCAATAGAAGGGATTGATTGGAAATGAAGAATAAAAGTGAGCAATATAAAGTCTTTTGTACATTACGCATTTATTCATTCTTATTTATTTACTAGTACTACATTTACAACATATGCGCGGTGACTTGGTGCTGCTATATCTAAAATGAAATAAACAAACATGACAAAAGATGCACATTTCTGGTTGCCAAGGAATTATAAATTGCCAGATGCGAGTGTAGGTAGCGAGTGTAGGAGCCCCGGTAAAAAAGGATGGCACCCAGGCTAGCAATCCCTTTGCTCTAAGGATTAAAATTACACAAAAAGAACATCCTAGAATGGGATACATGACACAGCAGGCAGCAATGTAACTCACTGCTCACTAAAGAATATCCGAACCAACAGACTACTAATATAAAGTAGTTACGACCTGGTATATTCGAAGAAAAAAAATTGCGTCAAATTTGTCGACAATGTAAGCTAATAATTCATAATAATTAGAAGCCTCATCATTAGTTCTTCTGACATCAGAGGTTCTTCTTTTACGTTCGTATTCGGTGTTATATTTACGTCATGTTTATACACGTGCAAAATAATGTGGTGGAATGTATCAATGGGCCGATCCCACGTCCGTCAAGGTTCTGCAACCGCTCTCTCATTGGTCGAATCGCTAATTGCCACGCTCTCATTGGTCGAAGTGCTATTATGATTGACAATGGGGATAGCAGGTGTATTGAGAAATGACACCCTTGCTACTTTTCCCCCTCGTTCTCGTATTTCTGAATGACGTCATCAGGTATGGTAACAGTGACAGGAATGATTCTGCAGTTCCCCTCCCCAAACTCAGAAAGTGTGACGTTATCACACAGGTATTCCATTTCCCCCAGACTCCCGTCGTGAAGTTTGGTCCTACCGTCCCCCGTAAAGAGTTCAAAGAGGCGCAGCTCGCAGTAGAGGAACAGACGGGTCTGCCAGGGCTGCGGGTCCGATAGAGCCATGTAGCGGTCGTACGTCATGTAGTCGGGCCCGGTGGGGTTCTCCAAGGCCTCGATGAAACGGACGCTACATTCTTTCTCAAAGTCGTCCACAGATCTCGTCTTGATCTATAGGAGGGAAATATTCAGGTTACTAACTATAGCTTTAAACTTCATCTGTGTTTATAGAAATCATAAGGAATGAGCGAAATGAGTAATCAAAAGTTACAGAATTTTTTCTTGCTTAAGTTGTGAAAGACACCAGTTACAATTACATTAGGTCCTTAAAACGGTTATCTTAACTTAGACGGGGGCACCACAAACTTTCTGCAATTAGTTTTCCACTATCCACTGAGTCACGTGACCAATGACCATGTAACGTAAGCGATGAAAATAATATTTTCATTGATATTGACTTGATGTAACAAAAGTTAACCATCAAAATCACAAACTTAATGAAACAAGATGCAAACAAGTCAAACATAACCATAAGTCGAGCAAAATATAACATATCAGTGTGTACATAATGTGCTCCATTTCCCACTCCTTATAGCAATAAGACATTCAACTTTTTCAAAGAAATTAACATATATTAAACTTACCTCAGGTAAATGTTTGCGCACTTTGTCCACACAGCGCGGGTAATGTCGGGATATGAAGGCTATGACGCCGTCCCATGTAGCGGGCTCCGGTTGCACCAAGCCCGGCCGGAACAACACCAAGAAACACGGCAGCTCTTCTTTATACACCTGTAACAGTAGGGGGTGTCAGGATATAGGCGCGCTCAAATAGGTTTACAGTATATTTTCATTGTTATTTTACAGTTCAGAAATATTTGTGAAAGTGGAAGTCTTACCATCTTAGACGCAATTCCTTTACTTGTTTCGTATTTCTTTTCTTTTCTGGAACAACCTGCAAAGGGGTGAGGGACCCATTGCCAAAATCCAGCTATGAGTAAAGTAGGAACGCCGCCTAGCGACAAGATGTATGTCTGTATCCTAACTATGAAAACACAGGCAAATGTAAACTTCACCTTCCAATAGATGTACCGGGGGATTAGTCCCAGTTGAACCAGCATCTCATATGGCTCCAATCTCAGTAGAGTCCCACACACAGTCTCGGGACCGAAGGAGAAAACGTACTTCCTTCCGTCCCGCGAAGACAACCGGTCGGGTGAAGTCGTTCCCTTCGGACATGAGCACAGCCGCCCGTAGACGGGTTCGGAAAGGACTTCGGTCCACGCTCGGCTCGAGTCGGTATCCGTCGGTTTAGTCCTTGTATGAAGTTCCTCTTTACCTGTGCACAAGTCTCGGACGATGTCGGCAACTGCGTCCAAGTCGAGACGCTTTTCTTCCATGTCTGTAACCTGACGTGAACCTCCTCGATCGGAATGATCATGACTAGCCGCACAACCCATGGTTTTGAACGTAAGAATAATTGAGCTTACAAGCTTCAGGCGCCATTTGCTCGACCAGGAAACTTTGAAAATATTGCAGGGTATCTATGGACATCAACAAATATTACTGTAAAGACTTGTTTGAAAAGGAAGAGGCGTGGCGATGTTTGTGTAAACGCTGGACAGGTAACCAGTGATACGAGCAACCTTTAACCCCGACCATACCATTGTTTAAAAAGGGACCACAACGTGTTGTATGCTGTACATGCTCTCCAAGCAGACGTTGGATGGGAAGATTGTGACCTTCTTCTAATATATCTGTTTACTGACAGCCAGCCTAGTAGAAAAATCTTGGGGGCCAGTCAGAAACCGTAGGGATTTGCCCCTGAACATCTGCTTGTAATTCGAACGACCACATATGATATACAGTATAGTAAAACCATCACTTTGAATCTTTGTAGGACAGGGAATGTTGTTGACAGGGAATAGTGTTATATTGTAAAGGCTCCAACTTTTCTAATCTATGTATTTTCACTCATAATGAATTGTTGTTTGCAAACAATATCAACAAAGCATACTGCCATTCCCATCTGTTCCTCCCATTCGAAAATAACACCAGAAGTTAATTTTTTTTGTAAAACGGGAAGCTTTATTGCCAAGCAGAACGTACACCATAGTACCACTAGGCCACACAAAGCTTACTTACTATGGACATCTCTGTACAGTGAAGAACTAGGAAAATAACGCTCATATCTAAGTGATAAAACCAGCTGTACACATCTTAGGTTTTCCTTTCCAGAAGACCATAATACATTCTACGTAGTTAAATTAATTCCATTGGTGTGTAGAGATCAGACAGCTTGGTAATAATAATTGCAGGGGATACATCGGACATTCTACACGACCCAGGTACATACACAGAACACAACACCACAGCAAACATCTATTTTTGACGTTTGTTTCAAACAGGGTACAGTTCAAGGGGGAGTCATCTTTCATTCGTTCACAAATACTTCGAAATCGAGAATTGAAAATATAATCAGTCGATATAAACAATGATCCCATGCTTTTTTTCTCTTGATTTGATGACTAGAAAAAATTACATCTCAGAGATTTGCCTTAGCTATGAGCAAAGAAAAGAAGTCATAAAGATTTTACATGATCGATGATGACTAAAAAAAATGAGGCCTTTTTTGTCAATCCTCCATGAATTTTTAGTTGCATAATGGGTATGGAATATCACAGTTGTATGATAAACATACATCGGCAACTACATCCATGACAATTGGAACAAGGCAAAATGTGGTGACAACTCAAAACATGTGGGGTCAATTTTTTACAGTCCACTGTTGATTCAATGATTTTTCGCTTATTTCGCATTGTACATACAACAGGTACAATTTTCAAGGTTTTTCATCTGTGTTTGTTGCTTGACTCATAATTTTCCATAATTCATGTCCCTACTCTGAGACTTAACTTAAAGCGCAGACAATAATTTGTATAGTAAAATAGATTATGTAACTTTTGAATGGTATGATAAATACGAAAAGTGTGATAAAAATGGAAGACTTACATGCAGGATCTACTATTCTAGTCTACTATCTACTTCTGTGGCCATAGCAAAGACTTTATAATATAGTGTGTAATGGTGAACACATATCTATGATTGTCGTTATAAGTAAATAATCAAACATATAGTGGACTCTCTACGACAAACATATGATGCAATAATAATCATCTATACATTTTTTGGACAAAAAGGGAAACCTGACACAAGTTCTTGTATATGACAATACCAATCGGCCTCAACATAGAGAATCTTTTCGATCCAGTTCATTTCATTTTGTCCGGAAAGCCACACACACACTAGTCAACATATGCAAATATACTAATAAGGAAAACGTCATAATGAAAATAGATTATCGCTTAGCAGTTCTTTACACATAAACTTTATGGTACATGTACACATATCTTCATTCATAATATCTACAGTGCATGGAAAAGTCAAATATTTTTTATGGAAGCCCGGCAAATACAAAGGGACAGTTTGACACAAATTCTAAATTTCTTTCAGATAGTCTAGCGTATAAAGAGAGTTAGGGGTACTTATATCAGTCTGACCATTTTACTTGAAAGCTATTTCTCCACCAGAATGGTATGATAGCTCATATGATATTACCTTCTCATATGTTTTAAGTTCTTTTTTGTATTATAATAAGTCATTTGAAAAGCAAATATAGGAATTCAATAGCAAAAATATGTGCAGGCATAAACTTTCTAATATCTGCAATGCACAGACAGTGAACATATTCAATTCAGAAAATTAACCAAGAGCTGGAAAGCAAGTTTTCTACATCATTTCCCAACAAAGCTATGAAAATGTAGAAAATCAAGATCTTTTCCTTTTTTTTTTACAAATACTGTATACCACAATGCAGGGGGGGCTGACAAGAAGACTTCAATTCTATCAGTTCAAACTTCTGTTCTTGCATATACATTTTTAATGTCTACATATGTACAAAATGATTATTTTAATGAAAAAGAGACAAAAAGAAGTTCATCTCAAAAGTATCAAGATCATATAAAACATAAACTTAAATCACTACCGGTACATTCTTTGCCCAAATTTTTATCAAAACATTTTCTACAAGCAGGGCATTTTTCGTCAAATATGCAAATATTCATATTCTAGTATGCTGTGATATTGTTGAGATTTGCTATATCTAAAATGAGCAGCTCTGTTATTGGCACTGTGATAGAAAAAGGCTGTACTATGGCTGGTGACATCTTAAGCATAAAATTAACAGTGGCACATTGTGTACACAGCAAAATACAACAGCATTCAATCCATTCTCCATCTATTGCAGCTAAACACTGTTCCTCCCACAGTAAAATTGAACTCCACTGTCTGTGTGGACATGCATACTGTAGAGAAATATCTATATGGTGTTTCATGTCCACTGAACAACAGTCCAGATAGGGCGTCCAAATACAGTATGAAAGGATTTTAAATCTTTATCAAAAATCACTTAAACTTTCACCATCCAGCCTAACTATACCTAGTATACTAACAGCAATATACACATATATATAAGTATACATACATACATATATATATAACATATGACACTGCTGTGGCATTTTCTTCAGGAAGAGATTGGTAAGAAATAATATAAAAGTGTTTAGAACACATTCTTTATACTTACATTTACATAATTGAAGGAAGATCAGGGCAAGTTCATTTTAAAAGCTTCAAGGGGGAGCAGCATCCCCATCCATCCACTTTCTGAAGTGGAATAACCCTTTTGCATCTTAAGTCCATTATGGACCAGCAGTCGCCTGGCCAACTGTACAGCTAACATACAGCTGTACAGCCTAGCACCTGCTTACAAACAGCTGTGCAGCTGTGCAGCCTAGCACCAGCTTACAAACAGCTGTGCAGCTGTACTGACTAGCACCTGCTTACAAACAGCTGTGCAGCTGTACTGACTAGCACCTGCTTACAAACAGCTGTGCAGCTGTGCAGCCTAGCACCTGCTTACAAACAGATGTGCAGATGTGCAGGTGTACAGTCTGCCACCTGTTTACAAACAGCTGTCTGCAGGTGTTTCCTCAGCTGTAGGAGAAGGACCTGCTGAAGGCGGCCCCGCCCCGATCGCCCAGCTCTGGGCTCCGCTGCATTTGTCGTCCCACAGAGGGGGTAGCAGAAGTAGCTGGAACAGCGATGTCAGGCATCACACCTCGCCGAGTGCATTCAGTTACCTGCATCCAGGTACAAAAACAAGGCATTGATTTAGTGAAACCACATGCACTTCAAAAAATTACCCAGGAAACATTTAGTATTCATTTCTGGGTTTGGCTATTCAGGCTGCACAGCCAGGGCTGCCAAACTAGCCTGGTGCTATTACAAAGGGCTTAGTGAAAAATGGAGATATTGTTTTGGGTAAGTCTGTGTGAGTGTCTGTGTTTCCGGATTTTTGTAGTCAGCAAAACTCAAGAACCTCTGGATGCAGGGCTCAAAATAGTGGGTGCACCCAATATTGGAGCTGTGCACCTAATTTTTGACTGTGGGTGCACTAGTGCACCTAGATATTTTTGTAGGCTATAGGGTAAAGGTTCAATAGTACACTGGTATCAGAAAAAGCAATATAACCCTTTGATGCACTACTTGTCTGAAAATTGGAAGCTATAGAATTACAGATTGGAGTTCTTAATTATAATTATAACTGTAATGTTTTGCTGACATTCAACTTTATTTTATGTGGTGCATCCAAATCCAAATTTCTTTCTGTGCACCTAATTCTGGCAGGGTGCACCAGTGCACCGATTTGCAAAAATGGATTTCGAGCCCTGGGATGGATATTTGATGATATTTGGGTTAGTGTTGGGAAGACGAGGGTCAAGGTCCATTTTGGGCCTGTTGGTATGTGACCTTGTTTGGAGAAGTAGTCAAAATGAATTATCCTCCCATATAGTTGAGCAAGTAGACTGCATGCACAAAGTTTCACAAAAAGGGAGAAAACAGCTCTTACATCAAGTGGATCCACATGCTGTACAGGTGCAGGTCTGGGTCCCAGGGGTCTCGGGGAGGGTGTGAAGGAGAATCTGGTCTCATCCAGGTGTCTGGCAGGTGCAGACATCGGAGGAACCGCCAACGCCACGGCCGCAGTCGCCCCCGCACCTGGAATGTCATCTAGCAGCTCGAGGTAGTAGTCCCCTGGGTACTGCAACAGTTCTACCGCTGCGTCTGGCAGGCCGAACTCACGCACCACGCGCAGGTGGATCTGGTACGTGACCAGGCCCCGGTCGGGACAGATGCCGTACGCCCGCTGCGCCAACGGGATGCGGCGTAGCTCCTTCTCCCTCCCCAACATTGATCGTACCTTGTCCACATTCGGAACTGCAGGACAACAGGAGGGAAAATATGTTAGGAAAAAGGAGCAGACATCTTAAGTGAAGCGTAGCAAACGGTGTTATTTCAACCCTGAAGACAATAGCTTTCACTTAACCACTCTATAGTAATCAATTATGAAGGTTTGTCTATTTCAGTCGAACTTTGTTCGCACTGTGATCATTTGTTGCAAAGTTATTCCATTTCGGATTCTGCCCTCAAGAATCATTGAAAACTGAAATTGCAAATTAAAGTTTCCATTTAGAATTTGACATGCAGTAACAATGTTTCATTCATGACAGAGACACTGAAAACTTGTCAACAATACAGAGGTTTCTCAAGTACACGTTTTTCCAAATTAGCATTCATCAGAGATGCTTTTCAGAGCCCCACTTGGCGAAACGGGAGACTTTGACAGAGGTTAGCCCGTGTGGGTGGAAGGTGCACACGTAGGCGCATCTCCTAGATGTAGCCCACTCCTTCACTAACAAGCTCCTACACCCTCCACAAACTAAACTGGCCTTGCAGGGGAGACTAAGATGGACTGAAGCCAAGTTTCCGCTACTGTGAACAGATGCCAACCATTCATAACCAATTCCTCTGTGTTTTGGAAGACAGTGTAGTCAAGTCTAGCCTTACAACCTGTAGCTTCGGTGGGCATTTTTCAGGACGAAGATGAAAGACAGTACTGAGGACATTACTTACAAAATGACAAACTGTCTGGTTTAGTGAGTTTTATGCAGTTGCAGTGGTAATCAGTCATTGTGAAGCCTATGATGTTTCCTTCTTATTAGTGCCTGCCTTCCCAACTGCTCTATGTTTTCAATGCTTTGAAGTGTTGTGAATAAGTTATTCTGTCTCACAGCTGTCTTTCGGACTTAAAAGCAAATGCCATTCTAAGACGTGTATTACTATTAGTGGTTCCTGGGATTAGAACCTATTTGCAGAGCATAGATCATCCATTGTCTTTTGAGAAAAGATAACATGGAAAATTCATTTTACTCAAGTACAATATAAAGATTGCCTTTGTCAGGAATATGATGTTGGTAGCTTATATCTGACCAGAGGAGTTAGCATCTTCTGTTTTTATTCACATTCTGCATAAAGACTACAGTCAAACCTGTATACTAGTTGACCATTTATTCATATACAGTCAAACCTGTACAAGTGACCACCTCTACATAAGAAGAAACATTGGACTAGTGACCACCTCTGCATAAGGACCACATAACCAATGATATACAGTCAAACCTGTACTAGAGACCACCTATGCATAAGGACCATCTAGTCATTGATATATAGTAAAACATGTACACGTGACCACCAGGCCAATGTGACTTTTTGGTGGTCCCTTAGATAATTTTTCTCATTGACAAAAGCAGGAAGGATCCTGTTTTACAGTGACCACCTGTCCACATAGACCAGATTTTATCAGTCCCTAGTGTTTTCTTCTGCAGTTTTGACTTTATATCCCGAAATATACACAGTATATACAGATTAACTTCTACTAGGGACCACCTTTGTAAGAGTGCTTCCTTATATAACTTTTCCCATTGACACAAGCATTAAGGATCCTGTCTACAGCGACCACCTACAGCGAGTGGTATTTTTTTGCAGTTTTGATTGTGTATCCCAATAGTATAGATTTACCTGGTACTTCCCCCGCGATGAAGGCGGGAGGTTTGGCACTGGGTCTGTGTCGGACCCTGGAGGGGGTCTTGTCGTCCACCATGTAGAGAGTGTCGGGGATGTGCGACATCCGCATCATACGCAGGCGCACCAGCTCAATCTCCGCATCCAGATGTTCCTCCAGGATGGCCTGTGGGGAGAAAGAGATGAACTGGTTTATAATAATAATAATAATAATAAATGGTTTATTGGTTTATTTGTTTGTTTGTTCTTTCGAAGAACATGAATCATATAAAATTTAACTTATAGTCTTATAAGACTTTAAGACCCGTGCCCATTGCTATCTCCTTAAAAAGCAAGAACACTTGGCAGACAAAAGTCTGAATTTTGAACTATTTCTGAAAGCTATGAGACCAAATGTTAAATCTGCACTTTACATTTGAAAAGACAGTGGGAGGGGGGTTGAGGAGGAGGCTATCCGTGGATTTATCAATACGTTGGTACATCATGTTCGTTATGCAATAAGTTTTTAGTTCACGCAAATAATGTTGGATTGTTGGTGAATGTTGCAATAAAATCATGTCTGTCGCTCGAAATATATTGACAAACTGAACAATTGGCAAACAACTGCAAAGCATTACATCATTATTTCTGCAAGTATGTTGTTCAGGACGTGTACATTAATCAACTGAAGCATGATAGACATGACTCCTGTTAGATAGGTAACACTTGTCAATTTTAAGCATCCTTTTTGGATGCAAAAATATTCCAGCAGAATTTTTGTTCTTCTCCTTGTTGTTGCTACCTTTAGTTTTTCTGTGTGTTATATCAGATGTGTATAAGGTATGTGTGTAGGGTTGCCTTCAACAGGACTAACTTCAAAAGTGAGGTTATAGAAAAATGACATTTCAATGACACTGAAACCTCTGACAGGAGAGTAGGTTTAAAGCCTCAGTAGTTATTTCCTACTTGGGAAAGCCTGTTTAAGTTTAAGTTCAAGTGCAATGAAATTTAAAGACTACAAGTCAAGTAAGGTTGAGAAAAAATATTTCAATGACACTTAAACCTCTGACAGGAAAGCACGTTTAAAGAAGGCCCGAACTGAGTATGATTTTCTATGATTCTAGAGGTTCTTTTTATTCTGATTCAAATGAAACATTGCTTGTGTGATAATTCAGCCGGGAAGTAATGTTAAAACGTCCTCAAAAAGAGCAAAGAGCAAAAATTTTGTGCGAATTCAAATGAGATGTAAATGATATGCGTGACGTAAAACTGTTGACTCAGTCGAACTGTCATGGCTGCGCCAACAGATTGTAAGCCAAAACGTGGTGAAAAATACTGTGTAGCAGGCAGGCCAAATGAAGCTAGCTGCAAAAATTTTATTATTACCGGAGTTATATCTAAGCACAAGTTTCCTCGAGTTAAGAATGCAGGAACTGAGGCAGACAAAGCACGGAGAAAACAAGAAAGATCGTGGATCCACTTTAGTACGCAGCAGAGGCATCGGCGTGATTTTTAGTTCTTGTGTCTTGTGCTCCGCACACTTGGACCGTTGGAGCCCTCATGTTTCACCCCGAATCTGGAGATTGCGGAGAGCTGTGGAATAAGGAGACGACTATAGCCCCAGGAGCAGTTCCAACCATAGACATCGCTGCGGTCTACCGACGCCAGCTGCTCCAGTCACAGACGCGCTGAGTTTGACCGCCACATGTAATTTATTTACCCTGTGTAAAATACTAGCTAGTAACTTATTGTATACTGCAACTATTAAACCGCACCTTTCACCAATTTCTGTCATGGACATGGTAGAATAAAGAATAAGAATGATTTGACATGTAGTACGTGTTCGTTTTGTCTAGTCAAGGAGATTTTATAGTGCGTGAGTCGGTGTATTTGTCGGCGGCGTCTGAATCAAAACAAACAAAATGGCGACCTCGCCAGAGTTTTCCTTTTTACGAATTTCCTCCGTGTTCCTATTAATTCAAGGACTGTTCTCACGATATTTACTGTAATGACACAGATGCTCAATTAGGTATAATACCTAATTGAGGATAATAATTTAGTTTCCGTTTGTCTCCGAAAACAAATTGCCGAGTCTTCTGGTAGCGGAGCCGGACAGCTCTAGTCGTCGGGCAAGCAGGCAAGCCAACCCGCCGGGTCCCGTTATAACCGCCCCCGGGGACGGCACGGCCACATGCCCGGTACCAACGAACTTGTCCAGACGGAATCTCCCGTCCCAGCGGCGGCTGCAGGCCCATGAGAGTCCGGGGGAGCTTTTCGGGCTGTCCGGAGGAATGACGGCCACACACCCGGGCTGTAGCGGTCCAGTGGCGCGGTGAAACAGGACCCTCCGCCCGCGTGACGGAACAGTGATCTCCCGAATGAGCACGGAGACGGCCCGGTAAGTCTGATCGCGGCCAGGGACTGGGGGCTTACGAGACTCATCATAAAACAAAACGAGAAAGAAAAGGCCACACACCGAATACACCGAGTGTTTTGGAGAAAATTATTATACAAGGGTTACAATACTGAACATTATGTTCTGAGCCGGCCTGTGAGCCGGCCCCCCTTGCCGGTTACACATTGAATCTTGGCCTGACACGAGGGACGCAAGCTTCCGCACGTCTGTCACTAAAAGCAAATATGCACAGCATTAGCTTATTACCCTAGGAGTACATGTATGTTAATACTATAATTGGTGTATATTAGAAGCGATTTCTGTTTTGTGCCTCGCCGATTCTATACAAAATCTTCCGCTTTGCGAACGTTCTGTGTTACCCACGCAGCTTGGACTCCGGGAGGATCCAAGAGGTGCATCATACCCAAGAGCCCCAAAAATAGATCTTTGTGGCGCGAATTCGATTGATTTTTTTTCCACCTAAAATTAGATGTGTGTTCTTTCGACATACCGATTTTTGTAGCAAAATTCTGTTTCCTTTATAAGATATGGGTCCATCAAATTGTTATTTTCACCGTGTCAGCCATACTAGCCGGCGGGGAGTCAACAGTTTGACGTCACGGCCCTTGCCTAATTAGTCGCACCAGATTTCGCAGACCACACATTTTTTGGTGGCAGTTTTAGCAACTTATTCTCGGAAAATTGGTTTAAAACTTGCATTTATAATTTCAGAAAAGATCTAATTTTTATATGAATGATAGAAAAGATTCAGTTCGGGCCCTCTTTAAGGCCTCAGTAGTTATTTCCTACTCGGGAAAGTCCCTTTTTAAGTTCAGGTTCAATGAAACTTAGGGACTTGACAAAAAGAAACCAGGAATGGGCATCACGTACAAGAAGTTGGGAAATAAAGATGAGCATCACGTATGTGTACTTGGGGAAATGAAAGCCCAAAGTGAATAACAAAGAACAATTCCATTACGGCGGAGTTGTCAGGAAGTGGAGCTGTCAGCTTTAATTGCTCGCATCTCCTTAAGAAAGAAACAACGCCTTAGGGTAACATACTCATAAGTAATTGGAGGCACTTAACAGGTCACGGTGAAATAAAATCAATCCATCAGGCGGGTTCGTGGCACTTTTCTTTGTCGGATTACTTTAGTTTGGCATTAAATTATCTGTCAAGACAACTTGATCCTCGCAGTGAAGAAGGATCTAACTTGGCACTGACAGCTGTCAAAATATCCTAATGTGAAATGTTTGAGTTTTACAGCACTTAGTCGGGAACTTGGTCCAAGGACGGTAGACGCTTTCACTTTAGACGTAATGTAATTTAGAAGTGCGTACTTTGCAGTTGGCGTGAAGAGAGTGGGTAAGTGGTGGCCTTACTGACCTTAGCTTCATCCATGTACGGCTGGAATAACCTGGGTTTGATGTACATGCCGCTGCTCTTCCCCGGGATCCAGGCGTTGGCCTTCCCCGTGTCGCCCCCGAGCATGTGGGAGGGCGGGCTGCTCACCAGACCGCGCTTGATGGCGCCGGAGAGGACGTCGTGGCTGGCGGGAAGGACGTGGTCCACGCGGACGTACGGCAGGACTTCGGACAGGATCTCCCTCAGCTCGACGTCGTCCAGATCTCTCCTCTTCACTCCCTTCTTGCTCACACTGTGAGCAGTGTTGCTCACCAAGTTAGGCTCTGCAAATACAGTCTGTGTGTTAGTACCTTTACATCACATGGAACAACTCTGTCTGTCGATCATAATGCCCCCCCCCTCATACGTTTATCATCAGTAAGTTTTGATGTTTAAAATATTTTGTTGCTGATGTAAATGGTAATTTGTAATCAAGTTTAATTATAGTTTTCATCTCTAGTACAGTGAATGACTGTAGTATGCCTCAAAGAACCCAACACACTTATCGAGAAGAGTAGGGGTTACTCAGTGTGCTTGGCCAAAAACGTGAGCTGTAGTGAAGCCGCATTGCACTACCACTTGAAAAAGCAGGAGGATGCCTGCTTTATCTTACTTTTTTATGCCTCAAAATAAACATTGACAACTAGATGCCTTGCAGTATTAGTTTACCTGCAAGCAACCATCCATCCAGAAAAGCAGTGAAATTTTGTGACAAAGTCAGACATATCAAAATGAAAGGGACAATGTCAGCTTCTTGGAAATGTTTATTCAAGATACAACCTTGCAGACTGCTAAAGTTTAAATTATGTTGGTATTTACGCTTACTTAAAAACCCTGCTCACATAACAATAATTTTCTAAGAAACTTGTTACCCAAGATCTTCCCTTACTGACTAGATTCTAATTCTAACCACAGTACTCTCTACAAGAAGCATCTTGACTGGACATCAGTACTGGTCCACTGATACCCAACATGGTAAACATTAAGTCTTTCACACAGGCAGCTGACATGACATGTGTGGTAAGCCCACCTCTTTCCTCCATCCTCCGGACCAGCTGATGCTCCCCCCACTTCAACACAGCCTTCAGCACCTCCAGCTCACTGGCCTGTGGGAATGGGAACACAGAACATCATAATACATTCATGTTTGGGTAGCTTGTGTGAGCAGTGTTTAGCGACCCTGCCTCTGGACCAATAGGCTGGGAGTTTGAATACCAGCTGTTTTCACTCACCCAATATGCAAGCTACTTGAAAGGGTTGCAGTCCTTAGGAGGGGACGTTAGCCCATATGCATGATCCAATGGTCAACATAGAAAAGAGCTAGGGGAATTTGTACCTGTAGATACTGTACATTATTCTACATATCTGTTTTCTCTTGTCATGAACAGTTCAAAAGTAGCTATTCAATGAGCTACACCATCACTTTCATAATAGGATGATTGGTTTTTGTTCTGACAGCCGTCCAGGGCAGACATATAATCAGTGCTTACAGGGAAAGGTAAGACCCCGCTTAGTCATAGTCATACCAGGATTTGCAAATTTCAATTCATCCTGGCATAGGATTGATCCTCATTTGCAAATCCTGTCCAAATCTGGCTCCGTCGGGGGTTAATACCAAACCTCCACCTCGGGAGTAGGATTCGGCGAATCGAATCGGGTTCAATCCTGTGCCTACAACGGCGAATCCTGGTATGAACAGGGTTTAAGGTTCCTGCCCAGTCAGCTGTATGTCTGAACTAACGTAATATAAACCATAATCCCAGTAGGAAGGCAAATATTGGATATGCCACCTGCTCTTACACAATTATGTATAAAAGTCACCCAGACTAGAAAAGGTATCTGTGTAGGCTTATCTTTTATCATGGCTCACGTTATTGGCACGATCAACCAAAAGTACAACTCTTTCTGATATTGCAAAATTGACATCAGTGCAAAGAGCTAAAAAAAAGGTGTAAGTAAAGGAAGTCCCATAGCCTTTTTGAGGCCGTAGGGGGAGTGGGTATTTGTCTACTGTGTCTAGGACACGGTATTGAAAGGTGGAGCCCATCCCTCTCCTTCCACCACCTTTTACCTGTCCTCAACTGAACTCAGGTTCCCATTTGTACACCTGGGCCGAGGGAAAAAAGTCGTGTCAAGTGCCTTTCCCAAGGACACAACGTCTAGCCAGGAATCATTTGACGCAACCAAAAGGGCTAAGGCGTCAAGTTTAACCTTTAGCACTCTGAAGTAGCCATTTGGCACCCAATTCCTTATTGGCAACAGAGTTAGGCAGCAGGGAGAAGGTTAAACATTACAATGTACCTGGAGGTAGTCTGACTGTAGGGCCTCTCCCAAGTAGTCTTTGCCAAGGACACATCGTTTAGCCAAGAATGCCAGGTATCGTACCCCTGACTAGTCAATCTCGTGTCTGCTAGCCTAGCTACTCGGCCATTCGACACCACCAAAAAAGCTAAAACTCCAGTTTAAACATTACAACGTACCTGGAGGTAGTCTGACTGTAGGGCCTCTCCCAAGTAGTCTTTGCCAAGCTCACACAGCACAGGTGAGGAGGCTACCTGGGAGAACTCCTCCTTCAGGTAGAGCAGGGCCTGTCTGTGGGCCCACTCCGAGCCGTGGGGCTGTCTGCTCCACTGGAGGGTTGGGATCAGCATGTCCACCGTGATGCTCTCAGCAATGATATCTTCACAGCCTGGAGGATACAGGTACAAAGGTATTTAGACTCTGCTAAAGGTAAGGGTTCCACAGCCTTTAACCTTTAGCACTCTGAAGTAGCCGTTTGGCAGCCAATTCCCTATTGGTTACAGAGTTAGGCAGCAGGGAGAAGGGACAACTTGGGTTGTTAATCCAAGTGTGTCTAGGGCACATTATTGGAAGGCGGAGCCCATCCCTCTCTTTCCATCACTTGTTACCTCCCCAACCAAAGGCAGGTACCCCTTTTTACACCTAGCTGGAGTGAGGAAAGTTGTGTAAAGTTCCATTCCCACGGACCCCGTCCCAGCATCTAGCCAGGAATCAAACCAATGACTTTTCAATCTTGTATATACTATTACTAGCCTAGCCACTAGTATTCCGCCATTCGACACGACTCTTCAAAGAAATAGTAAACACCACATTATTACTACATGTTATGTGTACCTGTAGTATTTCTCAGGGCATACACTCAAGAAAGGTAACATCTTTTAACAACTGACATAATATAGTTTGAAGAAAACTGCCATTCCACACAATGAAAGTAGTATGTGGCACAAAATGGAATTCCCCAAAAGGCTGCAACCACAACATGCCAATTTTGCCAGTACGATAAGTCAAGAAGAAATGAAGAGGCACGGATACCTAGTATCTTATCATAGCTGCCAAGATAGGAGGCAGTTATGTGCATACGATAGAGGTTTTTCACCTAAACAAAGCCGCATCTTTGATAACAGTCATTGATTTATTGATCAGTGTTAACCGCTGAGCCAACACGTTTGATACCACGATTTTCAAAGGTTTCTGACTGATCAGGCTGGGGCAAAATGTATTTGATATCAGATTTTGGCTTAATCCAGAGTATGTGTCAATGTGAGCCTACAATCCACCATACAGACAGCCCCATCCATATGGATACAACGATAACATACTCTAATACTATACAACTAGCGTTCCTGCATGAATACATGTATTTGCAACATGCAGTTGGACAAGCGTTAAGACTTAAGTGTCCCAACCACTTGAAATAGCTGCTTTCTTACACTGAATTCCATTTTGAACTGAATTCTGGCCAACTGTAGACTGATGATAACCACCCACGAAGAGAACAAGAATAATACTTTAATTTGTTGTTAATGTTATGCAACAGTTTTTGAAGTCATCCCTGCAATGTGTCAATGACTTAAGGGATGAATATAAAACAAAAAAAGAGCCATTGATCAAGGTTCTGAAAATTAGGCTTTTTTTCATCTTGCATTTTCCATTTTGTTTCTTGTTTGAACATCAACTATTTAGAAGGACTGAGCTAGACTTAGGATATTTTTACATTTCTACTATATTTTACAACTTACTAGCACTTCCGTTTGCACTATTGTCCCAGATACGTATACCCTTAAGGGAGGAATGAAATAAAATAAATACTACATGTACTAGGTTTAGTAGCGATACAGTCACACGATGGAACGTCTTTTCTCGGTGGTTCTAAGTTTGCGGTAAAGAGTTCACCGCGAAAACAGCGAACATAAACCACCACAAACATTTCTGCATTTACAGTATCATATGATGGTATTCCTCCATTAGCAACACTTTAAATTCTAAACGCTAATTGCCATCTTTCCCCCAACATGATAATATAAATACCTATAAAAATGTGAGAGTCGGAAATTGGGATATAGTACCTTTCCCCTACCATTGGCTATTATAGTATTACTTATAATCTTGTACACCAAATATAATTGCTCGGTATGTAAACCTAATTCCCCCAGTAACTCAAAACATTTCTGCATAATCCCGCCACATACCCTGCCAAAATGATGATAGCACAATCACTTTGATGTATTGCGGTAAAATCCTCTGCAGTGTTAATACTGGATTTAAGCTTCATGAATAGAAATTACAAACCCTAGACGTAAAAGGCGATCAATTTAAGGCAGTATGACTTTAATCTTCGCTCTATGCCAAAATGCGACGTACATTTGTAAGTACTGTGCTTGCATGGATAAAAAATGATGACAATCTCTACATTTGTATCATACATTAATGCATATACTATTAGGTTTCCTCATTGTCGAGTTAGCTAAAAGCATTCTGACGCAGCGTCACCCGCATTGGCAAGGGCAACGGAAAGGTCCTTTCAATGAAATATGTAAAAACTCAGGCGCCCCATAGAATCTATCATTCCAAATTCTAGACGTCTCCTACATGGCTTTCCTTTCAAATTTATGACATCGTGCTAGCAGTATTGAAAGGTCTTCTCTTTCTAGACATCATAGACTCTGATCTTCCCATTCCTACAGAACAGAGGTTATTGCTACAGCCTTGTAGCGGTCCAATCACTCACAAAAATCACCTAGCCCCCAGACATAGCTTAGTTTGGTACAATGCACACTACATATACATGTACCACAAATCTCAAGCTAAAGCCTATTTTGTATAATACTATCAGTCATTAATACATCTGTTGTATGATAAGGCTTCAGGAGGTAGTGTTTACAGGCTAATCAATACAAATTAATGTACACACATGTACATGAAATGTAGGTAATTCTCAATACAGTATTTCCATTAGTATTGTGTGTAATGATATTGTTTGTCCTTGTGTACACATGTACATGCAATTACTGCTATCATGGATATGTGTGTTTAAAATTCATGATACTATGCTACATATGTATCATCCAATTTCCACTAAAAACATAAAGAGTAATGGAATACATTAGTAACTTCAAGGCATACTCCGCTCCTGTCTTATGTTAAGAACCAGGGATTGTGACAGACTGAAATACTTGTGGCAAAATCAAAGTAGAATAAATGGCTTGTGTTCAACAGTTCGTGCGGGTTCGATAACCACAACTGCTGAGAATAAGATATGCTATAACTCAATTGCCTATATTGGAAATGGCGTGCAAAGCTTTGTCGATACAGGATTTGAAGAGCCAAAATAATTTTTTTCTTACACTAAAATAGACTACCATGCATCCCATGCAACCAAATATGACTAGATTATATATAAATAACAAAATATGAGTGAAACATGCACGATGTACCCTACAAAGTGCCCAAAGCTCGAAAGACATACATTCATAAATTAATTTTGCAGAAACCAACAACCGGTAGTCTCTGTTACCAAGGTAAAATATACTACACTGTAAGAGCATGTAAAGTTTAATAAGTATATATTCTTCCCTGGGTAGTAAAATGTACTGTTACACACAATCTAGTTTCCCTTCTTGGACATGTTTTGCGACACATCAAAAATTGAAGGATGCCAGCCAATATTGCCACAGACATCAGAACGTCACAAGCATGGGAAATTTCAATCAAAAGTGTACATTTTTCCTCAGGTAGTAAAGGTATGTTAACTAATTTCTTCAGCAGACTTGTTTTGTGAGCTACAAACAGTTAAAACATGATAGCTAATATCATAACAGATGCCAAGCCTGGGCACTGGCATAAAACATTTCC
Source organism: Branchiostoma lanceolatum (assembly GCF_035083965.1). NCBI lineage: Eukaryota > Metazoa > Chordata > Leptocardii > Amphioxiformes > Branchiostomatidae > Branchiostoma > Branchiostoma lanceolatum. Next base: position 9,873,056 of record NC_089725.1, read on the forward strand.
ATTAATAAGTATGATTTTTTTTGTTATGACAGAAAATTTCATGTCTTATTGCCATGAAAATTGAAAGCACAAAATTACCACAGTAGCTGACATCACATCTGTATATACCTTAATTTGGATGATAAATCTTGATTTTAAGACCTAAGTACACCCAGTGAACCAAGCGTAAATAATCTAAATCAGCCTGCGAATTGGGAAATGGAAATTGTTTATAGAGTCTATCATCCACAGCAGGCTTTTAGGCAGAGAGGCGTCAGGGCGTCATCTGGACGCGCTGTTCTGAAAATAATAGAAATTGGACGCCCTACTTTTAGGCAAGACGCCCTCATGACGCCCGTTTATTTTCGCTATTTTCGCCCCGTTTTTTCCCCGGTAACTTAGCTGAATGCGATGAAAATTCGCCGATTCAGCCGCTTCGTCGCTTCGATCGTCCGCCATGTTTCTTTTCCGATGAAGTCTCGCGAAACCACGCGTAGATTACATCTCGCGAAACGCGAGACTTGCATCGCATTGGCTAATTTTCAGTGACGCAATGTGCCCGGGCGCTGTTATTGGTGGAATATAGTGGACGTCCCTTTACCCTTGCGCGGGAAAAAGTGAAGGTAAGCTTGGAACTTTTCCCGTTGTTTACAAAGGTGACAGAAAGTCCGATAAACTATAGGGGTATTTTGAAGGCATTTCGGATGTTTTTGTGGCTTCTTTGGTGGCAATAACTGTCGGTAAATCGGCGGAAAAACAGCTACAAAAACGCCGGCACCGTGCAACTGGCGATAACTGTAGTGGGGAGGGGGGCGCACATGCCGATAACATAGCGGAACAGGGGTCAAAATTTGTATGATTCCTTTGAATAAGAGGAAGTCTGTACTTTCAAAAGATCGATAAATGGATGTTTTTGTGCAGAGATGTTTACTTCATTCCCACTATATACATATTTACAGTTGACGCTAATAAGGTTTCATTGAAATAATAACTTTTTAAAACTTTTTTTTTCTTCTTTTTTTTCTTCTTTTTTCTTTCAGAGAGAAGAGTATCTCCTGGCCCCCAGGCGCTTGTAGTTTTTGAGATTAAAGTAGCTTAAAGATGAACTTGTTTTACTGTACTATCATAGCAGTAACTCTCACAGGTAACTTTTCTTGTTTCACTTGCAGTAAAGAAAGTGTATTCTCAGGTCAACATGTGCTAAGTATTCTTAAAGTAAACTTTTCTTGTAGCAGTAAAGTAAAGTAAAGTAAAGAAAAGTATTTTGTCAGGTATTCTTACAGTGAACTTTCAATGTTGCAGTAGGTGCATGCTCAGGTCAACATGTTCTTAGTATTCCTAAAGTAAACTTTTCTTGTAGCAGTAAAGTAAAGTAAAGAAAAGTGTTTTGTGTATTCTCAGGTCAACATGTTCTTAGTATTCCTAAAGTAAACTTTTCTTGTTGCAGTAAAGTAAAGTAAAGAAAAGTGTTTTGTGTATTCTCAGGTCAACATGTTCTTAGTATTCCTAAAGTAAACTTTTCTTGTTGCAGTAAAGTAAAGTAAAGAAAAGTGTTTTGTGTATTCTCAGGTCAACATGTTCTTAGTATTCCTAAAGTAAACTTTTCTTGTAGCAGTAAAGTAAAGTAAAGAAAAGTGTTTTGTGCATGCTCAAGTCAACATGTTCTTAGTATTCCTAAAGTAAACTTTTCTTGTTGCAGTAAAGAAAAGTGTTTGGTCAGGTCTACATGTTCTAAGTATTCTTGAATACCACAGTTCTTATTGCAGTTAGGTAAAGAAAAGTGTTTGGTCAGGTCAAAATGTTTTAAGTTTTCTTACAGTGAACTTTAAATGTTGCAGTAAAGAAAGTGCATGCTCAGGTCAACATGTTCTAAGTATTCTTTCTTAAATTAATTTTTCTTGTAGTCTAGTTGTAGAAGTAAATATATGCTCAGGTCAACATGTCACAAGTTTAAGGTAAACTTGAGTAACAAATTAAAGAAGGTTAACCTGGCTGAATTTTTCCTTTCTTCACATTTTTAGTTGGTCTTCCACATCCAATCTCAACCCCTGCAATGTGCACATGCCTCCCTCCCTCCAGCCTTACTATACATGTACATACAAAAATGATGTTCTACCTAAGGAATATACTAGGCTGTATTCCACAAAATTTGCCCCTCAAAATGCAGGAAATAGCGTTTGAGAGCATCATTATTTCAAAATTTTCCGGGGGGGAATGCCCCCGGACCCCCCTAAGAAACTCGCGCCTTCGGCGCTCGCCGCGGCGCCTCCGGCGCCGCGCGGCTTCGCCGCGCTTTACATTTGCAATCACAACAACTTTGGACTCCCTCTTTTTTATTTCTAGCTAAAAGCCTGATCCACAGTGTACATGTATGTAAAATATGACAATATTTGGGCGCCAATCTGCATCAAAATTGACAAATGAACACAGACAGGCAAAATGATGATAAGCGAGCGAAATAAACCCTGCATCTCAACCGCAAGTAATCAAAAAGGGCCACAAGGCTGAGCACTGCTATCAGAAAGAAATATTTACATCCAGAACGGCAAGATAAGAATGCCAGACTCCTGGAAATATCTGGTTATAACAAATGAAAATCTTAGGAGTCAGGTCAGAGTGTTCGGTGGATCCATATGTGTGATTGGAGTCGGGAGTTTTGTCTGTGTGGGGCCCTGCTTCTATCAGCATCTGCTAGATTCCCACCATACATTACCCCGTGTTCCAATATCGCAACAATGCAGATGCGGTCCTCATGCCGCATTCATAACCTGGGTTAAATTCATAACATGTCGGGAATGTTCCATCTGGGAGCCGGTGATGAGAAGCTACATCTATCGAGGACCCGTCCCCGTTGTCTGTCCTGCGTTAAGTCATCGAACCTGTGCCGCCATTGGATTAATGTCTAATGAAGACAAGTATGCGGACATGCGTGTCAATGCTAATGTGAATCGCTGCTTTCGATGGAAACAGTGTGCCATGATTCTTTGTTTTCCAGCTTTTGTCTTTGACATATCGTGACTGTGGCACACTTGCAACAAAGAACTGTATTTCACATAGTGAACAAAGGAGTACCTCTGGGACAAACGTACGTTTTGCAATACTTATAGTATAGCAGACAACGGTTGGAAAATGGTACTTTCTTGTATTTCTACAATTCTGAATACAATCCCTTACACCTGGCATACCTGACCAGATTACTATGCCAGGTGCGTAATCCCTTGTTTTGGATCCCTGCATGCACCTGCCACAGGTGGGTCTACAATTCCACCTGCACAATCACAGCTGGACACTCAGCAAACACATCCTCTTATTACTCATACATATTACAACAGATAGCTATCTCGTGTTGAAGTCATTGAAAAGCAAATCACTAGAGAGAAAAAATTTGGTCACAAAGGAATACCTAATTCCTTTTAGTGGCAGCAAGTAAGCTTGTAGCAGACCAAAATTAGTCTGAAAGTCAGCAAATTGGGACCAGAGGGAATAATCTGGCTCCAGACACATTTCACTAGAGAATAGGGGAGCAGGATGTTCAGACAACAATAGAGACTCATCACTGTCATACATGAAGGTCCTTACATGAGGTTCATACCAGGAGTGAGCAACAACATGCTCCATATGCATAGGGGATGGGTGTACTAGCCACAATAGCCCAGGGTGAACTGAACTGTATAGTATTACACCAATTCCTTGTGGTACTGATATGATGCTACAATGACATAGCCTCCCAAATTTTGACCCATTAGTTCTTTTCATATACATATTCAAGATACAATTTAGATACACCATATTTCATTTCCAGGATATATACACACCAGTCATCTACTTCTAGTCAATCGTTATCATTTCAAATCAGTTATGAAGACGATTTATTAAAAGTTTGTTCTGTTTTTTTTCCAGATTTTTTCATCTATATACTGTTGTGTTTTTACATGTTTTGGCAATTTCATGTACTGGTACCTAGGTAGACAGTGCCCTCCCCATTTTGACAAAGAGAGAGTTGAAATAGCCCAGCATGGGTACTGTATTTATTTGATATCACCAACAAAGACCCGATACACAGTGGGAAAATTTTCTGGACGTACGACAAAGGCATTTTTATGGCCCGAACGACCTTGTCGTACATTACATCGAGGGTCGTCGTACGAGCCATCAAAATGACTGACGTACATCGCGCAGGCTTTACACCCAGGAAAAAAGGCGTCGTACGTCCAGAAAATCTTTCCAGTGTGTATCGGGTCAAAATGACCAGCGAGAAAACCTGTCTTGCTGGTTTTGTCCCCTAAAAGTATAAATCCAAACTTTCTTCCCGACCACAAGATAGCTATCACAATCATCTGCAAGGTGCAATCTTGGTCCTTGGCAGTGACCCACTGAAGCAACCTTGAGACAGATTTGATGCAACCTTCACACATCCTAGTAAATCATTACAACATGTAAGGGTTCCTTGTGGCAAAAAACCTGGTAAAAAATTTCAGTTATGCCAGGAGAACATTCTTGAGATAACAGATAAGAAGAGACATACTACATATATCTTACAGACTACTGTAGATGCCATTAAGTTTGCTGTGATTCAATTTCAGGGTAAGGAGAAAATAGAGTGTTCCCAGTGGTCTTTAAGTTCGCGATAGCGCTATAGTTACATACTGTACAGTAATGGAAACACCGGCGCCTTTACAGATTTAAGTTCGGGGTGAAGCGGCACCACCACCCCCCCCTCCAACATAAAACAACCGCGAAAATTTCAAGAATAACAGTATTCAAATGTGCATGTGGTCAGTAACCTGCTGCAGTATCCAGCTAAACTGTACCACACCTGCAAATGCAGCAAATTTCTACCTAAGATATTTTTTAGCTCCCAAATGTGGAAACCTACAATGACTGGACAGGTTCTCTTTGGAATGCGGCATTCAGACTTTGGGAGACACCTATCTATAATGCAGTACCTGCTCCCTGCCCTGTTTTTCCCCAAACAAAATGGCAACTGACAGGTCCAAATTGGTTCAGCGTGTGGACAGTGGGGGAGACAACATGTCCCTGGATGGTTAGAGAGCCCAACTCCTGATGGCTCTGTAAGTAACCACAACAGCCAGATAAATTGGGCCAATGTTTGTGGTAGAGAAGTGGTTGTTGAGATAACATCTACAGACTGGCTCCATCCAACCCCCTAGCTACCTCCCCCCTATTACCTACTATCAGTTAGACTAGTCCAGGGGGATGGGAAGTATATTCTCCTACCAGCTGCACCCTGCTAAATCTGGTGTATACATATACCCTTTAGAACAATACTGGTGTACGTAACCACACCATCTGCATATACCTAGTACATACTCATGGTTCAATGATACTGTAAATGCATTTAAGTTTGCGTGGTTTTGATTTCGAGTTAGGGAGAAAATGGAGTAAGACAATAGTAGACAAGGGGGTAGGAGAGCAAAAAGCTTACCGTGAAAACTGCGAACATAAAACCACCGCAAACATTTTAGCATTTACACTTTACAGCACCTGCCTAACAAATGTAGTAAGGACCAAATTATTTTTCTGTGAACCTAATTTTTTATGCAAGGTGCACCACCGCACCTATTCCCAAAAATTAATTTTGAGCCCTTTTTGAGAAAATACATGAACAGCTGGCTAACAGCACCTCCCTGCCCTCCATTTATACAGATACCTGGAAACTAATGTATCCAGGGAGGCAGCTTATAATCTAGATGGGTACTGGGTCAGCTCCCATGTTCCGCATTGCTTCAATGCTCGCCAAATTAGAATATGTAACATGTAACTGCTTGTACAAGACGCTATACTTCCTTGTTTTAACACAACTCCTTCTCATGTACTACCTACATAACATTCTCCCAGAAATTGCTTCTTACTATAAGTTACTGCTTTCATTTCTCTGATAAGTTAAATTAAGGCTTCCCAATAATATTAAGGACATTTATTCTACCACAGAGGCTGGCGGACAAAATAGATGTCAGCAATAAAATTAGCAACTCCCCATTGAATTACCCCTTTCCCAAGGGGGTGGCAGTGATTGTAAGAAGAGCTGATTTGGGCTCATTTGCGAGTCTCTGGTTTCTATCCAAAATCCTCGAAAGGTTACATATTTAGTAGTCTTATTTACTTTCTCTCTTATTATGCTCTATCGGCATAGAATAAGCTTGGAAATTTCATTGCAAAGTAAACTTTATCCAAGCACTTTATTTTACTGCAGCAATGCCTTGTCAAAGTAGAATATCATAATCCCCTCCCCACTGAGGTAGATATGAGAACAGTAAACCGATGTTTAAATCAAAACAAACAGAATTTCTGCCATCCTTCTTTCTGCTTTGATTTCCATTTAGAATGGCACACATTTTTGTCACATATCTCATCTATTCACATGTCAATAATAATTTAGGGGGATCAGCTGTCCCTACAAATAGAAATTGCTTTTATTGAACCTTCATTTTCAACCAGTTTTGTTTGCGTTGTTGCTGAGATGTAGTTAGAATAGAGGTCGCTTGGAAAAATGCCATATTGAAAACAGAGCTGTGAAAATGGCTGCTCTAGTCCCTAGAACTACTTTAGATAAAGGGGAATCGGCAGACCTGTAAAAAAACACTTTTGTACACTAAATCCTATTGATCTTGGAAAGGGAAAATAAAGTTGTTGAACCCAGCGCGCGGGCATCTGTCTTGTCACACTGGAAAAATATGCCTTTGCTGTTTCTACCTCCTGCTGCCATCAACAACACTGGGCTGTAGGTCAGTCACCTCCACTGACAGCACAACAATGGGATGAAATTGATGATGCATCAGCTTGACACAAAGCCAGAGCAAGGCCATGTTACATGCAGGGAGGCTACATAACATATTTTGTCCTTCTGGCTTACATATCTATATATTTACTACGTGCAAAATTTGACGCCTTGTCTGACTTTCTATTTCCTGTTCGTAATTGGTTCAGTACAATTATATCTTCTGTTCCTGATTGGTTGAGTATAATGTCCACATTATAATGAGTATAATGTGCACACTATAATAACACAGTCAAGGTTGGATGCTACAGTATATAGTCTCTGCCACACCTTATGAGTAAGATCTGGTTTGTCAATCTTTGAAGTTGGAAGTGCATCACAGGATAAATGTACACAAACAAACTAATGTTTTTAAAAAGAAACTTTGCCTTCAGGAAAAAATTCTAAGGTATTCAGCAGTGTAAACACAACCATAATACATCTCCATACTAGTATATATGCTGTCTCCAGTGTATGTACATTGTGAATACTCACCAGGGTAGTTTGTACATGAATATGGGTCAAGTAAAAAATCTGTCTAAATATAGATCAGCCGAGATTGCTAAAAGTGGTAATCACTCAGTTAGTCAGTAGTAGATCTATTTTAAACACAAACTTGAAAAGCCTTTTTTCTTTTCTTTTACTAGATCTAAGCATTTGGCTTGTGTGAAAAACATGTTGAAAATCTTACCTTGTGCCAACACACTGAGTTCCAAGAACTGGGCTATCTGGAAGAGTTCCATGGCTTCCTCTGCTTGTGACAGCTCCCCTCTCCCTGCCACCATCGCCTGTACTTCACTCAAACTCGTGGCACTCGGACTCTCGCGAATGATCAACGACATGTCCACCGTATCCAGATATATGGCCTGCAGCAACACGCGAGCATATCTCCTCGGTATAACCGTTTCGTCCAGGACTATCCTGGTCGGCGTTTGTAACGTTCTGTCTGTCATCTCCTCCCCTGTACGCACTCGCTTTTGCAGCATATTTCTGAAAAAGGGGGAGCGAGCTGACAGGATTGCTTTGTGACAACGCAACTCGTCGTCGAAGTAATAGTCATTACCGCATGCTTCCGTTACGTTGGAATCTGGCGGTACCGCTTCTGACGAGAACACTAAGATAGCATCGTAGTAGTCTCCCGTTTCCAGGAGAATTTTGAAGTCTTGTTCCAAAGCGTTTGGAATACCGAATTCGTCACCAAGATGCACCAGAACATCCAGGTTTTCCAGTCTTGATCCTTCTGTGTCAAACTCTCCTGTGTACAGATATCTCAGTAACGCCGAGAACATTGGAATGTCCATTCCCGCGGTTTTAATATCGACCAGGACTTCCTGACCGTAGCCGGGCGCCCGACAGAGCAGGTCTCTGAAGAACGGGCAGCGGGCGGCCAGGATCGCTCTGTGAACGGGGAAGCACGCATCCTGAAATATCAGGTCTACGTCTGTGCAGTACTTGTAGTCGTACAAGTCTGAGAGGTCCTGTTGGAGGAGGGAAGAAGGGGGCCGTGCCAGGTCGGCCTGGATGCTGAGCTCTTTCAGCGCAGCGCCCGCCTCATATTCCTCCACAAGAGCATTGATGTCTCTAGCATCCCAGTTACAGGTCAACTCGCGGATGGCCTTTGCATGGTCGGCCGACTTGCTACCCTTTTTCCTCCGCGTCAGCTTCTTCCGGACGGTAGCGAAGGCGGAGGACTTCTTCTTCTTGTCGGAATGGTGCCGGGTCGCCGTCAGCGTGTGCGGCAGGCCGTGCCCCACATCGGGGTCCAATGGCGTGTCGACAGACGAGTACCTGTGGAGCAGCGCCGAGGTTCTGTACTGTGGGTTAGGGATCTTCTCGCTGGGGCCTCCAGTCGATGCATTAGCACCCATAGCTACTACTGTGTAGATGCCGAGAACGCGCCTGGAGTGTAGAGCCTGGATCTATGCCACATCTTGTAGAGATGAATCACTCAGTCCTAATAGCCCCTGGAGACATCCGTCAGTCCCATCCCTGCAAATAACATGGGACAACTGTGAGCACGAGCAAAGGCATTAGAATTACAAAACAAATGACTGAAAGTATCATCTGTTCCATTGCCAGCTGAACACATTTTACAACGCCGTGACGGATCCCCTTCATGAATGTGAGCAACAGATATGGCTCATTTGTTGGGGGTAGAAATTACCCTTGTACATGGACTAGAGGATGGTGATTGCACAACTGTGTATATACAGGCTGCATATTGGATGCGCCGGCCTTTGACCACTTTAAATTATCATATCAGACCAGCTGCACAACCATTGCCTGCTCTTACGGCAAACATTAATAACTATTTGGGATGGAATCCCTCCTGATATGACACTTATGAATAATAGGTCACAGCCAGTTCATTCAAGCAATGCATCAATAGAGGGGTTCACAACAAGTCAATTCCCCAGTCTCAAGGCTGGATCCCCCAAAAGTCTCTAACGTTATGAACCTAATACACAAACACACATAGTCTTGCCATGGTGGAATAAATCACAAAGGAAACAAGAGTCCGTAGGACACAATTCTCCGTGAAGTATTTATAGTATGTTCAAGTATTGACCCACACAAATTGCATCTCTTCTCAGTCCAAGTAGTGTTTTAGAGCAAGTAAAGAAAAAGTGTTTGTTTATATTTTTCTTTCAATACAGGAGTGGTCAACCTGCTGAAAAGTATGTTTTTACAGTATGGCACAGATGGGATCTAGAAATTCCGGGAAAAGTCACAAAGTTAGATCTAGATGGCCCCTTTTCAATTATCAACGAACCATTCAGCCTTACAACTAAGATGTATCAGAAATCACAAATATGCAGTAAATCCTGTTTCCACAATTTATTGCAGGCCGGCCTGATCTATAGCTATCAAGCTATTTGCAAAAATAAGGCTCATTTATATTATCGTAACATAATTTCACGAAGGTCAAAGGTCACCTGATCTAACCACCCGGAAGTGACACTGGCGCGCGCACTTTTCTGAGAGATATTTCTCAACAATCTTTCATCCCCTGCGTAAACTTTTTACATTGTCACAGCCTCCGTATTATAAACTACAAGTGTGGTAAGTTTGAAGGTCCAGAGATTTGCCATTTTCACACTGTGCGTAAAAATGCATCGTCCGTCCTGTGCGCACATACTGTATGCGAGTTGCGAGGGACACGGCATACTTAATACACAGACTGGAGCTCACTCGGCACATGTTCGCAGCTAAAACTCACAATTCCCGTTGCCGCATTGGTATGTAACTTGGTATATCGTTTGCTAGGTTGCGTGTGGTGATGCACGTTGTCTATTTTTCAATGTAACAGTGACTATACGATCACAGCAAGTAAGGAAGATTTATACCCCGTATCTGCCTGAAGTATTCCAGTCATGCATAACGGATTATAACATGGTCCCTATGGCAGGGCAGTGGGACATAGCATTAATTATAGGGGTGCAATTACGATATTGGATTGACGTTTAAAGTAGTTATGGTGTAACAAAGCTATTGTGCATCACCACGCCGAACCAGGCAAACGATATGCTAAGTAACACACCAATGCGACAACGGGATCGTGAGTTATAGCTGCGAACGCGCAAACAAATGCAATCCCAATACTCCCAGAAGGAGGTCATCCTCCTTCCCGGAGTAATGACGGCATGCTGCCGCTGATTTCATGGGCAGAGTACACTTGCAATGGTGCGTGGGTCTGCTTTCCCAGCAAACATGGTAGGAATGCTGGAAACAATGTGAACAGCAACACTCTGGTGTCAGACGAACAAAGCTGCCTTTGACATGGAATCGGTCTAGTTTCTTCTGGCTAACAGTAAACCCACACAAACCAAATGCAAACAGGGATGCGTGCGTTCTTTTTTTGTCGAGGATCACTGAAGGAAAATGGGCAAATGAAGGGCTGTAGTCAGAATGGTTACTTCATTATCAGCCCTACTAGTGACCCTGTGAAATTATGATTAGCTTTTGGAGAATAAACATACAACTTCCAAGTCCCTCACAGGCCACAAGGAATGTCACGTCTTGTCAGTAAAATCAAACGTACAAGGACCCAGACAGCATATTGTACAAACTATGAGGTATGCAAAAATGCATAAACATTTCTACATGCCAGGGAGTCTTATGTGGTAAGATGATAAAAATTATCGCATTCCAAAATCATTCCTTATTTCCTGTTCCATCTATCACATAACATGTCTACTATAAGCGTCGCACAGAATACAAACATTTCTAAATAATTTAGCCTAACCACGAATATTAGACTAACAAATTATGAATGTTTTGGTCTAGTGTTTTTTCATGAACAATCATTTAAATACAAACCTGTAAATACAGGATTAGCAAATATTACCTAAGAGTCAAAGAAATCTCAACTACATGTATCTGACAAAAAGTGTTTGGGCCAAGAGGCTAATGTCCTTCAGACCATAGAAGATGATATTGTAATGTGATACCACTTTCATAAAGATGATGATGATAGTTTCCTCAAGTATCATAACACCATCATGGTGGTCTATTCTATATCATTGAGTTTCTAGTTGTGTATCTTCTTCTCTTTCTGTGTAACCTATGGGCACATACCCTTGTCTGGACTAGACTAGAGGAACCGTTATAATCAAATCAAGCTGTTTTGAGGAAGGGGCATATTTCTTGGCCAAGTCTATTCTACTATTCTACATTGTCCGTAACCCAAAGAATGATCTGTCACAGTCTTACATGAAATATACATTGCGTTTGTTTGTTTGTATTCTTTGGTAAAGATATTGACAAACAGCTGATTTGTTAGCATACCATAATGGGCATAATCAAATCTTTCTAAGATGGTATAACTACAAGGTAGCCTTGAAGAACAGTGACTAGCTGACTGACTTTCACTCAGAAAGCCAGAAACAAAACTGACAAGTGTTTGGGGCATGTAGTCTTACTTTAACATTATAACTTAAGATGTAAAATTAGTATAGTAACAGTGAAACAGTGGGGATCAACCTCCACTAACTGACCAGTCTAACTGGTCCGGACCTTTTAGCCTAGTGGTTACTTCGTTGGGTTCCCAAAACTGTGCGGATCGGGATCGGCACAGGTTTGAAACCCGGGAGCGGCATACTTTGGGTTCTTACACAGTGGTTCCCACACCGGGAATCGAACCCGGGCCTCGGCGGTGAGAGCGCCAAATCCTAACATCTACAATTGGGTTGTAAACATTCAAAACATTTGGCAAATTCTGCATTTCATTGCTGATATAGACATACCAGTAATGAGTTGTTTTTACGTATTAATAAATGAATACAGCCCATCAATACAACAGTTATTTCCAACAATAGGAAGACTGTAGGCTGATTATCTTTTTATAATAACTGAATCACTACAGCACTGGGGGAGCACAGTAGGCATTATAATACACAATTTGGGTGGTCATTGTTTCAGCATTTCACGGGTACGTGCTAATTTAGTGAACTCTAATTTGTGCATCTACTACGTGTACCTGCACCGTGGGAACTTGTAGAACAGACTTTTTGGCAAACAAATGTACCCCCCTCCCCCACCCAAGAAAAATAGGTTTATCCAGGGGTTGGAAATGTGTAGTCTGGTTTTTGCACCTAAGTCACAACAACCTGCACAGTACAGCCATGTCGGAAATACACACGTTTTGTCCACGGCACTAACTTATAACGATGAATAGTCATAATACTGTAGTTAAGGAATGGTATATTTTTGCTTCCCCGTCCTACAGGGTATCCTCCTGGTAAAAGAACGGCTACTAACCTGTTTAGAAAACACTTGACTAGGTTTTTCTTGCCGAATTTTTTTGGGGCTCGGAACGTTTGCACCCCCATCCTGCTAGATCTCACGTTCGCCAAACAAACCCCCGTAAACAAAGGTCTCGGGACACTCTACGACAGTACACAACGGGAATTATAACTCATGAGGAGCCCTAGAGAAATCCTAGCAACAAATTACACGTACCGTGACGATCTAGAAAGCTTCCCAGACCGAATTTGTAGCAGTGCAAGGTGGAAGCTCGACGTCTCTAGTGAAGCTACACAAAATCCCTCGGCGGTGGTAATTTGCATACTCGGTTTTGCTCGTGAAAAGCCGTAAATATTCGGGATAGTCCGGAAGGGCAGTTTGAAAACACAATGAATATTGACGGAAGGTCAGAGATTATAAATAATGTATCTGATAAGTTATTTTCAACGGAATATCCGGAAAGTAGTACGTAAAACCGGACAATATCTTTAAATCGTGTTTACCGGTTATCCGGAAGATGATGTTGCATTCGGAAACCTTCGGAGAGGGTCAGCCTAAATGGTGCTCTCAAACCTATTTTGATTGGTGCAAACAACGGTAACGCTACTAGCAAAAAGTTTCAGAAAATACAACATAATGACTATTTAGCTTCCATATGTGATCATTATAGGTGTAATTCTAACATGATTATTTCAAAAGTGTGCTTCTAATATGTCAATTATTGCCAATATTCCCAAAATTTTAGAAAGCCTTTGGTCTGGGCTAAGCCAATCAAATAAGTCCTTACAACACCATACGGTTCGTGTGTGCAGCCTCGTTTTGAATCTGGAGGCCGCCATATTGGATGCCCTTCACTCCAACAGAGAGCATCGACCTTTGCATCCGCTAGAAAATACAGCAAATAAAACCTTAACTTTGACAACATGCTCGGTTCAATCATCGCACGTGGTGGCCTCGGCCGGGCTCTGCTCACCGCCCGTACCCAGATTCAACAGAGAGCGGGGATCACGTCGGGAGAAGCCAAAAATCCAATGACCAGCGCGGTAAGACGTCATGATATAAACTGTTCTAGGTCTGAGGATAAATGTTCTTGCTGTAAAAGTTTGCCCGATAAAGGACTGAAAATATATGTCCTAAATTCAGGAAAGAGCTTTGACTTGGCATTGCTCCATTTTAGTCTTAAACAGGTAGCTTAGACAGTGGATAAAATTTCCCTACATAATATATATAGAAGTACTTTTTTCATGTGTGTAAAGATATGTAATAATGTATTTATATGCTACGCACGAGATTATATAACAAGTATAACCTCAGTACTTTATCAATTGCAACTACTAGTCAATGAACGAGATTGTCCTTAACCAATTATATTTCATCATAAACTAATTTGTACATTGATCCCACCAGACTGGCTACACCTTTGACAGGACTTAGAAAACACTGATGAGTAATCATATCAATTATTATGAATGCAGGGTGCGAAATACCTGGTTGCACGTTGCACAGTGCAACAAGATTTCGGTTGGTGCAAGTTAATTCCAAACCCAGGTAGCGCAGTGTGCAACCTTATATTTTGAGCCAAAGATTTCAATCGGAGCCCTGGAAGCTCACAAAAACACAGTGTCACTCTCATAAAATTCGGTAAATCTTCAATTGAAATAAAGAAATCAACACTTTTTCGTTTAAAACCATCCAAAACCCTTCATAGATCGTGGAATATGAGCTGAAAAAGACAAAAACACACTGCCCTCAGCTAAACAAGATGTTGTTCAGTCAATGGGAACACAATACTATCTAATATATATTTTGAAATGTTAGTAGTATTATACGCTACATACAAGCTTGATTTGAAGAAATCGGTGAATGTTGCTGGAGCAACCTGAAATTTGGATGTGCAACCTAGCATTTGCCCTTGGTTGCAACATGGGCAACCTGGCTCAAAAAAGTATATCGCACCCTGGAATGGCAGGGTTTTTCCTAGGAATAAGATTTTTGAGAGAGGAGAGCGACTAAGTGGGGGGGGGGGGGGGGGGGGTGATGATAAGCAGTAAGTTAAACATCAAATGACTTAAACAACAAAATCTTTCAATCAAACCTCTGCACGTAAAAGAACCCAACACACTTATTGAGAAGAGTAGGGGTGACCCAGTGTGCTTTGTCAAAAATGCGAGCCGTGGCAAGGCCGCATTGCACTACCACTAGCTACTTGATAAAGCATCATGCTTCACCTCAATTGAGGATGACTACTTTACCTTACCTACATCTACCATTACTGTAACTCTAGATATAGAGAAATACTGTATGTCAAAGACCCACATTCCTGAATGCTTCATCAATTTCTATTACTTATATAACCTTCTTGCTCCAAACAATAAACATACAAATCAATGTATTTGATAGAGATTTCAATAGAGCTGGGACGGTATCATAATTAATCAAAGTCACAAAGGTTAAAAAACAGTGCAAAGGAAATATATTGAAAGCCAGTATTTGACAAATTTGGGATCAATATCAATTCCATATTTGATATATCATCAAGGACCCATAAACGAAGAAGAAGTAAAGAATGATGTTGCCATATTCTATAGTCCTCAGTCCTCACCATGTCTGTCCAAGGACTGTCAAAGACTTGATTGCTGCCTCCTATCTGCCAAAAGCAGAACTGCAACTGTACAAACTACACCTTGCTAGAAAGCAGTGGCTGTAGGTACTAAAGAAACTGTCTATCTATATTGTTACCAGAAAGATAAATCTGACCTATAAAAAAAAGAATTTTTTGGATCAGTCTAGGAGTGGTGTCCATGTAACCCAGACAAGATAAAGGCTCCAGAAGGACCCACAGACCATAACCTTGCTACTTGCAAATTTCACTGCTGATATTCTACAAATTCTATGATCTAAATTCCAAATCATTTATGACTTGATATAAACAGTATTACAGTAGTAACTGGTTATTCTCCAAGCAGTGGTTTTGTTTGGGGGGGATAGTAGTGGTCGGGATTTTTAACGTGGAGTGACTTGAGGGCAGCATTAAAAATCCCGGCCACTACTACTATCCCCCCCCCCCCCCATTCGAAACCTCTGCTTGGAGAATAGTAACTGGTATCTATAATGCTTCTATGTAATGTTCTATGATCTTAAAGTGCTGCTATTCTTCATGTGTAGGACAGAGCCATTGGTGCCGTAGTCATCGGGGCTGGTGTGATGGGCATCCCAGTCTGGATCCTATGCAACCTGAAGAGATACCAGGGCAAGGAGTGAAGAAGACGACAAGAAGAACATCAAACAGCCTGCGGGAGACAAGCATCCATTCTTGGACATCACACTGTCAGTACAGAACTCTTGAGAAATACATCTTTGGACTTGCTAGGGTCACCGACTTGCCACCTCGCTAATGGAAACCACTCCGCTATGTCTGCAGCCATGCTGTTCTGAGTAGGAAATCCTGATTTATTTCAAGTTGAACTAAGTTACATCGCCACACTACATTACATAGAGCCAGACTGTATTACATAGAGCCAGACTGCGTTACATGATCAAGGTCTTGATTCCAGAGAAGCTTTATGCACACCGTGAACAGAATGCTCATTTCATCGACATTGAAATAGCTGCTAAGAACCTATTTGTCACTCAGTGCTATGAAAGGCTTGTTGTCAGATACTCTTATTGGCTTCTATTTCATTACATTATGCATGTATATCATCCAATGTACAAACAATGTCCACGAAAAGTAAAGTAGTATGACATTTTAATTGTCCCTGCAACTGGATGCCCTTTCCCCAGGCTGATTTAGAAAAAAGAATATGGCTTGATTTCATAGGAAGTCACGTTGTAAGCAGGTAGTTATGTTCTAGATTCTGATTGAATAAATGTGGTATCTATCCTGATCTATCTGAGCCTGAGGTCATATTTTCCAGTCAAAGTACTTTAATTACTGTTATGAATAATGCTAATTGCTAACATTGAGTAACAATGCTCAGTCCCTAGAAGCTAATAACTATGATTATGAATTCTATGATTTATGAGGATTGTTATACAGTACATCTGCACAGTAAAGCTCAGAACAGATTCTTCATTTATATTAATGCAATGATAGTAGGCTAAAAGTAAACTTTTCCCCCAGTTCTTTCTTAACCATTCACTATTCAGGGTTTTTGCGTTTCGGCGCATGCGCGCCGGAACGCATTGTCCTGGCTTTTAACTTGCAGGCAGGAACCAGGGAAGCTTGGTTCAACACTGTGTCGCACACAATAAGACCTTATATGGCAATACGTTCCCAAATCCTTGTATAGCCGTTGCCTTATATGGCAAGAGAGCACGAAAAGGCAGGCAGGCTAGATTTGCATGTGACACAGGAGGGCGACCGCATGTAACTGCTACAACTGTTCGGAAATATCATTGCATTGTGGTTTCGGACTTTGATATCCTGAAAAATGACCATATTACATCTATTCCACAAGATTGCAGAAGAAAAAAAATGATTTCGTCAAGAAAACGACCAAAAATCGGCATAAATGATACCATATAGTGAGGTTATAGCATTACGTCCAGAGTGACTAGATACGTACCGCAGCTTGGCCGATCTGGCATTGCGAAGCACTTCGGACCCAGAAGATCCGGGTTCGTGTCCGTGCATGGATTTTTTTTTCTTTTTAGATATTGAATATCAAAAATATATATTGATATTATATTAATCTATCAATATCATATTTATGAATATCATTTTTTTTCATTAATAAATAAAGAAATATTTTATATTTGTTATTTTTGAATATTCATTTAATATATACAAGGCCTTTGTCTTATGAACAGGACTTCATAGATTCCAAACCCGGCATTCGAATTTTTCTGTTCATTGTAATGGAAAATACCGTGCAGCGGCTCCTATGCGCGGTAAGATGATTCTTGCAAAACACTCGCCACTAAACTTCTATCCCCGATGTAAACAGAGGCTCTTGATGTTGTTTGCAAAACAGCGATTCTTTGTTACAGTAGCAAATGCTCCATTGTTCAGTATCGACTTCATTCAGACAACACGGACGTGGAAAGTGGCGCCCCTCGGCACAAAACTATGGGAATTTTCATGAATTTTAGCAAAATTACCCAGGAAAATAAGGAAGAAATGTTGTAAATGCGGAAACCAGAATAATACGGATGAGGTAGCTGTTGATTTGTTTGACATTTGGTAGTCATTTTAGATAGAACCTTAGCTGTTATGAACTTCTATTTCACTTAATTACCATAGTGCTGATGATTCAATGGTGCTTTTTCAAATTTTATGTTTTATTGCGTGCCATGTACATAATTACATTGATAGCTTTTATAATGAGCCTATTATACATTTTACAAATAAGTACAAGTTGTAGGCCAAGACCAGCTTTTTCAAAAGCACTTAAGTTAAGTGACGTAACTTCAAAATTGCTTTCCCCAATCTGCCTTTCTCTATTAAAACAGTACTCATTTCCCAAAATGACAATTTTTCTTATAGACTGAACAGCCCTTGAGTGACTTCCTCTGGCAGATTTTACTTCAAGTAAAGGGAAAAGACAATTCACACTTATAAACGTAGCCGAAACGCCAGCTTTTTTTAAAAGCTCTTGTTTTTAGAAAAATTGAATAAGAGGGAGCACACACAGGCAAGGGAGCGAATTCTATGTATTTATGGAAGAATCCATTGCTGAGTGAAGGCTGTATGCTGGATATTAAGCTAAAATCTGAATTTGACAAGGGGGCGCTGGGCTGAAACAAGAGGGCGCAGCGCCCCTCTTTCCTGATTTAGATGAACCCCTGCTATTAACCACAGTCTGCTACGCCAAAAACTCAAGCAACTGGATAAAGTTTTGAAACAGACGTTTCAGACAGCATCCACTGTCTTTCGTCAGTGACTAATGATAGGACTGAGAACACCAGATTTCATACCAAAACTCTGAATAGGTACGTTAATGAGGTTAAGACAATTTAGGATGTCTTGAAGAAGTCTTTAAAAGAAGATTAATTCAACACAAAGTTTTGTGCCAATAGTTCAATTAGCTACTGTTGATTTTAGTACAGTAGCTAAATGTTGTTCGTCCAGTTGCTTGAGTAATTATTTTTGGCGTATCTTACTACCTGGATGTCTAACTTTCATCAACGTAACTACAGTCTGTCAATTTCTTTTCCTCCATTTCACTTAAAAGTTAAATGTTTAGCACCTATTTTTATTGATATTATTCATCTTGCCCTAGCTACTAGTATGTTGACGTCTTGAATATGTGTGGCAAATTCACTTTACACATCAGAGGCAGGTATGCTTAACCCCTTTCATAATGTCACATGATCACATCAATGGATATACACAATCCATACAGCCATGCGCTTGATCCACTTCCCCTGCATGTGCATCTAGACCTCTTAGGGCTCGGACCTTTAGAGACTGACTGTAAGTAGCGTGTCATACTGAGCAGAATATGATCAGAGTACATCTTTATAAGTAGTATGATGTGATCTGCACTTAGGTACAGCTGTAACTCAAATGTGAATGGTATGTTAAACCAAGGCCAATGCAGTTATTTGATATTCAGGAAATGAAAAATTTGATGTACCAAAATCAACGATGTAAAGAATGCCAAAAGCCTTCAATACTTGAAGAAAGCTCACATCACATAATGGATTCAGTTCAGAAAATCTAACCTATGAATTGAAATTTGAATATTTTTGACATGTTGAATTCTGTCAGTTTACTATGGAAAAGAGCCATGTATTCTTCAAAGTGCGGTCATCCTGTACAGTTCATTTCAGAAATAGCTAATGTACGCATTATCATGATTATGATTACCACAAGGTTTTTGCATACATCAGGCTTGTATTACTATTAGTTCAATATTTGTATGAAAATACATGCCCTAAAGGCTGCAACCAGCCCCTCATTCGCAGCTATCAAAGAAAGCAGCACCGAAATACCAGAATGTGTTTTTTATCATGGTAAAGTATGACGGGCTATTGTCATGACAAGAATTACAATCATGACACACTTGACTTGCAGCTTCTTTGCATGTACGTGTGTCTTGCTTTTTTATACTCCCAAAGTCACAATATCAAAAACTCCTAAAGGCTTCTGTCAGGTAAAATGACTAATGAAGTCGTCGTCCTAGCCATATCTCCCTTGTAGCGTACTATGTTAGCTGGTATCAGCCGCTTGCCATTTATCTTTAAAAGCAGTATGAAGATATCAAAAAGATCTTCTATATCTAAAACAGTATCAGCTCTTTCCTCTTTTATTAACTGTTTCCTACATAAAACAGCAGAGGGCAAGGTCTATCTTCAGAACTTTCTTAATGGCTATAACTTCAAAGAGGGAGACTCCCGTTCTAGACAGTTACTGACGGTTTGACAAATTTGTACAAATAGGCTGTACTGCAACTAGCAAGATCAAACGGTGGCCATGTTGGTTGCCAAGCTCCATTATAAAAGACCTTTGTACCGAATGCCATCAAAGCACAATTCTGTTGTCAAGCTAGGGCTTGGTTCAAAGCTATCATCTATGATTTTTCTAATGCAGTCTCTAACAATGAAGGAAAATACCTGTTTCGCAGACAGGAGATGTGGAGTTGACAAATCAGCATCTTTTTGGCTCTTTTTGTAGCTACGAAACAAGATCAATGTCACAAACACCTGCTACTGGAGTGCATTTTACCCACCATCCTTCTCGCAGCATGGAGGGTCCTCCAGGGTTCAAGGGCTCACACATGTGACGTTAAACATGCTCCACAGCCAATCGTGTAACAGATTAGCCATCAACCCACTCCAGAACCCACCAATGTTGCTTCACTCCACTTAATCATTAACTCGGAGCCGTTTGGACTTCAACCTGTGTCAGAGTAAGCCACAGTGTAAGGCCACATACGCCCTCCAACAGCTAACGGTTCTGCTAGGATTTTCAAAAGGAAGGCTAGGAAAAAAGATGGCCGGTGTGCTCCGAGGCAGTGTCTCGCGTCTCCTCATGACTACGAATGCACTCCCTGTCATGAAGGCGGGGATGCAGTCAGGACCGGCTAAGAATGTCCTCACCAAGTCTGTAAGTATGCATTTGTACTGCTATCAGATGTAGGGACTGTATAATTGTACTAGCTGTGGAAAAATTCTGACTAAATTGTACTACTCCCTAGCAAAAATACTAAAAATACCCCGAACCATGCTCTGCGTTTGCAGCATGTACATGTACTTGTGTGGTAATTGCCAACGTCTTAACTATCTTCCAACTGAGATAAACTGAGATACCATCTACTGAGCAGTGCTTGCTGAAAAAGCCTTTTCTCTTAGTCTTAACACGCAGCCTTTAATAGTGCCCCAGCTTCTCTATTGTAGCATGATAGAAAAGGCTAGGTGGTAAGAAACGTTCCAAGACTGATGCCTATCTTCCCAAGTCCTCTTAAAGCAGAAATTTCTATTTTAGAAATAAATTGAAATTCTGGTAAGCTAGTCGGTGGATATATAGTCGGCGAGATTTGCTTTTATCCCTAGGCAGTGGGGAATACATACCTAGATAGAATGTGACCCCAACACAAAACCTCACCTCTATTTTCTGTTCTCTAATGGCTGTGAGATTGATTCCCGCGGGATCACGAGATTGTGCTGAAATGAAGGTGAAACATACCCGCGAGGTGAAGTACAAATCTGCCTCGAAGAAAGAAACTGAATATCATTTGTAACATTAAAGCATCTTCTTGATTCACAACCATTGATAATACTATGCATTTGGTGACACCGTCTGCATTGATGAATGACTATCCTTCACTGTCGCATCCTCATCTTAAGAGACTATCCAAAGATGTTATAAATTTCTACTTCACTACACGTACGAGATACTTGTTGCATATCAACAGGAGGGAATAGCACTTCAGCAACCCTCTCAAGTGTGATGTCTGCCATTATTGCATTGAGTGCTCAAATCCCACCTGTCCACATTCAACCTTTCAGGACGCTTCATGAATGTAATATGAAAGATTCTCTTGCAGAAAAGATTTTTCCATGATATCCTATAGGTAACATCATCACTGAGAAAACATATTATACTAATCGCCGACAAGTCTTCTGCCTCTGTGTATGGAAGTTTTATTTTCGTTTTTTTCTGGATGTTTGTGTTCTTGTGTATCTGTATTTATTTGAACACAAAGTCAATTGAGTGGCAGAAGGTGAGTGGGAAGATAGTGTCACTGCCAAGGTCAGAGTTGCAGGAGTGACAGGAAGTAGTGATCGGAGGTGGTAAAACTAGTTGTTTATAAGACATGACAGACATCCCAGGTCATGGGGTCAATGGAGGAGGCTACTAAGTTATGGGGAGGTGTTGTTTTTGGTCTGTCTTTTTGTGTTTTCACAGTTATTCATTTTCCATATGCTTGTAACGTTCACCATTGACTGACAGGAAGTGATCAATAAAACGTTAATGAAAGAACATACGAGGAACTCGTTATAGAAATATTTCACATTCTGTAGCGATACTACATACTTTAACTTGACAGTACATGTATCATCCTCACAATAGCAAGATAACATTGTTATCTGCAGATCTCTCTCTTGGGGAAAATTCCATTAACTTGTCAGGCTAATTGACAGGAAGTACTGACATTGCCTTTGTGATTATGTCATCCCTGTTGGTTACAATTGAAGGTTGAATGCACAAGAAAACTAAATTTGACATCTTGGTTCAATCTTATTCTTGCTCTGTTTCTTTCTCTGCTGAGTCTACACAGAAACAGTAAATCCATTTGATATTGTGGTCAGTAATTTTAGCAGTTGGGGCAAAAGGGAGTAGTTCACGCCATTTGATTTTAACAGTGGGAACAAACATCCCTGTCTCAAATGTTCAGGTAATCAAATATTTGCGCTGATGAAATTTTAGCGGTTGAGATTTGCATGCCTTGCAGGCTGCACAAGAAGAGTACTGGTTTCGGATTGAGAGCACTATTGTTTGCATAACCAATGCATATGTTAAGAAATCTTGTGATAAAATTCTTTGAAAATGTTCGTGTGTTCCTGGAACAATACAATTCAAACCTGTCTGCAAATTCTAAAAATACATCAGAGAGCCTCTTAATGCATAAAGTGAACCACAAAACAAGAATTTGGATGGGATCGAACTACAGAATTTAAGCTGATAAGATTGCACACTTCGAGGATATTTGGAGTTTCTTTTTTACACAACCATGTTCTACAAACCTGATGAAACCATTTTCGGATGCACTACTTCCATTTTTCTCATTATTTCCGCTACTGTAGACCCAAGTGCAGTTGCAATTCTCATGCAAAGTGCGTCACCAGACATTATAAAACACAGTAACAATTCAGATCATGTTGTCTGCTGATGGTAACGGTATGTAACATCCCCCCTTGGAGTGCTTACCGCTGCAAGTGTTTTAGACACTCAGCGTTTATGTCTTACTAAGTCATTGCAGATTAGTTCCAGGAGACTGAGGTCTGCCAGGGGATGGGCCAGACATCAATTGTCTTCTGAGACTTCAACATGATACTGTAAATGTATTTAAGTTTGCAGGGGTTAAATTTTGCAGTAGGGTCAGAAATGAAGTGTTTGCAGTGTTTTTTTTGTCGTTAAAACAAGGTGGTAGGCAGGCAAAAGACAAAACAAGCATTTTTTAAGTGCAATAAAGAGGTCACTACAAAAAACGCAAACATCAAACCACTGCAAAAATTTCAACATTTACCTATCTCTGTTTTCTTGTTGATTCTGAAGGATTAATTTGAACATCAATCCCTTAGACCAGCGATAATTTTTAGAAATATCCAAAATTCTTCCGACTGGTTTATTGTTTATTACAATTTATGCAATATGTAACATTTCTCAGTATTGGTTGCCTGTCATCTAACTGCTTTTTGATATTGTTTATATGATGACTGTATACAAATTCAAAAAGACATGGCGAATGCAGCATTAAAATCTTATTGTTGAATCCAAATTGCCTCAGCATTAGTTAGATATTCACATATAACTGGCTCATTTATCAAATATGGCATCCCCCACGGTTTGATATAATGTTTCATAAAAAGACAATGTATTCACCATTGATCGTGCAGTGCTGAAGTCAGATAATCAGGTGATATCAAACATGCAAGTCCAATTTGCTACGAAAGTATTATTTAAAAGCTATCAAAGGGCATCTGGCAACTGTGTAACATAAAATTTTCACAACCACAAACCCTCTACTGTTAACAAGGGTAATAAAAAAGCTTTGTATTGGGCTAAGGAAAAAAATGTTGTGGTTCCGATTACAGTCCTGAAAAATTTACTATCGGAAGTTACTCTCTTTTTTATAGATTTTGGCTGAAGTGATCCAGCAAATACAGTTTAACATTTTAGAAATTATATGCATCAGGACACTGGTATTTTCAACATCATATTGTAGTAATACAGAATGAGATACACATGTACAGTCAAACCTACCCAAGGCGACCACCCGGCGGACCGAGCAAAAACGGTCGCGATGGACAGGTGGTCGCCATGAAGAGGATTCCACTGACATGTCTCCAGGTCGAGGTATTTTTTCTAAGGCCTAGCCATTACTATACTGTAGTTTTACATCCCTTTCAGTCCCAGTTGGTCTGCCCTTGAAAGAAAATGGCTACATCTCTGTAACAATATGCACCTGTAACGCCGTCTATGGCCACCTTAAGAGCCTTCAAGTTGAGATCCTTTAAGGCCACTTATCTGTGCGGCAGCCCTACAGTGAAGGGTGATGCATTACGTATCCACCACCAGAGAATTGAGCTTACCGAGAAGAGAGGCTGTCTTGGCTGGGGAGGTAAGATAAGAAGTTCAAGGAGACGTGCGCCTCAAGTTCATCGTCAGAGAGAGAGCTGTGATCAATACTTATTTGACCCTGGGCAAAAGCCAAAAGCCCCTGTATGCATGGTATATACTCTTATCACGTTTACTTGTAGAAGACTGCCATTGTGTGTAATTCGACTTGACATTATTCTTGTGGTTGCGCCAAAAAAGCTTAGTCGAAGGCTTAAATCCATCATTTGTTAGGTCAAGAGTGACCCTATGTGCTGCGGTGAAGAACAAGTAGTGATTAAGGATATTGTGTTATATACATTATATGCACAGCGTTACTCTGCAATTTCCGATGTATTTCTGTTGCTGTTTAACAGTTCATTCTGTAGGAGTGGAATAAAAAAATGGAAATGCACCTCTAGCATAGGTTTCAAATGAACCTTTAAACCCAAGTGCATGTACGATGATTAGTTGCCCTGGACCTGAAGGTTTGGATTTTGAATCCCGGCTGCTGTTGCTCCAAATCTCCCCAGTTCAATGAACCTGATGTATACATATACATATACATATACATATACATAATATACATATACATACAGTCAAACCTACCCAAGAAGACCACTCAGGTTTCTGTAGGCAAGTGGTCACTATAGACTCATAAATTCTTAATACTTGTGTCCAAAAATTATGTAAGGGACCACCGGAAAGTGATCACATTAGCCAGGTTGTCCTTACGTGTGAGTAGAAAGATGACTGCAATTAGGTCAGACTTGCAGGAGTGGCAGGAAGTACCTGAAGTATATTAGGTCGGAGGTGGTAGAACTAGTCATTAATCAGACATGACAGTCCAGGTCATGGAAGAGGCTAACGTATTGTTTTTGGTCTGTCTGTTGTTTTGGTTTTTTTGCTGTTATAAATCTTCCATATGCTAGTCATGTTTACAGTTGAGTGACAGGAGGTGATCAACGGACATATCATTAAAAAGTTGTGAGATCTTGGAACTCTTGTTGTCCGTGTAGGAGCTGGTTACAGGCGGACTTCTCCTGGTGGTGGGGGTCGGTGCCATCCCTGCCTGGGTCACCTTCAACATTCCAAAATGGACGTCAGAGCTAAAGAAATAAAGCTGGTACGTGCTTAACCTTCTCCCTGCTGCCTAACTCTGTAACCAATAGGGAATTGGGTGCCAAACGGATATTTCAGAGTGCTAAAGGTAATGTTTATCAAGTTTTTTTGTACGCAACAAGTGACAATCATCTGCCAACGTTTCGGTAATCTACACCTGTCATCAACTGTGATGAGGGGGGATACAAGCTCAGTCAAGTTTGGGACCACACACTTCTAACCACAGCGCCACCTAGCAGTGGGAAGTTGAATTACAGTCATTATTTCCTGAGGAACGTAGCAGAGAGACTGCTGAAATACTGGCGGGTATTGTTAGTGGTTGTGTACAAAAAACGTTGATACCCAGTGATTTACAAACCTGATGAAACTACTCTCAGATAATGGTACAATACATTTATCATTTAACCCATTTTGGTACCCTCTTTCCAATACAATTATTTAGACTTTGTGAATTGATTGCTTAGCCTCTACCAAGCTCAGGACGTGGCAAACTGTATCTATTGACTAGCCAACTCCTCTGGTATGTTATCTGTCACTTTGGCCGTTTTCTACAATTCCAGCCATGTCTGGACCCTGATATAGGCTCTCTCTCTTGGATGTCCATAACTGATAACACTGACTGTTACACTGCCCCCTTCAGGTTCGGACGGTGAAGCCCCGGCCAAGAAGCTTTGAGAGCCACAAAAAAGTAGATGTGTGATGATGCGACAGCAGAGCGCAACTTGAGCCCTGAATGCTGGAGATATATAGTGTAGTCCGGTAAATGTAATATCATATCCAACTTATTCATATTGTAACACAGAGATAAGAGTGTCTTCCTGTAAAACGGAACTATAGATATATGAATGATTGAACTGTAGAATGAAATAAATGAAAATCTATCCTCATTTCAAGTGTCTATGCTCTTATTATCTTCTAGGAGAAGATTATGTTTTTGGTTGAGCCAGCTGTTGGGTGGGTCTGTATGTATGTCATGAGCATAACTCAAGAAAGCTTTGATGAATCTTTATGATATTTGGTAGGTGTGTAGTGGTTGTGCAAACGAAGGTCAAGTTCGAATATGGTTTACAATAGTACAATAGTAGCGTTTTTCAATAGTGCTGCAGCGATCTTTTCATTTTTGTGTGTTTCTATGTAGGCAAAAAAAGTGACGGAAACGTTGATGAATCTTCATGATTTTTTTTACGTGTGCAGATGTTGTGGAAACGGAGGTCAAGTTCAAAATGATTCCCCTGGCATTTTCCGTCGGTAACGCAGCTGGCTTTGTGTGGATGTATATTTGTATGTCGCCAGCATAACTCAAGAAGATGATATTTAATGGGCATGTAGGGTTTACAGAAAGGAAGGTCAAGTTTGATAATGGGCCTTCTAGCGGGTAACGTTACCTAAGGCACTGCAGCGGAGCTTCAAAATTTTGGGGCACATTTTCTGAAAGTGCTATGGTCATGATTTTTGTTTGGTACATAGTTCATGCCACAGAAAGTAAGTTGTGTAAGTTTGGGCCCCGTAGCGTCTTGTTTGAAACTGCAGTGGGTGTTTTTGTTTTGACCTTCGGACATGAATGACTTGAGAAGGGGTCGACATATCGTCGTGATGTTTGGTATGTAGAGAGCTCATATGGTGCTTTACACAATCAATTACTAATTATGCAAATCAGGGGCTAATCTGCATAATTAGCAAGGAAAATTTGTTAGTCCACTACATTTCATAATGGGAATGTGACAGTGTTCCCGAAACAGGTCAACAGAGGGCCTTGCCTAAAAGTATAAATAAACAGATGGGGCATATAAATAAACAGATGGGGCAGTCTAACTACACTCCAAGCAGAGGTGTGGGTCCGGTTGGTTTTTAACGTGTTCAGTTTAGGCATTAGTCCAAAACACGGTTGGCGACATAACGAAAAGGGGACAAAATAGAAAGCCTGACAAAAACACGTCAAAAACCAGCCGGACCCATTCCCCTGCTTTGAGAGTACACTGCACCAAACCTGCACCACTGCTAAGGTATTACTTAGCACCGTAGTGATAAGTCGCATGTACTATGTCTTTCAAAATGTGTATGATATGGAATAAAGATTTATTCTATTCATATATATTGACTGTACCATTTCATCATCACTTTCAATATTTTTTGATGACCAGTTTTAACATATATCAGCACACTAGTTACAGTTTTGTTTGGGGGGGGGGGGGGCAACGACTGCAAGCAACCGACGGTCTCACTACAGCCTCTGTTTGCAGCTAGATGTCGAATCAGTAGCAGGGCGAGTACGTATGAACAGGGTACTTTCGATCATACTTATCAATAATAAGTCAATCAATTGTCTTTTCGTTGATTCTTGGATGATAAATGAGATTATCTACGGTTCAACACACACAGAGGCGCCTCGGCTGGGATCAACACTACGTTCATGGCAAGTCAAAACGATTTCAATGAGTTGCATGACCCCAGGCAACCTTTCCTTAGGTAAGTAACAGTAAGATTAGAAGCCATAAAAGCCTTTTAATGCCACCAAAGTTACCTTTATTGCATAGCTTCCCAACTTCTCTCCGCTCAACAATAGAAAACAACACATTGGCTGCAATCGGACAATCGTCACCCTTACTCTCTGCGTGTCAAGGGCGTCACTATGCGGATTACGAAAGAAAGGCACATAAGTAATATTGGCAATGCGATTTTACATTAGATATTTAAGAGCGACCCCTAGCAGTCAATGAAATAAATGCCACAGGTTGACTAAAGCTTCATGATTGCTACACATTGATTGGTCAAAATATTCTACATGGACCAATCAGTATACAACAGTGTCTGATGTGCGGTAATATCACATGGATCATTATCCGTATGTATATCAAGAGAACCAATCAGCATTCACATTACCGTGAGACCGAACAACACAGTATGTATCCGCGACTGAGCGGTATAAGAAATAGTACGTCCGAAATCTTTGAACAGTTTGTAAAATAAATTACCGTGAAAGCCAGCGAGGTATCATCTTTACTATACGGTAGTACAATAAGTCGGCTCTTGGATCGTACGAATAGAATTATGAAGTTTAGTTAGTCGGCGTACGAATGGGCGGACCTTTACAGCTGACTGCTGAGGTGAGTAGGCAGAGAGCGCCAAAATGTAATAACTGCACATTGATTGGTCAAAAATTCTATATTGACCAATCAGCATACAACAGTGTGTGATTTGCGGTATTATCGTGAGTATTATCCGTATGTATATCAAGAGAACCAATCAGCATTCACATCACCCTGAGACCGAACAGCACAGTATGTATCCGCGACTGAGCGGTATAAAAAATAGTACGTCCGATATCTTTGAACAGTTTAGCTAAGTTTGTAAAAAGATTACCGTGAAAGCTAGCGAGGCATCATCTTTACTGCACGGTAGTACAATAAGTCGGCTCTTAATTGGATCGTACGAATAAGATTATGAAGTTTGGATAGTCGGCGTACGAATGGGCGGACCTTTACAGCTGACTGCTGGGGTAAGTAGGCAGAGGGCGCCAAAATGTAATAGCTGCACATTGATTGGTCAAAAATTCTACATTGACCAATCAACATACAACAGTGTCTGATGTGCGGTAATATCGTGAGTATTATCCGTATGTATATCAAGAGAACCAATCAGCATTTACATTACCCTGAGACCGGACAACACAGTATATATCCGCGCCTGAGCGGTATAAAAAATAGTACGTCCGAAATCTTTGAACAGTTTGTAAAAAAATTACCGTGAAAGCCAGCAAGGTACCATCTTTACTGTACGGTAGTACAATAAGCCGGCTCTTGGATCGTACGAATAAAATTATGAAGTTTAGTTAGTCGGCGCACAAATGGGCGGACCTTTACAGCTGACTGCTGGGGTGAGTAGGCAAAGGGCGCCAAAATGTAACAGAACCAATTTATTTTTCGTTTACTGTTATTTATCGATTGTACCCTCGAATTCAGTATATTAATTACATCTTATGGTATCCTACTGTAATTTCATCGGTATCGATGTCGGTCATGTTGTGGTCCTTAACTATAGAAATCACCAAAGGCGAAAAACTGTGTTCTGCTGCCTTGACAGGTTTAGTTGCAGTTCTACTTCATTTCGCTAAGTAGTAGTGGCGTCCTTGTACCGCAGCCAGTTGCTTACTCGAAATTGCTTGAATATTTCCGCTTATTAGCATTGTACAAGGCAATTAAACACCCTAACAGGCTAGAAGAGGAGTTTGCAAGCTTGCTTCTATGAACGATAACATGTATGTATGTTTAAATCAAATGTATTTCCAGATATACACCACGGAGGAGAAAGGCTTGAAGCCAAAAGAAACATGATCGCGGTGGAATGGCCCCAAACTTCTACTGGCGATGGAAACTTGGAATGAAGCAGGTGCTATGATGAGATTAGGAAAGACGCCGCCCAGCGACTGGAAGAAGATGTGCAGCAAACCTGTCCGTCACTATGAAATGCTCAAGACTGAATCTTTGCAAGATCTTTGATATAGAAGTTGAACAAATTTGCAAGTGCAGAATTGTACATGAAAGCTTTTAACATGTAGCATGCAACAAGACACACTTTTTATACACACGTATCTTTTATGCCTCTTCAAGTGAACAGAAGAAGAAACAAACCTAAAGTGGATATTTATTTTACTTCGGTAAACGTTGTAGGCTTTACCTTTTCATTTGATTTCGCTCAATCTAAACATTGATTACACATTTTCGACACATATACACAAGTATGGATTTTCAACCCCTTTACGAGCCTTTCTCGTTTCGCCATTCCCAAAAAGCCGAAATTTTCGAGTGGAAGTCGCTCCGTTAGCAAGATACAGGCCTTTTTCTCACTTCCGGTTTTGAAATATTCTGAAATTAGGCTCTCTTAGGGCAAGGCTTAGGGGTTGCAATTTCTACCTGAAATATATAACATTTTCATATTTAGATACATCCCTGAACGTTTTCTCTGATTTCTCACTCGTTTTGTCATACATTTCAAATGTGGTATTAGACTGTGCAGCTAGAAATCTCGCACGTTCCATTTTAATTTCTATTTTTTGGGGCGAGCACATGGTCTCGCCATTTGTAGTTCTTGACATTTCTCGGGTACGCTGTAGGAAATCAGCCGTTACCTGATGCAGATATTCTGACACTGTAAGAGCTCATATTGCTGATTTGAATAATCATGGACACTTTGCATTCTTTATCGAGTTATACATGCACAGGGTCTATTTCAAAGGAATATAATGTATGTTTTCATTTCAAAGAAGAAATGATTAGAGATCAAGAAAAGTATACATATCTGTTATCAAACTTTCACCTATGAATATATGATGATAAACGTGTAATGTGAAGTTGTGTGTAAATTCATTTCAAGTATCGTATCTTAAGGAGGCTCAAAAACAATATCTCAGTTTGCCATAGAAAATTACATATTCAGTCTTAATCATAATCCCATGTGTACATCAACATAATTTACCCATTTGTTCTTTTTGGTCTCTAGACCACAAGTAAAAGAGACAGATAGAAATATAAGTAGTGTAGAAATTTGCAGCGGTGTAAATTGTACCCTGGCACCAACACTAGTTTAGCTCTGTTGCTTCTCTGCCAGAAAGTCTTCGAAACGATTAGAGGACTGAACAATAATTAGGACAGGATGGATTCCAGGCTAGTGAATGTTCATGGGAGTCATAAGTAGATTGATGTCAAATACTGCACAAGACAAAGGTTATGAATTTCATTTCAGTCTATTTTCTATTCTTCCCTTCATGGATTTAAAATAATCTCCGATAGAGGAATATAGCACTTAGTTTGCTACGCTGCTTCCTTATACACAATACCGATCTTTAACTCAAGCTCATACCCGTTTTCAACCCTCGGTATCCATAATGACATATAACTATCATTTCCATGAACTATCATGCTTGAAGTCAGGATTAGATCTCTTTAAGCCCCATGTAAGTTTCGTTTGTGGTCTGATATGGTGTCTTCTTTATTAGATAAAGCAAATACTAGTGTGCAACATCAGCATTTCAGCGACAAGAGCCGCTGAACTTGATTTTGATAAACTATTTCTGTCACCAGTACACCATAAAGAACAACGCATAACGTATGAAATGTATTTTCCCGATCAAACAACACCATACGTTAGCTACCTAACCATATCTAGATGAATATATTATGCTAATAACTACCATAGCAGTCACCGTTGCACCGTTAAGTTAAGTAATTCTCACACCTTGCGGTATAAAATTGGATATATTCCTTGACAATCCGACAGAAACACTGTTTTATTTGTTCAACGTATTATCGTTATACTAAATGCGACTGAAATTATGATGTATAGCCCTTCAGAAAGTGGCAGTATACAGGAAATGTATCACCATTGGTAAAACACAAAGAAAACATCATTTATAACCCAATATCATCATTGCTTTGTTGGCAAAATCTTTGAAATATTGTAATTCTTGCTTTTACATGGTCACAGTTTCAAGTTCAAGGTCAAGTAAGCCTTACAACTTTTAACCCCTTTGCGAGCCTTCCGCAATTCCACCATTCCCGAAAAGAGCGAAATTTGGCAATTTGACGGTCTCCTTTACCACTTTTCTAGATACGGCCGGGAGCGGTACTGCAGATTAGGCTCCAATAGGGTATATACAAAATGTACTCCCATCATATAAAATGTGAAAATATTCAAGGCATTAGACTTAAAGCCGGTGAACACTCTGCCAACAGGTCTGGAAGACTTCACATGCATTAAGAATGAACTCTAAGACTTTCCAAACCATGCATTGGCATAGAAAGAATCAATTTTAAAGTCCGGGGATGGAGCTTATGTCACTCCCGTCGAAGCGCCACCTACATTCATTCATGTACACATCAAGTCTTGTCCGTAATTAGTAATTTAAGCATTATGTAGTCTTCATTCACTTTCTTTTGAAGACTTTAAACTTTTACTGAACTTTTCTTTCGCGTACATATATGTTAAAGATCTCGACACCAGACAATGAAATGAATAACAAGGACTTACATGCGAACTATAGGCATGTTACATGAACTGGTTTACTGAATACACTGTACTGTATGACTTACAACATTATGCTGCATGAAATCACATCTTTATAACAGAGGAAAGGACGTAGATCCTTCAAAGTAAGTTAAATCTACGATTCCAGACTGCTACAAATTTGTACAGCCTTTTCAGTGAACCTGTCTATGTAGCAAAACGGTTATTTTATAGGTATGCCTTTGTTTTATCGTTTTGTGATCTAGTGTCCAGAAATTGATGAATTTGAGTATCAAAAAGGCAAATGTCCTCAAGGGAAAGCAAATGATGTCCGTAGATATTCTAGAATTATTACGGACAAGACTTGATGTACACATGAATATAGGCGGCGCTTCGACGGATGTGACATGAGCATCAACCCAGCACCACAAAATCGATCATTTCCATGGGAACGCGTGTTTTGAAAAGTCTTACAGGTCATCTCTAATGTCTGTGAAGACTTCAAGACCTGTTTGTCAGAGTGCTTACCGGATGTCAGCCTACTGTTTTGCATATTTTTGCAATTTGCAAGATAGGAGTGTATACCCTATTGGAGCCTAACCTTCAGTACCGCTTCTGGCCGTATCGGGAAAAGCGACAAAGGAGACCGCCAAATTGCCAAATTTCGCTGTTTTCGGGAATGGGGAAATTGAGAAAGACTCCAAAAGGGGTTTAAAATATCATGGCTTAATTGAACTTAGTTTTGAAAATACGACCATTTAAACCAAGAATTGCGATATCTAAGCTATAAGTAAGACATTTCGCCAAATATACAAAAGGGCATTATGTCATAATTGATATGTTTTTTTCGCAATTTATCGACGGAAGTGGTCAAGTGTTCATTGCAGTAAATTGCCACTTTCTGAAGGGCTCAAAATCCAAAGTTGAAGAATATTTTGTGAAACAAGAGGACGTTAAAAAAATGCGAAGATTTATGTTTGAACAAATCCAATTTTTCTTTCAGAAATGTTGTAAGGTGTGTGGATCACCTACCGGTGCAATATAACCTTGAGCGCCTGGGGGAGCCACTTAATGGGCTGAGTTTTTCTTACACTGTCTTCTTGAACAAGACAACCTACCTCCTGCTGAAAGAACATTATACGCCTAGTGAGTCTTTTACATCAGACAAGCTTGCCTAAGTTTGATGTTTCTGCCTTTGGGAGAAGAGTTGCTGCTTCAGTGAGCATTTGAGTTCTGTGCTTCTGTGCAAAGTCGTTAAAGGCAACTCAGACAATATAAGGGCCCGAAATTCGGATTTTGAAAGTCAATTTATTTACTCATTTCTATACATCATCAGTTCAAACAACATAATCACAATGTACATGTATAGCGACGTCCATGATGCAAAATATGACTTCGTTGTAATGTAAGGACTTTGTTGTAATGTAAGAACTGAAAATAGTCGCCGGGGTTTTTGTAGGCTCGCGAAACTAAGGCCTAGGGGATCATCTTATGGCATGTTTTTGCACGGTTTAAAATGCTCAATGTATGAACTTATTACACAAATGTGCCAGACAGTGTTAGTAAATATCACTACAAAAAAAGATTTCAACATTTTTTTAGTTGCATTTTTTGTCCATAATATTGCTTTGTTTGCCTTTAAAACAAACAAACAAACAAACTACACATCAAATCGTACGAACACGTGCTTTACAGTGCTGTCAGCCCACCTGCTGGTGTTGCTGTTACCGTGAGACAGGCGGCTCCTGCCAGGAACAGATATCCACCAACCACAGGCCTCCTCCCCCACTTCTCCATGGCAACCACGGCCACAAGAGACAGCACCATCTCCGGCAGTGCGCCGAGGACGAAGTTCAGGTAAGGGTCACCAGCCAGGTCGGCAGAACCGATGGCCATGGCGTAGTACACGGCTACTGTGGCAAACCTAGCAAACGAACAAAGCTTTTTGGGTTTGTATGTGACTGTATACTACTTTATCTATTTATGACGCAGGGCACCACTGCAAAGCAGTGTTGATCACCGAGCTAGGCAACCCCGTGTAAAAATGACAGAAAATAAATAAAGATAGATAAGATAAGATAAAATAAACGAACATAATGCATAATTTTGTGTGCCGTTTTGAATAGAAAGATCAATATCCTTTATGTTGATGTTTACGATTCCAGACTGCTACAAATTTGTACAGCCTTTTCAGTGAACCTGTCTATGTAGCAAAACGGTTATTTTATAGGTATGCCTTTGTTTTATCGTTTTGTGATCTAGTGTCCAGAAATTGATGAATTTGAGTATCAAAAAGGCAAATGTCCTCAAGGGAAAGCAAATGATGTCCGTAGATATTCTAGAATTATTACGGACAAGACTTGATGTACACATGTTTAGTCATTTGTTCAACTTTCCTGACCACGTAGATTTCATAATGAAGGCAAAATCATACAAAAACACTTGTATTTGTTCAACGTATTATTGTTACTGCAGACTTTTTCAAATTCAAAACTTGATAAATCTAGTAGAAGAAACACGATACATGTAGTTTGCATAAAGATGGCTGTTTAATTTTGCCAGCACGTTTTCCCACAAAACTAAATTTTAAAAACATCGACTGCTGAATTGATCAATTGTAAGGTCACAATGGGTGACGTCAAGTTCTGGCATTGTACATTCGGCATGAATATTCAAAAATTCAAACCTATTTGCGAACCTTTTGCGATTTCCCCATTCCCGAAAAGACTGGAATTTGACAATATGGCGGTCGTTTTAGCCACTTTACTCGGGCCGGCCGGGATCGGTACTGCAGATTTGCCTCTGTTAGGGTATGTAGAATTTGAAAATAGTCTGTTAATTGGGCTTAAAGCCAGTGGAAACTTTCTCAAATAAGTCAAATCTTTACAAACATCTACAACGACCTTTAAGACAGGAGGTGGAATGAAAAGATCGATTCTTTAATAGGCGCCTCACGAGGAGCCCAAATGTACCACCATGTCCGCCTGTCGAAGCGCCCCCTACATTCATGTACACATCATATCTTGTACTTAATGTGTAGGTTAAGGACTTATGTGGACATCATCCGTTTTCTATTAAAAGCTTTGGCCTTTTATTCAACTTGTATGGGGTAAGGGTAGTCTCTACCAGACTAACTACGCCGGCTATAGGCAGAATATTGCCAGGGTTTCATTTGCAGGCTCTGGCTCTGTTACGCGGGCGAAATGTGATCTTCACCGTGGACTGACTCTACTGGCTAATTATTCCTTTTTCTGTCGAATTCTACGATCCATACGCCCGTAGTGGAGGCTAGGGTAAGGGACTGTTAGAGATGCCCTGCCGTCTTTGCGATCTTTCAGCCCAATGTCTGATTGGAGACCTATCCGATGTCCTATGACAACTTTCGCCTTTTACATTACTTGACTATTAATCCACATATAAGCATCTGAACACCTTTGTTGATACACTAGTAACAACGACATACGGCCATATACCTACAATCTACCTCCTGATGAAAGAACAATTATCGATCATGACAGCTTACTGATTGTCATGTGACGTTCTGCCTTTTCAGCTTTATCAACCTTATCAGAATTTATGAAAAAAGTACATATCTTCTTGTCCTCATCTTCGTTCACGTTGCTTCGTTTGCGTTGCTCACTTGGTAATTTTATACCGGTGGTTATAGCAAATGACCAGCTTCATGATACCATATAACGTTACACCTCGGGGTGGGTCACTAACCATTAATTCATACCCTACTGATACAAAAGTCGTAGTAAAGTACATATAATGACACTGGCTGGACTTCTAATACTAATCTGAAACATTGGTTCTGAAACTGTACTCTAATAAATACATGGGTTCGGCTTCTTTTCGTCGACGTAAGGCCATGTTGATTTGATTGTATGGATGACATCATCTGGGAACCGCAAAACTGATGCGAGCGTGCAAATTAAAAAGGTAAAAAAAAGAAAGTTGCCTTCATTATGAAATATGCGTGGTCAGGAAGAATAGACAAAATTAAAAACACCGAGTATGGTATACCGAAATATAGATTCTTAATTTTGTTTCTTTCAAAACTTCTTCTTTGACTTTGGAATCGACTTTACCTTTCTACCTTTTTTCAAGTTTGCAGAATGGATTTTCTCTCGTTGCAGCTGCTTTTTACGATTTACAGTATGGCCTAAGACTGGAAACGGACGAAAATTGATGCGCGCGCGAATGTCATCCATATAATCAAATTAACATGGACTAAGCACGACTGGCCCTTTAGGGTGTGTTCAGGTATAATAGAAAAGATCGTTGTCCCAGATCACGTGACCGCTAACAGCAACAGGTCCAATGTAGCTGAGGTCGCGGTCGCATTTGAACTCGCCACTCTTTTCCGCTTTGTCAATCTTTGGTTTCTGTTTTCTGTGGAAATAACCGAGGATATAATTGTTAAAAAATACATGCACAACGTAAACAAGAGGGACATGAGAATAAGAATAAAAAATAGAAATCGGCTATGAAGATTGGGATTTGATCGACGTTGATTACTGCTATTACAGATTCCAGCTATGTGCATTACGGTTAATCGCATATTTCGGGGATATGCATAAAAGTCTGAAAACCCTATTACCATTTCCCATTCACTCCATTATAAATGGAATGGCATAATTGCATTTGCCATTTTCGCATATTCAAAAGCGTACCTTCCCAAGTTCTCGCCGTCTTCAAGTGTATCCGGTAGAGGGATGCCGACCGTCTCGGGCAGACTGAAGACTGCGGCCCCGCCGAGAGTGCAGAGTATCCCGAACACGAGCATGGGGAGGGGCGGCCACACGACCGCCAGCAGGGACACTAACGGTGACAGGATGCCGCCTACCCGTGACGACATGTTACTCACGCCCACACCCATCGTCCTGAAACAAAAGCTACGCTTGATATCGTCCATGCTTTATCGATATCATTTCCAGGATTGTAACAGGACGAAATCAATCATCTATCTAGGAGCACACAAACTTAGACAAAAGTGGCCTGCATCTGCGATGGAGGACAGAGAGTAATGCTCAGGTCCCAATTGGCCTATTTCTTCATGCACAATTGACCTTGAGGTGTTTCGTAATCAGACTCAGACCGTCCTACCTGACCACGGTGGGGAAGACCTCCGTGGTGTACACGGCCAGAGTGTTGAAGGCGACGGTAACGGCACACCGGCCGAGCAAGAAGAGGTATCGAATGACATCCTGCCGTTCTGTAACATAATATTCCATCAATTAATGTCTATATCAACAACATATAGTTACATGATTAAGGATTAGTGCGCACTCTATACAACTTCGAAAAGGGCCGACACTACAACACACCAGCCAATGAGAGACTGTGTCCAACATGCCTTAATGATAGTAAGAACGAATTCCTCTTCATAATGGCTTGTCCAACCTATGATGAAGACCGATAAAAATTGTTTCAATCGATTGTATGTATTCAACTCCGATCCAATATTATCGCATACCAAGACATTCAATATTATATTGTCATGCCTTGTTCATATATCGAACTATGTAGGCCGATTTATGTACAACTCTACGTAAAAAAAAACAAGACAATGTTATACATTTCCGGAGCAGCCTTCGAAACTCCTGATACGCCTAGTGAGTCTTTTACATCAGACAAGCTTGCCTAAGTTTGATGTTTCTGCCTTTGGGAGAAGAGTTGCTGCTTCAGTGAGCATTAGTTCTGTGCTTCTGTGCAAAGTCGTTAAAGGCAACTCAGACAATATAAGGGCCCGAAATTCGGATTTTGAAAGTCAATTTATTTACTCATTTCTATACATTATCAGTTCAAACAACATAATCACAATGTACATGTATAGCGACGTCCATGATGCAAAATATGACTTCGTTGTAATGTAAGAACTTTGTTGTAATTTAAGAACTCGCGAAACTAAGGCCTAGGGGATCATCTTATGGCATGTTTTTGTACGGTTTAAAATGCTCAATGTATGAACTTATTACACAAATGTGCCAGACAGTGTTAGTAAATATCACTACAAAAAAAGATTTCAGCATTTTTTTAGTTGCATTTTTTGTCCATAATATTGCTTTGTTTGCCTTTAAAACAAACAAACAAACAAACTACACATCAAATCGTACGAACACGTGCTTTAAAGTGCTGTCAGCCCACCTGCTGGTGTTGCTGTTACCGCGAGACAGGCGGCTCCTGCCAGGAACAGATATCCACCAACCACGGGCCTCCTCCCCCACTTCTCCATGGCAACCACGGCCACAAGAGACAGCACCATCCCCGGCAGTGCGCCGAGGACGAAGTTCAGGTAAGGGTCACCAGCCAGGTCGGCAGAACCAATGGCCATGGCGTAGTACACGGCCACTGTGGCAAACCTAGCAAACGAAGAAAGCTTTTTGGGTTTGTATGTGACTGTATACTACTTTATCTATTTATGACGCAGGGCACCACTGCAAAGCAGTGTTGATCACCGAGCTAGGCAACCCCGTGTAAAAATGACAGAAAATAAATAAAGATAGATAAGATAAAATAAACGAACATAATGCATCATTTTGTGTGCCGTTTTGAATAGAAAGATCAATATCCTTTATGTTGATGTTTACGATTCTTCTGAATACGTATGCAGTGTCTAGTATCAAACGAGTGTGTCTAGTATGAAAAGTCATTAGCTTTACCTACACAAAAGAAATCAACCAACTAGAGTTCCACTAACCCATCCCTTCGCAAAAAAAACACCTTCATATTGTTCAAAACCGGAAGTTCCGCTGCAGTACCTTAAAAAGGCTCTCCCCAAAACATAACCTTTTTGGCAAAGGTAATCAATCGCAATGCCTGCATATCGGTCGCTCTTGAGTTAAAGAAAAAGGGTTCGCGGAAAAAGCTGGCCCTGTCTACCTGGCCTGTCTACCCTGGCTATCTACCTTTTTGGGGCCCCAAGGGTATGCATGGGGGTTTGGCCTTAAATGGAATTTCTTGGAAGACGAAAAACTGGGTCAATGCAATTCCAGATGTGTGTGAGCTGGATGGAAGACAACGCCTATTGGTGATGGGATGGGGGTGGGTGGGGGTGAAGCTGTAAGCAATTCCACCAAGACTAGAAAAAAAGTTCCAAGTACATGTATACAATAAAATGTATCTGAAATGTTAAACAAAATTGAAGTGGAAGGTAATACAAGGGAACAAAGAAACAGGTAGGATGAGCCAGACAACAATAGGATCTTTGTTTGGAGCTGTTTGTTTGTCACAACAAGGAGATTATAGATATAACCTCCTTGGTCACATCAGCTAAATTCACAACAGATGTCTGACACTCCTGGGGGTTCCTGTAGTTGATACTCACCAAATAGCAAAGGATAATAAAAGCAGTTTCCATATATCCAAGCAGATGTATGGTGCTGGCTTGTTTAACTTTAAACGCTTAGTTTCGGGGCACATACGTAACAAGTCGGGGTACATACGCTACAAGTCGGGGTACATACGCTACAAGACGGGGTACATACGCTACAAGTCGGGGTACATACGCTACAAGTCGGGGTACATACGCTACAAGTCGGGGACATACGCTACAAGTCGGGGTACATACGCTACAAGTCGGGGTACATACGCTACAAGTCAGGGTACATACGCTACAAGTCGGGGTACATACGCTACAAGTCGGGGTACATACGCTACAAGTCGGGGTACATACGCTGCAAGTTAGGGTACATACGCTACAAGTCGGGGTACATACGCTACAAGTCGGGGTACATACGCTACAAGTCAGGGTACATACGCTACAAGTCACGGTACATATGCTACAAGTCGGGGCCACATACGCTACAAGTCAGGGTACTTACGCTACAAGTCGGGGTTCATACGATACAAGTCGGGGTACATACGCTACAAGTCAGAGTTCATACGCTACAAGTCGGGGTACATACGCTAGAAGTCGGGGTACTTATGCTACAAGTCGGGGTACATACGTTACAAGTCGGGGTACATACGTTACAAGTCGGGGTACATACGCAAGAAGTCAGGTTACATACGCTACAAGTCGGGGTACAAACGCTACAAGTCGGGGTACATACGCTACAAGTCGGGGTACATACGCTACAAGTCGGGGTACATACATTACACGTCGGGGTACATACGCTAGAAGTCGGGGTACTTACGCTAGAAGTCGGGGTACATACGCTTCAAGTCGGGGTACATACGCTACAAGTCGGGGTACATACGCTACAAGTCGGGTACATACGCTACAAGTCAGGGTACATACGCTACAAGTCGGGGCCACATACGCTACAAGTCAGGGTACATACGCTACAAGTCGGGGTACAAACGCTACAAGTCGGGGTACATACGCTACAAGTCGGGGTACATACGCTACAAGTCGGGGTACATACTCTACAAGTCGGGGTACATACGTTACCTGTCGGGGTACATACGCTACAAGTCGGGGTACATACGCTACAAGTCAGGGGAACATGCGCTATAGGTCAGGGTACATACGCTACAAGTCGGGGTACATACGCTACAATTGGGGGTACAAACGCTACAAGTCGGGGTACATACGCTACAAGTCGGGGTACATACGTTACAAGTCGGGGTACATACGTTACAAGTCGGGGTACATACGTTACAGGTCGGGGTACATACGCTAGAAGTCAGGGTACATACGCTACAAGTCGGGGAACGTACGCTACATGTCGGGGTACATACATTACAAGTCGGGGTACATACGCTAAAAGTCGGGGTACATACGTTACAAGTAGGGGTACATACGCTACAAGTCGGGGTACATACGCTAGAAGTGGGGGTACATACGCTAGAAGTCGGGGTACATACGTTACAAGTCGGGGTACATACGTTACAAATCGGGGTACATACGCTACAAGTCGGGGTACATACGCTACAAGTCGGGGTACATACTGTACGCAGTTCTGGCAAACAAAGGCCCTATCATTGCCTGGCCCATCCTACTAGTTTTCTTTGTTTATCCTGTACCCTATCACACCCCTTCTATCTAGTTTAATAATCCTGGTACATTTTATTGTATACTTAGATGTTTGTTTATAAATAATATATTTTCTTCCAGTGTTGGTGGAGTTGCTCATAGCTGCCTTTTTCCCCCAACAGCACAATTAGCTTTTTGTTGTCTTCCATCCAGCCCACTTACAGCTGGGATTGCCACTGACCCAGTTTTTCCTCAAGAAAATTCAATCAGATGCAAAACCCCCATGCATGCCCTTGGGGCCCAAAAAGGTTTTTTTTTTTGTAGACAGCCAGGGTAGACAGGCGAGGTAGACAGGGCCAGCTTTTTCCGCAAACCCAAAGAAAAATGTATACATACCATACTAAATACTTACCATACTAAAGACGTCGTTACTGTGATCATCCTTAGACGAGGGCCTCGGATCAGGTCGATCAGAGTGTACTTCTTAGACTTCACCCCAGGTTCTTCATCCTTTGGCTTTGTCACTTGTTCGTAGACATCGTCCGGTATGGTGACCTTGTTCATCTTGGCAGCCTTCTGAATACTTAGTTTGGATTCCTTGGCCCGGTTGTTGCTTAGAAGCCATCGTGGCGATTCGGGAAGAAGCCTACAGTCGACGTGAAAGTTTATGGAAGGATTACGAATCATACATGTTTCAGCGTAAATTCATGATATTGATACGGAATTTCTATTAAGCAAAAAGACAGAAAATGTTGCACATTATGCAATGCACATTATGCAATGCACAATGCATTATGCATTTTCCTTTCCTTTACAGGTCGGACTCTTTGAAGTTCAACCAACAATCATGGCGACTACAGTACCCTATCTTATCGCAACTGTAACAGTGTGGTTCAAGCGCCACTAACTGACCAGTCTAACTGGTGCGGACCTTTTAGCCTAGCGGTTAAGGCGTGCGGCATGTGGACTGGCGGGCCCGGGTTCGACCCCCGGGAGCGAGGAGGTTATTCTCCTCGCCTCTTGTGTTTCATAACAACTTTTTCAAGTAAACGTACCACCAGTACGAGAGAAGTGGCGCTGACATTACTGTCAAGGCCAGTTGGAGGCTCCACCAATCACGCAAGAAGTACGCCAGACTTCCGAGAACGATAGATCCAACTGCCCAGCTCAGCGAAATTGCCATCCCCACTACATTTCGCTTGGATGAG
Source organism: Branchiostoma lanceolatum (assembly GCF_035083965.1). NCBI lineage: Eukaryota > Metazoa > Chordata > Leptocardii > Amphioxiformes > Branchiostomatidae > Branchiostoma > Branchiostoma lanceolatum. The sequence goes on from NC_089725.1 coordinate 9,915,577, forward strand.
CCTATGGATTCCATGCCTGGCCACCAACAAGTGGGAACACGTCAGTCATTCATTTAAGACAAATTGTGACAAAAACAATTGCTTGCTTATGTGTATATGTACTATGTAGTAGTAATTGTTTCTATTGAGAACACAAATTCTTATCACTACAGTCGCGGCCCGAAGGCTGAACTGATGTTGTGATATTACAATAAATAACTGTTAGCAATAAATTCAAATGTCATGATTCTAGTCTATCTTAATAGTCTATCTTAATAACCTAGTCCTGCTGAGCCCGACAATTGTCGGTTTGCACATGCTTGTTCTGTTTGCTAGCCCTGGCAATTGTTGGGTTGAGGGTATTTCTAGAATGCGGATGTTTCACCAGTGTGGTTGTTGTAAAACGAAGCAACTAAATGAGCAATATCAAACTAGTACCCTTTGTTTCAAAGTTGTCTGGACACGTCAGTTGTGGAGGCATATTTTTGCTCTGGAAATCCAGCAGAACAAGGGTTAATGAGGAGAATATGGGAATCAAGCTTAGTATACCTAGGGAAAAGCCGACGTAGTAGACACCGTTGGCAGCCCCGCCGGCAACCAGACGGAGAACAAGGAAGCTGATGTAGTCTTTGGTGAAGGCAGCAGCAAGTCCTGCACTCAGCTGTAGCAGGATACAGGCTAGAATCGTTGGTCGGCGTCCAAATCTGACAAAAACATCGAAAATACTGTGATTGTTTTTATTGCCTGCACTTTTGAGAATTATATTTCAGGGGTAGTAGACTTTCGACAGTGAGGTCTAGAAACATATCAAAAATATGGCGTATTATTCTCTTCCAGAAGACGTGCTTCTACATAAATGACGCTCTCTGCACAGGAAGGGAAACATGTATTAGCATGAAAGTTCAACTGAGTTGGAAAATGACATTATTATGGAACTTTTCTCCAACTCAATTTGGAATTTTCCGCTCTCTGACCCAATAGCTCTGGACACGTGACCTGACGCATGCGTGACGTCAGTAATAGGGTCAAAGGTTGTTACAAGTCGATATCGGCCCACGTCCCGGTTGAGATAAACATGACAACGATTTTTTTTACCTGTCCGAAGTCGTTCCTGAGATGAGGCCCCCAGCGCTCACCCCCACCATGAAGATGGACTGTCCCAGTTCCTTCAACCATTGTCTCTCACACACAAGGTTGTACTGGGGGCATACAAATCATATGTTGCATCATAGTTTATTCAAAAAGATTTTAGCGGAAAATAGGTCATTTTGTCACCACGTCTTTGCACCATGAATGTAAGAATGGAAAATGTTCTAGTGCTATCTATAAAATCATACTTGTATCCCCACCAGAAGAAACCATGTGACTTATTGTACAGAAACTTCGAATTAAGGAGTAACCTCCATTAACGTTAATCCACCAGGTTACATAAATCAGCCACTTTGAAAAACCGTGTGTTTCAGAGATCTCAGGTGCAGCACCCCCCACCCCCCATGTATGCTAAGTTTAGATAGACAGGAGTGCATTACACTGGGGGAATTTGGGTTGGAGATCCGTTTAGACGTATCTTTTCAAGGTGGCGGAATCGTGTACCCTGATGGAATTTAATCTCCAAGTAGATCTACACCGGTGCCGAAATCGTATAAGCTAGCCAGAGAAGGTCCAGTCAGGCACCGGTGTAGATCTGCGTGGAGATTAGGTGGAATTTTGTTTAGTAGATGTTATATGAGACAACATGGCTTGCAGTATACTAGTATATGAAAAATATCACGACATAGCCCGACCACACCTATCGGTGGGTACATGTGAATAAACTAAGTGGAAAGTGAACTCAGTCGAAAGTGAAATGCGCCTCACTTCCAGATGATTAGGTTATCATATAAGACGCCACCTAGTATGTGTTTGTTGGAAACAATGTCTGTATCGGTCTCAAAAATAAAATATCTTGGGAATATACTAAGTATGTACTTCTCTAATGGCGGCCATAGGTACACTCGTGAACATTCCAGCCTATTGTGTTTCAATATCTTCACCTCGTCACTTCAATGGTTACTAAACGTTGGGTAACATCGCCCTTACCTCTGTAACAATAGTGCTGTGGTACACACCCTTGTCATACTCCCAGCCGTGCTTACATGATGTAATAGTCTGGTTATTTCCCGCTGATGTTCCACCAGTTCTATTGTACATCAAACACGAGCTGTACCTCCACGTACCTTCCACGTACTCCACCGGAACACTGGAGTTGAGCCTCTCGGAAGGGTGACCATACATCGCCGAGGAGTCGTTCTGGTGGAGTCGGCAGTGGTGCGCGGGAGTGGCCGCTAGGAAAGCCTGGGCGAACATGGTTGCCCCGACAGACGGACCGACCAGGACGGTGAGCACAGCCGCCAGTTTCTGGTACCGGCCGAACTCACCGAGATACTGCCGTAATACATCTTCGTACTCCATATTAACACGTTAACGTTATATCAAGGCAGTGCAATCCTCGAAATCGTGTCCAAACACAGGGCTGAAAAGAAATGGTATCGGCCGGTGACACGACTTGCGACTTGCTCCTGTGATTGAATGCGACAGGACGCAGAGGTATATGTAGTTACGTGTTATCTTCAACACCCAAATCACTTAAAAACAAAATCAAGGTAAAGTCAGTGAACCAGCCAGTCTCTACAGATAATGCCCTGAACCCCGAAGGCCACAGAGAGTTGACAAAGCAGGTCAAGCCTTGACCTTAATGTGGGGTCGTTGGGCGTCCTTAAAAGACCTCTTGTGTTATGCAAAACAATTTTTTTCTACGCTAATCCAAACTTGTAAGCAAAAAAAAACCTCAATCTTTTGTATTTAAAGAGCTTGAGTCAGATATAGGATGAGATGGGTTTGTAGTATGGTCAAAACGCATAAGAAAAATAAATTTTTCAGTACTAGACATAGATTTTAAGTGTGGAAACGTTCCTATGGTATGATTGAAAACAATGTTTCTATCGTTACGATATAAAGTACAATCTACAATACTGAGTAGACCTTATCTTTTCACCTTAGGCCATGTTGATTTAATCATATGGATGACATCCTCTGGAGAACCCAAAACTGATGCGAGCGTGCGAATAAAAAAAAGTTTGGCCCCCCAAAAAAGTTGCATTCAGTATGAAATCTGCGTGGTCAGGAAGGTTGAACAGATTGAGTATGGTATACCGAAATATAGAGTCTTCATTTTTGTTCTTTCAAATCTCCTTCTTTGACTTTGGAATTGACTTTGGCATTCTATGATATTAGTATCCATTTTCTAAAATATTTTTTCCAATTTACAGCATGTATTTTCTCATTTTGCAGCTGTTTTTACGGTTTACAGTATGGTTGAAAACTTTTTATTATTATTTTGGAAATGGACAAAAAATGATGCGCGCGCGGATGTCATCCATATAATCAAAATCAACATGGCCTTATTCAAGTTACAAGATTGACAAATTCTTTGCTCCGGAGGTGTGCGGTTCCAAACGCCGCGACTTCCAAGACAGTCGTCCCGTATAACGATGACACAGGCACACAGTACCGCCAACATGGGGATTCCTTCTACCTATCTTATTACATGCACTGTTTATGTTTCAGGCTTCTGTCTTCTAAATGACTTTTAACATGTTAACAGCGTTAGATCTGCGTCCAGATATTTGAAGAAATATGTAATGAGAGGCGATGGAGTTGGTCGCACAACCATACGTTACCAGACAGTGCCATGAGCATAGGAACAATATCCAGCCGGTCAGGTGGATGTTGTTTCGGTCAATGGATACTGTCTTGCTACCGATAGAACTGCTTGGAGATCAGGCTTTCATTTTTCGTTTGTGACTTTGTCTCCGTGGTAAGGCCATGTTGATTTGATTATATAGATTACATCCGCGCGCGCATCAATTTTCGTCCGTTTCCAAAAAAAAAAGTTTTTTTTCCGACCATACTGTAAATCATACAAAGCAGCTGCAAAATGATCGAATATATGCGGTAAATTGCAAAAAAATACTGGAAAGCCATATTTCAGTACTCAAGTCGTAGAATGCTAAAATTAATTCCAAAGTTAAAGAAGAAGATGTGAAGAAATGAAAATGAAGAATTCATTATTCACTATACCATACTCTGTGTGTTTAGTCATTTGTTCAACCTTCCTGACCACGTAGATTTCATAATGAAGACAACCTTTTTTCCAAACTTCTTTTATTCGCACGCTCGCATCAGTTTTAGGGTTCCCAAAAGATGTCATCCATATAACTAAATCAACATGGCCTAAGCAAGCGAAAAGAGCGAACCAGTGGTAACTACGGAGGATGGTGTCTTGGCTAGATGTAACGTTATACTATATGTGTGTTGTTTTTAAAGGATATCAGCGTAGCCTTATTCAAACTTTGTGAACCTAGTCTTCTTCTTCTCCTTTTCATCCTGACGGACGATCGGTTCAGCGTCGATGGACTCGTGAGGTCAAGGATATTGGAGAATTTTTTTTCACGCAACCATTAAATCTCACCTGCTGACGTTTCGGTGTCTATCAGACACCTTCATCAGAGCTTCTGACTGGAGTACTGCTTCTCGCCGCTATAAGTAGCCGAGGTAGCTATAGATGGCGCTTCGACTAGTTCGAGAACACAATCCACTCCAGTACTCAAGTCAGAAGCTCCGAAGGTGTTCTGACAGACACCAAAACGTCAGCGGGTGAGATTTACTGGTTGTCCAAAAAGAAATCTCCAATATCCTATGTTCTACCAACCTGATGAAATTATTTACGTTGATGAGGTCAAGTTTGTAGCCACAAAGAAGCAGTGATTCAGGCAGACACGAAATTTCATTATGGAAATATTTTGTATTTACAAGAAGCCTGCATTCCGCGAGAGGTTACAGAAAGTGTCAAGAGCGGGGTTATAACTTTCGAGCTGTCAAGATCTACTTTAATAGCTTGTTAAATAAATTCTTGTGGACATGAAATATCATCTGATAGCTTTCTGCGTAACGTACTTGTCTAATATGCATTATTTTTATTCAGGTACAAATTTGCTGGCAAATTCTTGGAAAATGAAACTGGTTGCAGTTACATAGATTCCTTATTGTACAAAGCTATCCATGGCTTTTAGGCCGTTTGTTACTAGTACATGTACATATTTACAGGAAAAAAGGACCAAATGTTTATATTATCAATGCCAATACTTCAATGCATATAAAGATATAATATCTTACAGCTCATAATTAAATATAAAGTCTTTTCTAAAGAGCACAGATACAAACTATATGTCGTCTAGTACGGTATCATTAGATTATAATACAATCAGCAATTGTTATACCAGATACATGTAGGGCACTACAAAATATGACTTTTTTTCTGAAAATCATTAGAAAAAAACTTTTACCTTGTCTAGGGCACCTTGGGCACTCTCATAGAACGAATTTCAACAATTATACTTGAATCACTATCATCAATATGTTAAAGTGTTGTCACCCTCTACAAACCATCTTCCATGGTACGATGTTATATTATCTTTAAGTTATAGACCTATCTTTTTATTTTTTCTCAATACAATAGTTGATCCAAGAATACAGGTACAAGTGTTTGAATCACAATTTAATAGCTGCACATTTTTATCAGACAATTAAAGGCAGTTCTTGCATACGATAACACATACATATTGCTATATTTACACACAAATTAGACAATGGATCAACTCAATATAACAATAATATAGTTTTCTGCTTAGCATACAATTGCTGTTTACATAATGCCCTAACAGACTGACAGCAGAAGGCTCAAAATGGACAAGAATTGCTGAACATTTGCCACTTCAAAAAGAAGTCAGAGCTTTGCTACCAACAGTTGAATCAACCCCATGTAGACATACATGTACAGTACCTTTATAATAGTTATATGTACTCTGCTGATCAGCTAAATCGATGCTGTTCTACAGCCCCAAGTATAAATGTTTCCAAGACAAACGAGAAAGCTCACAAGCCACGGTAACATTTCCTAAAATTGCGTGTGCATACTAATGTTGTCATTTTGGCAGTATGTAAATCACTAGCACTGTAACGATTGCCCTGGAGACTAGTTGTGCACACTTTATCTTGGGCTTAGCAGAAAAGGTGGGCTATAGCCCAGAAAGGGTAGCCTGCTGAGGTAGCCCACCCCACCTAGCCTTACCCATTTTTTCCGGAAACCCATTTATCTTGTGTTTTTTTTGTTACAAAATTGATTAACGACAGTGCGAATTGTTGCTCTCAGGGAAGTACAAAGAGAAGGCACTGTCTTCCTTACCTTGCCCTACATGCAAATGAAGCAATCCTACCAATTTCACTACTACCATTTTCTGTTTTCATTTCTCAACTTGTAGAAACACTGAGTGAGTGGGAGGTGGAAACTAGAGGAAAATTAACTAAATTGCAAGTTGGTCACAAACAATAGCATAGATGTAAACATAGGATTCATTAATAGTTCATGAGGTTTTGTTCCATTTCGTTCCATTTCACACTTTCGAGGGACCCACTATGTCCAAAAGAATTCAAAATAAAAGCAAGAATTCAAATGAGAGAGCAATAATAGGAAGTAAGACAAATTGATTCTGAATTGTTGCAAAACGTTGTCTTAGTAGACCTATCTTACAGACCTATCCCAGAATTTTCAGCGTCAAATATTCCTACAAAGGCCCCTGAAAAATTCTTTTGGCAGGAAAGGGATATTTTGGGTTTTGCTTTCTTCTTCAAGTTGGCATAGCTTTGCATGTACAGCCATCTAATAGTATGTGTCTCCTATGCATTAAACCTTTGACACTAATTTCATCAGACATAACATTACTATACTCTTTCACAGGCACTAAGAACAAATTCTCACCATCAGCTTTTTCTGGACTTAAATGTGGTTTATTCTGCTGTTTTTTTATACTATGATATCATTCACTCCTTATCATAAACCTGAAGCAGAAATGCCAAATTTGCAATACCTGAACATTAGCCAAATTTGAAGATTTCTGTACACACAGATTAGATGAGTTCCATTTGACAAAACTGAAAAACTGATATAACAGCAAATTTCTGATTGCTATTGGTAATATACTTATTTTCTATTTCAAAAAGAGCAACAAAAGCTTTCAAAAAGATGTAATAGCCAGGAATGAGTCAGATGCTTCCCATAACAACAGTCATCATTTTTGATCATTTTGCCTTGTAAACTACAGTCTATACATAGACATGTGTCTCTGTAGAGTTTCAGCTTGTAGGCTTGGCTGGGGTGTTTGGCACTGTATCTTCGCTAGGGGGCACTGCTAGCAGGTCTGGCGACAGTCCGGACATGCTGAGCCTCTGCATGCTGGGACTGCTGATGGAGCGGGTTGGGGTGGAGGGTCGGACCTCCGGGGGGTCGGCCGTACTGGTGTGGTGACTGCTGTACAGCTGGATCTCCACCTCCGCATCTGCAGGGACAAAATATTACAGTTCAAACATGAAATGACGAAATGCATTTTTGTATCTGTATGGCAGGGATAACCGCCCTTTGGCCTAGCACACCAGCTTTGCAAGCACGACAGCAGCTGGTTATATTATACTGATTGACCTGTCACACCTAATGTTTAAAAATCTACTTGTGTCATTTAAAGCCTCATCTAGGTAGGATGCCCCTATTGTACTTTATGGCAACAAGTTCCACTCTGTGATTATATTAGTCCTATAAAAAACAAAATTTTTGACTTTTAACTGAAGAAAGCAAATTGTGGACTATCAGCTTTTGGTAAGCTGCATCACCAGTAAACCAGAACCAAAATACCTGTACTTAGATTTGCACACTTACCATCATCCATTTTCAGCCACTTGCGGACTTCTCTAGAATCTGTGAGACAAACAAGAGAAAAACAGCAGTCAGCAGATTTTCCTCAAAGCTGTGACATAGAACAAACTTGGTGTGGGGTGGCACACCATTGTGAGAGTGGTATCTGTCCATGGTGCTACTTTCCCGACTGCCCCACAGTCATACACAGTTCGACTGACTTCATCTCATTTCTGTTATTTTAAAAGTCTCTATTTTAGGCTCTATTAAAGATTTAGGGGCTTTTTTTTTACAATAACTACATGTACAGGATTATACTTTGTATATTGTAATTCAACATCTATATTAATTATAATAGACAATACTAAGAGGCAGACTTCTTTGCCTTGCTAACCTCCAAGGATCTCACTGATAGATGCGGACCCCCTGGTCACCACCTGTTTGTCGATATTCTTGATGTCCATCTGTAGAATGCAGCTGCCGTTCACTGCACCTGTCAGATCTGACGGCACCTGCAAATATTTAAAAAATCTATGCTTAACGCCATTTAATGTTAGATTCGGAAACTTAGCTTCATGAAGTCATAATTGTTTTGACCCGAAATTTATATTTTCTAAATCAGAAACGCATTATACTTGAATTTCCAAACTTTTCTTAAATACATCTATTGTTTTTACACAGTAGAATATATTCTGGCAAGAAGAGTAAGATTGAGTTTTGATTTGATTCTACACTTAAATATGTTATCTATGCTGATTTGCTGACTGCTGTACTATATTTTTTTGTTTTGTTGTTGATTTATGAATAGAGATTGAAAAAAACACAAACATTTGTTTTTTAACTGCTTCATTTGCATATTAGCACTACAAATAAAGAGAAAAAAATGGAATAGAAGAAAATTCTGTCATGAAGCAAAATTGGGCAGAACTGGAAGAAAGTACCAAGTTGAACATGATTAAAACAAAGTGGGTAACAAAGACAAAAGAATTCAAACTAAATCAATTGCGGGAAAACATCATGAGATAGATAAACGGTTTGGGGTCATCCTTACAATTCTACATAAAGAAAACAAGTACAGTCATACCTGAAATGTGACATCAAAGTACGGAGCAGGAGAGGCCTTGACCTTGTCTGTTTTGCAGATCTGCTGGGCCTTGAAGCTCCGCCCTTTGGCATTAAAACTGTTGGATTGAAAGTTAAACAAACCAGCTGGTCATAAGCATCTTTGTGTGAAAATAGTTCATTTTCTGTTTGAAGCAAACTTTCACATCATTACATGATATGAGTTATTCTATTTTTAATGTTGAGGAAAGTGAAATCATGGACAATGCTATTTCTTTTATCTCCACAGATTTGATTTACCGGTAATTTCATTTCATTCATTTGTTCCGTTGTATAAAGACATATACATGTACAACCAGGGCTTACCCAACGAGACAAATGCTATTACAAAGGGCTAATCCCTGGTGACTGAACAATAAACAACACTAGTGGTTACACAGCACATATACAGGCATTTAAAAGCACAAGACTTTGTGCTTTTTAAATGTACTATAACCGTAATTATCTGTTTTGCATGGATTATACAAAGGAGCAAGTCATTTGATGCGGGGATAGTCTCACACACTCAGTCACAGTGACAACCATGACTAATTGAAGCTTGCCTTACCTTACAAAGTGTAGTCTACAGTACAGCTCTTTTTTCAGCATGTCTCCCCTGAGTCCCCTTGCCCTGAGCACTGCACCGTTCACATTGTAGTACCTCCACACTACAGACAAACAAGCAAATATATCCCTCTGAATAACACCGCATGAACTACCTAATATATAATGTTATGTGTAAATACATTTGGGACCGCATCTGTTAGCAGCGACACCTAGCTGCAGTACAAAATAAAACCAGTCAGTATTGCCCTGACAAAGTTTACAGATGTCGTGTCTTTGGGAAACTCTACTCGGATGAACATGAGTACCTAGCTTTGGTTGAGGACATCCTCTTGAATGGGATGTAAAGCTGGAGGTCCCGTATCTGAGGACAACCCCACCTCGAGCTCATTTAAGAACCCACCACACTTATCAAAAAGAGTAGGGGTTCATCCCATTGTGATTGGATCAAGCCTATGTCTGGTCTTTTGAAGCTTGTACCTACTGTACAAAACTGGTGTGCTATTCCTGACGGTGGTTTAGTGCCTGGTCATAATTGTTGTATGATCGCCGTTTGATAGCAAACTGAGGGTATTCCTGAGATAGGTGCGCTTGTGTCGTACAAAGTTCAACAGTCTTGTCCGTGGTTGGTTCTGTTACAGACTGCTTGAAAACTCTACATTAAAATCGTACAACGATCTACAACAAACATGACCACGCCCTTGCCAGTTACTGTAAATGCAGAAATGTTTGCGGTGGTTTTATGCGAAACTTTCTGCCCACCTATGACTGTAGTGCTACTGATCTAAACGCGAACTTAAAACCTGGTGACCGCAAACACTCCGTTTTCTCCCTACCGTGAAATGAAATCCACGCAAACTTAAATGCTTTTACAGTATGCAGAACAAACAAACCAACCTGGTGGGATGGGACTGGCAGTTCCATTGGCACTGGTGGTTTCCCTGGAGACATTCACAAAGGAAGAGGACAGATGGAGAGGTGGTCGTGGATTACTGCACAACAACATGGGAGAAACAGCTTTGACAAACCCTGCTCAAACATAATGTCAACTTAAAGAAAAAAAACCTCGAAATGTGATGCTTTCAATTAATCGTTGCTGGTACTTTTGGTGGCGCTTGAAGGCAACGACTTACATGTATACTTGAGAGCACAGTTCTGAGCTTTCTTCCATTGATACAGTCTTTTTTACCCCTTTGTTACCAGTCTTTTTTGTCAGATTGTTGGACAAGAGCCTGAAATAAACAGTGAATTAGGATTTATCTCTGCTATATTTCTTTTCAGAGTAATAGCAATGGACTGGTTAAGCAAAATAAATGAAGAAATTACATATTGATGCTTGTCAAGCATTTTTGAATCTCAAAATGCATGCATGCCTGAAATGTGAATGTTTTGGTTAGCTTGATGTATGTTCATCTTGACACTAACACGGTAGAGACTACTTACTTGGTATCCACAATTAGGTTCTGGAAACTCTTACTCCTTTTCCTCAGGCGGAACCCAGGAAATTTCTTACTGGGCGTCGCCCCATCTGTTGACGTGTTCAGCACATTCATGCGAGGAAGGCTCTTTTTTCTGAACATCCCTGTCAGAGAGGAGAATCTCTCCACCCTGGGCTTCTCTGGTGGGACGTCAGACTCTGACTGGGAGGACTAGAGACAGAAATAATCTGTCAGTGTTTTGATGTAGTATAGATGTAACTTGACTTTGCATTTGGTACTATAAATTTGTTTTTCTGACACTTCGTCATAAGTCACTCTGGCTTCTGTTTAATACCTTAACTTTAAACAAAAGGAGCACAAATCCTCAAGAAAAGCACATTGACAAAGCTCATGATGCAATGGTCTAAGAACTAATTTCACCCTGCACTTTTCACCTCAACTGCTAGATGGCATTTCAGCACTAAGGAAAGGAACAAGCATAGTTTATGACCCTCACATGACATACTTTCAAATTATCCTTGCTCCAAGTGATAGAAAGTGTTTCTGAGCATTGGAAAATCATACAGATTTGTTAATTCTAATTCAGCTCTAACCAGGGACTAGCATAAACGGTACAGTACTTTTGCATTGACTGCTAGAATGAATTTCAGCACCATGTTTGCCACCAAGTCATGCATATAGTTTATAACACCACTAAAACAAGCATTAGTTTTAGACTGTAACTCTTACTCAAACAGCTACATGGCATTTTAGTACCATGGAGCTTTGTGCATAGTTCATGACTTTATTATACTATATATCTATAAATAAGCATTAATGTTCAACTGCATTTTCACCCAAACTCCTAGGTAGCACTTCACCATGCAGGTTTAGTGTATAAGCAAAGACATGTCCAATCCAAGCATACTTGAAACTGCACTTTTCACATCAACTGCTAGATGGCATTTCAGAACCATGCAGAGTAGAAGTGACAAGTTTACCTCAGCAACAGATTCCAGCTGACGTGACCCCTCCTTACTGGGGGATTTGGCCAATTGATGGATACTGGAGCTCTGACTGGAGCGTCTGCTGTCATTGTTCTCCTCAAACACATCTTCCTCCTCCTCTACCAACTCCCCTGAAACCATGTCTAGTCCCTCACTGCTCGTCGCTTCTACCTCTAGTGTGGCCTGTTGTCCAACAGTTAGGTTTGTCACAAATAGCACTGTCCCAGATTGTAATGTGCATATATGGGACTCTGGGCAGTTGGTCTAACTGGTGAATTCTTTGTAGTTATCAATAATTAGTGCCAAAGTCAACTGTCAACAATAATTAGCCACATTTTAACCCTTATCAAGCATGCATATGGTACCTCAGTTGTGTTATCAGACGTGTGCTGGAATTGTCTGGAAGTTACAATAAAATTTGTCACGGTTTCTGTTGGATGTTTGGTCAATGTTGCATCAGAATTTTGTCTGTTGCACACAATGTCTTTGCCGACATAACAGTTGGAAACTATAGATAAGGTATTATTCTTGTAAATGCAAACAAGACCTTATTCGATTCGATATGTCAAAGCGCTATAAAAAAAGTGATGTCAAACTTAGTTCTCCCCTCATCGCTAGAAACACTTTACATACTAAGAGTACATCCATGCATCAAACTTTTTAAGAATACCAGAAAAATACCAGCTGAAAGATGTTGATAAAAGCTTACCTGAGGATTGTAGATGACTTTGAACATGAGTTGAATAGAGCCCTGCTTTATTCTCTGCAGTTCGAACCATGTAGGGCCCTCCTGGTGAGGTACAAATTAAGTTTTGAGTTAACAATTTTTTCAATTCAATAAAACAGATTCAATGTTCTAGGGAAATTTTTACTGCAGTTAAAAACATGTGCAATGTATAGAGGACAAAGGATTGCAATGTTTCATCCAGTGGCTGGTAAGTTGGGTAGACAATGAAAGGTCAGGATTTAGAGTCTTGACCTTTGAATAATTTCAAGCCCAAAAGCAACTTCTCTAATTACTGGAGAAAATATTGTCACATTTATTTTTTATTATGCTTTATTTTAAAGTAAGAGGATAAATGAAATTTTCACAGTGCTTTTAATTTGCGATAAAAAATTCTAAGGAACAGTAGTCATACAAAGGAGACATATGCAGTGTCATAAATTTGCAGTGGAGAGGTCAATGTGAAAATAAAACTAAGATGAAAGCTTTAAGATTTACAGTATGCAGCAAATCAGTCTGTATGACATGTACCCACCTTTGAAAGTCTCTGGATGTCCTCCTGAGAGAATGACATGCTGCCCATAAACTCCTTCATGAAAAAGGGATCTCTGTCCCACACCGTCTGCACAGGGAAAGATGAAAATGTAAACATTTGGGTCATCACGTATTACACAATCATTGGTTTCAGACTGCAATTTTTACTCAAACTGCTAGATGTCATTTTTGTACCATGGAGACCATAAACTTTTGAGAGGCACCTCAGTACCATGGAGTACATGAAGGTTTTGTGTATGAGCAAACACATATGCAAAACAGGCATTAACTTGAAACTGCACTTTTCACATCAACTGCTAGATGGCATTTCAGCACCATGGGGAACAGAAAGCTGACTGACAGAAAATTTACTTTCGGGTCATCAAAGGGCGAGTCCCGACAATTCAAGAAAGTTGGAGAGAATCTTTGGTTTGTGGTAACCAAAGTTAACATCATACGTCATAGTCAGCAGAAGACTCAATAAGTTATTAGTACAGCTAAAATATTTGATATGTGACACTAGAAATAAACAAAGGCTCAAAGAAACAAACAAACAAACATGTAGTTCTCCAAACGTACAATGTCGAGCGTCTCAGTTTGTGCAGGCATGTTGATGGTGACAGACTCGTCCCAGACGGGGTTCAGACTCTTCTTGATCACCGTTGACTTGAAGAGGAGATCGTTCTTGATCCTGACTTCACAGAACGGATCACTCAGACCTGTTAGACAGTTAAAGAATTATTAATTTTTTTATGTTTACCTTCACAGAAGTAAACATATTGTTTTCCCTCCGTTTCTTCTTCCTCTTCTTCTCCAAACAATGAAAAACCATAGATATTTCCACAACCAGAGCTTGGAAGAATGTGAAATCCAGCAAGCTGGAAGGTCAATACATAAGGCACTGCACTTCGGTATTTTTTGTCATAGAGATCTCAAGAAATTATTTTAGTGGGTAGAAATGGGTAAAAAAATAGCATTTTAGGCCCAAAATCGAACTCGTAAAATGCCTAATGTTAGTATCGAAAATCATTGCAAATCTCTTCTTTTCTGAGGCAAAGTTGAACTGTAATTTCCAGCAGACAGGAAATACAGTTTGATCTGTATTTGAACTGATTAATATCAATCAAGATGAACACTCGAGCTAGAATCTCTTCTTTCATGATCTAGTAGATGAAATGTTCTTCCATGGTTTGAATGTAGCAGATGGACTGTACATGTGTTTCATACATGTGCAATTCCAAAATAGCTCTCTAGATGGCTCTTCAGCACTATAGTTACTTAGTAGGTATTCTCTATGTCCCCAGAGACTAAGGCCAGAACTTTGTCCCAATCTGCATCTATTCTGCACCACAGTCAGAGCTGATAATACATTTGCCCCATTCAAAACTCACTGCAACCGCTTCGAGACTTAACTAGAATTTATAAAGGATCTGCAATGGTTTGAGTTACTCCAAAATAAGTCCCAAGATAGCTCTTCAAAACTGCAGATAAACCATCCAAAACTCCTTTCAACTCCATTTTAGTAGATATATGTCCATTGCTTGTGTCTATATGGGATGCCTGTGAAACAATGTGAATGTCTACAATAACATCTTTGAATTTTATACTGTTGAATCACTGATAAAGAAAGTTTTGATCACTTTCCTTAAAGAAAAGTTCCCTACCATTCATGTCTTTGGCTTCCAAGTCTTTCCCCTTCAAAATGTTCAACTCCATCAGTCCATGGCCTGGTGGGTTAAAAAAAACACTTAAGGCTGATGAATAGATAGCAAATGTTATACTGTAAGTTACAGCAATAGTATAAAATCATATATTAACATTTGAATTGTTTTAAAGTATGGCAAGTGAATCTATAAAATCTCACAGTAAAGCAAAATGATTCATAATTACAAGGTATGATTTCAAAGCATATAATCTACTCTTCTTGTTAATTGAAATGGAGACCTGGTATTGCTTCTAAAAGTAGAAAAATTTCTAAAAGGGTCACTTACCTTGACTTACCCCTGAGAGTGCATCTGGTTGCTTGAACTTGGACTGTGAAATAATGTCACAATTTTTCAGTAAATATTTACCATTACGTTAAAAAAAAAACATAATTGTGCTGCTTCTCAGCTTCATTTTGCAGTTTTGTAGTTGCTATGCCAACGACCACAACACCTACAGATAGCATCTAGGAACAGGAGAACTAGGCCAAGGTCAAAAGTTTGTATTAACCAATGTTTTTATAACAGTCCAGTCATACCATATATATGCAGTTAAAATGTCATTTATTGAAAAAGCTCAAATAGAATACTCACATTTCGGAACAAGTTTTAACTGTAATTTTCAACACAAAAATTGGACTTGTCCAAATTTTCGACTGTGTAACACCGGTCTTTGTCAAGGAATGAGCAATCCACCGCTGATATGATGTCATGTTATGCAGATAGCACACATGACTTGATGAGCAGTGGATCATAAGTTGCAGAAAGAGACGAGGGGCGCCACAGACTTTCTGCAACTTATGATCCACTGCTCACCGAGTCACGTGTGCTATCTGCATAACATGACGTCATCTCAGCAGCGGTTTGCTCATTCCCTGACAAAGACCGGTGTTAAACAGTAAAAAATTTCAGTAAGTCCAATTTTTGTGTTGGAAATTACAGTTAAAACTCGTTTCAGAATGATTCCTAACAATACAGCTGAACTTTCAAGCTAAGACTCACATTTTTTTTACAAAAAGTGGT
This sequence comes from Branchiostoma lanceolatum, assembly GCF_035083965.1. Classification (NCBI taxonomy): domain Eukaryota; kingdom Metazoa; phylum Chordata; class Leptocardii; order Amphioxiformes; family Branchiostomatidae; genus Branchiostoma; species Branchiostoma lanceolatum. The sequence goes on from NC_089725.1 coordinate 9,931,413, forward strand.
AAGAATAGATTTGGCTGTAGGTGGTGCAACAGCAACAGCAAGCGCAGATATGTACAATGGGATGTCATGCATTTGCAGCTAATCTAGACATCAATATGGTGTCAGGTGTTACAAGGTGAAAGAAAGTCAGAGAAAGTTAGCCTTGAGTCCAGCCTTGTTAGCTTTGGTCCACTCTCCCCCCTCCCATGGCTAGCGACGTTGGGAGCGGCCCAAAGCTAACAAGACTGGACTCCAGGCTAAGAGAAAGTTGCAGTGCAGGAAGAAAAAAATTGATGGATTTGCAATCAAAGCAATAAGAATATTGTCCAATATGTATACTAAGAGGATCTACAAAAACATCAAATTAAGAAAATGTTGAAGAGAGAGAATAAGGAAAAGTATTGCTCAGAAAAGGTAGAGAAGGGAAAGTGTTAGTAAGGACAGAGAGAGAAAGTACCTTCTTGGTGTCAAGCTTATTCCCAGCTTGGCAGGGTAGCTAACATACAGTCACAGAAAACATACAAGGCATACCACGTCGTCAAGAGAACAACATGACTGTGTCAAGTACTGCACACACCACTAGAGCACTGCATTAGAGATTGTCTGTACTTTCTGGGATAAAATCGTCATTCATTCATTCAATCATTCAAAGCTTGATAAATTTGTGTCAGCTCTATAGGAAGATTGTAAGACAATGATGTCATTCCAACAAGAAAGTGAAGTGCCGATATTTGGCAATTTTGAGATATTGCTTTGAAAAAAGTTGAATTGATGCTTTTTCTCCCTTCATTTTTGCTTTCTCTGTCCTTGGTGCTGAACAATTGGTGTTTTGGCCAACAAATTGGTGTTTCCGGTGGATTTTGCATTGGAAAACGTCACACGAAGTTCAGATTTCTTCCCTTGGTTTCTCTGTCCTTGGTGCTGAAACATTGTTGTTGTTACTGGCAGACCTTCCGATGGATATTGCATTGAAGAATGACATAGAAATTCAGATTTCTCCACCACTACGTAAAGGATGTTTCTTCTCCCTTCATTTTTGCTTTCCCTGTCCTTGGTGCTGAACCATTGCTATCTTTACCACCAGACTTTTCAATGGACATCTGAACAGACAACATCTGTGTGCCGGCTCCAGCGGTGTGTGAAGGGGGTTAGTTGGCCTGTGGTATCAGGGGTTAGTGAGTTATGCGACAAGTTGATTGGATTACCAAAGACAGCTGATGTCCAGGTGCAGGCAGGAGATGCAGTTTATCATAAGCAGGAGGGGCAAAAGCAAGAAACAAGGTTCAAGTAACCATAACAGTTGTATGCACGAATCTGATTTCACAGATCAGACAAGTGTATTCCTTTGCTAGTTAATGTTCAGTCCTTACTCTTGTGAAACACAATGATAAACCATAGAAAGTATGATTTTGAAACAGTGTGCAACGGATTATTCATAATCAGTCATGGTAGAGGAGGACATGGCCAAAGTGTTTTATGACTGTTAAACCTTTTTTCAAACAGAAAAATCCCTTGCATAAGAACAGTCAACTAAACATTGTTATTGATTGTATGATTACAACGAAGGGATATAAGAAGTATTCAGTCGAGCAAATGAAAAAAAAGCTGTCTTGGAGTCAGTAAATACGCTGTCAATGAAACAAGACATCGCACAAGGGAGACTTAATCAGTTAGGGACTGCTTGGGCAGACACTATTATTACTGGAGGAGTAAGATGGGAATATCAGTACAGATGTGCATGTAGATATAGATCTTACCATGGATGCCATGAATCGTCTTTTCTGTTTGTTAAAGCTGCCAGCATTCTCTATGTCTGATTCACTGTCTCGTTGGGTCAGACGGTCTGAAAAGACCAAACAAGCAAAATTATTAGCGCTAGCAATCGTTTGGAGCACAAACTACAACATGATAAATAGCATGTGGACAAAAACAACTGATTCCCAAGAAATCAAAGATCTCATACCTTAAGGCATCTCAAACTTTTACAGTCTTTTTTAAATTCATGCAATATGGAATCTTTGATTTCTTGTTAATCAGTTGTCTGTCTATGCATTTTTCTGCCAGCCCAGGGTCCAACTTTGAACCCGGGCCAAGCCAACCTTCCCATCCTGCCACCCTGAGGGACCAACTTTGAACCCGAGACATGCCAACCTTCCCATCCTGTCTGCCTGAGGGTCCAACTTTGAACCCGGGCCAAGCTAACCTTCCCATCCTGCCAGTCAGTGGGACCAACTTGGAACCTGGGCCAAGCCGACCTTCCCATCCTGCCCGACTCCGGTTACACAATCCTCCTCTTCACATCCTGTCTCTACAGTAGTTAGATAATGACGTCATGACATACACACACAAAGACAAACATAAAACAGAGCAAAAACGATACTGTAATTGCACTATGTAGGACACAAACCTCAAGAAGCAGTTAATGAAATTGAAGCAGCCCTAGGAAGGCATTTATGTGGTCACAGTACCAGTTTCCAATGGACTCCTTGCAGCAGGAGAATTGTATTCTGCTTGTAAAGTCATCCCGACAGATGAATCGTAACCTTTACAGCATTGTCAATTATAGGTCCTGAGCAGTGTGTGAAACAGGCATGTAACGCAGGGTAATACTCTCTCTATACATAGATTTACAATCTACATTTCATAAGAGCAGACCTGCCGGAAATTTCCTGTGTAAAACGTTTATCATCAAGTCATTTAAGGACTGATGGTCATGTCATAAAACAGCAGATAGGTGGTAAGGTTATTTCATACCCATAGGGTAATTTCAAACAGAGCAGTTTAGGGGACAATATTCCAAGGAAGTTTCAAACTGCAGACTGAATGACAAGCATGTAGACTGGTTGTACAGAAAAGTGATTTCAGAAAGACCAAACAATGAATAGGGAACTGTTAAAGTTTTGGAATGGGAATATTGTCCATCATGAATATTGAACTTGTATTAATTTTGTATTTGTACCAGTCTAAGTAACATGTCTCTTTTCTTCTTTCCTTAACATATATTAACAAGGATAAGCAATTAATATATCAAAGACCTTTCATCAGATGCTAAAAGAGTAGATTTAGATATTGGGAATAACTTTTTGTCTTACCGCTTTGAAAAAAGCATATTCAACTTACCAACATGGACCTTCAACCTTGTTCCTTTCAATACCCTTTCAGTAATTGCATTCAACCAGTTTTGATCAGCTCTCGACATGTATAGAATCACGGATGTCCTTTAAAGGACCATTAACGAGGTGAATCTATGCCCCATTTCCTATGGGAATGCAATTTCCGAGGTTCCCCCTTTCTGTGATAACCTTTTCTTCTAAATGAATACTAACTGTGACCCATACTTAAAGTACTTTCATTAAGGGTTACCCATGCTTCTTCCGTGTCAGTCTAGCATCTTACCACAGCCTTAAGATTTGTTTCGTACGTAAAAGAAGAACACATTTGGGACTCCAAATTGATGGTTTTACGAAGTGATGCCAGAAATAGCCGATTACGAGACCATAAAGATTTGATGGACGTAAAACTTACATAGCGGAAAGGTAATCATTGCATGTAATGGCTCAGATGTCATGTCGCACCAGAGAATTTATTCTTCATAGAGCTTTCCTCAGATCTTGTGGAGCGAAAAGCTATCAAACATTCATACCAAAGAGTGGTCCTTTGCACCACAAGAAATATCGTCAGCCATAAAGAAAATCAAATTTGTGCTCTGTGAACAATCCACAGGACCGCATTTCAGTGGAAAATTGATAGAAGTGTATCTATAACTACTGACTGACAAAAGTTTGTTAGTGCCAGATGTTTTTGTACAGCCAGCTTGTAACTTTTTACAAGAAAAACTGGTCACCAGCTCAAGAGAATTCTGATTGTCCTTCTGTAAGCAAACTTTAAATGTCCCCAAATCTGCATGTAATCTAGCTGTGATGGTGGAATTTGGGAGGTATCCCCTTAGACTAGAAGCATCCCTCAACGCAATTAAACACTATACAGGAGTATGCGAAAATGCCTAATGCAATTATGCCATCTTATTTATAATGGAGTGAATGGGAAATAATTTGGGTTTTCAGAATTTTATGCATATCCCCAAAGTATGCTATTAACAGTAATGCAAATAGCTGGATTCTACTGTATAAGAATATGCCAGAACGTGCCAGCTGACAGCCTTTCAGCAGACACCATTTACTGTCAACTTGATTTAGATGCTTCAGGTGCGAAATGCTGGGCTTCTGAAGATGCTACAGGAATATGGTTTTGCTTATGTCTGGCATTCACCCATGTATTTTGTCTTAGATTTATCTCAGATTATCCCATCCATCTACCAACGTTTTAAAGATACATGTACCATGTTTTCAATATCACAGTGACTGTAATTATACCACTGCTTAATCACCATGACCTGTACTTAGCTTGCAAGAGCAGAAATGTACAATAAAGGTCTTGCATTCATTCATTATTGTAACTTAACAGCTTTGGAATCAATAATTTCTTGTAGCTGTGAAGTTTACTACCTTGGGGAGGTATTATGATACTAATAAAACATTTAGTAAACCTTTTTGATATGCCCTACAGAGGATTATATGGTAGTGTTGGTACTGTGGTTTGCTCAAAGTGGTTTGCTTGAATGGAGGTCACGGTTTGGGGAGAGAGACACCTTAAGACCTTGAGCACGTAAAAGAACCTACTAAACTTATCTAAAAGAGTAGGGGTCTTTCCCGGTGAAAGTGGATCAAATAAATCTGTTCGTATGTGCAGCTTTTACTGTTCAATACAAACCTGGTGTGTTACGCCATGAGTCAGTCTACTGGGTAAGCAATACAAAAAACAAACAAACAAGAGTTTACTTACCAACACACTTAGCCACCGATCCCACAGCCCTGAAGACCACCGACACAGTGATGGAGCCCATATCTGCCACCCTGTCCCCCACCCCGTACCCGAGAGGCATCAACTTCCTCAGGGTGCAGGATGGAGCCTGCATGGGGCAACAAAAACAACAGTTAGGCCACGCTGACTCGATTATATGGGTAACATCCACGCATGCATCATTTTTTGTCCGGAGATTTGCAGAAATACTGTAAATTGTGCGAAAATGAGAAAACGTGGCGTAAATTGCAGAAAAATATCAGGAAACGGATATTTGGATATCATGCAATGCCTCTTTTGCTTTTGTCTTACTTCTTTGTTTTTTTCACACGCTCGCATATTTAACTCTGAGGTGCCCAGATGATGTCATTCATATAATCAAATTACTGTGGCCTAAGAAATAACCTGTGGGCTTTGATGGTAATCTTAGACAATCAGGTATATGTCTTAATATGTGAAATCACAGAATCAGCTGACTGCTCATACATGATTGACAAAGACTGAAAAGTCGGTGTAAGGTCAAGTTTTGTACTGGAAATTACAGTTTAAATTTTGCTTCGGAATGATTTCTGTCAAAAACAGATTAACTTTCAAGCTATGTCTAAATATGTCTTTGATAATAATGATATTAGGAGGAACAAGTCTAAAATTCAAATTCTTTCAGAGAGACAAGCAGGGACTAGTACTCTGGCCCCAAACAGAAAAGATATGAAAAGCAAGTCATAGCAAGGAGGTAAAACCTCCTTGGCCATAGCAACTGTAGCATATTCACCCACAGAAAGGATAGGATGAAAACTAAAAAAGAGATTCTGAATGGAGAAACTTAGCTATTTGACAGAAGAAGAAAAAGAGGAACATTATGATTTACACTGTGTTTGGAGAGAGTAAAGAAGCAAAGACGGTCCATTGAAAGGTTGACTATCAGAACACTTGCTGACAAATGACGGCTTCATTTCATGCCCCATTACCTTCACCAACCAAATGCACCCGTAGGGGTCATTCTGGGTGAACACCGCAGGTGCACAAGCCCCTAGAGCACACAAAGTCTCATCTGTTCCAGTCAAAAGGAGGGAATTTTCAAGGACACCATAACGTACTGCTTACTCTACTGTCAGAGTCCTTCTAGTTCTAGTGCAAGGTGCACTTTCTAGATAAAACCAGAGAGTGAGTTACAAATGATAAGATCAACCAATGAAGCTTTTGTTGGATCCTTTTCTGTTCATCACAGCCTAAGCCAAAATAGGTCAGTAAGAAATCAAGTTGCCCTCAAGCAGGAAATGCTAATTTCTTTAATCTCATAAATCGTTAATTTTACCAAGCTAACAAGAGGTCAATTAAAGATTAGGCCTCTGACTTATCCGGTACAAGACACTTTAATCCCTATGGCAGCTGTGCCATCGATTTTCAAAACAGCTTTTATTAGAGCGTCGGTTTTCTTTCTAGACGCCTCCTGATCTAGTCACAGATCTAATTGATGGTTGCATCAAGAGGCAAAATTCTATCACCAGGTATTGCTGCTTCTTCTTGGAAACTTTCATCGCATAGTCCCTAAGAAACTAAACACTCCCATACAATTAACCTGTAATAGTGTTTAATCATAGTATGATTATAGTATATCTATAGTATAATTATATATAATTGTAGTATGATTATAGTATAATCATAGATAATTGGATTAACCCCAAAGGACTTGTTTATTCTTTCCACAATTATTCGTTACCCTTTGGAATAAAAACATTAATGAAGCATTTTGGAGCTGGAGCCCAGAATTAGATTGATCATCCAGAAGTAAGTTGCTGCCTGTTTTACATATACTGTGTGCTGTATGTATCATCATCATCAGATGGTACAATGTAGCAGTACAGGTGACTGTAAGTTTCTTCCATCCAGTTCCTTATGTTTGTGCTTGATTATGTAAATGCCCTGAACTTGCTCATAGGGCCATGTAGGGATGATTTGATTATTTGGATGACATCTGCACGCATATCAATTTTCGTATATTAAAAAAATAAGTTTTCGGCCATACTGAATATTGAACAAAGCAGGTGCAAAATGAGAAGATATATGCTGTAACGTTGGGTAACATAAATTCGTGGGGTACTTAAATTCGGGATTTTTCGAAAACGGGGTATTTAGGGATATGTGCTAGGTGCAACATCAGTAATACCGCTAGAAATGCAAACTTGACAGACTAACGCATTCAGAACACTGTCTGAAAAGCTTCGATAACCACGCATTAGAAGTTGGCGACGTCAAAAACACTCCGTCCCTTATTGACAGAGTCTGGGGGCTTCGTGGGAGACTCACACTGCACGGTTGTTCGCTGGTTTATAAGACAAATGTCACATCTCCTGCCTGCTAAACACAATTATTTACAAGACAACTTATTACAATCTCTTTTGCTAACCTGCAACTGGATTCTAAGTGTGATCAATCATCAAAACTCCTCTTTGTTGCTACAACCTACGGCACGAGTATTTTCCCGCCGCCATATTGTTACCCAGAATCATGTCGTCAAGCAGACGACAAAAGGTTTGTGAGGAACACTTTTTTGTCTAAATGTTGCGTGTGATAGTGGACTAAAGACGATATTTTCCTCAAAGTTTGCTCCTAACACAACAAGGAACACATGGACATAGTAGTATAACCATTGCTACGGCATCCAGCTAACTTGCCATGAATAATGTACACGTTGCCATGACGGTGGGAATCGACTTTGAGTGACGTTCTACCGACTCAACAAACGGGATGTTAGCAAAGGCCTGATGTGTGCGGTGCGGCCGTTTTTTCGTGTATTTTTTTTTACTTGGACACGTCTATATCCATAGCACTCTCCTCAAGCCAAGGATGGAACGAATAGCTGCTGTATAAAATGTGATTAGCGGTAAGATATTCAAGACGAATCTTCTCTCCCGAATTAATGTGCACCCCTGTCCGACAGCACCGTCATTGTGAGTGCGGCGGACGGTAGTTTCAAGTTGAAATATTATGGTGTCAGCACGACTAGAGACAAAATCTACCATATATATGATTAGTGCAAAGATAGTACATGATACTGACAGAATAATAGAAAAAAGGATGGTTTATTGTTCTGCTAGATTGATTTCAGTCAACCATTATCGGAAAAATCCTGAATTTATGTTACCAAACGTTACATTGCAAAAAAATATTTTGGAATACGGATACTAATATCGCTGAATGCCAAGGACAATTCCAAAGTCAAAGAAGATTAAAAGAACAAAAAAACTATATTTTGGTACACATACTCTGTGTGTTGAGTTTAGCTTATCCTTCCTGATCATGACCAGGTGGATGTCATAATGAAGGCAACTTTTTCTTTGCCAAACTTTTTAAAATGTTATTTGCACACACGCATCAGTTTTGGGGTCCCCAGAGGATGTCATCCATATAATCAAATCAACATGGCCTTAACAAATATTTTAAAGAAATTGAACTTTGCTGCTTACCTGGGCCAGAGATAGGCTGCACGATCCCAAGAAGTCGTCATTGCAGAACTTCCTTCCGTCCCAGTCGTATACCAGGAAGGACAACGTGATCTATGGAAGACGTTCTGATTATACGACCTTTAACGGCTGACCACAAGGTCGCCGTAATGAGAAGGATTTGAAAGTCTGTGATGTTGGAATAGCTTGTTGTACTTTGAAGGGCAACTACATTAATATTGTACGGTCAAATGGCTAGATGCCATATCAAAGTCACTGCCATGTGTAGGCAATTACACACATATATCATTCTTCATTGGATTCCACTGAATTGTGACATTAAAAATAAAGCTTTTTTAAAAGCTATAAGAATAAAATAATGAAGCGTAATATCACAATCATTACATAGTTCTGAACTTTTAATACATGGTTTTGAACTTATAAGTTCAAATAATGTAATGTGATATAATGCTTCATTCTTTTATTTTTTTCTAAGCCAACATGTACAGTGTGTTTAATTGTAGAAAGCATGTACTACGTAATAGTATCAGTCCAGAAAGTCATCCTTTTCAAGCTTTCTGGATCATGAAATTATTCCAAGTTTATAGTAGAGAAGTGAAGCTAGGAATCTTTTCCAAATGGATACTTAGACACTGTGTGTCATAATTCTTGCAAAAGTCTTCTAAAACAATTCCAATAACAACACGTAAATGTCTTTATTACAGATGAAACATTTTCACTGCTTGAACTCAAACTCAATTACACTAATGCAACATGTAACATTACAGCTCTTACCTCTGTGTAGTTTGCGACAAAAAACTCCACACTTGACTCCCAGCTGGGATTTAGAGTGCTGCAGACATAATGCGTGGTCTTGACCTGAAAATGACGGCAAATAAGGCATGGTTCTTCTCACACAATTGCCAGCCCTTTTCTTTTCAACCTCTAGCACACTGATCTATCCGTTTGGCATTCCCCTTTCTCTATTGGTTACAGAGTTAGGCAGCAGGGAGAAGGTTAAAGCAACCCTTGGTTCATATTTACCCATGGGAATTGTAATGAACTTGTCTTGAAGTTCTCAGCTGAAACTGTTGTCTGTCTCATTTCAATGTCTTGGTGTTTCATAATTGCCGATGTATGCCCTGCTCTTGCAGTTCTGTCACCAATTAGAAATGGTACAGTGAAGTGTAAATGACAACCAAGGAAGGACAGGAAAAAGAAAATGGGCAACCCTTGCTCATGAGATGTAATAAACTTGTCTCCACTGAGCTGAAACTGTTGTCTGTCACGTTTCAATGTCTTGGTGTTTCATAATTGCTGATGTATGCCCTGCTCTTGCAGTTCTGTCATCAATTTGAAATGGTACTGTAACATTCGAAGTGTCAATAACAATCAAGGAAGGACGGGAAAAAGGAAATGGCCATTCCTTGCTCATAAGATGTAATAAACTTGTCTCCACTGAGCTGAAACTGTTGTCCGTCACATTTCAATGTCTTGGTGTTTCATAATTACTGAAGTATGCCCTGCTCTTGCAGTTCTGTCATCAATTAGAAATGGTACATTGAAGTGTAAATGACAATCAAGGAAGGACAGGAAAGGGAAATCACCAGGGTAAGACCCTTACTCATGAGATGTAATAAACTTATCTCCACTGAGCTGAATCTGTTCTCTGTCACATTTCAATGTCTTGGTGTTTCATAATTGTTGATGTATGCCCTGCTCTTGCAGTTCTGTCATCAATTTGAAATGAACAGTGAAGTGTAGATGACAATCAGGAAAGGGAAATGGGCACTAGTGGGTGTAACCGATTATGAAAGTAGAATAATTGCTTGACATGCTTCGAGTGACAACAAAATCAATCTGTCAGTGAGTGGATGCGCAGGAAAGAAGCATTGAGGAACACATCCCCAGATTAGATAAATTTCGTAAATGGTAAGACGTTTTAGACAGCATCCGCTGTCTTTTGTTGATGTGACTTGACAAGGAATTGGAATTACCATGTCTTGAACCTAACCTCTGAATTGATATGTTTGTAACTCCATTTCCTAGTCCAGTCACTGACGAAAGTCAGCGAACGCTGTCTGAAACGTCTGTTTGTTTCCAAATTTCTCCAGTTGCTTGAGTAATTACTGTTCCCTTGCGTATCTAATCCCATGGATGTCTAACCTTCATCAATACATCCCCAGATTGTACAAGTGAATCAAACCTTGGACAATTGCTGTTCTTACTACACCCCTTAGTAATAGTATGTCTGTCATTGATATCCAACCCACCAATTTCAGTCAATTGTTTTCTAACTATATCAGATTTGACTACGAGGTAGCCTTAACTTGTATGCAGCTTTAAGCTAGTAACAACAATCTATTAATTGGGAACATTACCGGTAGAGAGATTTTGATAGATAAGAGACAATGTTGCAGCTTAAGGAAACTGGCTTTTAAAAGCCCAATGACGTCAAACCCTTCTGTAGGATTGTTCGTCTAAAAACCCGGTTACTGTAAGCACTTTTCCAGCAGCAAAACAAAAGCAGTGCTATATATCAAGCATATATTTCTAGGCATCATATTTAAAGCTAACAGCTTTAAAACAACTTTAGGTAACACCTGTCCAGTCTTACTCACTAGGCTTAAGTTTTTTCGAAGAACAGTTATCATTATAACAGTTATAACAGTCAAAACATAGAATAAATTTGCATTGTAAGGTATATAACTATCAAAACAAAATAAATTTGCATTGCAAGGGCTATGATAATAACCAAAACATAAAGTAAATTTGCATTGTAAGGGCTTTTACAATCAAAACATAAAATGAATTTGCATCATAAGGGCGATAACAATCAATCAAAACATGAAATAAATTCTTATTGTAAGGACTATAACAGATTCAAAAACTAGGTAGCAAGGTAGTATATGTATGCAGCTTTCAAAGCACGTTTGGCTATGGCAAGCTATGCATCGGAAACTTTGCTGAGATAAAATGTAACATAACAACAGAGCTCATGGTCCGGGAGAGATTGATATATGGAGACCATTTGACAGCTTTACTGGGAACAGAGTCTTAAAATCCCTATGACGTCAAACCCTTCTGTATAATGGTTTGTTGAAAACCCAGACTGTACGGCTGTAAGCCCTTTTCCGGCACCCAAGCAAGCAGCACTACTGGGCTATACATCAAGTATATCTTTCAGGCATTCTTTGAATGATAATGGCTATAGGAAATTATTGTTACATAACTCTAGCCAATCCAGATGAGTTTCAATCTTTTCAAAGATCTATTATCATAATAGCACTTCAAGTTTCATCACCCCAACTTCTGAGGTGCTCAATCAAAACAAATTTAGTTCCTAATGAATACAAAAGGCTATCAATTATCTACTTACAAATCTCATTTGTTGAAATTTCTTGAAAGCCTTTGGTCCTGTGTTATTCCTAATTATATTACAAATCTATCAAAAAGCAGCTTAATCATCTAAAATCATGTCATTATATCAATCATTCATTTCTCAAGCTCCATAATTTCAAACACAAGTACAAACAGGCTTGCCTGAGTGTATTTTCCGTGAATAAATAAGATTTTTTTTTAAATCCTTCATTGACTAAATGACCAACAAACCTATAGAAATTGAGTTTTTGATTTTTAAATGTTACTATAACATAATAACTATAATTATAAACATGACTAAGACACAAAATAATGTACCACTCTTGACTTAAAAACAAGCAACAAATAAAAAAATTGTTTTCGTTATGGTATGAAGGTTTGCAATTGATTGACTGTAAGTATAGATGGCAGGAAATCTTTCTCAAAATAAACTCTAATGGAACTACAGGGAATATCCAAAGAGTCGAACCTTTTACAACCTCATCAATTTTGCATGGCATGTGTTTCAAACAAATCTACAAGTCCTCACTAATAGTGCAATGGGACAACAGATGAAGATCTTACACTGCACTCTTCCTCAGGCAATATTGATCTAGCTTTGAACTAGTTTCTGAAGAGTCAAACACTTAAACCCTTTTACAACCTCATCAACTATGCATAGCATTGTTTCAAACAAATCTACAAGTCCTCCCTAAAAGTGTAATAATCAATGGAGCAACAGATGAAGTTCTTACGCTGCAGTTTTCCTCAGGCAAAATTGATCTAGCTTTGAACTAGTTTCTGAAGAGTCAAACACTTAAGCCTTTTTACAACCTCATCAACTATGCATGGCACAAATCAACAAGTCCTTACTAATAGTGCAATAATCAATGGGGCAACAGATGAAGTTCTTATGCTGCACTCTTCTTCAGGCAAAATTGATCTAGTTATGAACTAAATTTAGTTTCTGAAGAGTAAAGCCCTTTTACAACCTCATCAATTATGCAAAGGAAGCGTTGCAAAAAATCAACAAGGCCCTGCTAATAGTGTCATAATCAATAGGGGAACTGATGAAGTTGTCACACAGCACTCTCTCTTAGGCAGTATCGAACCAGCTATGAATTAATCATGGCCTCTGCCATTTATAGAACAGGTTAAAAGACTGCTTAGAGTAAACCACGGTAAGAAATCTTGGCACCAAGACCACAGTTGGCTTTTTACAACACTTAACAGGTGATTGGGTCATTGATCTTGCTTTGCAAGAGCATATCTCTGAAAAGAAGTGTGTAAAGGGGTAGAATATACGCTGATTGGGCTGTTAAAAGAGCACTCCATTCCAGAGGCGGGTATTCTAACTCATCAGAGACTAAATTGTTATGGTTAAATCCAGTTTGTTTTGTCAAATTTACCATAAGTTGAAGCCTGAATGCAGGACAAACATTAAAGCAATCAAGTTCTTGAATTCCCCAGAGGACCCTTCCTACAATGCCAGAGTTCATTGTTTCTTACAAAAGTACCAAAATCTCTGTTTTCCAAGACTGCAAACCTTCTGTGTACATTCCAGAATATGTGATACTAGTAGTCACTTGACTGCTTTTGTTGAGGTTCTGGTTCGGAATTGTTTTGACCAAGGACCTAAGTAGTGCGTGAAGATAAGACGCAAATCCTAGGTTTTCTCGTTAGTTTTGGCTCCCGATTTTTCGGCTATCGCTATAGCAGTGCGTTATCTTTTATATTTCCTGAAAAACCCGATCTTCGTAGCGTTTTACGGTTTCCGAGTTTTGGTCGTCCGCGGGTACTTCCTGGTATTAGTGCGCGATGACGGTAACGCGGCTTTGTCGCCTGATTACCCGAATCATGCGTTCTATGTGCGTTTTGCGTGGTTTCGCACCATCGGGGATTGCGGAAAACGTATCCTCACGATTTTTTTCATTTTTCCTAATTGCACAGACAGAATGATGACCTTTATTTCCATATCAGTCATTATCCTAGGAAAACTTTTATTTTCCTTCCAGCGGCCTTGGAAGAATGCCCTAAAAATAGCAGTTTTGGGGATGAAAATTCCTTTTAGTGACGGTTTTCACTAAAAATGACGTTTCCACAGAAAATATCAAATTCGTCTGTCGTTCGAAGATAAGTCACCCCTATCCATCAGAAACACTGAATCGGCCGAAAAGGGATGTTTGGAAAAGCGCTATTGCCTTTCTGGGAACGAGTCAGGTCGGCCCCCAATTTAAAAAAACAACTCCGAACCGAGACCTTGAGCTTATCGCGTCTATTGTTAGTGAGAAATTGTGCCCAAAGTTGGCTATGCACATAGAAGTGGGTCCTTATGGGGGTGAATGGATTTAGAAAAGGATTATTGTTAAAAAGACAGCTCAGATAATTTAGCCAAAATTCGGGTGCATTTGTATTAAAAAAAATTATATAATTCCCTCTTCTGGAGTGGAATGCTCCTTTAAACTGGACAACTGTGTTGAGGCTCTCACCTTCCTCTTGTTGCAGAAGACGATACAGTAGGGATCTGACAAGCCATTCCTGTCCATGGACACCAGGTCCATTCCACTGTGGATGTGCACGTACAACACTCCAGCCACTACATGAAGAAGAAATTTTTTTTAAATGTTTCAACAAAGAAATTGACAATCATTGATTTGATCCAGAATCCTTGGAACATGATAATATATAATGTTACTACACCTTTCATGCAACTACATCTGCACCAGTGCATTGCAGGTAGGTTTTAAGAGTTCAGTTTAAACTTAACTTTTCAATCTGACTATACAAAAAGGCTTAGATAACCCAAGAGTCTACTTTACTTGTAGGCTGAAAAATGTTGAGCCGAACATTGCTCGTCCATCAGTATCAGTATAGCATTATGATTCCCATCATCTGTCACTGATAGAAGGAGAATGATGGCCACAATGATGATCATGGTAGATCTTCATCTGACAATCTTTGACAGACTGTCAATCATCAAATTGTTTGCAACCATATCTCAAGCTTTAAATTTCCATGACATCCTATAATCAATACAAAGCTGGTGTGTGTATGTACATGTATGGACCCATTGAAAGGAGACCGTTCAACAGTAAACTGCTATCTGATTGCCTTTCAGCTCTGCTACAGGACACCTGATGCCAAAAATAGTCTTTACTTTTATTAGATGAACTAGAAATGCCGGAGGGTAATGTGCTGTAACTGACACTGCCTGGGAGATCTCATTTTGAGCTTGTTAGAGAGGCACCCCCAATTTCTGTAATGGTTTTTATCACCTTGATCTGGCTCCTCCTTTGGGGTAGTACCCTCCATCAATCCATCCAGCCCAGTTGTGTTAGTGAGATTGATGGGTGGGAGGGGGGTGTACTCCATGTGCAGGAACAGTTGCGAGTTCACGCCTCTCTTCTGCAACACTTCTTCCACTCTGTGGCAGTGGAGAAAAATTGATAAAATCAGCAAGCAGATTATTATTGAAATGAGACCAGCACTGTGGACTAATGCGTCTGACCGTTTACAGCTCAAAGATATATATCCAATATTTTGTGAAACACTTCTCTATTACACAACGGATCATAATGACCCCCAGCGGGAGTCTTCACTCTTCGTTGAAAATGAAAAAATCTCAAGATTTATTCTAAAAATCTCAAGATTTTGTGGTAAATCTTGAGATTTTATGAGACAATCTTGAGATTTTATGAGACAATCTTGAGATTTTATGAGACAATCTTGAGATTTTATGAGACACTATATTGAGTAGTGCTGCAAAATTGGTATTCCTCATGCGTTTTTAAAAACCAGCTGTAGCTTAACCCATCTTCCTCTTCTTTCAGCCAGTCCAGTCTCAGGAAAGCATCTGTGCGTCTCTGGAGGTGTGACTTCTGTTGTGGCTCCCATTGCAACTTAAGCACCTTAGCTAAACTTAGACAATCCTACATTTTCTCCATCATTTCCAAGAAGCGAGAAGAATTCAAACCTGTACAAATGTATGCTAGACTTTGTACTCATGTACATGTTTGTAAACATGGCTTTGTTGTGAGCTGTACTTAGCCAAGATTGGCAAAAATGTACAATAAAGGTCTTCAATCATTCATTAATCTCTTCATCTCCAGACAACACATGGAAGGTTATGTTTTTGAAAAGAGAAAGACATCCCAAAACTTTGAAGGTGCAACAACACAGATGGCAAAATGCAAAATGAGGTTGTATGAAAAGACAAACTCCACAGAGACTATTTTGGTACAATACAAACTGGTAGATTCCCCATATAGTTGATCATCAGAAACAAATTTTGATCACACACA
The DNA here is from genome assembly GCF_035083965.1 of Branchiostoma lanceolatum. Taxonomy (NCBI): domain Eukaryota; kingdom Metazoa; phylum Chordata; class Leptocardii; order Amphioxiformes; family Branchiostomatidae; genus Branchiostoma; species Branchiostoma lanceolatum. The sequence goes on from NC_089725.1 coordinate 9,947,356, forward strand.
AAAAATTATGCTTCTTTCCAAAAGTTCCTATCATGATGTCTTAAAAGCATAAATCTATACTATGTCAGCACTGGACATGTGGCAAAAGAGTTTCTGTACATGCATGAAAACGAATAACACTACAAAATTTATTTCTTACTGAGTTACCATGATCTCAAATTTTGTTTAGTGAGGGGAAGAACAAGTAAGCAACTCTTTTCGACTGAACACTCTAGCTGTGACCTTGGCAAGATTGTCTTTGACCTTTACCATCACAATTCCACCTTCTATCATCGAGTGTTCCCAGCAGGATTCCTTCACAAGTAACAGTCTGTGAACTCTTAGCCAAGGATCATGAGGCAACGGCGCATTTCCAGAGACTTTTGATGGTCTCAGGTTCTGGGTGAAGCACTAGATCAGGTTATGCAGTAGTCCAGGACTGGCCTTTCGTTTACCCACTGCAAACTGTAACGAGGTCAGTGATTGGGGTCACCTTTAACATTTTCAATCTTCTCACTGTGAGTTGTTGGCATTTGAAGTTTGCCTTGGATATCAAGATGTGAACAGAGTGTCTTATTTGAAGTTAGACCAAAGCTAATGAAGTTCATTATTGTTGCAATGGCCAAGTGAGTAGAGTATTTCGCTTTGCATTTGGTAGATCATGAGTCTGATAACCAAAGACTTCAATGATGGTATTATACTTTCTCTGCTTTGCATGTATTTGCATGGGTATGGTAGTTGAACACACAAACCACTTAGTACTGTTAGTGATTGCACAAAGCTTTGTGGGCCAAGGGCTATCAAACCGGTCAGCCACTCTATGCAACATCTGGTGATGGAAGTAGTTCAACTTTAATGAAGTTCCTTGGGACTTGTTCTCCCTCACTTTCCTCCACCTGGTTATCCCCAGTGATGTATATGGTTGAAGGAGACTTTCCCATTTAGGTCACAGTAAGCATCATGAATTTCCTTGGGTTGACTTTTAGCTGGGTTTGCAAAGGCCTTTTGATGGAATTGATTCAATTGACCTTGCAGTTTCCTCTGGACCAATGATGGCAAGCAATCAGCAACTAGGCTCCATCTCTACAATTGAGGTGGAGGTCTTTCAGGTTCTGTCATCACTCAAGGTAGGAATCCTGAACTGAACCCAATGGGACAAGACTTTCTAAGCTATCCAAAGCTATTTCTTTTGCACAGGTATCTCTAGACGTTTGTGTATGTTGTCAACTATCTATTTGAAATGTGATCAATCAATGGAAAGAAATTGAGACAGTCCAATTTCTTGTCTTTTTTTCAAATGTATCAAAATGCCTTGACTTCAAGTTGCTTCAAATTCCCTCTTTACAACATATAAGCCCTCCCCCCCAAATTGTATGATGTCAATGCTTTTTGTTCCTTCTGTGGCTGTATCAATTGAAGCCGTGTGAACTCTTTGGTAGTCTACCCAAAACTCTCCTGCATAAATAAGTCTAAAAGGAAAAAGCACTTGGAGACAGCAAACTTCAGCCATTATGCGTGATGGAAATTCTAGGCGTGACCTTGCCTTTAGATTTTTCAGCCGTCAAGACATGTCCTAATGCTCGGCTCTCACAGCTCATCCTATTGGACAGCTCTGTTCTCTGGTGAAGCATAAGATCCTCAGAGGAGGTAACTGGATTCCTTCAAGCTATGTGGACTTCAATATGCTGCTCACATTATGAGCACAACTGTGACATGTCTGTGATCACATCACAGGACTATCACAGAGCAATTTTCATCAGTTTGGCAATGCAGTTACTGTAAATGCAGAAATGTTTGCAATGCTTTTATGTTTGCAGTATTCGTGCTGAACTAAACCACCGTGAAACTTTTTGCCCACCTATGACTGTAGCGCTACTAATGTTTCAACCGCGAACTTAAAACCAACGCAAAACACTCCATTTTCTCCCTACCGTGAAATAAAAACCACGCAAACTTAAGTGCATTTTACACTATAATCGAGTGAGGACACTCTTACAGTACTTGGTGGCAGCAAGTTCAACTCTCTGATCTGTACCTACATATATAGCAAGTTTACCAACATTTGGTATAACACACCAGCTTTGCAGGCACGCAGCTTGGAGGCAGCTGGCTATATCACACTGAACGACCTGTCACACCTAGCCTTTGCACATCTGTGTTATCTAAAGCTCAGAATCTAATGAAACAAAATGTAGTCATTTACAGTCTAACGTTAATCTAAGACTCAACGATCAAGCAACATTAACTGCAGAACCACAGCCATCAGAGAATGTGCAAAAGTGTTTCGTTGCTCTAGTTAAGACTTCTCTGAAATTTCTGCAGAAATCTGCACAGAATTCTGCATATGGCCACAGAATTCTGTGTTTTTGTACCTTATGCAATATTCTGTGCAGAATTTGGTGCAGCATTCTGCAGAGTTGACCTTGTGGCCTACCTATGTTACCTAGTACATATCTATAATCACCATGTGTGTCATATTTAGAATAATAGTACTTGTTAAAATTAGTAGAAGAAATCACAGATTGTTTGGAATTGGATTGTGTGGGATTTAAAGTGACGCCTGTTAGATCTAGCTGTTTCAACATGTATTTTGTTATGAAACTTTCACTACTAATAAGATCAAGCAAGCTGTTGATTTGCGCTAGCCATTCCAGGCAGAGAAAATTAGTTTTCGTCCTCAGTCAGTGAGTAATGGATGTTGAGCTCAGCGGTATCAATCAGCTGAAAGCGATGTTCATTAGGTGCAAATTAAGTCGGGAATCGCGCCTGGGGAAGCAGGTGGCTGTATTGTATCCTCCCCGCCCCTTTCCTTCTCTTCGTTGCACTAAGTAGTTAGCAGAACAGAGGTAATGACTCTGGCGAATGATTTATTCCCCACGGACGTTTCTCATGGGTACGACGTGATTAGGACTTGTATGCACCAATTCCCTTGCACCATACTTTTTGGTAATTGCTGTTGCCATTGACTGATCTGATGGAAATAAAGTCTGGTTCACCGAGGCTGAACAAACGAAGATTTTCTAGTATGCATCACTTAGGGTTGGATTCACTTGTGGTAAGCCATGCAGTTAGTAAGTGGGGCATTTGCTGAATGAAGAAAGGAAACCAATAACATATAAATCAGTAAAAAAATCACCTAACCTTTGAAGAAAGTAAATTGCACCAGCTAGCTACATGTACCTATGAAAATAAGAATCAAATGAAATATCTCAGGCTTCTATAAAATATATTGAATTTTTATGGATTTCTTGCTATGTTTATTATTCTGAAATTTTTGCTAATTCAGATGGATTTTCCTGCCCATAAAACTTTGGACCCAGGCCAAGCCAACTTTCCCATCTTGACAATCTCTGGTTGAAAAATCTTCTGGCCTCACATCATCTCACTCTACAATATTCAGATAACTGCGGACACAAACCAACACAAACAAACAAATGCACTGGCTGAAAACGATAACTCTATTTTGACAGAGGTAAAAATGTACGCCCATTGAGCATTGCATGCTTAGCACGCAAACCTGCAAACCCTCTTGGCCATGGCTTCATCCCATTAGTTATAAAAACAATTATTGTATTATTTATTGATTCAAAACATAGTGCTTTGGAAGTCTATGTCATATCATGTTAGGAGAGCTACATAGAGTGCCAACTTTGCTTTTCATCAGCTTGTAATAACATGTAACACTTTCTCACTTGATTCCAAACTTCAGAAAATGAAAGATGACAATCATAACCGACCCTGGTCTCTGGCTCCATTTTAAGTATCAAAACTTGATGACAAAGATAATCAAATCCAAGGGATAGATAGCAAGGTAAGAAGATTCTTTGCCTTCTGCTAATGTAATTCCTTTGGCTCGCAACCCAAGGAGGCTGCAAAAATTATATTTCACTCTCACAACAGCAATTGTTCAGCACCAAGGACATGGACAGCAAAAACAACAGGAAGAAAAGTGTTCTATATATACGTCTGTTATTAATATACATCTCACATCGTGAGCACAGTGGGGTATTCCTAGACCATGGTCACTCCTTGCCAATCCGTAAAATAGTTTCATCAGGTTGGTAAGTCACTGAATAAAAAGACTCTCTGCACACAACCACGTCATTTATTCAACCAACGTTTTGTGACCAACTATCACCTTCTTCAGGGCAATTCTGCCTGGTTCACACTACACTGCAGCACAGGTGTTGCTGCTTATAGATGCATGCATATATCATGAAGTCTTGAATGACTGTAGAACAGTTGCAGCAAACACAGCTGTGCATTTGACCTTTTGAAAGTTTCATTAATGTTAAAGGATTTACATCACGCTCTAGTAACTCAGCTGGGCCAGAAAATCCTTTAACCTGTCAACAGCTGTGCTGTTGGCACTTCTTCATAGTTGTACTGCAGTCACATTGATGTGACATTAGGTGTTAGCTTTAATACAGAACGCCATGGGAATGGGAACCAGTAAGTGCCAAGGATTTTAGAGATCTATGGATCGCAACACCACCATAACGGTTACCGGTACATGATGTAGGGGAACTACAGCTGCGTGCATTGGGTGATTTTAAAACCAATCAATTTTATAAGCCCAGCCACCATAACTGTAGACGTCTCAATGTGGAATCAATATCACACACTATCATATGAACAACTGGATCCATCTCTAATAGCTATCAAAATTCAGAGAGTTGCCACATTTATTCTACGACCTTCTTCTTTGAGAATCAAGTATACTTTTTGGCCAAACTAATCTAATTTGTTGGTTCCCAGAATTGACTGCTTCTGTTTTCCCAAATTGAATAAACATCTCCACACCTCTCATTCAGGAACGTTTACTCACTACGAAAACATTCTCAACTTTCCAGTATAGCAAAATGGTCTAACTGCATTTACAAGCAACTTACAATATGGGTACATTTATCATTGCTGTAAAAATTTTCAAACAACAGGTACATCTACTGTACAATATAATATGATGGTTGGTTGTCTTTCATAGATTTTTATTAAAGCTGAAAACTTGAATAATCGTATTATTCTTTATGCTATGTACATGTAAGCCCCTATCTTCACCCCACCCTTTTTGAAAAATTTTCTGTTTTCTTTTCTTTTGCCCCGTTGCTCCATATTTTTCTGAAAAAATCTGAGACTCAACAAATCAAACTGGTGTGGCCTTACTGTAGTAGATACCTAATGATATCCATCAACATTGCAAACTATCACGGTTCCTATACCAAAGGCTTTGACCTAAGCTGTTACATCAATTGCTGTTAAATGCCTGATTTACTATTCTCTGTCAACTAAGCAATTATGTGGCTTTTGTATTATTTCGGGCACTTAGTGGCAGTGCCACAGGCACCCCCTGAAAGCCCTGTATTGATTTATGCAGGCGATCATGTACAGGTGCCAACTGATAAGCTCAAGGACCCTGGCTCTGAGGTATATTGTGTATTGATGGTAAAGTGTTGAAGCCATTCACACTACTGTGCAAGACACTCACTAAGACATCTGCTTCATCATCATCAATAGGTTACTTACAAGTCTCACTTAGATTCAATTTATCTATTTCCTGCAAAGTCAGTGTAAGGGTCCATTTGTATATTGTGGAATTGAGTAGAAATAAGTATAAAAACAATCAATAATAGCTGGAAAGTTCATTTCAACAGAGATGGGGGACAAATTTCTACAACTTATGATCCACTGCTCACATGTTCTATCTGCATAATGTGACGTCACAGAAGCAGTGGATTCCTCATTCCTTGACAATGGCTTGAGTTGAACAGTCAAAAACTTGGGTAAGACCAATTTTTTGTGTTGGAAATTACAGTTCAAGTTTGCTTCAGAATTATCATTTATCATAATAACAGATGTTACATTTAGGTATCTGGCTTTTTGCATCTAACACCTGGTACAACTGTTAACGTTACAACATTACACAGAGATTCTGAGTTTCTGTCAAAGTTTGCAGAGCTAGAGCCTGTCGTAGTACCTTTCATGCATTGGTAGGAGTGTTTGAACTTCCATGCACAGATAAAAACGTAGCCAGTACACTAAGCTTATTAAGTTCTCAGACAGGCTTGTAGGGATCACGTTTCAACCTCAATTCTGTAGGGCTGCAGCCTGGTATCCAAACCTATTATAGCTGCCAAGTCTCTTCGTCCTCTTAGTTAATACACAAATCCTATTTGCGTCAGTGGACAAAGAGACTCGGCAACTATGATAGGTTTTGATACTAAGTTACTAGGGGTAAGTCTGTGAAGCTAATCTTTACAAATTTCATACCCTTCACATTTTTCATACCAATCGTTATCACACTTTGGTTCACAATGGAAAGGATCAAGTCCAATAGCCCTATCAGGCACACACAGAAACTGCCTGGGGTAGATACATGTACTCTTGATCTTTATACAGTAGCCTTACCTTTCAATTGACTTTACTGGGTTGGCTGCAACATTATCAAAATCCCTATAACAGTTCGATGTGACTCGGCATGAGATATCAGTAAGAATGGTACACACTGCAATCATTGGCTGCCCACATAAAAGGTAAAATGTGGACCATTGAATGCAGTAAAATAGTCAATCCCTCTTTCTTACTTCTTTGGCTTTTGAAATTGCATGTGATCACATTGACATCTGATTTCCAATATCGTTACAGTACGAAAGAATTTGGATGGCCTCAACAGTGATTATGCACCAACTTGGTAGACTCTCTTAAACCTTATGAAAAGTAAGTATTGAGAAGTAATCTTGCCATTCTTTACGACTTGTAAAAACTCTATAAACCTGTATTAATGTGTACGTATGTTGAATGCTACATGCTACAGTATGCGATACAGCAGTGCTACAAGGTCTCCTCAATTATTCTGTAAAATAGGTCCTAATTTGCAAAATATGCATTTCATTATGTTAATCATCCCCTAAGGTACCCATATGCCAAAAACCATAAAATCCATCAATCTCTGCTTGAGTTGTCCACACCAACAAAAAGACCCACTATAGTCTATAGTTCCAAACAAGCTGCTAGGGGGCCCAAACGTACACCACTAGCCCCCTGCCCAAAGAGATACATGTATTCACCACTTAAAATCACGACCAAAGCACCTCCAGAGAACATGCAGAGTGCTAATATCTCAAACAGATTTATCCATAAGCTCAAAGTTACGCCAACTTGTCCCTATCCAAGACAGCCAACACAGCCAGATTCACTCCTGGGCCAATAAGTAATAATGCTGATCCCCAGCCAGACAGCCAGCTCAATAGTATACTATAATCGAGCTCCTGTGTCGGATGATAACTTGGGAAGGTCTACACTTCTCATCCCTGCTTTAATTGGCAGTTTCAGGCAAGGCTTTAGGAAAGACTGTTAAGTGGAAGCACATGGCCTCAGGGCAAGGTCAGGCAATGAGAAGCAATTTAGGTTGATGGCATGCTCTATCCCAGTGGACCTGGTCTACATGCAAATGGATATGTCTACATGCTGCAAGGACTTTGACATTTCTTGAACTGTGAGGGCAAAACAATGTTTATTTCCCCTGAGTGAAATAGTCTGAATCTGCTAGATGGCACTGTCTTTCAAATCTTCTTCTTTGACTTTTGAAGATTGCTCAGGGCACAAAATACATTTTTCGGATAAGTTGTACACATGGCAAAAAAAATATGATAAAAAAAGGCATTTTACAGCTTAAGTATCAATTTTCCAATATTTGTTGCAATATACGGTATATATTTGCTCATTTCGAAGCTTCTTTGTACAAATTGCAGTATGGCTGCAAACCTTTTCTTTTACAAAAATTGATGCATGCGCAGATGTCATCCATATTATCAAGTCAGTGTAGCTGAATTAAGTTGAGAAAGCAAATTCCACAAAGTTTTAACGTCTGCGGAATTTGTTTCCTTAACTCTTGAGATATTGGATCGGAATCAGGCCAACAATACTTGTGAAACAGATACAGTGGGCTGCATCAAAGCTACCCATGGATAAATGGGTGTAAGAATACAGATACTACCTTTGAACGAATCCCTCACGGATGTAGGCTACCTTACCTGTAGGCTAGGTTGTCAGATGTAATGATTTTTTTCTGTTGGATATTTGAAGTGTTTCAACAGAGCAACTTTCTTGTAAGTTTTGATTTAGGGCATGCTGCTTTTAGGAAGATAAAAACAAGTGATGAAACTCCCCATATGTTACATGTTACATAATAAACGACATCCTTCCTAAAATTCAATATTGAAAGATCTGCTGTTAGGATAAAAGGACAAATCAAGTGTCTAAAGTGACAGACAATTTTCGGCTCTTGGTGGCAAATGTACGGATGTTGGCACATTGTTTTTTGTTGTTGTGTGAACTTGATTTGCCAAAGAGGCTCGGTGGGCGTCACTCAAACTGTTACGCTACACCAACACCGATATTGACAGCAATAACAATTCCTTTCAACGTAGCAGTTAAAATAGAATCAAAATCATGCCTGCTGTAAATGTCAGGAATTACCCTCCAACATACAAAGTGCTTCATCAGATTTCGTTTGCAATTACTCAACGAAGGTCATAAGCCTGTAAAAGTGACAGTGATAAAACTGACTTTCACCAAGCAATCCCTGTTGAAGTGATCAAGGTGTTTTGTTGCCTCCGCTTTTGTGTTATGTCATCTTCACGTGAATATGATAGATTGGGCAACAATAATCTATTGCAAACAGGTTTGCAAAAGGTGCTCTAGCTTTAAACTATGGTCCATGGAGACGTTTGACTGAGGCTTCAATTGGCCAAGTGGCAGGGATAGGCTAGCGGACAAGATTAAGGGTCATGGGTTCAACTCCTGACATTCTTGGCTAGACGTTGTCTCCTTGGGAAAGGCACCTAACACCACTTTCCTCACTCCTCCCACGTGTAAAAATGGGTACCTGACTTTGGGAGGTAAAAGGTGGTGGAAGGAGATGTATGGTCTCCACTTTCCAATGTCTTTCCCTAGACACAGTGGACTAGCAACTCATTGCCCCTACGCTACACCCCCAAACACTATGTGACCTTTGCTTTTACCTTACCAATGAGGATACTATGTTTCAACAACTTTTAAACATTAGCAACTAACCAGGTCAAACTGTATCATAACTAGGCATTGCTTGCAACTGATTGTTTTTCATGTGTACTGCCAAGTAAAATGGATGTGCAACTAACCTTTCTTAACATTAATCTGCCGTGTTACATATATACGCCACTTTGAAAAACATTTAGTACAGCATCCAAGAGTTTACATAAACAGGAGTGCATCAAACTGGGGGACGTTGGGTTGGAGATCTCTTTGGATCAATCTTTTTAGGATGGCAGAATTATGTACCCTGGTGGAATTATATTAGCAGATGTTACAAGTTTTACCTAACCCAAATATTGTTCTGAAAAAGATTTACTGGCAAATTATATCATAATGCCAAAGGGGCAGAAGAACGAGTAATGATTAAGGCCCTGTTCACACTTGGTAAAATCTATGCAAATCAATTCTTGCTTAAGGGGCCAATTGTGGTTTTGTAGGTCACTGATTAGATAAAGGACTTGGACAGAATAATGTTTTGTCGGGGACCTAGCCATTGGCAACTTTCTGACATGCTGTTTTGGCCGCAGTAAGTGAATCTTATGGTTGACACCAGTGTGATGATCGATTTGCAAAGATTTTGCCAAGTGTGAACAGGGCCTGAGAAAACCACAATTCGCCCTTTGAGGAAATTGATTCGCATAGATTTTGCCAAGTGTAAACTGGGCCTTTAGCACTACCTAATTCTTGCCCAAGCTCAACTCTTGAAAAGTTGGCTCTTCGGGACATGAATGCAAACTGGCAAAAATCTTTCCAATTTTGACTGACTCAGCGTTACACTAGATAATCTTGACACATCTCATGGAAAGTCGGCTTCATGGCCTTTCAAAATTAACTATTTTCTAAGGTATGTTCCTGCAGGATTAGTTTTCTTATGCTGACTTGAACCTAATTCTGGCCGGCTTAACTCTGTTCAGAAGATGGCTTTTCTGGGTGAAATGTTAACAGTGCTATTACACTGACTTAGACTTCCTGTCCTTGAACAGTTTTTCAAGACACGTTCCTTAAGGATTAGTTTTCTCCCGCTGACTTAAACAGTAACAGCCCCTACACTACAGGGGGAGGACTAGTAATTACCTATGAAGTTGGAAGTCACCAGGGCTGTACCCTGATCTCTATTCCATTTGGAGCCTGGTGAGCTAGAGCACGGAGACTTTAATACCAGAATTCCCCAATGATTACAAGACCTTGGCTCCTTGAACCTTCAGCCTTGGCTCAGGAATTCATTGGTGAGAGACCATAGCTGTTCTTCTCTGCACCATCTGTACCTGTACGTTCAACAAGTGATCTCTTTGAAAACCATTTCAGAAAGATAAAGTTGCCAACTAATTTTAGTTCTTTTTTTTTTGCACTTTGTGGGCCATGTTTGAGGACAATACATAATTCTGACCAGAGGGCTAGCATTGACCTCAAATATCCATTGAAGCCCATGTTCTTGTATGACTCATTCATTGTCACAGTAACAATAACAATAACAATAACAACAGCAACTGAACCTGTCCCTGGTGCTGAAATGATTGTGACTCTTCCTGACAGGAGTGCTATAGGGTTAGGGTTTGGGTTAGGATCAGGGTTAGGTGCATACCACACAGATCTGTATTGTGCACTGCATCAGCCATACAATCTGACAATAGTATCAGACTTTTTGTCACCAATATCTCTATATCTCTATATTGGGTCACAATTATATGAGGTAAGTTATGCTGGCAAAATGCCTATTCTGTAAAGCCCCTATGAACAGCTGTATAAATTGCTGAAAAGCAATTACATGCATCATATTACTTGGACGTAACTCTGCTGTGCCACTAAGTTATTAATCAGCTTTGTAGTCTTGAAGGCATTGAAACCTGAGCTGTCGGTTCCTCAGTTGAAATGCCAGTTTTTTACACATCATCATCATCTTACATCTGGAACTCCGGTGAGGTATTCCAGTAATTGTTTATATTAAGTTTTACATTAAGAGCATTGTACTTCTCAGGTACTGAAACTTGAGGTCTTCAATATTTTAGTACCTCGAACAATCTCTCTATTATCATATAATAGTCTACTGAAATGCTTGAATGAAACCAGATGGGAGCCTTTGGTCATTCTATAGATACCAGCCCATAGAGATTGAAGAATGACAACAGACACTTTTAATTATCTGACTCTTGATGTCCATTACTTGCTTTTGTGAATGAAGGTTTGAAATTATTATTGGACACTGCTGGGAAATATTGGTGAACAACAAGGATGGTATTTCAAAACAGAAGAAATATGCGATTGCTACAAAATTGATTTCTGTGTCCTGGGATGCATTGCTGCTGTAATTTTTCCCTTAGCTATAAGTCTTGTATTAATGGTGACAACTCGGAAGAATTGTTATTCCGGAGGGAGCTTGACTTTCAATCTTGTTGGGGAAATGAAGATGGATTTAAAAATGTAAGTGGGAGTCAATTAGGGAAAGTCCATTTCTTTAACATCTACGTAATGTGCAATAAGAGGATCAATCCATTTCTCTTCACTCTATCTAATCTGTAAGTGGAGGCTCATAAAGGGGAAAGCATATCTTCGCTATTTTTTCAGGTAGTATATCTTTGTCATCAGGGTAATATGTTTGTCACCTGTCATCAATAAAAGACCCCAGAGGTCATTTTGGCTGTAATTTACAGGGGAGAAAACTTCGGGTATATAGAAATGCAGCAGCAATCATAAGCAGAAAAGATTTATAAAGATAAAAGTCTTACTTATGGCTTTCCTCCAGTCCGTAGCTACCTAGGGAGAGGTCGTACTGAGCCAGGGTGTGCGTCGCCAGCATGCCCCGCCCCTTCATCTTGATTGACAGCTGTAAGATAAGAGAAAGTGGTGCCTTTATTGCTGGGCTCAGATTACACATAGCTGGAGGGATTTTTGCTTTGAGGGTAAAGTAGAGGTGGTGATTGTGAAAGATTAGTCATATCGTTGCATTCCTCCATTAGAAATGCTAAGATTATCTTTGAACACCCATTAGACATTAATGGGTAGATCATATATGTACTTTAGTGGGTGCAAATGACACATCAGTTCTGGGTTGACTAAAGAGATCTCCAATGCAACATCCCCCAGTATAATGACCTCCAGTACAGCTTAACTGTGCATACAGGTATCTGGGTGTGTACTGCACCAGGGGTAACTAAAAGACATTATTTTTCAAAGTGGCAGATTTATGTAACCTGTTGGATGAATTTCAATGGGATTAAGACTTTTGCAGAAGACAGGAATATATATCTTAACACCAATCTCATCCAGCTGGAGATTTCAATACACTAGACAGCACATTTTGTTTGACAGACCCCTTTCAACCATCTGTCCCCAGTCATTGATGAAAACATAGACTCCTTCATATTCACACCACTCACAAATTTCATAGTCCATCTTTTATCAGGTGTCTTTGCGAAGGAAAGTGAAACTGAGAATTGTCCTGCAGCAGTAAGGAAAGTGTGTCAGAACCTGAGGGAAGTCCTCTCTTGAGCCACCAATAAATCACCTGCACTGTCTCAGCAGGAGGGGCGTCCCTGTGGCAGCAGCCTCACAGTTGACCTCCTGTTTCCAATTAGTTGCTAACTTCGGGGTCAGGACATCTCTTTTGGGGCTGCACCTGTCTTTTGGAAGTGACTTGGCAATTTACGGCGTATTTGTTCATTTTGTGGCTTCGTTGTATGATTTGGAGTATGGTGGCAAACTTTTTTGGGGGAGCAGGCAAAAATTTATGCGTGCATGGATGTCATCCATATAATGAAGTCAGTATGGTCTAAGGTATAGGGCGTATTCAGTCACGTGACCCTTCCCCTAGCAACGAGCACTGTCGGCCATTTTGGTGTTCACTTGATAGTGGAGCCCTATGGAACTCTCCGTATAAATGCCAAATGTTTTCTACCCCATGCACAATTTCCCTTCAAAACGTTTTGTCTCATAATCATGGTGTTTTGCCTCGTGGTCAGATGTTGGATTGGGACTGATAAAGCACACACTGATCGGGTAACAGTAAGATTGGTTTTGCGTTTCTAGTGTAGGTGCGGGAACATACGAAGGGACTAACGACTGAAACAAAAGTGGATTTCTGACATACGAACAGCGGATCTAAATAGTTGAAGTTTGAGAATCAACGTGTGTGTATGGAAACCTTTTGTATCGCAAAGCAAATTACAGGCCCGTTGTGTAACACAGTTGCGGTACCGTGTAGTCAATGCTTCATACGTTCGTAAACTGGGGTCTTTCAACGTCAAACTTTCCCAATCATAACATACTCCCGTCTTCCTGTCAACAAATTTTTTTACGACACTCAAGACACTGTACTACGTGGTTGCAGGCCTTGGAACACTTGTATGCTGTGAACTGATTTTATGCTTACTCTGTAAATAATTTTAGCGGTCATGTTTGTAGGCTGCTGGGGAAAACCTTTCCTAGCTCGTCGATAATGGGTCATTTCCTGTAGGTGAAATTGGATTTTTGTAACGAAAAGGATGTGAGGTTGAAGACTCTTTGCATATAATAAAACAGCGATCAGACGACTTCGCATTCCTTGGAAATTTAGAGACCGTCGGACACCGAGAAACTTCGCTGCAGGGTGAGCACCAAAATGGCCGCCCACGGAGGGCAGGGGTGATGACGTCACGTGAATACGCCCTATAAGACAAATGGGACAGACCAATTACAGTGACAGGGGTGCCATTTGGGACGTTTGTGTGATACATGATCCACGGAAATATAAACGGTGCCTAATAACAGTGACCTGGTTTTGTATACACATAGAAAATATTCAAAGCATTTTCTATTCATCTTTGCATGAAAGATGTAATGCGATTGGGCCTCCAGCGACCTACATAATTGCTGACCTAAAAATTCAAAGTCCTGGATATTTGTCAAAACGCAGTACGGTGTCAGCAAATAATTTCAAGGGATTTCTTCACCTAATCAAAATGCATGAGATACAGTTCGGCGGAAGTAAATGAACCACTCCCTTAGTGAGTTATTTGTTCTCACACTACCCTGGCACTGTAAGTACACACCACAAAGACGTACTGTAAATGCAGACATGCTTGCAGTGGTTTTATGTGGTAAGCTCTTTGTCGCGAACTTAAAATCATCGCATAATTTTTTGCCCTCCTTGTCTACTATTGTCTCAAACGCAAACTTAAAACCCCCGCAAACACTCAATTTCCCCCCTACTGCGAAATTAAAACCACGCAAACTTAAATGTAATTTAACAGTACATGTATTTCATTGTCAGAAAGTTCAAGAAATTTGCACAAAACCTTTTGTGACTTTGCATGACAAAGGAATGATATTCAATAAAAAGGTGCTACAGGAAATTTCTCCTCAATTCATTACTTTGAAGTATCACCTCTGTGCAGTTGTCGGGTCTGTCTCTTTGATTTCATAGTTTTTTTAAACGTTTCTCTTGAAGTATGACGTTAGCACACAAAGGGAAAGAACTTAGTTTAGGAAGTTTTCAGAAGGCAGTCATCCCTTCATAACCAGGGGATTTTACTTTACACGACATCCTGATTATTCTACAGAATTGAATTCCAGCTCCTGCCGACAACTATTCTTGGAACATCGTGCTTTGACTAAGAAAAAAGTGCTCGTGTGTGTACTGTACACTATAGATATATTTCAGACACAAGCAATGTCCCAGAACACACATGCAGGACTCCAGGCAATGAGCCTGGCTGGTGAATTGCTTGAATGTATTAATCAATGATCGGTGGCATTTCAACATTTAACCATGCCAACATTTGATCCTTGACTAGCAAGATGCAATTTTTTACCTAGCATCAGTTACAATAGAATTCATCAAGTTACCTGTTGGATGTTTGGTCATTGTTACGTCAAAGTTTTGTCCGTTGCATATGAATTTTTTCCCGACGCAACATTTTGGAAACTATAAAGTTACAAGATATCATCCTTACATATGGGAACACAACCCTATGTACGCTAATGCAGATACGTTCTGGATACATGCTTCAGACACCAGGCTGCCAACTGATTTCTGTAGAGCTTGACACAGGACAGAGAGGCATTACGACAAATCACAAAGAGAAGCAGATTTTTTTGTCAGTGCATAGCACATGGCTCGACCCCAATATGTTTGCACTCTATTTTGGGCTGATAACAGCAGTCTCTACTCTGTGAGGCCATTTGTAGCACTTTAATCAGAACTTTGTGCCCCATCATATCAGTTCAAAAATGCGATATGCAGCTTGCTGCAATTTTAATCAGCGCCAAAACACTACCTTTGGTGCCATCCAATTTTCAACGAAAATGTAGTGGAAGGGAAAAGCAATGAAAATAGATGGGGATCTTGAAGACGGATGAAGAAACTGACCTTGTCCTTCTCCAAGTCGTCTATGAGGAATGCGCAGGTGTCCTGCCACTTGGCCGTTGCCAGGGTCTGCTGCGTCACTTCCTTCTGCTCACCCAGCTTCAGCACACACCACCTGGTCTCCTCCATAAATACTGCAGTGTTGTTGTGGAAATAAAGCAGTTGTAAAATCTATATTCTACGAAAGTAATCTCAATCCTTAAAGGTGACCAACGCAATATTAGGGCCAAAAAATGGAAAGATAAAAATTCTGAGTGACATACTAACAGTGTTTAGCACTTAGCACATTTGCGTAATAACTTTGCACTTTTAGGATTTTAAAACCGCATAAAATTGTGCCATACGATGATCCCCTTAGTTTTGTTAGCCTACAAAAACTACGGTCATGATTTTCAGTGAGATCTCACATCACAACAACAACGTCATCATTTTGCATCATGGACGTTGTATTCTTCCACTGCTTATTACAGAGAAGACAGCTGCTACATGTACATGTACATGTGCATGTACATGTACAGTATTTAGGTTCATTGTAAAATGGTATATTTCTCTAGCTCTTTTCATCAGGTGCAATGAATAGTAGACCACAGCTAAACACCCCATTCTATGAGAACTGCAACCCTTTCAAGTAGCTTGAATGTCAGGTGAGCGACACATGTACAGCAGGGATTTGAATACTATCCCCTGGACGCAATGTACACTACATCTGTCAACTGATTTCAAATTTGTTCCTTTTGACGTTCTTTCCTCATATTCTGCACCTTTACTAGTTCGTCATAAAAGTTTCATCACTTTAGAAGGAATTTGTACTTTGCAAAACACTTAGTTGACAATAAACTCAGAAGATCAAAAGGCTTTTCAAGGCTCCATAAGTGCATTTACTCAATACACCATCTACAACCCCCTACTGGCAGAAATATTAGCCTAAAGGCAAGTTCAATAATAGACTGAAAGGCAGCATGTACTACAGGTAGAAATTAGATTTTTTTTCATTAAAATTCAGCACTTAAGCCGTACCAATTTAATTTCTTGGTTTCTTGGATCCTAAGAAAAATGAATATCACCAATTGAAAATAGAAGCTGAGTAGGTCTGTACTTTGGTACAATCAATCAATCCTTATCTAGACTGGAATGCACTGTTGGCCTGGGCAGTGAGTAAACAGAGTCAGAAGATATCCACATGCTACAATTTTTCATATAAATGTATGAGAACAAATTGAATTAATGAATTCCTTTTTCATTTGAGTCATTTTCAGATACACCTCTATCACAGCTTCCATTGTTTTTTCTCTCTCTCTCACTCTCTCTTGTTAATCGTTTTAAAAGTTTCAAGTTCCAAGTTTCATTAGTGTAAGAAAAGAAAGTGATGACAAACCTTGAGCAAACTCGTTCAGCTTGGGAGGAACACTGCTCAAGGTGACTGCAAGAACGCCCTTGGCTGAAATTAAGAAATAAAATCAGACATGTCATCTTTCTGTCAAGGAAGCCATTAAATCTGAAAGTGGACAGAGTTTTATTAAGATGTTCAACTTTTGATATGAGGCAACTCACCGCCAAAGGGCTGCAAAATTATGTTCTTTAATATATATGGTAAACAGGTTTGTATCTCAGCTATCATTTTCCATTCCGTCCAGAAGTATTATGAAATTGTTAATTATATAAGGACAGCACAAATTATGATGTTAGAAAATGCAATCACCCTCCAAAATTAAAAGTTCATATTTGCTAATATCAAGGAATCTGGGCACATGTCATTGAGGAGTACTTATTAAACTCATATTCTTAAAGGTCTCTACATTCGTTTTGAAGGTAGATTTGTCCCTTATGCTATCTCTGTTTTATTACACACTGGATGTCACATTAAGACAGACCACTTAACAATTATCATTTCACCATTTTCCCCACACTGAAACAAACTAACAAAAATGAATTCAAAGTTACTCAAACACAAATCACAAGCAGCAAAGGAAGGCAAGGTGGGTGACTCAGTTGTATTCACTAAGCAAACTTACAAAAGAAAAAAAAAACACTATCAGGTTTCATACACTATGCTCCTAATAGATTTATCAACCAAAGACATTGAGTGTGTTAAAAAAAAGAAGCTGTGATATGCATATTGACACCAAACACCACAGCACACACTATGGCCCGATTTACACGTTTTTGAGTCAAATCCAAGTCAACTCCAAATTGACAATTGAAAGCAACTAATTGAGTCGACTCAGAAAATGTGCGTGTCAATCAGGCCTATGTTTTTGTAGTGATACAGTAGATGCAACACAAAGAAAATCACACCGTCTACCATGTAGATGCAACACAAAGAAAATCACACCATCTACCATGTATGTGACCACAACACAGAGAAACATGTATGCAAAAATGTCTGAGATTTGCAGGCCCAAAACCCTGGTTGTCATATGTCCCTAACGATCATTAAAAACATTTAAACCATCTCTGATTATATTGAATTGTTACATGCCCAATTGTATACAATCTGTCCTCACAAGGCTTCGTGCTAAATATCATGAAAGCTTTAGAGTGCGGCATAGAAAAATTTATGTTTTGTTTTGGATTACAGTCCTAAAAAAGATTAGGGTCGGTAGGTAGGGGTTCTCTTTAAATCAATCTAAATTTCAACGGTCAACATGACATGTTGTCAACATAAAGAGGACCTACATGTTGGTTTGGTGTGTCTGTTTATGTCATTAAATTTTGTTATTGCAACAGAACTGATGAGAGCATGTTGGTAAATAATTCTACATTGTTTTCGTCTCTCAGATGTCAGAATGAAAATTCTATGTTTCTTCGCCAGTGGTCGACCCCTAAAAAAAGGCTAGGAGGGCAAGTTTTTGCAAGATTCAGTCAGGTAACCGGAAACATTTTTTTGAGGGCCTAAAGATGAGATTTTTTATCTAAAAAAGAAAAACAACAGTCCTGCCCTTAGTGCTGAAACCATTATAGTTGTTATAACTTTTTTCCTAGGCCTGATTAGAGATGGCATGGGGGTGAACAGATGTCAAGGCCAAGGCCTGATTAGGAACGCTATGGATTAAGCAGGGGTCAAGGACTGATCTGGCTCCGCTGTTTGCTCCACTGAACACAGGAAATGAAAAGGATGTGATAATGACTTCCTTGGGCCACTTCCAGTATGAGTCGAGATGAATTTATGACAAGAGTATGCATGAAGTAATAAATTGAATAGACGAATTTGAACCACACAAACTGGTTTGGTCAGATGGGGGAATTTGCTCACGAACTGTCTAGGTCATCGCGCACGTCCGGAAAGAACAGAACACATTCAAGCGACATTCCCCTGAAATTCAGAGGAAGCAGGTCTTCGATTAAAATCTGACTTATTTAGGGCAGATAAGTACAAATTAAGCCGGTTTTCTCTGAATTCTACACAAGTGAGGATGGGGGATAGCCACTGACATTGTATAGAGATATCGGAAACGTTTGATGGTATGTGTGCGGGCGCTGTGCAGCCCATGGGAAGTGAATATCCATGAGACGCCAGGCTTTATCACACTGGCCGGGGGTTTTGGGAATTTTGCTCGAATGCGTTCTATAATATACAGATGTGCGCAATGACATAGACAGTCCGTGAGCAAAATCCCCCCGTGATGAAACTAGCTTGTGTATTTGAAATTTGTCTATTGAGAGGGAAAGACACATTGGAATATGAATTGACAATTGTGGGAATTTGTTCTGCCATGCACACTGTAATAGAGTGAGTCTTTAAAGATTTTCTTCATAAGAATTGCTCTGGCTGCCGGAGGCTGTATGCATAACCAATTTGACTTCACAATGGTCCTTTTCATTGAAAAGCATGGAATAGCATTTTTCAAAGTGGGGATGTACGAAATTTGTTATGTTGTATCATTTAACTTAATGGTGATCCATGCCCTATCTTGCACATGGACAGAGAACAGAACTTAAGGAGAACTGAAGGTGACTTTGAAAACACCACGAAAACATTTAATACAACAAATAGAATACCTGAAAGTTGGTTATCTGCTGGAGTGATATCATGATATGGAAATGTATGCTCTGAAACAATGAAGATGAATCAAATTGAACAGAAAACAAACCATACTTATGAAGCTATGCACAACAACATGCAAGTCTGCTGCAATGGACTCCAGGGTAGAAAATTAATGATTATTTATAGTCTGAAATAATCAAAACTTCATTGGATGACATGTGACAACTCTGGAAATTATGCCCAAATTACCACATATTCACCTGCTAAGATTCTTAGATAGTCCTTGGTTGTCAATTATCTGTTTGATAGCTTCAATCTACATATGATCAGCCTTCTACTGAAGGTTGTACAACACACTGTCAGGTCCAAACTACATATTGCCAAGATCTAGGTCATCAGTATATTGAGCATTTCTGGTGCAGTGCAATAAATTCTGACGAATTTATTGCACTGCACCAGAAATGCTCAATATACTTCTACTATGTACTAAACAGGACACCTTGTCGCAATGGTTACAACCAATAGCAAGGCAGTTCCCCAAAGGCAATCAGCTCAGGCAATTTAAGGCCTGTGACAATTTCTGTCGAACATGAATTTCCAACCGCTCAGTGACCGCAGGTAACCTGGCGAGGCCATGACGTTTTCAGAATGGCCCAATCGGGTACAATGTAACGTTATATTGCAAAAACAGGAATTTACTAAATATTTGGCATACTAACTACTTTGGGCGGGACTTATGAATAATAACAGTACAGGTTTTGATCAAATATCTATCAAATATTGACATAGGTAGAGGCTATTAACAAAAAGGGACCCCCGTGGAAGCTGCAAAATGGTACCGTCCGAACATGTTCGAACGTTCGAACGGCCCCCCGGGGTGTGGTATGGCGCGAAAACGGCGGGGAATTTACACATCAGCTTAAATCCCCGTAGTATGTCAGCTTTAAATGCTATTTCCCCGGTCAAAATCACATGATTCCTAGAAAAAGCAATGAATCTGTTAGTATTATACCTTGCTGAAAAATATTATCCAAGGCTATTTGACCTTAGAATTATTATATTTTAGCAAGAGCAATTTTTGAGGGAAAATTAGACAAAAAATCACTGTTTTTAATGTTTTGGCCCCAAATAAAACACGATATCGTCAAATTAGACAAAATAGCCTTGGACAGATTAATTTCAATACTTATTATCTCCTATGTCGTAAAAAATCAAGGTTAAAGTCCCTGCCCCCGCCGGGGAATTCACAGATCAATGAACAGCAGTATTTATTTACCAAAATCTTTGTTTTTAACCCAAAAATATATGACATTGAAAATTTTCTTGTTTTGATATTCGAAATATTTGTTATTTCCATCAGCTGGCCAATTTTTTTTGAAAATAGATAGATACATCAAAAGTTACGTGCAAATAACTGCTAACCTAGCCAACCCCCGGGTGTCACAGGCCTTAATTGGGCTGAGAGGTCATTCTAGACAATGATTTTTTTCCAGTGATCCAAGTCGTTGTTGATCAAAAAAGAAAATATCATTTTCCATTCTATTTTGTAGGAATAATGTCATGAACGGAAATGATCTGTAGGTCCTGTAAAATGTTGAACATATGCATCGTATGGAAAAGATTTAAAAGAACAAGTTCTAGACTGAAAAATGCATTGGTCGTCAAGGTTAGACATGTTTTAGATGCATTAGTCACAGGTTATGCTGTTGAGTTGAAGTTCTCTTTTAAGTTGCTTGATGAAAATGGATGCTGCGTCCGTCTGCCATCTTCCACGCATCACAAACTGTCTCACAAGCCACCTGGCCTTCAATCATACCACTCTTTACTTTACTACAGAAGAGATAAAAGGTTGTGCCACGTTATCACAGCTTTGGCACATGCAAAATAAGTATTCAGGTGAAGCTATTACCTTCCACAATGATGTACAGCCATATATATAGACCACTGAAAACATTGACCCACAGCTTTGAACCTTTCTGTCTATGGATGAGGACTTATCTACATGCACTGGTCTATGTGAGAGGTCACAATATGGCAGAACTACCAAATTACCTGGTATAGAGCTTTTAAGCCCTTGAAAGTGCTTCACATACAGATGAAACAGAATACATTGGGTTTTATATTACCAGCGGCAGAACATTTGAGGAATAATGTTTGTGGAAAAGTTGCCCTGAGGACTGAAGGGTCACTGAAATGTTGTAGGAATAGAACACTTGGTTTTGTACAAAGAGTCTTTTTAGTCAGTGACTTACCAACCTGATGAAACTATTCACATTTGTGTGTTAGTTTATGAAAATTTAGGACGACTTCCAAAACTTGTTTTGCAGCCCTGGTTGCAGAGGAATGGAAAGCATCAGCCACATGTATATAGTTACATGTAGGACAGGGGAATATTTTCTTATTCGATACCACGCTGTAATTAAGCTTAAAGTTCATTAACTGCGTGAGGATGCATGCTGAACTTTGGAAGGCTTGCCTAGAGCTATGAAGAACCACGAAACATTCACAACGAGATAAAATAAGATAAAGATCTGAGCGCCTCAAACAATACACAGTTTTCAGATTTCGAATCCAAATTAAGGTATAAAATCCAGAAGGACTAAAGTTTGGCTTTTTTCATGAAAAAATAATCACTAGTCCATACGACACACATGTATTAAAGGATTTAACACAATTATAGTGTCTGCCCAAATGGTGTCATAGAATTGACCCCTTAAGCCCCAAACCTGAAATGAAAGCAATTTCCTGTCAATTTTATGGTAAGTTAGAGCAAAAAGGTCAGTGTTTTTACAGTGCTTTTATCCCACTGTTACTGTAGGGTTTTAGGAAGCTTTTAAGCTTAACAGATGCGATGCTTTGCTGAGGTCTCATCTGGACAATACTGCAAAAATTTACACTTTACACACTTAGATTTAGTAGACATTTAAGAATTGTAAAACATAATAACGATTCATTTTGACGTTGAGGTCATGATCATGACCATCGACAGGATTAACCTTTAACACACTGAAGTAGCTGTTTGGCTACCAATTGTCTATTGGTTATGAGCGGGGAGACGGTTAATACACTATGCGCAGCAAGTAAAAATCAAACGGTTAGGATGAAATGCTTTCTATATATTATTCCATAGTTGCATGTTTTAACTCAGATCTCTTTGATGTATTTTGATGATGCCTCATATTGTAGCTTACATGATACATTATATACCGGTAATAGACATGAACAAACCTTTGGAATCTCTCCGGGACAGCTCTGGCCTGAACTCTTGGTCAGAATCTGGAGATGCCAACTTGATTTCCATCTTACCGGGGTCCACTAATGCTGTAGGAGAAAAGGATCCGTACTTTAGTCAAGGTTTATAACTGTACAGTTGCTACAAGAAAATCTGCAGGAGGATGAACGTCAGAAAAATCAGATAAAAATCCTCAATCATTGAACATATATTGTTATGATGAGTTGTTTTTAAAAGTCCTCAAATTTGAGCTTTCATGAAAAACAAGTTCTAATGAAGTCAACATCTGTTTTGTTGTGTCTACAAATCTTACAATGATTGATTCCTACTTTTATGTAAATTCAGTCATACCAAACAAGTCTAATACAACATGGATTAAGGATAACTTTATTGATGTTTGTGCAGGATTTCATGGTAAACGACAACCTCAAATCTACATGACAGTTGTAATCAGCAATTTTATTAACATTGTTAATCCTGGCATAGATCTTTGTCAATATTAAAAAGAGCATTCAGTATTGATTTAGACATGAAATGTCAGTAACGATAAATAATGCTGCATTGCAAGAACCAAGTTTGACACTAAAGACTAGTCCACCTCCATCAACTCCATCCATCAACTCCATCCATGACTGTGTATCTCTGTTATATTGTATCTGACCCTTACCTCTTCCCTCATGACCTCAATGAAAAGTGGCCTGCGTGCCGATTTGAGCTTATCATGAATAAACAAAGGTTCAAACAAACAAACATATAAAAATTCAAATATTTGACAGACATGCAGCCACTCTTTCATTGGTTGAACCACTAATTGCCATTCTCTCATTGGTTGAACTGCTAATTGTGATTAACAGTCAGGATAGGACAAGAAGTGAGACTCTCACAGGTGATGAGGCCGTCCATGAGTAGTGAGTGTAGCCATGTCTTCAGGACCGGAACATCCATCAGTTTCACAGCCTTCATCATCCGGATGGAGAACCACACTTCTGGTCTGAAAGTAAACAATACTGTTAGAATTGTATTCTTTCTTAAGGCCACACCAATTTTTTTGTTGCTTCTCGGAATAGCCTCTCCTGTTTTTCACATTTGGAAAAAAAAATTGGGTCACTACTCCCATTCACAAATTTGCAAGACACAGGCCATGAACCAGCTTTTGCTCTACTATACATGTATGTTGAATGTCGTACCATGTCTATGTTGTACCATGTTTTTATAGAGTTATTAGGACTTAAATGACGTAATCTGTATCTCTGTTATATTGTATCTGACCCTTACCTCTTCTCTCATGACCTCAATGAAAATTAAGCGGCCTGCGTGCCGAATTGAGTTTTCTAATAACTAAACAAAGGTTCAAACAAACAGAAAACAATACAATGTTTTGGTGACCATCTGTCATCCTTCTCAGGGCAATTCTGCTTTGCACGAGTGTTCTACTTTGCACAAGTGTTGCTGTTGCAGTGTTAAGAGTGAGGACCCAAATGTAACTCAGAGTCTATATCCTCCCTCATGCACCCGGTTCATGACCAGAATTGATTTTCTGATCAATACAGCCTCATAATTCCAACAAGTACATCTGTTTTCTTCTCTGTGTATCACCTTGGCCCCCTGCCAGTCTATCAGATCACACAATTGTCTCTTGCAATAAGATCTGTCACTGCTGACTTGTTTAAATTCTCTGCCCTAAGGAAGGTGACAGACGGTCACTGATACGGCAGCATGGTAAAAACACTTGGTTATGTACACAGAATAGTACTTTGTTTTTCCAGTGACTTACCAACCTGATGACACTATTCAAGGATGTTTAAATGTGTGTGTGTGTGTGTGTGTGTGTATGTATGTGCGTGTGTGTGTTTGTGTGTGTATATGTGTGTGTGTGTGTGTATGTGTATGTGAGTGTGCATGTGCATGTGTGTGCATGTATATGTGTGTGTGTATGTGTGTGTGTGTATGTGTGTGTGTGTGTATGTGTATGTGTGTGTGTGTGTGTGTGTGTGTGTTTCTGCAATTCCCAATAAACACAATGCAGTGTTGCCACACATCCTCAGTGCTATTGTCTGTCGGACAGAAATAGTTACAAAGCAGTATGGGTAAGGGGATGAAGTCTGCCTTTTCTGATTGATGATTGCATTTGTTCCTTGTTATTTATTGCCTGTGATGAAAGGATTTGTACACACTTGTATCCCATGAGTTACCTTTCATTTTCTATGAGTATTCCTCATCCCATCATGGAGCTACTAAAAAAATGTCTTCTAGGCATGCCAAGCAAGATAAAGGAAGAAGGAATAGTAGGAACAAAGCTCACATGTTGGAAGACTTATAGTATAGCTAGACCAGGTCACCAGCCTTTTTCATCTCTCAGACTGCAAGACTCTGAATTTCAGACGTATTAATCTTTAAAGTATTAAAGCATTGGTACCTTTGTACACTGCAGAATATTGGACTTATCCATCATGGACTTGGTCAGCCTATTGATGGTCAAAATTCTAAAAAGTGTAGCAATCAATCATCATCATAATAAGTGTAGCAATCAATAATGATATTGAATGACAACACTTTGCCACATTAAAATCCAGCAGAAGACTGTGATATGAAGGTTTGGCAGGAGAGTGAGTAAAATTCAGAAGAGGCAACTGAACATGCAATCTAATGGTTGCAGTCTTGGAGAGAAGATTGGATTGTCTATACCACAGGGCAGACTGACCATTATTTCACTGTCTCATATAGCGAGCACTATCACAAAGCTCTATGAAATTCAAGTATCAAAGATGCAGTATCATTCATTGAGTAAAATCAGAAGTCATTATCAGTAAATCCATTGTTACCTAAAAACGTTTATATCTCCTTGGTGCTGAAATATGGGCTGTTGCCTTGAAAAATTTGTTGAGAAATTATTAGTAAATATATGATTGTAACTTAAAACGGCTTATCTCCTTGGTTCTCAAATATGAGTTGTTTGTAAAATTTGTTGGCAAAGGATGAGCATCTTACTGAACTAGTCTACATTCCCATTCATGCTTATTGATGCTGTGTATATGTTAACTGTATTTGTGAATATTGTTTGTGATCAAAACTCATGTTCAGAGTTTCTTTCCCCTTGCATTCACTTCATCCAGCTTTGAATTGATCATTACTTCTTGGCAAATCTATTCAGAGCCCCCTCAAGACACCGAGGAACACGTGGATGAGGGACCTTGTGGCGGATGTGAAGGCATCTGGACACACGTGGGAGTAGCTGGAACATAAGGTCTTGGACTGCACCAGATGGAGGGACCCAGTCCATGGCCTATACCAAAGGATGGACAGTTGGCCTAAGTAAGTAAGTAAGTAAGTCTATTCAAGCATCCCAACCAGAACCAGCACGTCTCCCTCGAATTGGTACCGCTGGAGAAGACGGATGCCCAAAGTGTGTGGGTCTCAGATTCGCAACCTATTATCCACCTTAAGCAAATCCACGCAAAGGCTACCGTGTCAACACTCCTCACTCCGATGTAGGAATTGACACGGTCACCATACTCAATTTGAATATCTGTATTTGTATCTGTACTGTGTATCTGTACTATGTATCTGTACTATGTATCTGAATACAAATAAAGATTATACGTCGAGTGGTTGCCATACACATATTATTCAGTTTTGCATACTTCTCTATGAAGCAGATGGTTGCCCTGGCAATGTGAGGAAACTTGGTCACGTTGTCCATGTGGAGCACGAACTGCATCTTTCCAGAGATGTTCAACTTCTCCACAGCTACATCGATGTTGGCTCCCATCCTGAAGCAAAGGACACACAGCAATGTTAGGCACTTCCTATGGGGAGGGGGGCAGTGAGATGCAATTTTACACTCTTAGTTGTTTGTTTTCAGTATTCTAAATCATGTTAAGGCAGCAAAAGCATTTTACATTGACCAGACACTTGGGGATCACCTGTAAAGACCACATTCCAAATGAGGAGTAAAATCAGGCAAGCCATAGACCACTATTATGACCTACTGACCTTTGTTAAAGAAAGAAAGTGTAAGTGATCTCAAACCAGTTTAGCTCAAATGATGAACTCAATGAGCTAATATTCCACTGGTTGTAACTAGACAGATACTATATACTGTTATATGATATTTACAGGTTTGTAGTACTGGAAAATTCCCTTGAAACCCTTTTCAGACTGGGGGAGGGGGGTCTTGAGGACCGCGTCAACTCCAAAACGGCTTATGCTGGAGCCGCCAAACATAGCATACATATCGGGTGAGTGACACAGCCATGATTCAACCCACAGCTTCTTTCTTCCATGCTCTGCTTGCCATTACAAATTGCAAGAGCATATGTCACATGTTGGAAGACTCATAATATAGCTAGACCAGGTCACCAGCCTTTTTCATCTCTCAGACTGCCAGACTCTGAATTCCAGACGTATTAATCTTTAGAGTATCAAAGCATTGGTACCTTTGTGTGGTACAGAAAATTGGACGTATCCTTCATGTACTAAGCTTAGAACTTGGTCAGCCAATTCACAGTCAAAATTCTAAAAAGTGGAACAATCAATTGTGCTGATTGACAACACTTTGCAGCATCAAAATCCAGCAGAATCCAACACACTTGGCAATATGGACTGTGTGTGCATAATGAAGTACAAACATGTAGCCTTCCTCACACTTTCCTTCTTTAAAGACTTCTCCTCTCATTTTCCAGGCAGTTTTGCCAGACAAACATTTATCTTGCGCAGCCCGAACTTTTTGAAACTCGGCAAGTACATTCATCAACTTGCGCCTAATCTCTGCTTCCGGTGTTATCTTCTTCCTGTGGCTATGTCTAATTTCCTGATGTCTAGTGATAGCGCTAATGATGATTCATGTCGGAAAAAAACAGGAAATTACCATTTGAAGACGTGATGAAAGTTTAGATGATCTAGCACAGGATGTTGTAGGGTAAAATATTACCAATTCACACATTCCATTATCTTAATAGTTGTACTTCCTGTACAGTGATTGATTTGCAGTGCTCATAACTAAGTTATTTAGAAGTAACAGCTAGAGTGACATAAGGCACCTAAATGTAATTTTTGAAATCCCTGAAGATTTTTTAGATGAGCTGTCGTATCAGCCAAAATCAAACAAGTTTTACTAAGAGGGTCTCCTGTGTATCTTGCAAGGCACGTTTGTGACACGGAAATAAGTCTAGGTGGTGATTTATGCAGTTGAAAGTGTTTGTCAGACAGTATTGACGTCAGCACAGTTTGCTCCTTGGGCAGATTACCAGCAGAAGTTGGCAATATTCTAACCCTAGGAAATCCCTGGATGACTAATTTGAACAAAGTTAAATCTGTTTTTGTGCTTCAAACCAGGCTGGGTCGGTTCATAAAGTAGTTCCAAGAGCAAATTATGTGTGTGTTCTGTCACTTCTGTGTGTTACAGGTGACAATATTTCACACTTACATATGTGGCAAACATCTTGGTGATTTAGGCCCTTATACACATTCAAATAAAACAATTTTGTTCCTTTTGCTAACATGTGTTGCTGTGTTGTGGTTCTTTTAAGGGGGTTGTGATTCTTCTACAGGTGAAAATATATCACACTTGAATAAAGCAAAACATCTTGGTGAAATGTAGCTTTGATTTAGGCCCTTATACATACAAAAACAATTTTGTTCCTTTTGCTAACATATGTTCATGTCTTAGCAACATTAGTTCCTTAAACTATTTGATTTAAATCTGAAGAAAAGAAAGACAAACATCAACTCTCATAATTTTGGTAGGTACCCTATAAACACCACATTACAACAAAATGGTATCATTGAGGCCAAGACCTTATCAAGAATTACTTTAACACCTGGATGTCTGAAGTGTGCATACCTCAGAGTTTACAGATGCTGAAATTGGTTGAACCACTAATTGCTACCCTCTCATTGGTTGAACTGCTAATTGTGATTGACAGTCAGGATAGGACACGAAGTGAGTCTCTCTGTCTCCCTACAGTCTACAGTAGATTGACAGTCAGGATAGGACACGAAGTGAGTCTCTCTGTCTACCTACAGTCTACAGTAGATCTCTTTATATTTATTTCTTATTTGTTTCTTTGTTTTTCTTGGGGTACCCAACAGATTTATGAAAGATTTTGATAAGATCCTTACATTTTTCCCCCTAATCTTGCCGTGTAGATCATCTTGAAGTCGGAGCAGCAGAGCCCCACGTCAGCCTCCAGTACCAGCTGGTAGTCGCTCACTTTCGCCATGTCCAACGGGGGCGTGCTGATGTTCTCTGGAGTCGCCACTCTTGGGTTGGTCATCATGTCGGAGTACTCGTACGCTTTGACCAGGTGGAATCGCGGTGTCTGGTCTCCAAGGGTGAAACAGGTCAACTCAATACTGTCTGTAGGAATACATGAATGAATACCTTTATTGTACCTGTATGCTCACTGGGTAAGCGCTGGTCACAAAAAAGTGTAGTTTGATCATTGTCAACAGTAATAAGTTTAGATAACTCAGAGATAGATCATTGTCAACAACAGTTAAGATAACTTAGAGATATATCATTGTCAACAGCAGTTTAGATAACTCAGCAATATATCATTGTCAACAGCAGTTTAGATAACTCAGCAATATATCATTGTCAACAGCAGTTTAGATAACTCAGCAATATATCATTGTCAACAGCAGTTTAGATAACTCAGAGATATATCATTGTCAACAGCAGTTTAGATAACTCAGCAATATATCATTGTCAACAGCAGTTTAGATAACTCAGCAATATATCATTGTCAACAGCAGTTTAGATAACTCAGCAATATATCATTGTCAACAGCAGTTTAGATAACTCAGCAATATATCATTGTCAACAGCAGTTTAGATAACTTAGAGATATACCATTGGCAGAATAGAAATGAACCAGAGCCAAGAAGATCCTCATTGGATTGACAGGGCCTCTGATAAGTCACAAAGGTCATGAAGAAGATGTCAGTCAATGAATGATCACCTACTACATGTACCTAATATAGTATACAACTGTATCATATCTTGTGTAGCGTTTTACTTTAGCTTTTGATAGGACCATAGAATACTTCCAACAAGAATACAAAGCAGAACACATAATTATACTGCTGGAAAATATATTGTTCCTATCCTATATCCACTATAGTCTGACATGTCCAGATGTTTCAAGACTCGAGCAGATTACCAATGAAACTATGATGCAGTGGCCGTGTCAAAGGAGTCAAGGTAATTCACAGCAAAAACACCACTAGCATCATAATTTCAAGGGTATAGCAGTAAGATAAAGAGAGCATTTATACAAGGACCTTATTCAGAACATGTACAGTAGTTACTTTGCACATGGAGGGCCAAATTTGTCTTCTCAACAACCTTAAATCTCAAAAGGGAATGTCCAGTTTGAGTGTATTATCTCAGATTTTGGAAGGCAACTTATTTGAACTAGCTACTTCATGGTCAGACAATGTTCTGACAGTTATATATCACCAATTTATGTTGGTCCAGGAGTTCAAGAAATCATTAGTAGAAAGAGTAGCCTCCACAAGACCTTCCTACAGGGGTATGGAGAGTAGAATTTGGCAAAAATATGGAGAATAATGGGACAGGAAAGTCAGTCTGTGGGAAGTCACATTCCCCCTTTGCAGGCAAATGTTACCCTATGATGGCCAAACCCCCAGGCAAATGTTCTTCCTTATAGCCAGCATACTGTAATTCTTGTTTCTTTCACTGTAACTTTATGTTCAGTGTTTTCCCTGTCACATCTGTACCGGTAACTTATCATCAACGTGAAAAAAACCTGTTGTTATAATTTATGATTCCTTCACACATCCATTCTGTAAATCACTTGCCAACATCGTGAAGTTACAGTTCAGTGAAAATGTCCATTTTACACTATGAAATTTTGCTACCGTGAAGATAAAGTGCTTTACAGCAGTTAGCCTGGTAGAGACTTCTATAGAAAGATGAATTGATTGCTGACTGCTTGGTCATTCCCTGCTTGTATGTACTTGCCAATTTTTGCAGACACAACTGATGATGAAACATTCCATGTCCTCTCTCTTGTTCAGTTGGCAGTTCCTCAAACCAACTTTCCAAAGACAAATGCTTACTCTGCGAAATATGTTGGCACCTCAACAATTTCCTGCCATTTTTGGATGATAGCCAAAACAGTGTGCCAAGCTGCCAGGCTTGCCCAGGGATCTTCCTTTCTGTGATATTCAAACATGACTTTTTCATACAGGCACCTTGTTTGATTAGTTTCACTCCACTAGTTGCATATCAAGCGGTCTTCCAGAAGCTAAAAGAATAAAGTGCTTAGAAGTATATGAATAACAGTTGACGGCTTGGCACAACTCCACAGCTAAATGAAAATGTGAGGGCTGCTTGAAGAAAATTTCGTGAAATGTTTTCATCATGTGAATAAATGTAAATCTATGTGGAGTGAAACGGCTAGGCTAGTGGATACAAGAGGTCAGAGGTCACCAGTTTGAATAATGGCATTCCTGGCTTGACGTTGTGTTCTTTGGAAAGTTACTGAACATGACTTCCTCACTCCACCCAGGCGTGAAACCTGACTGAGTAAAAGGCGGTGAAAGGAGAGGGACCGGCTCCGCCTTCAATGCCATGCTCTAGACGCAATGGATTAACAACTCAACAAAAAAAATGGAGGCTATGGGACTACCTTTACATTTACAGTTTAACAATGATTTGGGAGCGGCAAGGTACTTTATTGTGAAAATTTGGTTTTGAAACTTGTAAGAAATTGCACCCGTCAAAGCAGTGACAACTCTTGGCTGTAATATCAATCAGATCTTTACAACATAGGTGCATTTACTGCCAAAGTGAACTGAAATGCCAGGTAATCTAAATGAAAAACAACATTCTTGAAAATAAGTCTCAAAGATGGATGGGCGTGCTAACAGACTCTATCAGAAAGATGAGACATGAAGCAATGATGAATGATTTACTCCTTCAACTCATACCACCTTAGCATACATACACGGACAAGGACATACAAGGATCTTGTGCTCTCTTTTCAACTTGAACATTGTATCAGATGTAAGGGTTTTTACAAAATATTTACAAGCATTAGTTTTGTATATCTTATAATGTAGTCTAACATTGGATCTAGTTTTTGTAATTTCTAACTTACATCTATACTGTTACCATGACCTCAACCTAGCAGCAGTGCTGAATAACGTTCACTATACAGGACGCTGATATCATGGTATTCTTAATTGTTATGTGTGTTGCTTGTACTTGCAATTAGCCCTTGGGCATGTATTTGCAATAAACTTTTGTATAATTGTGATAAATTTTACTTAATATTGAATTTAACATTAGCTCAACTCTCATGCTTTATTCTAGTTTTATAAATAAGTATTTAGCGTGATTAATCCGTTACTAACCTCAAGTAAGGTACAAAAGCGTGGCACCATATGGTAATACAGATTGTGAAGTAAGAGACAATGTTGAGTGATGTAAAAAATGACAAGTATGTACAGATGAGCAACGTAGGGCTAATAGTTATGGAGCTACTATCTACTCCTTCCTTTATTCCTCTCATTAATTTTAGAGGGATTTTGTAAAACTTAAAAATAATATGAAATGAAACTCATTAAAATGCCTCATGCTAATGCATTCTTAATACTACTTTCATTAAAGGAATATTGGTTCTGAAATGACTGTTTGATATACAGCCCAACTGGAACAAAGTCAATTTTCACCATATATTTGCTAATGAAATGTGTACTTGTAAACTTCCCATTTTTCTAACAGGCATTCAATATATCAAAAAGAGGTTTTTGAATAAACTAGCCAAGTTTCATTTGAATCTTTGCATCACAGACCTTACCCGAGGCTAGACCAATACAATTTTACTGTTATTATGCATGTTTTTATTCTTACAAACATTTATGGTGCATGTGTGCCAAATAGGAGACAGAAAAGCTGAAAAATAAACATTTGAAAGCAAATGCAAAATATTTCCGTTCATACAATTTTTATGCTCACTTAGTAACTTTGACCTACTGCCATACAAATGGAATAGTTTATTCAGTGCTTCCACCTAATGATAGATCATAGATCTTGATGTAACAAACCCGCCACAAACTCTTGGGAAATTAAGGCATTTATTTGGGGTCGATACACAATTACACGGATGAGCAGACCATACTGATTAGCAATGTCACATCTGTTGGCTCCTGATCTCTGTTTCTGACAAAAATCAAAGTAAACAAAGATTGAAATGAGATACTCCTTTTATAGATGTAAATTCTAGAAGAATTATAACAACAAGAAATTTCATCACATTCTAGAGGATTCTAGTGTGAGAAAAAACAGGTTGGTTGGAGAAAAATATTCTAAGAAAAAAATAAGGTCCTGACTTTTTCATATTCCTGCACACAGCTTAGTTTTCTTCCTGGAAGATAACTTTTCTTCATTAAAGAAAAAAACAATAATGCCATTTCTTAAAGTGTAGGCTACACAATGTTGGGATATCCAACTCCAATTGAATACTATGTACATTCCGATGTCATTTCTTCAACCTCCTCAACTTTTGTTATATATACAACGTTATGCATAGACTGAAGCTTTATTGGTGGATCAAGAGTACATGTACATGTACATTAACTTTCGTACTGTCAACTACAAATTACAAAATAGTTCTAGGGGAACATAGTGACACCATCACTTTATGCTTCTCCTTTAACTACTGGATATATGATACTAGCCATATAATGCACCAGCTACAGCTCCAAGTGCAGTTCCATTGCAGCAGCCCCACCACACACTCACACAGAAACATGTACTAGTCTAAATCATTGGCCATTTAACAACCCATGTAGCTTCTAACTGCAGGTATATCATACTGCAGGAACTGTCAATGCATAGACCTTTATGTTGCAAATCTATCTCTATCTAAGGCTACAATTACAACATAGGGATCCAAGAAAAGCAGATGTGTCTCATGCATGGTCTGAACATGGAAAAATTCAAATAGTCTGAATACTGTAGTTCTTGTTTCTTTCACTGTAACTTTATGTTCACTGTTTTCATGGTCACCTCTGTACCATGAACTTATCATCATTGTGAAAAACCTGTTGTAATTATCTATGATTCCTTGAAATTCCCACATCTGTTCTGTAAATCACCTGCTTCCACTGTGAAGTTAAACTTCAGTGAAAATGTCAATTTTCTTTACATCATGAAATTTTGCTACCACGAAGATAAAAGTGAATTACAGTATGGAATAGTCCAAATAGTTTGCTGCCTCTCCCACTTTTTTGTACTGTTGAGGCCCTAATACAGCAATTGGTAGCAGTTGCGCATAGTTATAGTTGCCTCTGTGGACAATTGTTTCAAGGGGTTTTGTTTTTTTGTAACGCCAGGTAGAAATGAAGTCAATGCCACCACACCTGGCTCATGTCTCCTAGAATCAAGGAGACATAATGTACTGTAAATCCATTTGATATTGCAGCTGGCAATTTTAGCGGTGGGGGAGGGGGGAGGAAATAGTTAACAGCATTTAATTTTAATGCTGTAAACAAACATCACTGTCTCAAATGTTAGTAATCAAATATTTTCAATGATGAAATTTCAACGGTTGAATCGTGACCGTTAAGTAGCTAGAATTAAGTTACCGTTACCAAATCAAGAAATACAGTACCGTTTCATGTTGTATCCCGTTGATAGGTAAGAAATAGACACTAACAGTTCACATTTCATCTAATAAAGACTAATAAAGAAAAATGATGAAACTCTTCACTTTGGGACCATTAAAAAATCCATACAGGGATGAGGAGACATAATTTTCCTGTCCTTAGTACTGAAATGATTGTAGCTGTTGCATAGTTTTAGAATTACAAATTTTCCAGTGCGATGGCAATTATGTAATGATACAAACCACCAATCAAAGTGATTCTTGTAAAAAAAAATGAGGTAAGGCACAGCGAATTATGATTTGAAAACTTATCAGTTACAGAAAAATATGATAACAGGTGTAAATAGGGAATACATTTTGAGATTTACTCATTTGCTTAGTGAAAAAAACCCTGACGTTTCCTGTGATAAAAATGATCGAAGATGTTGTAGAGAAAATTGAGCTCTCAAAATGATTAGAAATGTGACATTAGAAAAGGATGAATACAGATGGTGTAGTGAATAGATTAGAAAAGTGTTTGGTTGCAGGAAAATGATTATAGTGATTATAGTAAAGAGAGATGGAGATGCTGTATTTCACTTGAAACCTTCTGTGATGACATTTAAGAAGAAAATGTTTGGACTGCCAATGGTTGATTGACTTATCATCAATGATAATTCTTTATCATTTACTTCAGTCCACCACAAAACAACGCTCATTATGAGGCACTAAAATGTTTGGGGGGGAACTAACTGGATTATGATGACAGATGTACTAGCAAAGAAGCTTTTAGCACAAGCGTACACCTGAGATTTGGAATGTTTAAGAAGAAAGGATGATTTTCTTCTATGTAAATGGCAAATTTTCTGTCCTTTCTGTAAAGGTTAGCAGTGGTGGTTCAAGTGATCAAAGCTCAGCAGAGCGCTTGCCATGGAAATAGCGATAGAGTGAAGCCAAAGTTGTGATTGCTAGGACGTTGCCAGAATGTAAGGGGTATACGGCAAATAGCCAGCTATTCAAACCTATTATAACTGCCGAATCTCTTTTGTTCTCTTTGGTCAACATTGCATCCGAGTAACAGCAGTTGCATAAAATATGTCTTTGGACAAAATTAACCTACATTGTATATTCAAGATATTCACCTTAAATACGCGAACACGACCTTAAATGCTTACGTTCTGGCAACATGCTGCAATTGCTACATTTACTCACGCCTTTGAAAGTTTGAGAGAGGGGTGGAAAGGTGGTGAACAGGTCGCTCCCACACAGATTTCATAAATGGTTTTGAACTCTGCTGAGACGGATTGGGGAGCTCGAGGCAGCTCTAGACCAGACGTGACAACAATACTCCATTTCTGTCTGTCTCTTGTAAAGATACAGGATGGCAGAAGGGGTCAGATACTTTCCAGTCCGATGCATTATGTAGATTTAAGGCCTGAAATGGAAACAATTTACTTTCTTATCTCACCTTACCCAACACGGTTCCTTATAGGTACATTTATGTCATACCTCGACTGCGAAAACGTTTGATACGGGTGTTCCCCATCGTGTGATGATTTACCGTATCACACAGGGTTCTACTTTTATCACACAGGCTTTCGTAGAATATTCAGAATGCATTTAAAGTGTGCTGCTGTCGAAAATTTGAATACTGCATTCAGTCATTGGAATTGCGGATGTTAACGGGGGTGCCCAAATATCGGACGTTTTTTTACGCGCTGGAACTCACGGCGCTCCATTGCTGGTTGCCAGAGAATGGTCATGTTTTAATGAATGAATTTTGAACACATTCATCTAAAGACCATACTTGGATAAAAAATGTATTCATACTGTTCATGGGCCCTTCATGCTCCGCGTTACATGCGGAAGACGCTGTGAGACATTTTCACGAATGTACCTTCTGATTTAGTGCTACGCCAGATAGTGTGCCTAACTTCCTACGCTTTGGTAATTTTGCTCTCTTCGGAAGTTAGTGATGAAGTTAGGGAAATGTAAATTAGGCTTGAAGTCTGCTATATTCTAGCTTTCTTTTGACCGGAAAATTTTGACTGTGTGCACTTCTCACGTCATGTGAGAAGGGCTATATCTAGCGCATCCCAGTTCATGTTTCCACGGGAAATAGGCTACTACGCGGCCCGACGTACGTATTGAATGCGGCCCGACTTACGAAATCATTACGAAAAAACGACACCGCTTACATCAACAATACTCCGTCTACTTATTGGGAAATATCTTCGCCATCTCTGTATTCAGTTTCCTTTTCATAGACGGTACCAATCACATGTTAGAGCGTAACAAAACTGTGCGTTGAATCGTTTCGCCACCATCGCGGCCCCCAAAAATGGCGGGAAAACAACATCGTCAGACGACAGCAATGTTTACGTTGTTTTTCTTTGGTCGGTTTTCTTCTCAACAAACACTTAAAGACCCAAATTTTTAGTGTTTTATGAAGTTATTTTTCTTATGTGTATGATAGCTGTGTGACTTATGTATCTGCTTGGCACAGGTCGTATATTTAGGTGCCGGGCCGTCTAGCTACGCAGTGACCCTCTACTTAGCGCTACCATCATTATTGTCAAAATACTACTTTTCGACAAAACAAGAAATGAATATGTACACATATGTTTTGAATGTAAATGACAATCATATGTGCATGAACTTGGGTTATTTACCTTCCTTATCAGCTTAGTTATTGGACACAAACACGGCGTACTTATGCAAAATAAGATCAGTAAAAAATCCGTGCGATGTTAGGGCGCATCGATGTTCGGGCGCCCCCCGCTATATTTTTGTTCGAGGACTTTCTCAACTTCTGGCACATTTCACATTGAGATTCGTGTTTCCTCGGGTGACATGAATAAAACACAACACAATTTGTATTCCGCATCACCCTCTGTCCCGGTCCTCCCTCGGGTTGCATCGCCCGTCGCATGGTAACAAAGTAAAATGCTGGTTTCATTCTAATCAGGACTCTAAAACATCTCTAATGTTAGGGGAACTTGGTAATTTGCATTCTTCAACTCCAAGTTCATAGTGATACTGCTGACAACATCATGCCTGTCACTCATCCTGCAGATTAAGTCCTCAGATTACCCCCAATTTGCACTCAAGTCTCTTTTAGCTTCAGCATAAGTACTGTTTATAGAGATGAGATATGTTGATATGGGGAAAAAACAGTTTTCCATATCAACACTTCAAGGCTTTCAGGCGTTGATTTGATCTTCATACTTGCACATGCACACGCGTTCAAGTCCAGGTACTGTAATCGTTTAAAAATACCTTCTAGCTAAATCTGAACCTGAATTAAGTGCATAGATCCTTTGTTTAAAAGGCTGAAGGAGGATATGGTTGATAACAGTTATAACCAAATAAATCATGCTTTTAGAACCTGTGGGACAAAAGTAGGTGTGCCAATTTCCAAGCAATACCTCTGAGCAAGAAGGTTAAGAAATATCTCCTTGATCTGAGTCAGTGTTCTAGAAATGGTTTCAACAATTTGTTCCATTTGAACTCTCAATAATGATAGTAGCAAATTGACTTTGAGCATGCTCAACGGAGTGAGTGAGAGAGAGTATACAGTGGAAATGCCTTTGATCATTTTTTGGTTAGGAGCATATTTTGAGCATTTTCTATTTTGTAGGACACTTTAAGAATATATAAACTAAGGTATTTTCAAGACAGCAATTTCATTCATTCAATTTTCCATATAAAATAAGATATTCATGTATGTTTACAAAATATTTGAAAAACATAGTCGGATATCATTTCACTATTGTACCTGCAGATGGTGATTCATCAGAGGTTGCTTCTTAATTACTTCTTATACTGCACACTAATGCAATTGTTCCATATGAAATGAAATGTTCATGTATGTTTACAAAATATTCAAAAGACATAGTCTGATACTATTTCAATATTGTACAAGCAGATGGTGATTCATCAGTGGTTGCATTTAAATTACTTCCTACACTGCACGCTAAAACCTGAAAGATTACATCTGAGAAGCTATTACTTAAATCTGAAGGATTTTCTACCGGAGCAAATGTCCACACTGTGCAGTCATTGGTAAAAATCCCACCTGTTATTCATAAGAACCATAAGTATTAGTTTCATTACGACACTACAAATGAGGTTCCATTACATTTTGTCTATCTCTCTTAGCTTCTTCAGGTGGCTGCAAAATGGAGTTGACCATGAAAAAACATATCAAAAATCTTAGGACCCCTTCACACACATATATTCACGTGTGCATAAGTTGTGTATCAACATTTTTTTGCTTTAGGTACAGTTTGCGGGGAAGAAATTTAATGCACCGTTGTTCAGCCTGGTTATTGAACCAAAGAAGTGACTTTTTTGGCTGCAAACTTTAGCTAAACCAACAAAATTTTAACAAGCAACTCATGCAGACTTGCATTGACGCACAAGCTTAAGTGTGAGGGGGCTTAAGCGAAAGGTCTCAGTTTGTTCCCACCATATCAGGTTTAATGTCAGCATGGTTGCTTAAGGTCATCAGATAAGCTCAAAGGTTAGGATTATGGCAGTGAGTAATGTTCAGTGTGTGTGCAATGATGGGGCCCAGAGGATGAAGGTAAAGATAGGTCCTTAACTTTATCATCATTTATGTCAGTAATAAAGTAAGATTGCTTTGATATCATATATCATAGATATAAAGTCTCGCCAATGGAACCATGAAATGGTAATGATAGCTATCACCAAATATTGCGTCAAGAAGAAAAACAAATTCATGTTAATTAGGTATCCAGATAGTAGGAAAAGATTCCAAGACATTCCATGATCATGGCAGCAAAGATCTACTCAAAGTTGTTGTCAGCTATTAAGAACATTGTTCTGTTACTAGGTTCTTATAATATAGGCCATCTAGTTGTGCATAATACTTCTCAATAGTCCTCTGCTACTGCTGAAATCAGTAGGTACATACTTGGCTAACTATATGCAGTTCTAGTTATCATAGACCATTGTATGATTTTGATAACGTAGAGATCTCAAGCATGCTGGGACCTAACCAACAACTGACTAGGAATGCACGACTATTCCAAGTATGTCTTCAGTTTGTGGTCACACTACGATTGTACGACAGATAAGAATGGTCCGGATGCAATGTAACCTTCATTAACATTAATCTGCAGGGTTACATAAATCCGCCACTTTGAAAAACAGTGAGTTTGAGAGATCTCTAGTGCAGTACCCCCCAGGTATGCACAGTTTAGATATACAGGAGTGCAATATACTGGGGGACGTTGGGTTAGTTATCTGTTTGGACATATCTTCTCATGGTGGTGGAATTATGTACCCTGGTGGAATTATGTTAGTAGATGTTAGTTTCCATATATTTTCTTTCACCTTGGAGGAGCCAGCTTTATCAGTACTCTTGACCCTGAAAGGGGGTATCTCTCGCACTCCGAATGATGACTTACCGTCCTATCATAATTACCCGTGCTCTACTTTACTCAACTATTGAGCAGAGAGGTGACCTGACCTCAATAACCGCAATGCAAAACACGATACATCCTGTTTAGACGGTTACAGCTGATCCCCATCCCATTCATTCATGACCAGATACAGATACAGACCACGGTCGGGGTATCTCTCGCATCAAGACACCGTCATTCCATGCTCGTCATTCACCCAGCAATGTACAACATGGGAACAGCATGTCTCAGAACGGGGCTTAAATTTCTTGGAGGCAAGCATTAGGGAAATTATAGAGGAAATTTTATGGCTGTTTCGATGATATTACCCTGCAGGACACTGTGCAGGAAGTTATGTGTTAAGCAAATTTGTCATGGTTAGTAATGCCAATAAGGCACAAGGAGAATCATAATTTTCTACTCAGTACGAGGTTGAACATCCTTTAGGGAGGAGCTACAAATGATTGATACAAGGAAAATAGTCCTGAAGCGCTGATGTTGATTCCCAAAGCAGGATGCTTTATCACTGATTATGTGCCCTGTGCGAGGGTCCAGGTCCAGGTTTGCCCTGCCAGCTTATATTGGGCAGTTTGGGTAAATGTGATAATTTGTCAATACCCTGGTATTGTGAGCATTCTGATGTGCCTTTCACAACCTCACAGAAAAACAGAGATGTTTCGTGTACTTATGTCAATATGAGTAGCCAGTAGTATTTTGCCATACATTGTACCTGTTACAATCGTTGTGCA
The DNA here is from genome assembly GCF_035083965.1 of Branchiostoma lanceolatum. Taxonomy (NCBI): domain Eukaryota; kingdom Metazoa; phylum Chordata; class Leptocardii; order Amphioxiformes; family Branchiostomatidae; genus Branchiostoma; species Branchiostoma lanceolatum. The sequence goes on from NC_089725.1 coordinate 9,987,759, forward strand.
GTAGACTTTGACTTGACTAGACTTGGAAGGGGGAGCCGGGGGAGAATTATCGCTTGTAGTCCTACATTATATATTTCCGACAGCCATATGTTCCGACAGACCCATGTGCCTATATGTTCCGACACACCCCTATTTTCTCACGCCCCTTTGTTCCAATACTCCATAAACTTAACCCAAACCCTATATGGCTGTCAGAACATAGGGCTGTCGGAACATAGGACTGTCTCCAAATTATCTATGTCTGCTGTTGGCATAATTCAACTATACATCATATACCAGGACTATGGAACATCTCATAGACTCCTCCCCCTACAGTAATTGCCTTCAGTCATTGTTAATGGACAAGAAGCTATGGCCTGTACCCAACCATAGTACCCAGGTCCTCTTTCAGCCTAAACACTATTGATTGACTGATGAATATCAGTACGGACTGGCAGGGCATGCACTCTTCTCTGATTGAGACAAATAGCCAATCGCCCAGGATTCAGTGCAAGGCCTTATTCATGGAGAGAACATATCAATGCTTGAGAAGTAATTTTTGGCAGCAGGTTGTATTCAGCAATCATGATGATAAAACAACCTAACGTAACATCACCAATTAACGTCCGATTTATTCAAAACGTATTTATCTTAAAACCGCGCGGACAGAGCCAAATTTCAAACCCATGGGCAGAGATATCAGCTCTTCTAAAAAGAAAATGCATGGTCTGTAAGTTTTTCTCCGCCTGTTTAACGCCGTGCGAGCATGTACTTATACTGAGGTATATGATGAAGAATTGTGCTAGGGTAACCCATTATCGTCCACTTCTGAATCTTTTCCCTTCTAGCGCTATGCTTGAAGAACATAGACCAGAATAAAATGCACAGTCACTGTCCAAATTAGTCTGCAGACAAATGATAGTAAAATCACTATGTCTGTCCGGCCACTTGCTTAACGCGATGGAAAAAAAAAATGTTTATCTGTAAATTTCCCCCACATGCTCGGCACATGGCGTTCACGTGGTAAACCCATGGCCATTATGTTTTGTTGTGCAAAAATCAAAGAGATGGCTAAGGATCATACTTATGATGCTCTTTATTGCTCATGAGAACAGGCTTTGGCATAATACACCGCGACATGTGGATATGAGCCAAACCGGACGTAAATAGGTTCTGCACGTAAATAGGTCATGTTACGTTACATATTGCTGTATGTAGAATACAACACGGTGTATTCCGTATTACCCGAGGTACCAGTCTGACCGCGGGTCTGATCGGTCGACGGCCCAAAGATCACATGTAGGGAAGCCCGGGCTGCACCGTAGAGCATGTACTGCTCCGAACTTCCAGATCAAAGGTTATCGCGGCCAAGGTATGATATAAAGCCCATAAGTTACTTTACCAACTACTTGATTGCTGTATGTAAATAGACAGATCACGTAACTATTCGAAATATAAAGCACTGACTTGCATAAGAGTTAATAAGGCAGGGAAAAAAATATTCTCTAAAATGATTGTAAAACTTCAATACAATGAATATTTGGAGAAAAATTACCCTGAATTACTCAATTTCCCCCCATTGTTTCAAGCAAATTACCATTGGCCAAAGAACAGAATCTGATGTCATATGACTTGATGCAATTTTAGCACAGAATTTCACATTTAAAGAAAATCACAAACTTGTGTATCATTAGCTGCAGAACGTTTTCTTATTCCACAGTTTTATATCAGTATACATCTTCTTAAATTAAGCATAAACTGTTACACAATCAATAACACCTGAACGAAGCAAGTAGACGTGCATTTAAGCTTCACCATGCTGAATTTCAAATGAAGCCATATAGCTGTAGAAGCAGACTTCCTGCAGGCTAGAAATATGCAAAAACTTAATATGTTGTTTCTTTTTAACCCTTAAAGGACGGGATAAAATTTTCATGTGCATACAGGAATCGTAACTAAAATTTTCGGGCTTCAGGTGCCCCCACCTAGGAATTGTTTCGGGGCTGTAAAGTGCTTAATATTAATGCTAGATAGGTAAAACTATACATTTCTGGAAAGCTGAGAACCTGTAGGATATGAAAATAACAAGAAAAAGACTGTATCTGGTTTGTAAGTAATGATACTGCACAAAAAAGACAGAAAAAAGTTCTTCGTTAAGTATCAAAAAATATTTGAAATGTATATGACATCACCCAAAAAGTCTAGAATCACTTTGAAAGTCACAGAAAACTATTCTAAACTGCCTTGCTATTCTTCCTGAAGCAATAGAAACATCAAACAGTGTATGTAAGTAACTGTTAACTGTTTTATTCTTGCTAGCAAAGATAGTACCTAAAGCCTTGGCCACTTGTAAAATGATGGGCTTCATCAGTGTTCCTTTACTGTTTGTCCAGGAAAATTTCCCCAAAATGATTTGGAGGGAAGCCAGAACAGGCTTTGCAATCGCAAACCTGTAAATACATGTCAAAACATGCCCCCCTCCCCATTGGCGAAGTAAACAAACATGAAGCAGAAATTTTGGCTGGATCAAAAAGTTGACAAACAATTTCAGACAATCATGACCCTCACTCAATTACAATAAACCCCCATCCACTCGATTTTTTCATGGCAAAGAAAGAAAACAAAGGTTTGTAGCACTGTTACCTAGCATAGGGCCGGCTCAGAGCCTTCAAAATGCCGAAGTTTTTATCAAATTACTGTCTCTTTTGATGCTAGAAACATCGCCAATCCCTTCCTCAGTTGTGCCAACATTCCTTCTGGGTTCTTCATTGGACTTGGACATCGAAAACTTGTGATTTTGAGCTAAAAAAACACGGCAAAAACTTCCCAAACACACTTGGGATCTTCCGTCAGATTTGGGCTTCCCCTGACGCATGCTAATGAGGCTGTATCCGACCTTTGCCGAGGGTCACCGGAGAATACCGAAACCCAAGCCAGTTGAGCCATCCCTGGTGGCGCATCGGGTGGAAGGCCCCAAGTCAGCCCTGATGGCTCATCGTGCTTTAAGGGTTAAGAGTTGTTGTTTCTTTGACCTCTAACAAACTTATGTCTCTAGGGACTTTCTTGAGGCTGTTAGGAGAGTCGTGATTAGGGTTGTCTCCAGCTTTAAATTTTTGAGCTAGAACCTTAGGTAACATTAATCTATCACAGGCCTTGAAATTTTGGAAGGCATTAACAATCATATGATAAATGATTGGGGCATTGGGGAGGGGAAGGCAGAAATTAAGTCAAATAGATGGAGGCCCATGTTGTTGATTTTCATCTTATTAAATCTGTCACATTAAGTCTACAAAAATGTCATGCCATAAAGTTAATGTTTTAGGTCTGTCAACAGGGATAGTTAGGCGAAATCTTTGTCCATCCTCACAAGAAAATTTCTGTCTTCAGATGAACGAACGGCTCTTGGAGACAGCCCTGGGCCTCAACTCATGCCTTCAAGTACCAGAGTTATCAACCCAGAATTGATGTGTTCAAAACTTTGTTTTTCCATAGAACTGCTGTATTGGATCCTTACTAGATAGCTTTAAACAATGCTTACAGCTAGATGTGCAAAGGTTAGGTATGACAGGCTGCTTGGTGTATTAGATCATCCCCAGGCCGTGATAACATTTGATACCGGTGTTCGAACAGATCCATACTTTATAGTACGGCCCAGACTTCCCTTGGCTAGCTCAATTTGAGCTCACTTGGAGTGCGCTGGTTGTGCCACTGTTAAAAATTCGAATACCAGATTCAGATGTTGTTACAGTTTTTTGTTCAAGGACACAAAACCTGCTCAACTTCAGGCACATCTTGCATTCAATTTGATATGTGTTTTTTTTCGGGTGGGTATGACATAAATAAGATGCAACATGGTGTCTCGGCCCTCACGCAGGTTGCCTCGCCCTCCGGCGTGTTTTGCCAACTTGCCGTTATACCGGCTATACAGATACAGACTCATGGTTCAACTCACCGAGGAAGCCTGGTTTCATCTCGTTGAGCATGGGGTCCAGGTGGAGCTTCAGCTTAGCAAAGATGGATGGGGCACTGAACACCCACCTGTGAACAAGGGAAAGAAATTTGTGTCAGCAGATAACAGTCGGCAAAATCAACAAGTCTTTCTAAGATGTAACGTCAACTCTCACAATTTTACCTTATTTGAAATGATCAAAAACAATGTGAAAGGGAGGGCAAAACAGGTGCAAAAGCACCTTTACAAGTTGACCTACCACTTGACAAGTGCTCTAAGCACCTTTTCATTTGTACAATACTGGCATATTTGCTTGAAGGCCTTCTCAATAATGTCTTGAACCTTATATATCATTAGATATCTGACATATTCATACCTTGAGGATTGCTGATGCTGCATTAATAAATCTTTTTAAATTAATATTTTTTTAAATATGGCAGTCTTATATGGTACCAAGAAAAATTATGACAGTTGAGGCTAATGCAACCATTGAACATAATGCTTCATCAAAAGAAACATTAAACATCTAGAGGAATGGTAAAGGAAGGATTTCCATGTGCATCAATGGTATTGGACAAGCAGTCAATGAAAGGGGTCATCAGTCAGTAAACCTTTTCTAGCCCTCTGTGGGAGGGGTGTACTGAATGTGAGAAATGAAACAAAATGGAAGGAAATTTTGGTCCATTTCGTTCCATTTTGCACTTTCTGTACACCTCTGGGGGAGTTTACAGAAGGGCAAAACACCACTTGCACACTTATCATGTTGTAAGCAGGACTATAAATGGAAATGATAAATCAGGATGTGAGCTGTCTGAGAAGAACCACACCTCAAGCACATTAAAGAAATCATCACGCTTATCAAAAAGAGTGGTGGTCCATCTCAGTGTGAGTGGATCAAACCTTTCATTTTGGTCATGCACAGCAATGTACCTTGAGTATAAAACCAAAGGAAGTTTACCAGTTATACTTTAAACAAAACAAAACAAAACAAAGCAGAACAAAGCAAAACAAAAAAAACATTTTGTTTTTCAAAGAGGTCCTGCTAGCTACTCTGGAGAACTCTTATAAGTTTGCAACAATGCTTAATCATTGCAGAGGGACACTTTATTGGTAACAATGTTGTCATTCTGCTGTGGTGATTTGTGTATCAGTCAAGGAAAAGTCCCACCAGACTTTGACTAAACTACAATTCTTCACCAGCACTCTGGCTAAGCCTTCATGCAAGAAACAATTTTCCTAGAATGACATTTGTTCCAGTGAGCAGTATGTTGTAACATTAGGCAGTCACCCAGAAGACTGCTATTTCCTTCAAAGTAAAGTATATACTCAATCACTGAACAGACATTTAAGAAATCATACTTAGTTTTTTCGACACATGTTTGAAAACAGAGAAAAAGCACAGCAAAATTCACCATAGGAACGATTTCAACAACGAAGACAGGATTCAGCAATTTAAATGAAAACCAAGAGAAACCAATTAAGTCTTTGCCTTTAGAGTATAGAAAAAGCCAAAATGAAGAATGCCAGTATTTAACAGTTTTGTGCCTTTCTACTTTCTGCTAAAGGCAAAGTCATTTGTTTTTCTTCAGGTTTTCACAGACTAGAGAGGCACAAAACTCTCAAATCCTCATTCTTCATTCTGGACCACCATTTGCAAGTTACAGTGAGAGCTTTGGGAAAAGCTTGCATAAGTGAGATAAGTGGAAAGCTTCATGCCTCGTGTATTCCCTCAGCGGCCACTGGGTAACAGAGTAGTGAGCAATTCTTGAAGGCTGTCTATCTAATGGATCAACACATATAAATGCTGACCTATTTGCTTCCAAGATGCCCTCTATGTAACAATTATGGCCTCAAATTGAACAAGAAATTGAAGACCTCATACCTCCTTTTCTTGCATTTCTTGTTTTACTCACTGTGAATTTCTCAAGAGTTCTGTTAATGCATTTTCCTGCCTTCCTGTGGGCCTTCAGAATGCTGGTAAGCCTGCACAACAACTTAAGACATTTTGAATTTGTACCTGAGTCAACTAGACTTCCTGACACCAAGCTGAAACTACTTTAGACACTGGCCAACCTTAAAACCTGGGCAAGTGGGAACAAGCTTATACACACACTACAAAAAAATTGAAAACAACACCTCTGTTTTAACAGCTTTTTGATATCTTAATTTTGATCTTAGTATATTTAAGCTTTTGAATGAGACAAGAAGCATGCTAGAAAATCATCACTTCATTCAACCTCTGCAAACTTTTGCCCATTCTTCTTTAACAATTAGAGAAAAACTTTCAAGCATACATGTAGTCTGGTACAAAATGGTATGAAATTAGTTACTTGCATCATCTAATTCAATTTTTGGCTGAATAGGAGATATTGTACTGACACAAAGCTTGTCTCTGTCATATTCAGAAAGTAAAACAAAAATTTCCCAAAAGCTCTCCAAGTATTCAGTGAATACGCTACCTGCATCTAAAGCAACATCAGGAAAAAATTCAAAGTGGGCAAAACTTTATGATTAAGTTTTGAGATCACGCTTGGCATCTCCTCAAAAAATGTTTCCAAAGTTACATTTTATCAGATGTACGTTACACCAGAAGAGGAAATGGAAGTAACTGTAGGTCATTGATCACGAGGTTATTGACCTTGACTAACCATCTAAGTCATTTCTGATGGAGCCATGCCCTAGTTATGTCATGTCCTGATTTGCAACAGTGATCAACTCATCGCTCAATTTGACGTCCACTGTTTGAACTGTCGTCTTCAGATAAGTGGTGTTCACGCAGTAATTCCCTCAGATTAAAGAGCCCAACCCACTGACGTCAACACTGACCTTTGCAAAATCCATATCCTTTGTCTGTAATGTACAGCTTGGAGGACTATCGAAATATGAGTAAAACTGTATAATCAAAATTGATGGAACGCTACCTCGTACTCTTGACCTATATCCCCCAACTAAGATGTAACAGTTGCAACTGATTCTGGCGTAAGCCTTTATAGGCATTCCAGTTAAGATAAAGGATATTGATTGATTGAAAGTCTTTTGTATGACTCAGCTAGGAATCGAAATCACATCCTACCTAATGCCAGGCAAATTCTTGATTCTCTTGGCCATTTAAGCATGTAAAAGAGAACTATAAAGTGCTGAAGTTTGTTAGCCTTAAAGTTTGCAAAACATGGTTTGAATTCTAAGGGCAAAGTAGTGGGCAACCTCAAGCCAACCGTACACACTCACGCGGCATATAGTATGTACACTTGAAAAAGCTGTCACAGCAAAACTGGTCGTGGTACTAGACTGAATTAAAGATTTAAACGGAAACTATGTGGCTCCAGAAATCTTACTGAGGGATGACTGTGGTGTGAAAGATGTCGATTAGCTTGAGGAATGAATCCACCCATGACTTTATACCGTTTGAATTCTAAGTTACCAGCAAAGTTTGTAAGAACTTGTGGATGATTTATGGCTGAGTAGGTGAGATCTAACAAGTTGTCTGGACTGGCATTCAGCCAATAGGACTTATACAGCTGCACTTAGGATGAAACACCTCCAAAAACTACAGATTGCAAAGTGCTGTTGGGCTTTACTGTTCCACTTATCTTAGCTTAGGACATGTTGATTTGATTATATGGATGACATCCACGCACGCATCAATTTTGATCCGTTTCCAACAACAGTTTTTGGCCATACTGTAAATCATATAAAGCAGCTGCAAGTGAAAGAATAGCTATAAGTCAAGCTGTAAGTTGCAAAAAAAAGATATTTTGGGAAAACGGATACTAATGTTGTAGAATGCCAAAGTCAATTCCAAAGTCAAAGAAGAAGATGAGAAAGAACAAAAATGAAGAATCTATTATTCGGTATACCTTATTCTGTGTTTTCAGCCATTTGTTTAACCTTCCTGACCACGTAGATTTCATAATGAAGGTAACTTTTTTTGCCAACCTTTTCTTTTTTTATTTGCATGACTGTATCAGTTTTGGAGTTCTAAGAGGATGCCATCCATATAATTGAATTAACCTGGCCTTTGGATAAAACACCCAAAAAACTATAGATAGAAGTGTGCTGTGGGGCTTTTCTGGTCCATTTATCTTACCTTACATAATTGATGAATGCCTTGCAGTCAACAAACTTGTGGGAATGTCTATTGGCACTGTAATGTATTTATATCAAGAAGTCAGCACATCCCCTCTTGGTGAAATTGGAAAAGTATGTGAGCCAAGATAAAGTTGACAGAGCATATCAACTGAAGTCAAAGTTTTGCCATCTAAACTTTGTATAAATGTTCAGAGTACCAGTGGCGTCAAATGAGCAATTAGCAAGGCTAGTGGACATGAGGTCAAAAGGTCATGGTTTGGATCCTAGATTCTGGCATTCCTGGCTATAGACATTGTGTCCTTGAGAAAGGCACTTTGCTCAACTTTACCTTCCAATACCGTGCCCTAGACGCAGAGGATTAACAATCCACTGTCTCTCTCTATAATATATGGCCTTAAAAACACTTTGAAGCCACCTTCTTTAACTTAAGTTTGAAAATGTAGCCACAGTGGCAAATGCAAACCACAGTCTTGAGTTTACTGGAAATGGCTGCTTAGATGTCATAAATTGATACACTCTAATGCTTTCCATGAGGGAGAAAAAATGTAAATTCATTTGACCTGGTTATCAATCCCCAAAGGGGGACACATGATTGAATTATGGAAAACTCTAAAATGCCTTTAAATGGCCTGAAAGATGAATGATTAGATTATCTGTGGACAAATATTAGATTATTGACACACAATGCTATTCAAATAGCTTTCATCCAACCCCCTGCTCTTAGAGAATTGTCCCAGAACATAATATGCACACAGGGGACTCTGAGCAATCAGCCTGGCCTGAGAATTGTTTGTATTTATCAATAAAACAGTGTAAAAGTCAACAATAACTAGACACCTTTTAACACTTTACCAGCATGGTACCTTAGTTGCAATGTGTTACCAGGCATGAACAGTAGTTGCTGTCTTGTAGTTACTTAAAGCAAGGATATTAAACCTCCTTGCTTTAAGATTTCACACAATTTGTGTTGGTCAACAATGCATCAGAATTTTGTCCATCACATACGGCATCTGACACAACATTTGGAAACTGTAGATTGGATATCATCCTTGTTTATGCAGACACAAAGTTTTCAATACGTTTTGTCAAATTGTTGTCTATCCTTATTGATTTTCATCTTCAGGTCACCTAGATACATAAGAGACATTTGATAATCAGATGAAACCTCATGCCCTCAATTGGTATATAACGTTGTGTTATGTTCCTAATCAGAAAGTGGCGTCCGTGTGGCGCAGTGGTAGATCACTCGGCTGTCAAACAATGGGTCCCCAGTTCGTATCCCGGTGTGCCCAGAGACATGTCCGGACTTGCGCCCCGACGTTGTGCCCTTGGGAAAGGCACTTAACACGACTTTCCTTACTTCACTCAGGTGTAAATGAGTACCTAGCTCATCTAGGGTTAGGACGTTAAATGGAAGTCCCGTGTTTGGGGAGAGCCACACCCCGCGCACGTTAAAGAACCCACCACATCTTTCAAAAAAGAGTAGGGGCCTGCCCCGGTGTGCGATGGTCCAAACCTTACAGTCCGGTCTGGGATGACATCTTGAAAAGGTGACAGTTCACCTGTTATGTCAATCCTTCCACAAATGTGGTAAATCAAAATAAATAAATAAATAGATAGTCAGCTATTCCATTTCAGGAAAGTGGATAAACGTATTTGAATACGTGAAAAGTTTCATCAGGTTTCAACTTTGTAAAACACTGGCTAGCTGTAAATAACACTAGTCTTGGCTGTGTACAAAGAACTTATCCACATTTCCATTGCATGTTCTACTTTACTGGAGGTCCCTTGAGTTGTGTAGAACATGATATTGATCCCCAAGGTTGGTGACAAAAGCCCAATTCAGTAGAGATAGCATCTCAAATTTTTATTTCAATGTCCTTGACAAGTGTCTTCCTCAAGACTAGATAACAGCAAAAGATCTAACCTTTAGAAACACACGACTTCTTAGACAAGGAATGTCAGGAATAGATTGTAAGCAGTCATGTCTGGAGGTATACAAGATATCAGCCTTGCACATACTTGACATAAAAATGACCTTATGGAACACTGGTATATATTATATGTGAAACAATACCAGTAGCAGCAGTATATGCTTCGTAACTTTAATGGCCGATGGCATAGATTTTTTTGTTCTTTGACACTGTTGGTCTTTCGAGAAAGGTTTCCAATATGTCGATTTCGATTGTTAAAAGTCTTGGCAGGCACTTGCCAGCTAAACCTCTGGTATCATTACTTTTGATTCAATTAGGAAAAGTTCGAAATACCACAGGGAACAAGAAATTGATTTCCACCCCACCTTCAAGTCTGCTTTAAGATGTCTATTCTTACTTTGTCCTCTTGGAGTAATGAAGTTTAATTGCAGAAATTTTAGAAAAGTACATCCAAAGATGCCAATAGCGGACTTCAATAACAAAAGAATCAATGGTTAAAGATCAATAACAACCAGCAGAGCAATTTTCAGCCAGCTTAGAGAAACCCCAGGGGGGATATTAGCAAGTCAAGTGAGATAATTATAATTTGCAAGACCATTGATTGATTTGAAATGGGATGTAACAATACACTGAACTTGCTGACAGGTGTTATACAAAGTGCAGCTTTAATCATATCGATTGTTTCTATTGTGTGATGTAGTCCAGAGTCTCATTTTCTAGTGTGAAAGCTACATAATTGGCGAACTGTTGAAGGAACACAATGTGTGACAGCAGCTTTAGTTTCAGCACCCTGGAGAGCCTCTGTCTTTTCCAGTTCATATAGCAGCACTTGGTATAGTCTAAATTTCAGTAGATGTTATTTGAGTTTATTAAATCCTTGAATACAGATGTATTCTTGGTGTGTGTATGTTTGTTTGTCTTGGTGTGTGTCCATAGTTATTTCATTATTGTAGAGTGATAGGATGTGTGACAGAAGATGGTGTAACAGGAGACTGTTAGGATGGTACATGGAACAGTCTAGATTTCAATGTTATTTGTGGTTATCTAACAATGAGTTTTCTTGACTGGTCCAGCAAGAAATACTGTTTTTTTTTTTCCTGTACCATGCTAGGCTTAGTCTGAAACATTTTTGGTCACAAAATGTTCTAACAGTTGTGAACTTCACATGACCCAAACCAATCAGCTGGCTCAAATAGCCATGATGTACCACGTTACATTTGGCTTGCAATTTATTCCTCAATACAGTGCACCATCTATACCAAGCCAGCCATATACTTGATGGTTTGCGATCCCTGAAAACAGAGATCGAGCATACTATTAACCAGTTATCCAGCAAGCACCCATGGAATATTGGAAAACCAACTGTGGCTTGACTTACAGTATTATGCTGATGAAAATTTAATGCCATATCGTGGAAAATCTTTACTATGGCCATGGTGATTTATTCTTGAGTCATCGACATAATTTGCTATAAAACATAATTCCCTACGAGTCTCCTCCCAAAAAAATATTAGGATCATAAATCAAATAGAGATGATAAATGTGAGCATCGATAAGTATACATTGGACATGCGGCCACCGTTTCACCGCGAACTTAAAACCACCACAAACACTTTTATCCAACACTGTAGGAGTGTGTGACTATAGTGCTGCCGCAAACTTAAAACTACCACTTAAACTCCATTTTTTCCTTAGCATGAATTAAAAACCATGCTAACTTAAATGCATTTTAGAAGCATTGATTGCATGTGAGCATCAATTAGTAGTATACATTGGCATCGACTTGACACTGGATGTTTTACACTGACAGTCCAAAATATGGTTTTAAAAAATTAGGAGAAAAAAAGTAGATTGGTTGAAGCCTAATACTAGCTTGTGGTCCATAAATTGATGGGAGTATAATGCAGTTCAGTTACAAAGCCTTGTAAAGCTGTAACTTACAGAATAGTTACGTAATACAGATATCTGCACACATAGCTGCAGTAATGATGCGGTGATTACAAAATGGACCAAGTTTTACATACAAAGTGACTAGCCTCTCGTTTACCATATTCGTGACAAACCAGTAGTCATTTTGAGACATCTTGTCTGCATTAGGCCTAGGAAATGTGATGTTGTGTTTCCGATTACGGTCTTGGAAAGATTTGGTAGGCACAGATTCTCTCTTTTTCTTTCCTTTAGATTTTAGCTGAAGTGATCCATCATACTGGTATACTGTTTTTCAATCATGTAAAACTCATTCAAGACACTATCATTTTCAACAACATATTGTACAGTCAAGCACAATTTTCAGCAGGAATGAGGAAAACATGTTGGAAAATAATTCTATTAACATTTCCATCACTCAGATCAAAAACTTTTTGCCAGCGGTTGACAGGAGTTTGCTAGGGTCGGCCAGGTATGTTTGTCCCCAGCCCTTACACTATGAATATCAAGCCTCATGCTCCATTAACATTTGCCTGCACAGTTGGACTGCATAGCGACTTTTCACAGGCAGGATATGAATGTTATCCCTGCACATTTAACGAGAAATATGTATCTGCATCAGCAAATAATTAAGGACAGATTTTAATTTTAGTGTAATTTTACGTCAGGGTAATACTGTAAGTACATTGTAGGTGACATTATTTGGAGGATCAAGAAGGAAACATTGTACATTGTCATTGGGTACTATCTATGTCAGGAAGTTATGATTTTTAAATCTTTAATAAATTCTTTACAGTACTGGTGTGGCAGTTAAACTGTCAGAGTTTCTTTTTGGCAGAGTTTGGAGATTTTGTCTAGTACATGACAGTAACTGTGGCCTTAGCCTACCTCTGGGAAAAAAACTTTTTCCATTTACTGCTTCATGTTGCAATTAGCCCTCGGGCAAGAACATGCAAGTAAAACTCATTATCTGGATTTTCATCTGCCATGGAGATACATGAACAACCAATGCCAACTGCATTCATAACGTATACAAGTGAGCCTAAATTCTCGGTGAAGTGTGCAAGCTGTGATAAGTCAGCCAGACTGTTAACGTGATTAAACACCATGGCAACCCTGTCAGTAATCCTACAGCTACAGAGAAGATCTAATTTCCTGTGTCTAACAAACCAAACCGAGAGGTGTGCCCACGAGGCATGGGTCTCTAATCCTACCAGGTTTTCGACACATGTTCTGACAGGAAGTCTTGAAATTAAATTGGAGGTATTCTAGCCACATCACACGTTATGATACCATAAAAATTGCTCCCGAATGTGCCTTTGTTATTCCATGTACATCCATGCATTTCAGAAAAGCTCAGATCAAGTGAATACTGCAGCTCTGTTGTGCCATAATCCTACCCCAGGCTTACCTATGACAAAGGAAAATATGATCCTATGATAAGTCATTCTTTGAGCAAATCGAATCCTTATGCTATAAATCTTGAAAGGTTTGCGGTGGTATTATGTTCTCAGTTTTTGTGATGACAAGTTGCTAGACCGTTCAATTGAAAGTCAAGGTAAGGTTGATGCTAACCTTTCTTGACATTAATGTATTTCAATTCTACAAACTTTCTCTTCAACAAACCAGTTGGTCAGACTGGCAGAGAACTGCCAGAATTCCAAAATTATTGAACCTTATAATGACATGTTCCAATGGCATAAGTGGTAACGCAACCCCGCTGCTTCGCCATCTGGATCAAATTCTGCGGATCCTAAGTTTCGGAACCAGCTCGGACAAGTTGTAAGGAATTGCCATCGTCATTTCGGATGGTGACATAAAGTCAGTGGCCCTGTGTATGACTGGGAGCTTCAGACATAAGCCTCAAGCATCAAAACCCTGCACGCAAAAGAACCCAAGACAATTATCAAGAAGAGTAGGGGTAACCCAGTGTGCTTTGCCAAAAACACGTCAAGCTGTAGAAAAGCCACATCGCACTGCCACTAGCTACTTGAAAAAGCATCATACTCCACCTCAACTGCTTTACTTTTGTATTCATATGCTGCCCCTATGTGTGTAAGCTACGGGACTGAATGTAAGACTTAATACATTATTTTCCATTGTACCATCTGAGACATTCATACCTTTAGTGGTGGGATTATCAAAAACCATGCTCCGGTGATTGAAAGGTGGACGGTGTAGAAGTCGTGCCATTTCAATTAGCGATGCATCGTTAGCTCATGAATGTCATGTCCGCCTGTCGAGCTGCATGATTGGTCATAAATGTGTATTGGCAAACAGCCCAGAAATTTGATCCGCATTGCCACAAGGAGGGTGTGTCGTCAGGCAACAGAGGGTAAAACAGTCTTTGGAAAATTGTTGTCATGGTATCAACGACTGGAAAAATGTCAATTTTCACACTGTTGCTTTCGTGTAAGAAAAAAGAAGTGGAAAACCTGTTCTCTACAGAACCCTGAAGTTCTTTTGAAGGCTTTGTGCTAAATGTTCATGTACACAATCACCAGGCAGAAGGATTTCAGCTAGAGGGCCTTGACCCCATTACTGTAAATGCAGAAATGTTTGCGGTGGTTTTATGTTTGCGGTTTTTGCAGCGACGTTTCACAGCGAACTTAAAACCACCGCACACATTTTTGTCCATGCTGTAGTAGTATATATATGTGACTATAGCGCTGCCGCAAACATAAACCCACCGCGAACACTCCATTTTCGCCTTAAAAACCATGATGCCAACTTAAATGCATTTACAGTACTTCCGGACTACTTTAGACTAAGCACCACTAGGGAAACAGATCACTCCGCCTAGCGTGCCTTCTACAAGAATAAACATGGGAGTCACTCTTACTAGCCGTGTCTATCGTATTTGAATCTGACATTTAAATCAAGCATCAGTAGACATCAGAGCACAACACTTTGGGGTCTGAGCTTTGATCATGATTTTGGAATCATGCCTTTTTGACTGCACTTCTTACATGCAATGCTTTACTGTAGCCTGACTTACTCCACACTTTTATAAGCCTGCCTAACTTACTGTCCCCCTGGAGGAAGGGGGCATTTATAGCCTCTACCTTTGAAGAATATCTGACTCAGATTATGCTTTTATGGTATACACTGTTACAGAAAAAAATATTTTATAGATCTGTGCTATATGCATGACAATGCATCAGTTATAGTGTAAGAACTATCATACTTAAAACCTGTAGTTGGTGAAAGTGTATGACTACATGTATATACAAATCCATGCCAACCCTCACACAGGTGATCCAATCACACTTTATCAGTGACCTTAACTCAAGTACACAATTTTCATTTCGTATGCATGATACTTAGTCTGAGCTCTGACCATAGCAATATGGACATTAAGCCAAAGTTCACAGTCCATACTATGCATGTAAACTAGTACTTCCTTCATTGCAGGCAGGAGCATTTAGATTTGCAGACAGAATCACAAATCATTTTCACAAGCAGTCCTTAAATCTGCAGACAAAATCACAAATTACTTTCACATAGAAGTAAAAAATTCACACTGAATCAAAGATAAATGTCTCATGCCTGTAGAGGTTGAGAAAAAAACTTGGGGTACACGACAGTATTGTATTGTCAATCCATTTACTTACAGCCATTGCTCAGAGCAAATTCTTTCTCCTGGCTGCCTACTGATATGTTTTACAGAATAGCTGCCAACGGCACTAACTCCTGAGTGCTACCATCATCTGACAAGATGGAAGGATGCCTACTATAGCTATTGCAGATAGAGAGCTCTAAGAACATGATGACTTGTGTGTAGAAATCCCACCCCCTTGGCGTTCCGTCAGTTATCAGGCTAATAGCCAATCAGTTCTGCTATGAGTCCTTGGGGCATAATTTCACAGAGCAATTTCACACTAACTATGTGGGCACCCTGGTGGATTCTAGGCTACAGTAAGAGGATCGACTTATCAGGGGTGACCACCTGGGGTTGTATTTAGTACGGATCTTCAGCAAAGCTTTGCAGTGTTGATGCTGGTGCTTTGCCTTGAGAGTTTTTGGTATGTGTGGTGTGTGATTGTGTGATTTTGTGTCTATGTGTGTGTGTGTGTTTGTGTGTGTGTGTGTCGTGTATCTACGTGTCACTGATTGAGTGTTTGTGATTCAATTGTATGTGTGTGCATGTGTGTGTGTGTGTGTGTGTATGCATGTGTGTGTGTGTGTTTGTGTATGTGTCTGTGTATGAGTGTGTATGGTTTTTGTGTGTATTTGTGTCTGTGTGTGCATGCGTGTGTGTATGTGCGTGCATGTGTGTGTGTGTGTGTGTGTGTGTGTTTGATTGTCTCTCACCTGTAAAAGAATGAAATCTGCCTTCTATGATAAAAATTATAATCATAATTGTGCTTTTCTTCACTGATTAAGAGATAACTGTGTCACAGTATGAGCATCTCCACAGAAGCTCCATGAAGGTTTGACAAGAACTTATCAAACAGTAAAAAAACTTGTCACTATAAAAGATAAGAAGTTGATGACTTGTTTGAACATCCTGAATTCATGACTTACTCATTAGAAATGAGGTGATGTCAGTGGGCAAAAGAGCATCATACTGTGACATGACATTAAGTCAGTGTTTCCCCTGCTGAACTTTGTATGTTGCAATCCTGCCAGGCAATTAACCAATGCTAGGAAATTTTCAGGACAACATTTCTTGTTTCCAAAACAGAGCAAACATCTGTTTTTGATACCTTGTATGCTATCGCTAGACGTGAAAAATTGTGCAGAAGGAGTTGATGAGTGGCGGAAAAAGCAAAAGATTGAATGAGATCATAAAAGCCATGTTCAAAATGTCCACCAGCGTGCATGGTCTGGGAACATGGTAATTTATGCAATATAGAATGCAACACGGTGTGTTCTGTATCGCCTGGGGTACTGGATTCGACCCGCGGGAGGGCCAGGACCCACCTGAAAGAAACACATTTCAATGCAAAATGCGCCATAAGTTGAGAGAGTTTTGTGTCCCTGAACAAAAATTTTGTAACATTGATTCCAACGTATGAATCCGGTATTTGGATTTTCAACAGCAGTGCAATTGGTGCACTCAAAGCGAGCTCGAATTGTTTGAATTGTACTAGGGAAACCCTGGCCGTACCGTTAAGTACGGACCGGTTCGAACACCCGTATCGAAGGTTATCCCAGCCCGGGTATGATATGAATATGATTATGTCACTCAATTACTTGGCATTGTACAAACCCACTACACTGCATGGTACCACTCATGTACAGCCTCAGGTTTGCAGCCTTTGTCCTCATTTGTATGATTGACAGATTTGATGGATGGGGTCCTTAAAAACCAATAAGTTGCATCTCCAGTGAGGATCATTAGGAGCACGGAGTCATCTCTAGAGAGGGGACTTACCGAAAGGTTGCTGAAATTTACTTCAAGTGAAATGCGATCCTTTGAAAAGATCAAGTCTTAGTTGTGAGAAACTTGTGCCCATCTTAAACAGGATGCGATCAAGTTTTTGCATCTAAAAGATACATGAGAGTCCACACTTATGAGGGAAACTTCCAGACTTGCAACTTACATTTAAACTTACAAGTTACTTTTTTTACCATGCCTACCACGGCATCCAATTTATCTCAGCAATAGATAAAGACAAGAGTCATGAATAATAAATGACAAATTATTGATCAAATGGAAGCCATTAGTCAACAAGTGATGCTCATTATGTGATACTGATGTCCATCATACATAATACAGTATGATAATAATAATTCACCATGTTGTATTATTACAGCCAGTGCGTGCCCATCTGAGTAATGAGGCTGTTGTAACGTGCTCGAGGCACCTCCTCGAACAAGGGACCCCATTTTATGTCTCTTCGGAAAGACAGTGCAGCTCCAACTAGGATACCCTGATTCGAACTGAGGTCTCCCAGTTACCAACTAATTGGAACTGTGAAGACACTACTGTAATTCTTGTTTCTTTCACTGTAACTTTATGTTCACTGTTTTCACGGTCACCTTTGTCACCTTCATCATCGTGGAAAAAAAACTTTTGTTATTTTCTATGATTTTTTCACACATTCCTTCTGTAAATTACTTGCCGCCACCACCGCTGCTCACTCGGCACATGTTCGCAGCTAAAACTCACAATTCCCGTTGCCGCACTGGTATGTAACTTGGTATATCGTTTGCTAGGTTGCGTGTGGTGATGCACGTTGTCTATTTTTCAATGTAACAGTGACTATACGATCACAGCAAGTAAGGAAGATTTATACCCCGTATCTGCCTGAAGTATTCCAGTCATGCATAACGGATTATAACATGGTCCCTATGGCAGGGCAGTGGGACATAGCATTAATTATAGGGGTGCAATTACGATATTGGATTGACGTTTAAAGTAGTTATGGTGTAACAAAGCTATTGTGCATCCCCACGTCGAACCAGGCAAACGATATGCCAAGTTACACACCAATGCGACAACGGGATCGTGAGTAATAGCTGCGAACGCGCAAACAAATGCATTCCCAATACTCCCAGAAGGAGGTCATCCTCCTTCCCGGAGTAATAAGTAAAAAGGAAATTCTTTAGTTACAAACTTATCATTTAACTTGAACATGCTGCCTGATGTTTTGCCTACAGTAGGCAATACTTGTAACTGTGTTAGATCTCAATCCATGGGTTAACCCTTTCATCTATTTGGCTAACTTTTACCCGAAGAAGCAAATTGCTTTAAATTTATCATTGTCACAACTCCTGCAGCAAAGATTGGTGACCGATGTGTTACAAGATCATTAGACAGTACACCGTCTTCTCCACAACATTCAGTGTCCCCTTTGTGTTCGTTCAAGTGGGCACAGTTAGTCAGTGTCAGACTACAAAAGTACCCATTTATCTACCCCCCAGGGCTTTCACACTTGATACTGATCTTTACATTCCTCTCTCTTTGTAGACGGAGAGGTCTCAAAGTTGCCTATGGAAATGCCGCAAGCAGTCATATATAATTCACACAAACAAAGTGTAAGGACTGAACAAACTGAAAGGTAAAGATATCGTGGAAAGAATATCGTTCAACTTGGCACTCCATTTAGATCAAAGATGTAGGAAGAAGAAGTTGAAGTTGAGCTACTGTCCTTGAATAACTAACACATACCATAAAGTTAACATGTTCCTGGATATGACATGCTGTAAATGCATTTAAGTTCGCAGATGGGAGAAGTTCAAGGTCTAAACAGTAGTAGACAGGCGGAAGATAGGACAAGCTTTTTTGTGGTGGCGTTTACTTTTGTGGTGAAGAGGTTACCGCCAAACTGTGTACAATAAAACAACGTGAACTTAAATGCATTTCAGTAGTATTGAGTGCTAACGTGTATAGCAAATTCTGCTTTCTGCCCAATTGCAAGACATATTGGCTGTTACTCCGATGCAATGTTGACCAAAGAGAACAAAAGAGATTCGGCAGCTATAATAGGTTTAAATAGCAGGCTAATCACCATATACGCATTACGTTCTGCCGACGTGCTACTAGCATCCCTTCTACAACTACACTCATGACTACCTCGTGTTGACCATCTCTAATTTTTTTATTTTTCAAATCAGGTAGAAATAAATGCATGCTCTAATGTCATCCATAAGATTTCTTGGCTGTGGCCTACGCATTGACCAAGATTTAGAAAAAAAATTGTTATCTGCTATAGTTTGCTAGTCACTTCGAACACAGTTGTTAAATCTAGATAGACTTGTCACTGAGTTTGCAGCAACTTTTCCATCTACAGGCTACCCACGTGATGGGGATTGGAAACAAACCTGTTGGTAGCTTGTTGACTGTCTGAGGATTGACCTTCCATTCACTGACTTCAAGACAGACGAGCTAATTACCGACTTGCTCTTCATTTCAGAACTCAACACTTGTCTCATTCCAAGCACTTTGTTGTTAGTCTTTAAGGATGCCTACAACTAAGAGGGCAAAATAGTGTCCTGATTACAGCCAATCCATGCTTGATCACCCAGTCTAAAAATAGCACATGGTGAGAAACGCACAGGCAAGCTTTATGGCACAGCAGAATGAATGGGTCGTTTTGTAATTCTATTCCATGCACACACTAGGGCTGTCCTTCGGCAATTTTCAAGGGTGGTAGAAAAGTTTGAAGTTGCAGTAAGATTGACAAGGTGACCTGTTTGTTAGGACTGGGATTTGTTACGGTAGTCGGGAGGCTGCTAAAATCCTTAATCTATAATGATAGCAGGATTGTAGGGGATAAATGTGCTGTAAAGTAGTTTCTAATTTTAGCCTGTTGCCCCCGGTAGGAGTGTCTTTCACTGCCATGGCGACAAGACAAACTTCCTGTCGGATTTGGTATGAGACTCTGGTGGCTGCTAAAATCCTTTATCTTTATGTAGGCTTGCTGTACCGGCAGATATTCTGTCGTTTCACACGACACGAACACTTCATCAGTGCCAGTTCTGCTAAACTGCCTTTGCAAATGTTTTCTGAACTTCGGGAGATCCTGAAATCCTAAAATCCTTCCAAATGTTTCATGTCCAACAGAATTTGTTCAATAGCAGGACTTCTGACAACGGGAGTTTTAAACAGAATCCATCAACAGCTATATGCTACCATGCATTGTACGCCATTGATTTAGTTTGCATGAGTTTCTTAAACCATATTATCTTTGCATAAGAAACACCTCTTATGGCAAAAAGCAACCAAACATAATAAAACAAGCCTAGGATGAATGATGGCAAAAAGAAATCAAAGATCTCATACCTCTATGAATGAGTTTTAGTAACTTTCTTGTTTCATTGGTTATTTTGGATTTCTAACTTATTCTGTGTATGAATTTTTCTGCCAGTCTGGAGAAACAAATTTGGACACCTGCCAAGCCAACCTTCCCATCCTGCCATTCCTCAGTTACACCATCTTCCGCCTCACATTCTGTCACTCTACAGCATCAAAAAAAGTACAGAAAACACCAAGCCAAGCAAACACACGGGCTGAAAACAATACTTCCATTTTCATGAAGGTAACAACGACAGGTCAGGAAAAAAGGTGCCCATCAGATGGCTAACACCTGACCAATCAGCACCAAGGACAGCATCATATAATTTTTGCAGACGCATATTTTGAAATTGGCTGTTGACACCATTGAAACACAAAATGTACATTTTTCTTCGTCTGTTCCTGAACATCTGTTTGCAACTAGCATAACAAAACTTAGAATCAGTGCACATTGCTTAGAAATTGAAAAGGGCCGACATCATAACACACCAGCCACTCAGAGATTGTGTCCTACATGTAATGAAAATTTGAAAATGAATTTCATTTTTTGATGAATTGTCCAACTTATAGTAAAGAGAGAGATGCGCTGTTACAGACAATTACTACTAAGACAAACTTCACCCTATCTGGTACACAGAGCGATACTTTCCATGTACTGTTGTCATGTCCGACTCCTATTTCCATCTACATAGGTCAATTCCTCCATAAATCATTCCAAAAGCGAGACAGGATTAACCATACATGACTATATTGTAACCCATATACTGGTTTCGATGATATTTTTGTACTTATAATTGCAGGATAGTTTAGCCTTTAGCATTGTTGATTTGATGCCATACATTGTACCATGTGCGATTGTTGAGCAATAAAGTTCATTCATTCATATCAACATTGAATAAAGTAGCCTGTTTTCCTTGTTAAGCTTTTAGCAGTAACATCTCAAAACTTCTGTTATCTCAAACCTACTGAATGATACAAAATGAATCAAGCAACTGGAAATATTCTCAGACCCATTGCTTCTTAAAGAAAGTCTTCATACAGTGTAGTTTTTACCACATGTATCATTACCAGAGAAAGTTACTTGTGGTTCTACTGATTCATTCCCCTGAGTCCCATTAGTTACAAATTGTTGGCTCTGCTCAGCTCTGATAAACAACACGGCCACCCCAATGTGCCTCCTACCCACCTGTGGTGACTGCTGAACTAACCAGCTAGAGAAATTACAGGTAAAGATGTGTTCTTCCAAATCAGCAGTTTATCAGACGATTATCACACAGTGTATCAGATAATTATCACACCGTATATCAGACAGCTATCACACAGTATAACAGACAATTATCATAGTGTATCAAAAAAAATATCACACAGTATACCAGAAAATTATCACACAGTATATGAATTATCACATAGAATACATGTATCAGAAAATTATCACACCGTATATCAGATAATTATCACACAGTATATCAGACATTTATCATACAGTATATCAGACGATTATCATACAGTATATAAGACAATTATCACACAGTATATAAGACAATTATCACAAGCTCTGGTATTATACAGTTGGGTTTTGTTTGTAAGGATTAAAAACATCACAATAGGCCTCTCACAGTGAGGTTGTTTAACTACACTGAAATGGTTTAGGAATGCGTTACAAGTAACTGTAGAATGCATGTATAAAATCTATCACAAAGCAGAAAATATCTCCGCACATTGCAATCAATTCTAAGAAAGGTAACCACCCACGCAAACTACGCTTCCAAAAGGGCACAGCACCACAATACAATATTCCATCATTCTGACATCTCAAACTGTTCCATGCCTCTTAACCACTGGTTACAATGCAAACGATCAAGCCCACGACACCACCCACATCAGCCGTTATTAGGTACTGCCTCTGATGTATTGCAAAAAGGCTGGGTTATTGCCCCATGGCTGCATAACATGCCTGCTTTGACAGCTTGATTTAAGCTGAGCGCTCTGATGCACAAAGTTGAAAACCCAACGGCATTTCCAAGGGATGCCTCAGAAGACCTCTATCTGCCAAACTTCATATCTTGCTGGCATGCTGCCGAGTTTAAAGAGACTACAACATCCTCCTAGCCTGTTGATAAGCAAAGAGCCTTCTTAGACTACTCCCTGGAGCGCCCTTGGAGACTAGAAAAGAATCAGACAAATTTGAGATTGAGGCAGAGAAAAGGGAGCCACCACGCTGCGAGATTACATTTTAACTACACCTGGCAGACAGACAGGATAAACGCACTTAAGCGAACAAAGTCTTGAATTTGCTACAAGAAATGCAGGGATCTCTTTCAAATTAGAGGTGACCTCAGCAAGGGGCTGGAAGAAACAAATTAGAGCTTTTAAAGCGAATGATAGATTCTACTTGGAAACTACAATAACAATAATAATAATAATAATAATAACTTTATTGCAAGTTCATGCCCGAAGGCTAATTGCAGACAAACAAGTACATGGGAATACATGGGAATCAAAAATAGTTATCTAGACTACTGTCAAAATTCTAAGTTAACTAAGGTTGACTATGATAACAACTGTAATTCCTTGTGATTTCATATTTTTGTACTTCAAGCGACTGATGTCTAACCAGGAGTTACAACACATGAAGAGAACTATAGCAGAATGTTAGCAGCCTATGACATTTCATTCTGATTACTGTTTGTCAGAATGACATGTTATAGGCTGCCAGCATGTACTGACAAAATGTAATGTCAACTTGGTATATTATAAGTGCAAAACATGCGTTTGGCATGTATTACTATCATCTGCTGAAGGTATTTTTCCTGAATAAATGTCTGTCTTACTACATATTATAGAGTTACTGTTCAAAAGCTGTTCATAAAGATTTACTCACAGACAGATGTAAGGGCAAGGACGTGAGACAGAACTTTTCCTTTGCATGTGACAGCAGAATGTAGAAAAGTTAAAGCCTCAAGGGATTCAAGTTATGTCCTTGTCGTGTTTGCATTCTTCAAGTGGGATGGGACCTGTGTGTGTGTGTGTCTGTGTGTGTGTGTGTGTTCATATGTGTGTGTGTGTGTGATTCTGAGTGTGTGTGTATGATTCTGAGTGTGTGTGTGTGTGTGTGTGTGTGATTCTGAGTGACTGTGTGTTTCTGTCTGAGTGTGTATTTGTGCTTGAGTTTTGTGTATGTGTGTTTGTGTATGTGTGTGTTTATCTGTGTGTTTCTGAGTGTGTGTGTGTATTTGTGATAGTTTTTTGTGTATGTGTGTTTGTGTATGTGTGTATTTGAGTGTTAATGCTTTTGTGCTTTTGTGTGTTTGCCTGTGTGTGTATGCGCATATATTTATGTGCATATGCATGTGCATTTACATTAAGGTATTGTGTTGCTTTTCTTTAAGTTTAGAATCTGTGATTTTCCATTTCACGTTTTTCCATTTTTCTGATGACTAGATTTCTATATTCTGCATTATCAACTGCAAACATCTAAAGCCTCTGATGCTGACTGAAACCAGCCATACTGGAAAGTAATCCATGTCTAGCAAATAACACATCTGTAACCAATGGGGAGTACTTAGAGGTTAGACTTGTGGCAGACCATAATATTCCTGTGGCCCCCATGGTAACTGACCCAGTTCCACCTGCAATTTATCACTGAACGCTCACTGACTCAAATGTGAACATCTCTACATGTTATTCTAGAATAGACATTTTTTTAATGTTTTCCGAAAGCTTTGGGTCCATACAATGAAACCTAGAATTTCCAGGACAGCTATTGTGATTAAATACTGTCAATTCTTGATTTGTTAACGGTAGCTTAATTTTAGCTTGTTTAACGGTCTCTAGTCAAAAGCTAGAATGTGATCATTGCAACTATTTGATTCCTAACATCTCAGATGGTGATGTTTCTCCCCACCGTTAAAATTACATGCCGTGAACTTCTCCCTTTTCCCTAACGGCTAATACTACCAACTGCGATATTAAATGGCTTTATAGTACATGAATAAAAATCCATACAATGTAATGTTGTCTAGCAATGTCTTCATGATGGAAGAAGTGAAGGAATTATCATGAATAACACACAACAGTTTCTTACCTTTATGTGCTAGAGGAATATATAGTAACTTCAGATATTACATCTTTTATTCATAGCAGCCATATGTTGGTGCAGGAAAACAGGTTTTAACTGTTGCAAGTCAATGGCAGTAGGCTTAGACATGGCTAATGCCTGTCGTCTATACTACTGTAAATTTAGAAATGTTCGCGGGGATTTAATTTTGCGTTAGGGAGAAAAATGGAATGTTCACGTTTTATTTGAGTTTGCGTTCGAAACAATAGTAGCGCTACATTCACACAATGGAACGGCCTATCCCTGTGGTTTTAAGTTCGCGCTAAAGAGTTCACTATGAAAACTGCGAACATAAAGCCACTGCGAATATTTTTGCATTTACAATAATAGCTTCAATGTATAGGCTTACTGCAGTGTGTGATATCAATGGCTTGCACTGCATTACATGTGCAACACACTCAGGGTATGTTTGTGGCATCGATAAAGTTTCACGTCATTAACCATGAGGATTAAAGCCCCAGATGGTAGAAGCTTTACTGAGGGAATGGCATTTGCATAGGGGTTGTCAACAGGGTATGTTACTTTTCACTTGAT
The DNA here is from genome assembly GCF_035083965.1 of Branchiostoma lanceolatum. Taxonomy (NCBI): domain Eukaryota; kingdom Metazoa; phylum Chordata; class Leptocardii; order Amphioxiformes; family Branchiostomatidae; genus Branchiostoma; species Branchiostoma lanceolatum. The sequence continues at coordinate 10,013,033 of NC_089725.1, forward strand.
GCAGGGTGGAAATTCAGTTTTGGGAATACTGTAGGTGCATCTAACTTAAAACGGTAGGTGCAAAATCGAAATCTTGGATGCACACTGCAGATTATAAGGTAGATGAATGTAAATTCTATAGCAAACCTCAAAATTCCAAACAAATAATACAACAATGAATGTCCAGAATATGCTGTGTACTAGTGTACAATAGTACCTTAAAGTGTCCATAACCTACACAAATATATCTGGGTGTATTGATGCAACCACAGTCAAAAATTAGGTGCACAGCTGCAAATTTAGGTGCATAAAAGTGCACAATATCATGCACCCAGTATATAAGTGTTACAGTGATTGGTATGCAGTATTGCAATAGCTCTGTCCTTGGTGATTAAAAAGCCATTGACCTAGTCCGCAACCATTCTCTCAAAATGACTGTTTGCCACAAAGGATATCAGCAATCATCCATTACTTAGCCATTTTCCTCACATATGCTACAACTCTACAAGGAGGTGGTTTTATGTTTGACTTAAATGTTAGAATGATTAGTGTTCAGTGCTGCAGTAGCTTTGTCGTTGGTGCTGAAAAAGCCATTGACCTAAAATATCTGCGACAGTTCTCTTAAAACGACAGTTTGCCACGAAGCATATCAGCAAGCATCCATCACTTAAGCTGTTTTTCCTGACATATGCTGCAAATCGAGGTTTTAATGTTACAATGATTGGTATGCAGTCCTGCAGTACCTTTGTCCTCAGTACTGAAAAAGCCATTGACCTAAAATATCAGCAACAGTTCTCTCAAAATGAGTCTGTTTGCCACAAAGCATATCAGCAATCGTCCATCACTTAGCTGTTTTTCCTGACATATGCTACAGCTAGACGTTTAAGTGTTACAGATTAGTATGCAGTCCTGCAGTACCTTTGTCCTTGGTACTGAAAAGCCATTGACCTAAAATATCAGCAACAGTTCTCTCAAAATGAGTCTGTTTGCCACAAAGCATATCAGCAAGCATCCATCATTTTGCTGTTTTTTCTGACATATGCTACAACTAGACGTTTTATTGTTACAATGATTAGTATGCAGTGCTACAGTAGCTTTGTCCTTGGTGCTAAAAAAAGCCATTGACCGAATCCACAACCGTTCTCTCAAAACAACTGTTTGCCACAAAGCATATCAGCAATCATTCATCACTTATTTTTTCCCTAACATATGCTACAACTCGACATTTAAGTGATACAGTAATTGGTATGGAGTATTGCAGTAGCTTTGTCCTTGGTGTTGAAAAAGCCATTGACCTAACATATCAGCAACAGTTCTCTCAAAATGAGTCTGTTTGCCACAAAGCATATCAGCAAGCATCCATCATTTTGCTGTTTTTTCTGACATATGCTACAACTAGACGTTTTAGTGTTACAATGATTAATATGCAGTGCTGCAGTAGCTCTGTCCTTGGTACTGAAAAAACCATCGACCTAATCTACAATAGTTTTCTCAAAACAACTGTTTGCCACAAAGCATATCAGCAATCATCCATCACTTAGCTGTTTTTCCTGACATATGCTACAACTCTACAGGGAGGTGGTTTAATGTATCTTCCCTTACATTTCCCTGAGGTTCTCTCAGCTCATTAAACTGTCAGTAAGACGCAAACTCCTGGCTCCTTGATGAAAGTTCCCTCTCGATAATCACAACGTTGCTTGCCTCGAGGGAGGCAATAACTTCTCTGCATTATCAAGATACTTAGGTTTACATGATAACTCTGTTCAAGTTTCACAACAGCAGGGGTAAGAGTGACTGATGATTTTGAGAAAGTTTTTGTGACTTTATATAACATGTTATTAGAGTCTGTCTGCAGTGTGTGTCTAATTGCCAGGGCATTACATGCTTTTAAAAAATCACAGACAGTTTGGATTGACTAGTTCTGCTAGTTATGCCAAAAGATACTGAAGACAGAGGTTTACAAAACAACCTGCAGTTCTGGAATGTATTTAGATAAGAAGTGTATTTTAGACCTAACCAATCTTATTTCCAAAGCATTTCCTCAGTAATACCTTAACTTCTGGAAATCAGAAAACTCCGCTTGTTTGTTTGTTTGTTTGTTTACCTCCCATATTTCAACAAAATTTCATCACTAGACATATAAAACAATGACATGAGATACTGACAAACAAAATAATCACGGGATGGGCATACATGGAGAAATATTGAATCTAAAACATCTCAACTACATGAATTCTAACATATCCTTGCCAGTGATGTTACCAGCACCCATTTGTATGCTGTTACATGCACCTCCCTACATACATATATGACACACTGTATATATACCGGAATTGAAATTCAAATGCAAGGGTGTCCTTGGCTTAGACGCAGCTGTCCTTCCGCATACTCCGAGTTCATTAACTCCTTTGTGAACAACTGGGAAACACTCTTTAAAATGCCACTGGGCATACCTTTACATAGCACCATCAATATTTCATCCCATACATTGAAGTCGGGCATTTTGGCATGGGGAAGATATGATCAGTGTATAAAGAAGTGTGCATAGTGATTAATGACTCAGTGAGTGTCGTGAAATGTTTTGTGACAACGTGCAATGTAAGGTGACATTCTGTCCCCAATACAGGACGCCATTAATAAACAGGAAGTGTTGAATAGATCAGAAACAGTGAGTAGTTATGCAGCTTATGTGCTACAGAGAACAAAGTATAGCAAATTGCTGCTTCCTGTTGCGGTAGTAGATTCCCTATCGTATCATCAGTACTTTATTGCACCACACTGCACCAAGAAAAAAACTGTAGACTTTGAGTTACGAGAGGTGTACGTATACATACCCTGGCGTATGTGAATGTGAATGTGGCGTTATGTTTACTCTCATGTGGTATAAACAGTTATTGATGATTTTCTCAGCACATACATATTCATGAAGGAGTAGACTGGATTGCTGTTAGGTTATTCATGAGCTGTTCATCGTAATGTATGGTGGGCAACATCTCATGTTTCAGTCTGAGTAGTACTGTGCGTGCATGAGAAAACATTGACATTGGAGGCACTTTGGATGTATCTGTAATTGTTCCAAAACCTGCCAACATTTTGCCATTAAAAATCTCTACACCCCTTTCAACTTTGTTGCATATTGCATTATGATGTGTGGGGAAAGCTTGGCATTCCTGCCTTACCCTAACTCCAAGAACTGATAGTTTATGACTAGGGGTGGATACTGGTTTGCTGGACCTGATTCAGACCTTTATAACATCCAAGAACCGAGTCCAAAAAACCTGAACAAAGTACAAATATAATTTCTATTTTGTTTGATAAAAAGTGTTTTGAGTCTCCCCTTTGACAAAAAAGGCATCTAAAATAAGTGCAACATTCAAATATCAAACACTTGTTTATTTTGAAAGTCTTCTCTCCAAGAAACTTTTATAGTTGTGCGTGTCAGTATTAATTGTCTATGCATAGTATTGGTCTAATAAAACAAAACATCAGCTGGACAGGATCAGGTCCAGGTTCAGGTCCAGACCTGAACCTAAATCTCTGGACCTAAACTTGGACTTGGACCTTATTAAGCCGAACCGGTATCCACCCCTAATTATGATATGTGGGGAAAGCTTGCCATTGCTGCCTTACCCTAACACTAAGAGCTGATAGTTTATTACGATTACACCATGCTAGTAGTTTCTCCAAGTATTTGTATGCTTAGACCAACATGCTACTTACAGAGAAATCAGATCAAAGTATTATTAAATGAAAAAAAGATATGATGATGATTTTTACAGCAATACAAGGTCTTTAACGAAGGACAGAGTGACATGATATTATCTAAGTTAACGATGAAGAAGAGAGTTTTCCCCTGGCAGTACATTTGAAGAAGATGTGTGACATTGTCTTTATGAAAAATAGATGCCTGCCCTTTGATCTAAGTAAAATACAATTAAGGTTATCTTCAGACTTTTCCAAACTCAAGATCGTTTCAAAATTCAATGAGCAAGAACTTAACACCATTAGCCTTCATCCAATAAGATTTTCAATGCAATCAACCCCATAAGGTGATACCCTTTCAAGGCATTAAAATTCTACCCCCCACCTCATATATCTTTCTATTGGTGACATCTTATCTATAGAGATGGCAGGATCTCCCCCACAGCTGGATTTTATTGATGTTTCGAGGACATTCTTTCCTGACCTGTTGACCTGTTGGCATCGCCATCTATTGTCTGCCAGCAAGATGACTTGCTGATACATGTCTAACATTACAGTTAAGGCCATATTGATTTGATTATATGGATGACCATACAGTCATACTGTAAATCCTAAAATGCAGCTTCAAAAGGAGAAAATACATGCTGTAAATTGCAATGAAATATTTTGGAAATAGATACTAATGTCACAGAGTGAGGAATCTATATTTTGGTATACTATACTCTGTGTGTTAAGTTTTGTTGATCCGTCATATTAGCCTTCTGTACTATTCTGTACCATCTCTTTCCTTGGTGCTGAAGAACCTTCTGTACTATTCTGTACCATCCCTTTCCTTAGTTCTGAAGCACCTCCCCCATCCTGCACTATTCTGTACCATCCCTTTCCTTGGTGCTGAAGGACCTCCCCTACCCTGTACTATTCTGTACCATCCCTCTCCTTAGTTCTGAAGCACCTCCCCCATCCTGTACTATTCTGTACCATCCCTTTCCTTGGTGCTGAAGGACCTCCCCTACCCTGTACTATTCTGTACCATCCCTCTCCTTAGTTCTGAAGCACCTCCCCCATCCTGTACTATTCTGTACCATCCCTTTCCTTGGTTCTGAAGCACCTCCCCCATCCTGTACTATTCTGTACCATCCCTTTCTTGGTGCCAACATTACTTCATGTTGCCAACATCTACATACATGCCAAATATCATGAAGATCCATTTACAACTTTTTGAGTTATGCTGTTCACAAACACACACACACACACACACACACACACACACACACACACACACACACACACACACACACACACACAACGTTACACACACATACACACACACACACACAAACGCACACTCACACACACACACTCACACACACAAAGTTACACACACACACATACACAAACACAGACTCACACACAGCCCCAACTCTCTTGATGAAGGTAGTAATAGTAAGACATTAGCTTATCATACCAGTTTGAATTTCCCTCTATTAGTCTTAAAGGCCACATGGATGATAAGACACACAGCGTGATTACTGTAGTTTAAGAGAGTTCTACTAAGGCCTGACCTTGCTGATATTGATGGTATTCACTATAATGTCAGAGACTGGGTTCACAATGTTGAAGCAATATGTCAATCAGGGTTGCAAATGTCAAAGCTATTAGGGAGATTGTAGGGTACTTTTAGCTCACGACGGTACATTTACCATCAATTTCTTTCAAATCAAGCAAATTACTATCTTCAGATGGCTAAATCATATTACTAAGAAACATTTTGAGACAATTAAGATGCCATCATGCTAGAGAGAGGACAGTTAGCTGCCTTCAGCTAGCAAGTTATGAAGGGGTTCATAAGGACCATCGTTGACAGGAAGTCAAGAACCCTACAGCTGTATTTCTGTCTTGTGACCAAATGTCTTGACAGGAAAGACCTTTCTGGAAGTGCTACTTTAAATGTGAGTCAATCCAACATGAGGCAAAAGCAGTAAATGTTGCACTATAAAGATGAAGTATAATGCAATAACCAACATCTGGTACGAAACGATAAGTTTGCAATGGTATACATTTTGCCCACATGAAACATTATCATTGCAAACTTGAAAATGGAATGAATCGATCGTGTTCTGGAATCGGTCTAGCTCAACTGAAGAGCTATTCGTCCACTGGCTGTGACAGAGAAGACAGACGCTATATACTGTATTTATAGCTTCATTGTACCAAGGAATTCCCCCTAGCTCTTTTTCGACAAGCACAATGAACAGTGGACCAGTCATCCTAACGTCCTGTCCTAAGTACTGCGACCCTTTCCAGTAACATGCATGTCAAGTGAGCCGGAATAGAACTCACAGGTTCTTGGTCCAGAGGCAAGGTTGCTAATCACTGAACTACAAACCCTACAAGAAGGCGGTCTCTGACTCAAGCCCCTGTCTCACTGGACCCGCGGCATGTTGGTGACCTCGCTGCAACCGGGTGATTTGACTGAGCGCTCAACGAATTTCATCGATAAAACAATTTTACGCTTTGTGTGCTTTGTTTTTTTTTTAGTCATATTACACACTGCATGATATTCCCACTATAAAGTCAAGGGCAACTCAAATCCAACTTAGCACACAGCGAGGTGGCCAACGTGCCGCGGGTCCAGTGAGACAGATGCTTTAGAGTAAATGAGAAGCTGTTCCATCCTAAGGGCTGCGACCCTTCCCAGCAATGTGTATGTTGGATGAGCAAGTGACATAACAAAGACTAGAACTCACATCTTATTGGTCCAGGTTCCAATTGCAAAATTGGGTAAATCACAGGCTTTTTTAAATCACTTTTGGGGCGTGAACCCTACGTGGTTAAAGGGGGCACCCTGTGGCTGCCAGGCTATTTTTGGGCCTGGCCGGGACCCCAAATCATTTTAACTCAGATTTAAAATCAACAGGGGACCCAGTAACAAATATACACCATGAACTAATCATGCGAGCACCAGGAGGTTCTCCTTGGTACCCGAAAAATGTGTGGCTTTTGCGCCCGGCTGGGACTACACCCCCTACAGTCACCAGCGCAATTGTGACGTAAGCATTAGAGAGAATAGGAAACTGTCCCGTACCATCTGTTTAAGATGAAGTTCAGCCACTCCGCTGTCTCGCTCTGCCTTAGCGCCCGTTTCCTGTGCACGCGTAGCTCCTCCTCTTTCACCGCCTCCTCTACAATCTGCTGTACCTTCCCCCTCCACACCAGCAGCAGAAGCAGACACAGGCCGATCAGCCACGCCACGGAAACTCCCATGCTCCCGAGCACCCAGGCCGCCATGACGACTCCGCAGGTGAAGACGCAGACGAGGAGTTGTTGAGTCTGTCTCCACCCCTGCTCCAGGGCGAGCTGTTCCTCCTCCGCGGGCGTCAGCTGGTGCGATTCGCCATGGTAACGTCCTGACAACGGTCCTCCTGAACCTCCAGACATCTTCAGCATCAAGTCATCTGTCCTTCAAGGGTGAAATCTTCTCCACCTGCAAGAGTTAAAACAGTTTATGTTAGATGAAACACATCATACACAAGAATACAATACTTCAACCAAAAGTGAACAATTTCAGCTTCATTATGGCATAATTTTTTAAGCATAGCAGTATTATGTGTAGCATGATTTGTGAACTATAGCAGTATAGCATGATTTTTGCGGTATAGCATAGCTGTATAGCAATTGATTTCTACACTGTCAGACAAAAACCGTCATAACCAAGAATAGAGTGCAGATACTTCAACCCAAAGTGAAGAAATTCAGCTTCTACAAAGTAGCTTAGTACTAGCAGTATTAGTATTATATATTAATAGCATAATGTGCACAGTACAGCATAGCATAACTTGTGCACTGTCAGACAGTTAAAGCCAAAAATACAGTCTTGCCAATACTTCAACCGAAAGTGAAGAAATTCAGCTTCATCAAAGTTAAGCTAGTACCAGCAGTACAGCACAATTTGCACAGCAGTCACTGAGGCCTCTGTTATACCGATTTATTTTAAAATTTGTAATTCAATCTGTCTGGTCGAGAATAACAACAATTCATAATTCATGCCAATACGTCTCACCCCGCAAATGTATAGTAAAGGCTAATTATGTAGCTTTACGGTGCAACCATACCATACTGCGGACTGAATGCTCATGAGGACTCCCAAATACAGTGAATGCAATGTGATTACCCAAAAGCTGAGTATGATATGCACATTTTCTATGGAATATCATCAGAATAAAAATCAATTTCTTACTGGCTCCCCACACATACATAGAGGCCATTAATAAAACAAACTTAAGCTGAGTTTTACACTCAGATAAAGTAGCGTCATGCATAATTCTAGGCATTTCTGGGAACATCTATAAACGTCGGGCCAAGCAAAAGCAACTTGTCTGTTGGTGAAAAAAATTTGTTGCACCTGTTGTATTGATACAGTAACTGTAATATCCAAATACAGTATTTCAAGCCCTTTGTATCTTTTTATACACTTGAAACTTGTCATCTACAAAAATAATAACTCCAAACAATTATTATGTAGCATCCATGTCAAGCCTACAGAAATGAGATTTATTTACTATTTTGAAGACCATGTCTCCTTTTTGTATGCAGTGTACTGTTCATGTTTGTGTCATATATATTTAACGGTTGCCCTTAAGCAACTAAGTGACAATGGCTAACTTCCAAATTACAAATAAAGACCCACCAAAAGACTGTAGATTCCGTTGAAACCCTTCTGCCCAATCATATTCAGGCATACCAGTTGAAGATTCCTTTGAAACCCTTTTGACCAATCCAGTGTTATCGCCAGGCCTTTTCAGCATAGGGGCCCCCTATGCTGTGATTTGGACCCCCTATGCTGTGATCTGGACCCCTATGCTGTGTTTCAACCAGCATAGAGGTGTTTCTTTCTGGGACAAACCTTGTGACCCTTCATAAATCTTATAAAAAGTTCATATTTGGCTTTAGAATGAGGCTGTGACAGAGGAAAAAGTCTACTTCACAAAATTTATGCTTCAAAATGCATGAAATAATGTCTCATTGGGTTATGAATTTACAAATTTTCCGGGGGAACATGCCGGACTCCCTACTCTGGTCATGTCTTCAGCACTCCACGCGTGACTTGCACCGCATAAAGTTGGCCCTTTGTACCTGACCCCTATGCTGTGAAAAAATTCTGGTGAGAACACTGCAATCACAAGACCTACTGGTAATTAACTTCCTTTGAACCTCTTTTGACCAATCACAAGACCTACTGGTAATTAATCCTACCACTAGGATGGTAAATTTCCAGAAAGCACACCTGGGAGCTTCTCACAAGGGATGAAAGGTCAAGGAGAAGGGCAAAGGTGAGTTCGGGAGTCAAGAGGAAGGTCGAGTTTGAGTTCACGACCGACCATAAGAACGATCTTCCTGAGGGAGACTGACTGGCAGGTAATTCCTTGAATCACGGATAACTTGGATCAGTTGAAATGGTCCACTGCCAGGAAGCTTTAGATGATGATACAGCATGCGCTTTCCCGTGAGGTGTACGCAGTCTATTTTGATTTCCCGTAATTTGTAGGGAAAGCTTGGTCTTATTCACGTAACTTGTAGCAAGGCGACCAAATTTTGTGTAACTGCCTTCCTTTATTTTAGCGTAATACCGAGTGTGTTCTTCTGAATTCAGTGTGAAGCATTGTTGGGACCTCCCTATGCATACCCTCAGTAGTGTTGAGGATTGAGAGGGGAGTTTTGAGGACACACATCAGGGAAGCAACCAAATATAGGTGATGAAAACATTATCGGTTCAAACATCTGTTTCACAAGTGGTGGATACAAGATATAACGTTAACATAAAACACATTTTTGGAGTCCATTTGGAGCCGTTGAGTCAACTCCAAGGGCAAATCGTGTGTGTAAACGCAGCCAATGAACACACTCAACTTGACACAGCTGCAAGAAGTAAAGCAAGGGAACATCAAAGAAACTCGGATGAATGGATTTGATACCATGACTCTACTACATATTGACATCGACTGATTGAAACCTCCTTACATTATTGTTGAATGCTGATGTCCATGTACCAGATGTTTATGTATCTTTCGAATCTAAATAACGCTTCTTTTTTACAAAAGAATAAAACACAACTTCACAAGGATCATGTTTTATAGGCACACTAGCAAATGCAAAAATTGGGATGCTGATTTTTAAAATGTTGCAAGAAGTATACCAAAAATAATTTTTTTCTTCAATTTTTTAAACATAATGTGGAAACCATATTAAGCGTTGTATATCAAAGACAACATTTTAGACAATATGCTTGTCAAAACAGTCAAAACACAGCACGTGAAGAGCTTTGATACAGGGACTTGGTTTCAATCTGCCCACCACTGAATTAATTTAATCACATACCCCCGCGCGCCATTGGTGTATTCACCCATGGACACAGCTGATGATCAACAACAGGAACAATATAACGTTAACGTTACCATGACATATCACAAGTACAACACTTCAAACACACTTGACTTATAAAAAGCACTGCCGGCGGCATTTCCATAATCGTTGCTCCAACAAAGGGAAATATATTTTTACGTACTCGAAATAAGAGAGCCATTGTGACATTTTTGCAAATGAAAATACGTTGCGGTTGATGCACATTTCAAACCCACCTGTACATACCTGTGTGCAGCGTGTCTGGAATTTATCTAAGCCGTCAAAAAGCCTTTCTAGGCCGTGAAACAAAATATAAAAATGGCACAGGATATAACTCGACATTTAACCATACGGTGGTATTTGAAGTAGCTTAGCTATGTAGGCCGCGGTGTATAAGACCTACCTTGCACATAATCCTTGCAAATTCCTTAGTCAACACCTCCTCATACACCATTCCTTACGAACCTCACGTCTTGACAAACCACTACCCAGCAAGATGTACGTTTGGTGCCCACTATCATGCACGCACACATGGCTAGGGTCTAGCATGAGGTGGCGACATCAAAATCACACACCGACGCGCGACGGCCACCTCTTTGGTATCAGCTCAGGGCTTCCAACCCCTCAAATTCTCATCGATTTTCGTTTCACCAAACAACGATCGTTGGGGTCAAAGGGTGTGGGATACTGAAGACGGTCAACCTAAACATTTAACAAAGGAAAATTTATCACCCTTCCAGACTGCTTGCGACAGAAGGAGTGAGGATGCTTCATTTGAATGCAGGAAACGCCGAAAGACTTTTAGTGGACTCTATTAGCTATATGACTGCCAGTCGAAACCGCCTGTGTGTCAATACCGGAACATCAAAGTCAATTCTCAGGGTCGTGATGTAGTCTTTCAAGCGGTGTGATCAAAGAAAAAGAAAAGTTTGGTTCCCATTTATTAGATTCTCTTCTCCTTGAAAGGGCTTCCGGCAATCGAACCTTTTAATACTACAGGGTCGTCTCTTCTTTGATCGCCGGGGGGCAATAATCACATCGAAACGCTCCCTTGCGTTTTGACTCAGAAGAACAAGGCGTTTACATTTGGCGCCATGCATGCAAAACAACCGTACGGAAAGCGACGTTGATGAAACTTCCATCAATAACATTCTTAAACTCGTCAGTGGAGAGAAAGACACAACGGAAACATTCTCTGTCTTTGTCGTCTTATATATGGTACCATATCATGTACCCACAAAGTCACTGGCATCGTAATTAAAGGTGCGTATTGTAAAATCGGGCCGGTGAAAACATCAAAACAAAGTCACTGTTTTAAGTTACATTATAATTTACATCTGACTTATTACCCTGCACAGCGATATACACATCATATAAACGCAACTTTGTCGTGTCGTGAGAATGTAGTTTATTTCTATACGTACTGCGGTAGTAGAGTTTTCGGTAGGCTAACGAAAATTAAAGGACTTCGAACGGTTTAATTTCGCGTTGTTTAGAAACACTGTGAATTCAAGAAAATGACGAAAATAACTTTAAAATTTGTTGCAAAGGGCAATCAGAATGGATATTTTCAAATTTGGAATATTTGCAGTTTTGGCGCCAAAATTCTACAATATTCTTTAACCGCAGTGACTGATAATCTTAAGACACCACTCAGGTAACGTTTTGTATCTAGAAGTGACAAACAATGCCACCGGGTGCAGTACCTTAACGCTACATTGCACCCGCTAGTATTTTCCCAACCTTCACCTACCCATATCATATTCTTAAATAGTCATGGTGATCCCCAATGCAATGAATCACAATTCAACTTTCCTGCTATTATATCCTATCAATTTTCGCGTAAGAACGTTTTCGTCAGTATCATTTTGGGTCATCGTCACACAGTAATCAAACCCGCGAACATCAACATGAAAAATCTAACGAGTCGGTACATGTAAAATCATCTGCGTGACTACAGTGACCAAAAACTATCAATTTTGCTTGAACTCTTGAAAGAAGTTTTTTTCGAGGTGTCTTACTTAAACGCAGCTACGAACGTGTCGTTTATACCGACCTCCATTGCCCTATCATCTCTTCGCCATCTATCTACCTCGGCCTTAAAGCGTGTACATTAAAGAAATATCTTTGCTTAAAACCATTGAGCCAGCATTAACGTGGGCATTTGCGCCGTGTCAACGTTCAGTGCTCGGCGCGACTTATCATTCTTCACACCGCCGGCGAATAAAACACAGCCCCCGTTGGGCCACAGACGCAGTAGTCTCACAGGGCATGTCTTATTTCCCGCCCACGTAAAAGGCTGAGGGAAGATCAGACGACATATTACGATTTAAAGGCCACTGACCTCTTTCGTTCGTGACGACATCTCCATGCAGGCGGTATTCGGCTGACGACATGGATTTAACGATGTCGGAACCCAAGACACCAATATATATCCTCCTCACAGTAGCTAACGGTAACTTGTTGGCAAAATCACATTCCCCCTACTCCCAATGCATCCATACATCTAGTGTAACGCGGGAGCGACTGAACACGAAATTTCCCATTGCCTTGGGCAGCAGAAAATGAAGCTAACCAACATTTCTTTTGTATTGAGAACGAGATATGAAAAAAAAAAGAAATTTCCGCTGCAGTACCTGAGCAAGCCGCTAGGGGGCTGAAAATCTATATCATTTCAAAGTCTCGTCAACACCTACCCACGTACAAAGTATCAAGAAAATCCATCCAGGTGTTCTTGAGTTATCGTGTTGACAGACACACACACACACTCACTCACATGCGCGTGAACGCTCTCGAAAACATAACCTTCTTGACAAAGGTAAATGATGAAGTAGGTACAGAAACCTTATTAGGCATGTCGAGGATCTTTTGTGCGGACCGGAGAAGTGTAACAACGTTTGAGACGTTCCCAAGGAAAACGATTCCGTGAATCACATACTGGTGTTTCTTTAAACGATTCCTCAAGAGCCCATTGCACGCTAATAAACAATACACGCGTGCCTTCCCATAAATTCAGACACCCTTGCTTCTGTATTTTTTAGAGTGACATCGACATATTTACGTAACATATTCCCACAGGCATCCTCAAGGTCTTGCATGCTTGGAGAACGTGATTTTAGAAAACCTAACCACGCATAATGTAGCCTTGCCAAGGAATTCAATACCTGAATAGTATTTCTATTACGTCTGACGTTCGGTCCACAGTGGTGGCCTTGCATACTTAACCCTATACATAGTCTAGCTTATTCACAATCAAGTCTTGCCCCTCCGTTTTTATTTTCCTATTTATGACTGTTATTCGCCTTTAGAAAGCCCAATTTACTAGCGTTCCTGGCACTTTATGGCAAATGCGATACAATGTACGCACACAGACTATGAGACAGTGCGTGAATTCAGTGCCATCGTTGCGAACCTTGAATTGATGGCATGGAAGGATGCATATAGTCTAAATCTGTTGAGCAACTTGCACGCTCTCCTATCCTATGGTAGAGTCTTTTAAAGCGCAACACACCCACCCCAAAACGTGTGCCTCCTTTTTTCCCCTAAACCAGTGGACTATAAAACTCTTATCTATTTTGAGTTTATTGTCAAGCAAATTCCTATTTAACAGAACAGCAATATCATAATAAGAGAGTTGTGACACAACAACGAAATAGACTTACCTTCGTACGAAGCCTGTTTGCTCTAGTCACAGTTTACGTTCAGCTAGCATTGGTTCGTATCATCATGGAAAGCTTAGCACCACCTTGGTTGCACAGCTTACCCTGGCACCCACCGTATCGTTTACCGAGGATGACTAAGGATGACTCTGTCTTCCTGAGACGGAGAGGACAGACAGCCAACTGCCTCCACTACTCTCCCTCCCGACTGAATAAACCACACGTTTATCCTTCTATCTAAGGCGCATGCGTTTTTCCATATCCCAATCGTTAAGCAACAGGTATGCTATTTAAATTAGACTAATCAGATAAATATGGTTGACAAGGACAAAGGGGAATATTTTGAGCTGTTTGCGAGTCTTTTACATTTAAAAAATTCAGATCTCTTTGTATAATTTCGACGCCTGACTCAATAAATCGAGAGGCATGCTATTTTGATGAGAATATAAATAGGATTATGATAGTAAAGGACAAATGAGAGTTTGCGAGTCTTTTACATTGAAGAAATTTAAATCGTTTTGCATAGATTCTACGTCTGATTCAATAACTCCACGGAGGCCGTTTCGCAGGCTGTCGCCAATGTCAATGCAAGTTTTATTCCCACATTCTCCTCCCCACTCATACTTCAAATTTCACGTCTCGCTCACTTCCCATTTCCAAGCAGAAGGCAGACTGTACGGTCCAGAGCAAGGACTTAGATGTACGTACCCCAACTGCGAAATATGTCGAAAGGGAAAACCTATAATGATAGAGCGAGGGCTGTCGCGTGCTGAAAAGTATATTGAGAGTTGGAAAATCTCCCAGAAAAATTCCCTACTTTAGAGACAGGCCTGGGTATAACTGCGCAATTTTGTGTGTTTGAAAGATTTCATAGCTAAACAACACACAGTTACCAGCACTACTGTTGGCTATCAATAACTTCATTTGTTAGCTTGAAAGTTCATCTGTGTTGGTAGAAGTCACAAATTTGAACTGTAATTTCCAACACAAAAATTGGACTTACCCAAATTTTCGAATGCCAAGCTCCAGTTTTTGTCAATTACGGTTCAAACTTGTTCCAGAACTTCATTTGTTGAGAGGAGAATGAAAAACAACTCGAGTTTACTAGTGTTCACCTTTAGCTGAACTTCACATACGTTACACTGACAAATAAACAAACATAAACATATCCTTCGACAACTTTCATGATTTAATGACAACACAGTGGTGAACAGATACGCCTTTGATTTTGACGTTTATATGCATATAAAATGTCAGTATCAATGGTGTGTAGTTGTCATTACAGGTTATGGTAAACGTTAACATCGGTGTCAACAACATAGCACAAGTTCTTCATTGAGGTGACTCAAGGTCACAAAATGATGACAGCGTCTGCTGGATTGATGGATGGTCCAGTAGCGCCGCCTAGCGTTTCTATTCATTATCGCCGCCATCTTCGTTGGTATCGCCTCCCCAGCGCTTGGAGCCGATTGAGGAAACCGAATACAGCAGCGGACCAACCAGCACCAAGCCGAAAGCTGACACGCCAATCAGCACTTCTCCAGTGGTGAGAGGTTTTCCGGCGTTCTAGAATGGATCAAATAGACAGGAAAAATCACAAATAGAGCTATGGAAAAGTGTCGCTTCCTCACTCATTTTTAGACCAAACTATACCGCAAAAATCTAAAATGGCAAGTCTGTTCCGTGAAGATAAGAGGATTTATGGTGTATCTTATCATTTTCCTGGAATTCGAGTCATATTGCACAGCCTGTATCTATATATCCAGTATAACCGCCATTCGTGGCAACACATCAGCTTTGCAGGCACGCGGTGTGGTGGCAGCTGGTTATATCACGCCGAACGACCTGTCACACCTAACTTTTGCACATCTAACCGCAAGCATTGTTCAAAGCTATCTAGCGAGGATACTCCTACTCTACTTTGTGGCGACGAGTTCCACTCTATGGTAGTTCAATGAAAAAAAAACAGGGCACAGCCTAGGACTTACAGGTCCGTCCGAAAGACCCTTGACTACGGCATGTTTATCGGAGAACGTCACCCCCCGGACGAACTGCCGGCAGACCACGCGGGAAGACATCTTGAAGACGTGGGGAAACATCTTGAGCGGCTGTCAGTCTTGTGCGTAAGAACAGCTGATTGGAAGAGCGGGGCGACGATGTCTTGATTCAGTCAAGAGTTGAACAAGCGAATGCGAACGTTTTTTTTAATTTGTGATGTCATCTTTTTTCTGGTCTCTGATTGGCCAAAAGTTCTAAGAACAACTTCGTAGGGAACCAATCAGGGAGTTTACCTTTCTTGCGTCATACACATCAACGTTTCTGCCTTTGTGATGTCGTATTTTTCTGGTCTCCGATTGGCCATAAGGTCCTTGAGCAACATCGGAGGGAACTAATCGTGGAGCTTATATTTCTTACGTCACACACATCACCTTGATGGTGACCACAAGATCAACTTAAGTAGTTCAAAGTTGAAAATGATTGATAAGGTGACATTCCTACTTTTTGGAGACCAGTTTATTTTCAAAAGCGCTAGCTTGCAAGTTCCCAAGAAATTACCTTTTAAATGTAAAATATGCTTACAATATGACACAATCTAAAAGTCTGATAACTTGTTAAATATTTGTATTTGCATCTTATTTGCATTCAGTTTGTTGGAAAATGTTTTGTATTTCCAACATAGTAATTGGGCCTGAACTGAACTGAAATTGAACTGATAGTGATACAAGTGAGACTACAATTACAAGACCAATACAAATGACAGTAAAGATAGCGTTCTGCTCAATATTCATATGATATCAATAAAAGCACAAACACAATACGTCCCTGAAACAATACAAAATTGCTTTAAGTCATATCTTCCCAAATGGTAGAATTTTATAAAAAATAAAAGACAGAGATCTTTACTCTTGAACGGAGAATTGAAGATGTGCGCAGGTAGCATTTAACGGATGGTGCTGCAACTTCGGATGTAAATCTATGAGTTCGACATCGCATTGCAACAGTGCCGGTTGTCTGAAAAGTTTCGCGTTTTCACAAGTGATAAATGAGAGTGGTGGTGGTGGTTGAGGATTTGCCGTTGTGGAGTTCATTTTTCATCGTCCATGCACGATTTACTACATTGATCTCAGTCGGTAAAACCAGAAATATGTTGTTATGAATAATAAATCCGTCCGATGTTGGGGGTATGCCGAAGTTGCAGCACCATCGATCCGTTATCAATTTTGTTGTACGAAAATGAAACAAAGCAGGATAGAGTGTAAATTATGATAATCTATGACATTATTCAGGTAGCTTTAGAAATATTTGCCCCACCGCATATTCATATTTATCTTCACAGAAGGGAAACATACTAGTATTGTTCTCGCTCAGTTTCTTCCTCTTCAAACAAATAAGGTCAATGACCTGGATCAGATAGTTGCGGTCACTATGGTTACTAGAGATTTAGTCGTGTTTAATTTAGTCGTGTTTAACCCTGTCGTGTTTAATTACATCATGTAGCAAGTGGCAGGACAGGGCTGGAGGGGCTGGTCACCATATATAGGAATGTACTTGAGTAATTAAGAAAAAGCAGAGTATTTTGTTATTCTAAACCATGTGAAGGTAACATTGTGTACTTGCTTGCAAATGTTGCTTTTCTAGTTCATGCCAAATGCTCCTCCATATCTAGCAGTTTCTAGTATCATTGTTATAAAGATCCTTCTCTGTTAGGTGGTCTGCTCTGTCGGCCTCATCAAAATATCGTGAATCTGAAAAAAAAGAAATGATTTCCTAAATCCGCTTCATGACAACTACAATACTTTTTCTATTGTTCTACGTTTGATAAACAAAATAACTGCTTTACTAATTTAAAAAACTGTTGTGATTGTCCAATACTTCTGTACAGTACAGTAGCACAGCATCAGATCTAATTAGATTAAGTAGGGAAACTATGCAAGAGTATATAGACATGCCTAGAGAAAACATTTGACAGGCAGTTCTCTGAGTGACTGACAGCTGGCTTGTGGCCATGTCCATAAGAACGGGTCTGTGAAGCCCTTTTAGCAGAGTATTTACCGGTAGATTTTGTATAGACGCTGCAAGAAAGCTCTGCGTAGAAGAATTCTGGCCATGTAGCATTTCTCTATGTATGTATGATATAAGTCTGGAGTATGTCTTACCTCAACGTGTGGTGGGGCACCTAAGATATAAAGAACTGAATCAGCAATGTCCTTGGCCTGTAAGCACTGGAATAATAAAAAAAAATAGGATTTTGTTATCTCTTATTCTGTTATACATCGTACTTGACACCATAGCATTCTACATTATCATTATTGATTGGTCTAATCAAGTAGAATATCCTACAACTGTACAAGGATGAAAATAGAAAAAAGTTGAACTTACTTCAATGCTGGCATAAAGGTCTCGACCCCTTTGTGGGTCATCTTCATGCATACGTGTGGCAAACTCTGTCTCCACAATTGCAGGAGAAATGCACTGCAGAAACAGGACGAAAGGATGATGATCATCCTCATCCTCAACAAGTAAAAGTTATTTTTCTATTCACAAAGAAACTACAATTTCAATGTGGGCATAAACATAATCTATCTTTAACGTAGCGATCTTTTTCGTGATAAATTGTAAAATTCAATGAAGTACTGTCATTCTTGACATCTTTGCGGTGGTTTTATGATTGCGATTTTCGCGAAGACCGCGTCATCACAAACTTAAAACCCATCGGTGTTTCCGTTACGGTACAGTGTGTGACTATAGTGCTATCGCAAACTCAAGTCCACCGGGAACACTCCATTTTCTCCTTGCTGTGAAATTGAATCACCGCAAACTTAAAGGCGTTTACAGTAGTTTCTACAAGACTGACCGATGCTCTGATGTGTGACTTTATCTCCCTCAGCTCTCTCCTCAGCCCTTCAGTCATGGCCGTGATGGCAAACGCAACAACAGCAAAACGATGACCAGCCATACTGCAACAATACAGCAATGTTCTTTACTCACATTTATATCTTGAACACAACACAGCTAAAGAGTTTGTTTGATTAGCATAACTGATAAGCTGGCTTTAGGCATAACACTCCAGTTTTGTACATGGGATTCGAACCCAGGACCTCTGGGTTCTGGGCAATACACGCTAACCATTACGGCAACACATGTACAACGCCGACGATAAAATCTAAAATAAACAAGCTGCTAGGGGTCCCAAAACTACACCACTTCTTCCTTACATCACAAGCTATCTACCACCAAAAAAAATTTAGACCACAGCACGTCCAGATCAAAGCATACAAAAACGGACGTTCTGCTGCAGTACCAAGGCCCAAAGTCGACATTGACCTTCGTCTTCCCAACACCTGAACACATACCAAATATCTTGAATTATGCTGACTACAAAAATCAGACACACTCAAAACAGTATCTCCATTTTTCATCTCTTTTCATGGAGATGATAGATAAAAGACCTGTTCAATGTGATGATGTGTCCATCGTCCACTCCTCGCTTCCTCATCTGCTGCACAGCCAGCTGGGAACAGAGGGTCGGGGCCAGGATGTTCACCTAGCGGAACACACAAAAACTGCAGGTTACTAATGTTGTCACTGTGCGCCTGGAACTTAAATAATATATTTAATACTCGCGAGGTAGAAGCCTTGAAAATGTGGTAGAAAATAGAAGCAAAAGTACTAATTATTTTTCACTATTAGATTTATCTACAGATACATAGAATATTGTCAAAAGACTACCTCCGTTTTCATGAAGGCCATAACAACTGTGTATGAGAATTATTGACAGATACAGAGACTATGGACGAAAGACTCACGTCTGTCATCGTCCGGAATGCCTCGAAACTACCGGTCAGCAGAGGATCCTTCAGCGCTAGACCGGCGTTGTTGATACAGACGTCCACGCCGCCATGTTCGGACTCGATGTTGTCAAACATGGCTCTGATCTCAGCTTCCACTGTCAGGTCACATTTGACAGGATAAAGCCGCCCTGCAGCACCTGCCTGCTGCAGCTCTGCTGCAGTTTCCTGCAGGAAAAAAACACACGGTGGCTCTTTTTACATTTCAGTCTTGCAAGATCTTACCAAAATGCTCTATGGGGCCACAGCAATATAATCAATTTGTTCTAAGAATTTTCTGCTCCTTTTTTCCCCTTTTTTCAGGAAACGTACTATTTACACAGCACAGTGATTGGTCGGCCATGAACTAGCTAACATATAATCTATAATATAATATGCACAATCCACCGAAGAGCGAGGTAGAGCAGAATCTAATTTGTGGACAGACTTTCAAAACCTGGCTTTTGAAAAACTGTACTGTCCTACAAATTATGTAGCCTTATGTATGCCATGGCTGTTGTGAATTAGGATTTTAACATGGTCAATACTGACCGACGGAGGCCATATATATATATGCCATGGCCCAACCGCCAATGTTCGGACCTTTAACCCAAACCCTACCCTAGGGTTGTAGGAACATAGGGCCAAAGTCCATTGTCATTGGTGCGTAAAAGTTCAAAGGGGGCGTGGCAGTCCTTGATAGAATAATATTAATGTGGAACTGGGTATAACGTTAGCTATAACTTTATGAAAAGTCCAGGGGCCCATTTATGATACATAGGCCTAGGTAAACTCTGCTTGTGTAAAGAACTAGAAGGTAGCAGCAGATGTCGTGGCTCATTTTCCTTAGGCCTAAGAGAACAAATGTTGTGTTTCCGGTTCTGTACACTTGTAGTTATCTCCATGAAAAATGGAGATATTGTTTTGGGTGTGTCTGTGTGTTTGTCTGTTTGTCTGTTTGTGTTTCCGCACTACTGTAGTCAGCATAACTCAGGAACCTCTCGATGGATTACGATGATATTTGGTATGTGGGCAGGTGTTGTGAAGCCGAAGTTCAAGGTCGATTTTGGGCCCCCTGGTATGTGACCTTGGTACTGCAGGGGAACTTCAATTTTTGTATCTTTTGACCTGGATGTGCTGTGGTCTTGATTTTTGGGTGGCAGATAGCTTGTGATGTAACAAAAAAGTGGTGTAGGTTTGGGCCCCCTAGCAGCTTCCTCTGGAACTGCAGGGGCGTTTTTGTGAAAATCTTCTAAGGAGAATAACTGAACAAAGGAACAACCGATTTCCATGATATTTAGTATGTAGGTAGCTTAGATAGAGATATACACAATGAAGTGCAAATTATGCTAATTGGGACTTAATTTGCATAGCTAATGAGGAAAACCTATATTTGCAGTGTTTTCCATTATCAGACTCAAATACATGTAACGTATGTAGTTTATGGAAAGTGGAGCATCAACAGATACCGATTATGCAAATAAATTCCTAATTTGCATAATTAATGCAAAACACCATATCTCATCTAATTGGAAAATTATAGGATTGTCAATATGATGCTTAGTATGCAGGTAGCTTAGACAGAGATATACACAATGAAGTGCAAATTATGCTAATTGTGACTTAATTTGCATAGCTGATGAGGAAAATCTATACATGCAGTTTTTTCCATTATCAGACTCAAATACATGTAACATGTAGTTTATGGAAAGTGGAGCATCAACAGATACCAATTATGCAAATAAATTCCTTATTTGCATAATTAATGCAAAACACCATAATTCATCTAATTGAAAAATCATAGACCTGTCAATATTGCAACATATGTAAGTTAGATAAAGGTGTTTATGACCAAGCATATCTTATGCAAATGTGTTTATGACCAAGCATATCTTATGCAAATGTGTAAGTCATTTGCATGAATAGAATTGTTCATGGAGATATGAGGTCGTGGAACTCTTGTTTGCATTGTTTCTGATCGACTTACCCGTATTTTGTCGACGTCCCGCGCACACCCCACCACCTGCATGCCCTGCTGGGCCAGTGCCCGGGCTGTGGCGTTCCCGATGCCCACAGACGCACCGGTCACCAGCGCCACACGGCCGCGCCAACGCTCCATATCCGACATTTGGACTTGGACTCAAGTTGTGACCTCACAATTACAACAGCGACATCTAGCAGTCCTTGCGAATATTGCAACGACGATTATCATACTTCTGGTCGATGTGGGTCGATGCTAATCTCCAAGCAGATCTACACTGGTGCAAAAATCGTATAAGCTAGCCAGAGAAGGTCCGTCAGGCATCGGTGCCTGACGGACCATTTCTGGCTAGCTTGTAGAATTTTTGCATTGGCATCTCTTTACCGTTTCTTTTCCTTTCTGGCGGTGTTTCAGGAACCCGCCAAACAGGACATTATGTGTAGTTGACAAATATTCCAAGAATTCCACGAATGTATCTTATTTTCCACGCACGCGTAGTTACCTATCAGGCCCTGGTCAATTAAAATAAGACAGACCCCTCCTCGCCTAGCCTAAGGTCACAAAGCTTAGCTACGAAGGAATCTGATTGCTATAGATAGTCCATTATAGATTGTTTGGGTATCTGTGACAGCCATCAAGGCCAAAAATGTCTTACAATTAAGAACAGCACGCAATTGAGAGACCCAACCGTTGAGCACTGGTCAACAACTGTGAAAGAAAGCTATGGGATTGTCTTTGCGATAGAGCTAGTTCAGATACTACCTATACAGAAGGTGGTTCACAGTGCAGACAGATCATAAGCCGCTATCTTGGCTCTCTGACCAACAGAAGATTATCCGACTGGTGAGCACCACTAACAATAAATATTCAATCGCCGCCATAGCAATAGTTTTTATTGCATACCTTGTTTGTATTTGTTTTCGCTGTTACTAGCAGCCAACTTATTGTATTGTTCTTTGTGATCAAAATTCATTTGATATCAATAAAAGCACAAACATTATATGGCCCTTGAGGACACTATAGTCCTCCTAGAATGGTAGAATTTTCTAAAAGAAGACAGAACTGTACTCTTGAATTCTTGAATGGAGAATTGAACGTGTTGAGCAGGTAGCATTTATCAATTCTGTTGTACAAAAATGAAGCAAAACAGGATATATAGAGTGGAAATCATGATAATTTTATTACATCAATCAGGTAGCTTTAGAAATATTTGCCACACTGGATATTTGTATATATGCAGTGTGCCAAAACAGAGCAAAAACATTATGTTTTCCTTCCACAAAGGAAAACATAATGTTTTTCCTAATTTTCTTCTTCTCCAAACAAATAAGGTCAATGACCTTGACCAGACGGCTGTCACCATGGTACTAGAGGTGTACCTTGTGGTGCATTATGTAGCAAGTGGCAGGACAGAGCTTGGGAGGGGCTGGTCTGCATGACATGACTGTTTTAGAGTAAGAATAAACAGAGCAGTAGTTTTTGAGGCTAAACCATGTGAAGGTAACCATTATGCATGCTAAATGCTCCACTATGTATAGCAGTTATTGTTGAAAATCCTGTTTTTTAAACCTTTAGCACACTGAAGTAGCGATTTGGCACCCAATTCCCTATAGGTTACAGAGTCAGGTAGCGGGGAGAAGGTTAATATGTCTGCTCCGTTGGCCTCATCAATATGTCGTGAATCTGAAAGAAAGCAAAAAAATGATTTCTCTAATCAACTTCTTCACTATTATACTTTTCGTATTGTTCATTATAAAAGCTTCTTTGCAACAGCTGCAGTGATTATCTAATATTTTTGAACAGTACCGTGCAACAGCATCAGGTTAACTCTCTGGTTGGGAGTGAAACTATGATCAAGGCATGAGTATGACAAGTACAGTTTTACCTAGAGAAAACATTTGATACTGTACGCAAATGGTGAGTGGCTGACAGCTGGTTTGTGCCCAATGTCCCTTAAAAACGGGTCTGTGAAGAGTATTCCCCGATAGACTTTGTATAGCGGCCGCGGGGAGGCTTTGTGTAGGAGAATACATGGCCTTGTAGCATGTACGTATGAAGTAAATCTAGACTATACATGTATATAGCTCACCTCCATGTATGGTGGGGCACCCAAGATATACAGAACTGAATCAGCAATGTCCTTGGCTTGCAGGCACTGAAAAAAAAATCAAAACACAGAGGATGTTGTTATCTCTCATTCTGTTATAGTAATTTAAATATATCAGTCTAATCAATGAGAATATCAATTATCAAATACAACACAAGGATGACTAGATAGAAAGACAACATTTTCGAGAAAATGCAGGATATTTTCCTCCCATTAATAAAGGAAGTATGAAAAAATTATGATTTTGCATAATGCAAAGATAGTCCTCATTAGGATAACACACATTCCATTGTATTCACCATTCCTAAAGCTACCTATGTCTTGAATAAAAAATCCCTACCATTGGCTAAAAAAGACACATGAATTTTCTGCATAGATAATGCTAATGAGGTCCTCATTAGCATAATGCACATTCAGGTGTGTTCAACTTTCCTAAAGGTACCTACACCCCAAACATGACATGCGTAGCATTTACCATAAGGGAAATATAAGGTTCTGCATAAATTATACAAATGAGGTCCTCACTAGCATAATTTACATCCAGCTCACCTTTCCTAAAGGTACTTACACCTTAAATATGACATCCGTAGCACTTACCGTAAGGGAAACACATGTTTCGGCATACATTATGCAAATGGTGTCATTATAAGCATAATTTATATCCGGATGTATTCACCTTTCTTTAAGGTACATACAAGTCAAATACGACATCCGTAGTATGTACCATGTACCATACGGGGAAAATACCTTTCTGCAATACCAGTATTAGAGCTACCACCCTACATCTACTTGGTTTTGGGCAGAAGAAGAAGAATGAAGAAGAACAAGCCAGCAAAAACAATATATTTTCTACCTGTATAGGGAGGGAAATAGAAATATAGAAACAAAGTTTAACTTACTTTAATACTGGCATAAAGATCTCGACCCTTTTGTGGGTCATCTTTATTCATACGCGTGGCAAACTCTGTCTCCACAATTCCAGGAGAGATACACTGTGGAAAACGGGGAATGATGGTCATCATCATTAACATCAATGATCCTGGGGGCTTTTTTCATAAGAAGTTGTAAAATTCAGTGGTTGAGGTATCGTCTACAAGACTGACCGAGGCTCTGATGTGTGACTTCATCTCCCTCAGCTCTCTCCTCAGCCCTTCAGTCATGGCCGTGATGGCAAACTTCGTCATGGAGTAAAACGATATGCCACTATGACGGTGACCGGACATACTGCAACAATGCAAGAATACAGCAATCATTATTTACTAACACAACATACGTATATGTAGGTAAAGAGTTTGTTTGTTTGGCATAACTGATAAATGCAGCCTTTAGGCATAACACACCAGTTTTGTACAAAAACTAAGACCAGACTGTAAGGTTTGATCCACCCACAACATAATGGACCCTCTTTTTGATAAGTGTGATGGAATCTTTCACGTGCTCGAGGTGTGGCTCTCCTCAAACACGGGACTTCCAGCTTTACGTCTGAACAAAGAGGACGTCCCTAACCAAAGCTAGGTACTCATTTTCACCTGATTCTAGTGAGGAAATAGGTGTAAAATATTACTAGAATGCCATTCCCAAAGCCTAAGGGCACAGTATTGAGAACTACTATGGGTTTTAACCCAATTGATCTGAGAAGAGCCACCTTTGGAGCACGTTAAAGAACCCACCAAACTTATCGAAAAGAGGAGGGGTTCTTTCCAGAGTGAATGGATAAATTTATGCAGTCTGCTCTCTGACTTGACATCTAGAAAACATGATAGTCATTTGTTGTTTCAATCCTTTCCCAAATCTACCAAATCTCAATTAGAGCTCCCATAGTTTTTTTGAGGCCGTAGGTATCGTGGGTTTTTATCCACTGTGTGCTCAGTATTGGAAAGCGGAGCCAATCGCTCTCCTTCCACCGCCTTTTATTTACCTCCCCAGCCAAAGATAAGTACCAATTTTTACACCTGGGTGGAGTTAGAAAACTCGTGTAAAGTGGTTTTCCTAAGTTTACAACATTGGTGGCATGTCAAGGGATTCAAACCCAAGACCAAGCGAAAATTGATGCGGGCACGGATGACATCGATACAATCAAATCAACATGGCCAAAATAATTAAAAGACCTATTCAAGGTGATGATGTGTCCATCGTCCACTCCTCGCTTCCTCATCTGCTGCACAGCCAGCTGGGAACAGAGGGTCGGGGCCAGGATGTTCACCTAGCGGAACAGACAAAAACTGCAAGCTACTAACTGTGCACACTTTTATCATATCTTACTCAAGGTAGCTTTGAAATGCTATAAGTAGACAAAAGCATCCTGTCACTCTACAATATTCAAATAACTACTGACACACACCAAGAAAAATATTTTAAAAACATGCAGACTAAAAACAATACCTCCGTTTTTATGAAGGCCATAAACACTGTATGAGAATTATTGACAGATACAGAGACTATATGCTATGGACGAAAGACTCACATCTGTCATCGTCCGGAATGCCTCGAAACTACCGGTCAGCAGAGGATCCTTCATGGCTAGACCGGCGTTGTTGATACAGACGTCCACGCCACCATGTTCGGACTCGATGTTGTCAAACATGGCTCTGATCTCAGCCTCCACTGTCAGGTCACATTTGACAGGATAGAGCCGTCCTGCAGCACCTGCCTGCTGCAGCTCTGCTGCAGTTTCCTGCAGGAAAAAAACACGCGGTGGCTCTTTTTACATTTCCGTCTTGCAAGATCTTACCAGAATGCTCTATGGGGCCACAGCAATTTAATCAATTTGTTTTAAAAATTGCCTGCTTCTTTTTTCCCCAAATTCAGCTGAAACGTACTATTTATACAGCACAGTAATTGGTCGGCCATGAACTAGCTAACATATAATCTATAATCTATAATATAATATAATATGCACAATCTACCGAAGAGCGAGGTAGAGCAGAATCGAAAATGTGGACAGAAATGGACAGACTTTCAAAACCTGGATTTCGAAAAACCGTACTGTCCTACAAATTATGTAGCCTTATGCCATAGCTGTTGTGAAGTAGGATTTTACCATGGTCAATACTGACCGACGGAGGCCATATATATATATATGTTATGGCCCAACCGCCTATGTTCGGACCTTTAACGCAAACCCTACCCTAGGGTTGTTGGAACATAGGGCCAAAGTCCGTTGTCATTGCCATTGGTGCGTAAAAGTTCAAAGGGGGCGTGGCAGTCCTTGATAGAAGAATATTAATGAGGGACTGGGTATAACGTTAGCTATAACTTTATGAAAAGTTCGGGGGCCCCATTTATGATACATAGGTAAACTCTGCTTTTGTAAAGAGCTAGAAGCCAGCAGCAGATATCGTGGCTCATTTTTCTTAAGGCCTAATAGAACAAATGTTGTGTTTCCGGTCCTGAACACTTGAATCTTATATGATCTTACATAATATTGTTCCTAATCGACCTACCCGTATTTTATCCACGTCCCGTGCACACCCCACCACCTGCATGCCCTGCTGCACCAGTGCCCGGGCTGTGGCGTTCCCGATGCCCACAGACGCGCCGGTCACCAGCGCTACACGGCCGCGCCAACGCTCCATATCCGACATTTGGACTTAGACACAAGTCGACCCGCTGACCTCACAATTACGTATACAACAGCGACATCCAGCAGTTCTTGTAAATATTGCAACGACGATGATTACTTCTGGTCGATGTGGGTCAATGCATTGGCATCTCTTTACCGTTTCTTTTCCTTTTTGCCGGTGTTTCAGGAACCCATCAAACAGTACATTATGTGTCTAGTTGACAAATATTCCGTGAATTCCTCGAATCTGTCTGTGTTATGTTCCACGCAAGCGTAGTTACCATCTAGACATCCCATTGGGCCTCCGCGTAGACTGTCAGGCCCGGGTCAATTAAGCTATAAGATAAGACAAAACCCCTCCCAGCAAAACGGATCAGCTAGCCTAAGGTCACAAAGCTTAGCTACTATGGATAGACCATTATAGATTGTTTGGGTATCTGTGACAGCCATCAAGGCAAAAATTAGCTTACAATTAAGGCGGTGCCCTAAAGGAGTTTGTATAAGAACAGCTAGCACGCAATTGAGAGATCCAACCGTTGAGCACTGGTCAACAACTGTGAAAGAAAGCTATGGGATTGCCTTTGCGATAGAGCTAGTTCAGATACTACCTATACAGAAGGTGGTTCACAGTACAGACAGATCATAAGCCGCTGTCTTGGCTCTCTGACCAACAGAAGATTATCCGACTGGTGAACACCACTTACAATAAACATTCAATCTATGCCATGGCAATAGTTTTTATTGCTTACATTGTTTGTATTTGTTTTCGCGCTGTTACTAGAAGCACACGTATTGAGACATTGTTCTCTGTGATCATTGTGTCATCAACAATTTTGGTCCATATTGTCCTTCTTGATAGCTCTGATGAAATGAAACAAAGAGCAAAAGATACATGCATCTGAAGCATTGACATAGTAAAACTAATCATCATCTTTATTACTATTATCATATATTTATTGCTATGTAACGTTAGTATGTTGGAAAATCGTATGTACAATCATTTCCAACATAGTTATCGGGCCCAAGCTGATGTAGGAAGACATGATAATTGGAACTGATAGTGATACAAGTGAGACTACAATTACAAGACCAATGCAAAAGATAGTAAAGATAGCGTTCAGCCCATATATGTCTCCATCATTGACAATATTCATATGATAATAAAAGCACAAACGGGTATACAAAATGCATTGACACTAGAGACCTCCTAAAATTGTAGAATTTTCTAACAGAGATGAGCCTGTACTCTTGAATGGAGAACTGAAGATGTGAGCAGGTAGCATTTATCAATTTTGTTATACAAAAATGGATATCAGAATGGAGTGGAAACTATGATAATTTTATTACATTATTCAGGTAGCTTCCAGAAATATCTCACTTACTGCAAATGTATGCTTACTTTCATGGAAGAGAAAGTTTTTTTGCTTAGTTTTTCTCCTCCAAAGTCAAATGAGGCCAATGAGCTGAACTAGAAGGCTATCACCACCGTTATTGGAGGTGTAGCAGGCCCCCTGTGGTGTTTGATTACATTATGTAGCACGTGGCAGGACAGAGCTTGGGAGGGGCTGGTCACCATATATATGAATGTTTATGAGTAAGAATAAACAGAGCAGTATCATTTGTTAGGCTTGACTACGTGACTGTTAACATTGTGCATTTGCTTGCAAATGTTGCCTTTCTTGTTCATGCTCCACTATATATAGCAGTTTTTGTTGAAGATCCTGTTTGTTAACCTTTAGCACACTGAAGTAGCCATTTGGTTTAATAGGCAGCAGGGAGAAGGTTACATGGTCTGCTCGGTTGGCCTCATCCAAATGTCATTAATCTGTAAAAAAAAAACACAGAAATGATTTCTCAAATCCACTTCATTATGACAACTACAATACTTTTCCTACTGTTCATTATAACAACTTCATGATTGATGTACACAAAAAAATGCTTTACTACAACTGAAATACAGTAATTGTTCTTCTTCTTCTGTACAGTACATTACCACAATATCAGCGTGACAGTCGTGACTCTGGTTATGCAGTGGAACAATGATCTACACTTGAGTATGTAGACAAGTACCTGCCCATGCATTCTCCTATGCAGACTTTTCCTGTGGCAACTATACCAGGGAATACTCTGCTAAACATGCTTCACAGGCTCGTTCTTAGTTAGGGCCCCTTAGTTATAAACATTCATTCATCATCCATATTCGTCTGGATTTACTCTGGTGAGGTACACTCAATAAACATTAATGAGCCTTATTTTGCATGAACGCTCGTGAACTTGTCACAACCTGATGATGATGATTTTGCATAAGCCAATCAATGCCCAGATTGCAAATTTCACACAACCCACTTAGCCTGGCGTGCACAAAAAACCCATTGGCTTTGCAAGAGGGTGATAGCTAGTATCTTCGTATGTTCGGCCAGTATTTGGTGATGCCGAGGTTGCCCTCCACCCACAGATCCGACACATTGAACGCTGTGTGCTGTCTTGGTTATGAACATTAATGACCTTGACTTATTTGATACAAGCCAATCAGTTTTACCAAGAGAAAACAATTCGGCAATTCTATTAATGGCTGCATGACAGCTGGTTTGTGGCCAATGTCCCTAAGATCGTGTCTGTGAAGCCGTTTTAGCAGAGTATTCCCCGGTAGACTTTGTAAATCCGCTATGGGAAAGCTCTACTGGCCATGTAGCATTTCTCTATGTATGTATGATGCAAGTCTGGAGTACATATAGCTTACCTCTACATGTGGTGGGGCACCCAAGATATACAGAACTGAATCAGCAATGTCCTTGGCCTGTAAGCACTGGAAAATGAAAACACATAGGATTTCTTTAAATCTCTTACTGTTACTTTGACATTCTACATTTTTATCATTATTGGTCAAAATTGAAAGATCTAATCAATTAGACTATACTACAAGAGGAGGATGAAACTAAAAAAACAAACTTACTTCCATACTGGCATAAAGATCTTGACCCTTTTGTGGGTCATCTTTATTCATACGTGTGGCAAACTCCGTCTCCACTACTCCAGGAGAGATGCACTGTGGAAACAGGGGGGAATGATGGTGATGTTTTAGGCTCGTGCAAAACGTTATTTCTAGCAAATAAAGCGAACATCACAATAACTTGTACTTGTATATAATCACAATGATAATACTTTTGAGTCATGGTGCCAGCTAGGTTATGAAACAGCTGCCATGTATATTGTGATGCCGGCACAAAATTGAATTGATTACCTGGTGGCATGATTTGTAAGGTTCACTAACATGGGAAGGGTGTATATTTTGGATAAATGCCTATGAATAATACTTATTATGGTTGATTGTAATCAGGAACCATTGTCCAAATGTATTTTTATGTCATTGGCAGCACAAGCACTTCCATGGCAGTCCAGGCACCTTCATGAATGAGAGAGAAGACACTGTGATCAGAACTCTATCCGCACATTACATACCATTCCTATACAGCCATTATTTTTAAAGTTTACCTTCGCAGGAAATTGTAAAACTCAGTGGTTGAAGTATCATGTACAAGACTGACCGAGGCTCTGATGTGTGACTTCATCTCCCTCAGCTCTCTCCTCAGCCCTTCAGTCATGGCTGTGATGGCAAACTTCGTCATGGAGTAAAATGCAACGCCAGCAATACGGTGACCAGACATACTGCAATGATACAGAAAGTTTTTTGTTTTTTTTTGCATAACTGATAAACTGCCTGTGGCATAACAAATAACACACCAAGCTGCATAAGACCAGGATATAAGGTTTGATCCACTAGTACTCACACTGTGATGGTCCCCTACTCTTTTCAATAAGTGAGGTGTGTTCTTTACCCTGCTCAAGGTGTGGCTCTCCTCAAACACAGCTGCAGGACCTCCAGCTACGTCACATCTGAGAGGACGTCCCTATCCAAAGCTAGGTACTCATTTACACCTGAGTAGATTGAGGAAATAGGTAAAGCTGGAGGTCCCATGTTTGAGTAGCCCACACCTAGAGCACATCAAAGATCCCAACACACTTATCGAAAAGAGTAGGGGTCCTTTTCAGCATGAATGGATCAAAACTTACAGTTCGGTCTCCGGATTGACATCTTGAATAGATGATAGTCACCTGGTATGTGATAATAACACTGACTAGATTGCAATTTAATTGTGTATAGACTTTATTACACAAAATTCTCTTTGTTGAAATTCTTTACAGTTTTGACTAAGGCCACAGCAAGTAAATTTTATGGATGACATCCTCCGCAGACTCCAAAATTAATGAGATAGGGCGAAAAAAAAACAAGGCGGGTAAAAAAAAACAAGATTCCTATATTTTCAAATTTTGAGATCATGAATCTTGTTAAACAAGACTTGCGGCAACAAAATATGAAATCACGACCAACAGGTTTTTTGTTCCTGTATTCAACCAATGACGTTTCATATATAATATAAGACCACCTTGATTCAACAGTAAACATGTCATACCATCATGGGCATTCATATGCAATGGAACACCTGGGCAGCAACTATATTCAACTGGGTATTCATTGGAACACTGTGTCAACACATGCCATCAAATTCGAGCAATTGAGCCTCAACGTTGCTGGATCATATCAAGCAATTGCACAACACAGAGCCTTTGTCGGACATATCATTGGAGGGCAATGAAATGTTGATTTTGTTAGCAGTTCACTTCATTCAAGATAAGCACATCGGATTTCACGTTGTTGATAATAATGGCACAGAAATTACACACTATATTACAAGTTTGGCATGAGGGCAGCACAGTTTCTTCTTGTAAGTTGGTGACAACGAGCAATCTTGTTACAGCTTGCATACACAATAATTGTACAATGCACTTGTACGGAGTTTTCACAATTCTTACATTTTCAAATGCCTTTTTATGGCATCTAGAACGTTTTTACGATAGAACTGACTGTAGTTTGCGACAAATTGTATCATTTTCCATATGTTGACCATTGCTGAAGGGTAAAAAAATCTTGTTTTTTTTTTCAAAATCAGGCGAAAATTAATGAGCGCGCTGATGTCATCCATAAAATTTACTTGCTGTGGCCTAAGGCAAAGGAGTTTCATGTCTAGATTTAAAAAAAGTGTTTCCCCTTCGACGAGGTGAGCTCTTCCATGCATGAGAAACTTTCCCACGGACTCACGGCCGTGCGTCTTTACTGTGGCGATTTTCGAAGGACTAAATGTTCATGTTTGTGGTAGGATTGAAACCTTTTGGTATATTTTGAAAGTGATTATACAGTTGTTAATACTAAGACACAATTGTTACGTGGTGTTTTTAAATTTTCAAAGTTTTGGCTCCTTGATCTCACGTGAGTAGAGTAATTTTACATGCGTACTTGAAACACGGTGCAGCCCTGGCATATTCATGTAATTTGTTTTCTGATCAGCGTGCTATGATTTACAATGTAAATAGAGACTGTCAAAGTTGTGTATATGAAAAATACATTTCAAAACTTCATTGTGCCGTCTTATTTTCCCCTAATAACAGCGTTTAGTTTGTAGCGAGATCGACCGATATGTTAGTACGGCCAGGATTTCACAAATGCCGGGTCATTGTAGCGGCGGGGAAATCCACGTCATTTGGTCTAAAAGTAGCGATTTAGGAGCAAAAATATCGGGAAAATATGGGGAAAAAAATAAACTTTCGTTATATTGGGGATCTCTGGTAAGCAAAGCCCCAATGAATCTTTAAAAAAAAGAATAAACGTACTGTCCAAAATAAGAACGTACTGGGTGGATTTTGAGGCTGAAAAAAATAAACGTACCGGTACGTTTATTTGGGAGATGAGAGTACAAATATGGTAAATCTCAATGGCAGGTAAAGGTAGTACCAAAGCATTTTTGAGGCCGTAGGAGCAGAACGTTTTTATACTCGGTGTCTAGGGCATGGTATTGGAAGGTGGAGTCCATTCCTCTCCTTCCACTGCTTTTTGCCTCCCAACTGAAGTCAGGTACCCATTTTACACCTAGGTGGAGTGAGGAAACTCCTGTTAAGTGCCTTTCCCAAGTCTACAACATTGGTGGCATGTCGGGGGATTCGAACCCAGGACCTTTGGGTTCTGGGCTTAACACCCTAACCATTACGCCAACACAACGCCTATGATAAAATCTCCGTAAATGAATAGAAAACCTGTTCAATGTGATGATGTGTCCATCGTCCACTCCTCGCTTCCTCATCTGCTGCACAGCCAGCTGGGTACAGAGGGTCGGGGCCAGGATGTTCACCTAGCAGAACAGACAAAAACTGCAGGCTACTAATTTTGACACTGTGTGCCAGGAACTTTTGTAATTGCTTGCCCAAAGTAGAAGCCTAGAAAAGGTGGTAGAACTAGAAGACAGAATTCGAAGTAGAATCAGAAGAAATGATACATAGTGATTCCTTGCTATAAGCAGTTGAAAGCCCTGTCAAATCCAACTGTCATTAAACCTTTTCACCAAATAATGTCATAAATTTAAAATGGAATCAGTACAAGCTTCACTTTTTTAAGGTGAGATCTGTCACCCTAAAAAGATACGTCCAAACAGATCTCAAACCCAGCATCCCCCAGTATAATGCACTACTGTATGTCTAAACTGTCATATCTGGGGGGTGCTGAACTAGAGAGCTCTCAAAACCAACTTTTTTCAAAGTGACGGATCTATGAAGCCCGGTGGATTAATGTTAATGGGGGTTACAAGGCTGATTTAGTACAAAGCTTGAAGTTAAATGATTCCATGTAAACAGGAAATCATCTCATATCCCTGTGATTTTTTGTAAATCTCTTATATTATTCATTACCGTTAATTTCTTACTGATTCTGTCTATGCATTTTCCTAACAAACTTGCTGGACAAACTTTGGAACCAGGCCAAGCCAACCCTCCTATCCTGCCAAATCTCTGCTTATACATGTATCATCTTCTGTCTTACATCCTGTCACTCTACAATATTCAAATAACTACTGACACACACCAAACACACAGACTGAAAACCATACCTCCATTTACATGGAGGTAATAAAAGCACGAGAGTAGTTATCTAAAGATACAGAGAATATAGACAGAAGACTCACATCGGTCATTGTCCGGAATGCCTCAAAACTACCGGTCAGCAGAGGAGCCTTCACGGCCATACCGGCATTGTTGATACAGACGTCCACGCCGCCATGTTCGGACTCAATGTTGTCAAACATGTCTCTGATCTCAGCCTCCACTGTCAGGTCACATTTGACAGGATACAGCTGTCCTGCAGCACCTGCCTGCTGCAGCTCTGCTGCAGTTTCCTGCAGGAAAAAACAGATGCAGCTGATTATTTTTGTCTTGCAAGATCCTGTCACAATGCTCTTTGGCTAATTTGACAAACTGAACTAAATGTACATACAGAAAAAGAGACTCAGTCCTAACATCGTACAAGCGGTTACAGCGCTATGTTCTGACAGCCCTATTTTCCGCTGCCCTTGTTTTGACACCCTCAAACCTGACCCTAACCTTGTCCTCTAGGGCTGTCAGAACAGATAACAGGACTGTTGGAGGGTTTGCGAAATTTGCATCTCATCTTCGTGAAAGTTTGTGGGGATATGAATGGGGTATTTGAAAAGGCTGACGTGGTAGACAGGTCCGGTAGACTGGCCTGGTGGCCTGCCTGGTAGACAGGCCAGCTTTTTCCACAAACCCACTGTTGGAACATAGGGCCGTCCCCGTGCAAGTAAAGTCCACTTGGCCAGGATATACATTTGCACCTGATTGATGCATATAGAAGTTCAAAATTGGGCGTGGCAGTCATTGATAGAAGAATGGGTGACTGGGTATGCCAGGCGCCATATTATGAAATCTAGGTCAGCTCTGCATGTCTCAAAGGGCAAGGAAGCTAGCAAGACCTGTCGTGAAAAATTGTGCTTACTGGATCTAGTTTCAAGAAAATTTTGAAAAGGTTTAGTCCAAGCGTAACAAATAACTGAGGGGGGGGGGGCATCGGACTGGACTCTTAGGCGTGGGGGGGGGGGGGGGGGGCTGGGGTTGTGACAGGACAGCAGGACAGAGGGGGTAACCCGATTTGGCTGTCATCAAACCCTTCCCCACAACCCCTCCTCGATCGGAACAGCCATCCTGTGCCAATTGGCAACGGGGGTATCCAAAGGCCGGTAGGGGTCGGGGTCCAAACCCTGGTAATCATTGAATTTGAATTTAACATTGTTCCTGACTAGCTTACCCGTATTTTGTCCACATCCCGTGCACATCCCACCACCTGCATGCCCTGCTGGACCAGTGCCCGGGCTGTGGCGTTCCCGATGCCCACAGACGCGCCGGTCACCAGCGCTACACGGCCGAGCCAACGTTTCATATCCGACATTGATTTGGACTTAAACACACAAGTCGTGACCCGCTGACCTCACAACAGCGACATCTAGCAGTTCTCATGAATATGGCAACGGCGATGGGAACTTCTGGTCGATGCCTTGACATCTCAACGTTTCTTGTCTTTTCTTTTCGTGCGAGGTTGTCCCACTTTTCTTAACATTAAACAGACAAGAGTTCGGAGACCTCATACCTCCTTAAAATATTTTAATCACGCAAATGATTCCTAGCCTCCACCAGTCTCTGCGGGTCGCTGGGAAAATAGTAGAAATTGGCCAAATAGAGTCAATTGTATGAAGGGAGTAGGCTACGGAGAGAGGATGGAAATGTTATCCTCCATGGCCAAAGTCCCCCGGCAAATGTTCTCTCTATAGCCGACGCTGTTAGTCTGGTAGAGACTAAATGATTCCTACATTTATATATTTCATGCACAGTTATGTAACGTTACACCTTTAACTAACTTACACATGTCACAAGTATGAAATGCCTATCGTATATTGTCCCACTAAAACAAACGAGTTCGGAGACCTCATAATGTTACCTCCATGAAATATATCGATCATGCAAATGACTCCCAAATGTCACAGATTTGAAATGCCTATCATAACGTTATACCAATAAGGTGGATTATGGAACTTTCGCAGAACAAAGGAAACCCTTGGTTTCGCCTATTGTGTCTTGAAATCATCGCCAGCGAAGCCAAGCCAGGAGTAGCAGCACACTTATTGTTCTTTGTGATCATTTTTCATCAATAATATCGGTCCATATTGTCCTTTTGGTAGCTCTGATGAAATTAACCAAAAGAGCAAGATATACATGCATCTGAAACAATCCGAAATATTTCTACATGACTAAAACCTCTAAATATCGTAAAAACAACACTGGAACAAAGTATGGTTGCAATGTCAGAGTAAAACTGATCACTATCTTTATTTACGATCATTTTTGTGCCTGATTACTTTACTGGACTAACGTTGATTAATTTTTCACAAATGTGTAGTACACACATTTCTTGTCTTTGGTTTATTCTAAATTGGTGTTTATAGTTCCTCTCAGTATGCAATATATCCAGTAGTTACTAGTGTATATGTTGCAGAGCCACCTCTGTTACTAGTATCCCTGCTCTGTGGGTCGTACCAGCACATCGTGGACCTGGAAAACATCAACAAGACGATCATCTACACAGTTTTACAAAACAACAGCCAATCACACTTCTGTGATGTTAATATTGAATTAGTCAACATTGTTCATCATTCTCCTAGACCTACGTCAAAATCACCTTATATCTACGTGAGCATCGCTTTATTCGACTGTAACGCTATTTTACCTAAATCCGATGCATTTTTCAGTAAGAGTTAATTGACACCAATCCGGCAAAAAAATAAACCACCACTTCTTTCTGTTACATTGCGATGTTATTGATCACTTTTGTCACACGATTTGTTCCAGTGAACGAACACGGTAGTTTAAATCTCCCCATAACGAGGTTAGTCTGTTCCATTCTGGGGTGAAAAGTTGTTGACATTGTCGTCTTCGAATACAGGGTTACCAAACCATTTCTGAATACGTTAGTTTTCATTTCTGGCGGTATTACTGATGTTGCATCTAGCATATATTTCCGTTAATACTCCGTTTAAAAACAAAATCCCGGATATATGTTACCCTGCGGATTTAGGTGAAGTAGCGATACTATTTCTGCTCCGTCGGCCGTACCATCACATCATGAACCTGAAAAACATATATATATATAACACGACTAACTCCACAGCTTTACGAAACCACAGCCCGTGAAACTTCGTCGATGTTTTTAGTTATCGTTTTTTAATTTTTATTTTATTTCACAGAAAAGATGTCGTCAACAATGTTCATCATTATCCTAGACCTGTAGTTCAGACGTAAAAATCACTTAATCATGGTTCTTATAGTAAGACTGTACTGATTTTCCTTCATTCTTTCACCACGATTGCTGTGGTTTTCGTATCCTCGTAGTGTTTTTTCAGTCTTTTGTTATTCAATACTATTTGTACGACTTAAATTGACAAGTAAGTACAATCAAAAGTGCCCAAGAAGACCACTGAGGGAACGTGTAAAAGCTGGTCTATGTTGAAAGGTAATCACTATAGTCAGGATTCTAAAATAATGCTTCGAAGTGAAAAAAGAATTATCTAAGGGATCACCAAAACGTTGTCACTTGGCCAGGTAGTCCTTATATACAGCGGTGGTCACTTATACTGTATATGAGGTAAGTTCATGAACAATATTAATAGCATGGAGTATGTATACTTTACCTCCACGTGTGGTGGGGCACCCAAAACGTACAGAACTGTATCAGCAATGTCCTTGGCTTGCAGACACTGAAATGTACAGCAACACAGAACAGTTTTACATCTATTACTATGTTCTTTCACACTGTGGTTATAAAAATAATAATGTATTTTCTGTAACCAGACTGCTTTGAACAATCCGTACGAACTCGAATGTACTTAACTCTGTGTCCTCGTCGAGTCGTCTTATTCTCAGCTGCTCATCTTTTACAGGCTAAAGTTGTCGTCATCCGTTTGACTGTTTATTGTTTATTGACCTTTTTTTAATCTATTTATATCAATGAACAAAATGTCTGCCTTCTCACAACAAACCAAATCAAGGCAGAAATCAAAAATCTCATACCTCCGGGAAATACATTTTTGTTGTGACTTTTTAAAAATTCATTATTGAAAATTTCTCGCTTATTCTGTCTGTGCATTTTTTTTGCCTTCCTGATC
This sequence comes from Branchiostoma lanceolatum, assembly GCF_035083965.1. Classification (NCBI taxonomy): domain Eukaryota; kingdom Metazoa; phylum Chordata; class Leptocardii; order Amphioxiformes; family Branchiostomatidae; genus Branchiostoma; species Branchiostoma lanceolatum. Next base: position 10,051,361 of record NC_089725.1, read on the forward strand.
AAACAACGGGTCAAACCAGCTTTCCCATCCTGCAAGTCTCGTTACACCATTTCCCGACATCCGTGTCAACCATGGACACTGGCCAGCGGGAACAACACACCAGGACAAACAAACAAACAAAAAACAGACAAACAGACAGAAAACAATACCTCCGTTTTCAAGGAAGGAAAACAAACAAACAACAAACTTACTTCCATCGCGGCGTGCAAGTCTATAGCCTTCTGGGGATCATCTTTATATATACGTGGAATGAACTCAGTTTCTACTCGTCCGGGAGAGATGCACTGTCGACAACGGAAACAAATAATAGCAAATCAGGAAGGTCAACAGTTCCCACTTGATGACGCCACGTAATGCGGTTGGGAAACTGAATGAGATTTTGGGCAGTCTAGGCTATGTAAGTGTGCGTGCAAGGAGTTCACAAATTGTTTTTCCATCGAACAGCGAGACTTTTGATTTGAAATCCTCCATTTATCAAACAATCTTGGGTACACACATACCTCTTATAAAACCATTTCATTAACTTATCTCTCGTTGGTTCCTGTTGATTTTTTCATATCTATATATCCTTGTACGTAGGTCAATCCATTTGTATCCACTTGTTTGTTTCCATGCTTGTATATACATGTATAAATGTAGTAGAGCTTACGAAATTCTCTTTACTTTTGTTGTGTCAATAGATTAAAGGTTGTGTTATCGTATTCCAGAGAGATTTATTTAAAAAATCAGAGTTAAATGTGTAAGACTGACCGTGGTTCTGATGTGTGACTTCATGTCTTTTAACTCCATTCTCAGACCGTCATTTAAAGCCTTGGTGGCAAACTTCGTCATGGAATAGAACGTCAGCCCACCGACGCGATGGCCGGACATGCTGGAATAAAAAAAAAGGATCATTCATTGTCATATGAAAAAAATGTCTGACCTTATACACATATGTATAACAATATCAACAGAGAAAATATTGCTGTTCATACTATGGAATGGAACATATAACAGTTCGTTTGTTCAGACCCGTATAGTGCCAATATAGTGGCACACAGGGCAGCAAGTTTCATTGCTGTTTGAGAAGTCTGAGTGTATTTCTTACAGGGCGAGGGAGGGCTTGCACCCCCTCGAACACATTACCCCCATTTTACGTCCTTTCCGAAAGACAATTACAGCCCCAACCGAGTTAGCAACTAATTGAAACCTGTAGCTCAACTGTGAGGCTGCTACCTGTTGAGCTATAGGGACATCCCTACATAACAATTAATGTTTAAAGTGCCCGGGCCGTGCATACATAATGTTACCATCTAAAGGAATACAGAACACATTGCAGTTCTAAGAATTCTAGACGTCACGTGCACCTGATGACATATTTTGTCAATCTTAAAGACCTGTTCAATGTGATGATGTGTCCATCGTCCACTCCTCGCTTCCTCATCTGCTGTACAGCCAGCTGGGAACAGAGGGTCGGGGCCAGGATGTTCACCTAGCGGAACAAACAAAAACTGCAGGGTACTCATTTGCACATACTGCCGTTTGGAACGTACGTACCTTTCGCAGTAAAATTCTTTAGAGTCATATCACATATAGCCAGTTCAAAGAACGAACAGAACTACTTTTGAGTATTCTGGTCGAAAACATGACCACAACACTCACGTCTGTCATGGTCCTGAACGCGTCCATACTCCCGGACAGAATCCGATCTTTGGTGGCCACACCGGCGTTGTTGATACAGACGTCCACGCCGCCATGTTCGGACTCGATGTTGTCAAACATGGCTCTGATCTCAGCCTCCACTGTCAGGTCACATTTGACAGGATACAGCCGTCCTGCAGCACCTGTCTGCTGCAGCTCTGCTGCAGTTTCTTGCAGGAAATATTCAATGAAAGTTTGGGATAGTTCAGTTCGCTCAGACCCTTGAAGTGCCTAGTGGCACATAGGCCAGCAAGTTTCCGTGTTGTTTCTTAGCAGGGTATATTCTTACATGGTTGCTAGCCCTTCCTTTTTAATGTGCTTGAGGCACCTTCTCGAATCAAGCAAATTGAAAAATTGAAATTGAAACAAGCCATACATTTACTTGGACAATTGGCTACATGTCAAGTCAAGTCAAGTCAAAGTTTAATGCACAAAGATTGTATACTTCAACTTATTGAACCCCCAGATTCAATAAGTTGAAGTATACATGCAACAGTTGTACATATGGAGGATCATTTGGCATCGTTTGTTATTTGACGGTGAGGTCCAATTTTAGCTGGAGACAACTCGCGCGATCGCTGTAGGACCGGTCGAGCTGCTATCTGGTAGGAACTAATCATTACTTCTCACCGGTCCGCCATTTCTAGTTTTCATAACAAGATTTAAATCATGTTTTCTATTACTTGAATACGTCATACAAAGAATTCAGTCAGTTATCCCTTTACCTATATATATATATATATATATATATATAAAGGTGACACTCGACAAAATTATGTCGTTTTCAAAACTTATAGGTTCGCCCTATAGCCTACGGCCTCTAGATCCGACGTCGAGTGCTGCCATTTCCAGCTTCCGGGTATATCAAAGCGTATAGAACCAAGCAGCCTGAGCTCTTTCTTGTGTTGGAGTAGGCTAAACTGAGATTTTACCACTATCTACATGGATATTAGATACACCGATAGCCGATGATCCAGTTCGAAACAGTTGGAATTCTCTTTCTATAACCAAGGACGGTCGCTATTGAAAGCTACACACTGTTACATACAATGTATCCAACACTACTGCCAAGCTGACCCGTGTCCCCGCATGTACACTTACCCGTATTTTATCCACGTCCCGCGCACACCCCACCACCTGCATGCCCTGCTGGACCAGTGCCCGGGCTGTGGCGTTCCCGATGCCCACAGACGCGCCGGTCACCAGCGCTACACGGCCGCGCCAACGCTCCATATCCGCCTGAATACTAGTACGTTTGAACACCGCGTGTGTCACTTTGATTAGGTTGGCTTCTTATTGACGTCATAACGCCCAGTATACTAGTAGACCTAGTACCCCCAGGGCATGTTTAGCCTGGTTTAAGTATTTATTCCAGTTACGTGCCCTTTTGGTATCAACTAGCCTGTCACGCTCCATTGGTTGCAACCTGTACTCCCCGGTTGGCTAACTCCTCTTACATGTTATCTGTTTATTTGGCCGATTTCTACGTATTTTTCCAATGACGTACGGAGCCTGGTAGGGACTGGGTATCTTATTTCAACCTCCTTGATATTAGCTAGAATTTTCCCATCATAAAAATTTTATTCCTAAACTCTAATCTTACTGAGATTTAAGCTATGCATATGTAGTTGTAATGTACACTTTCTGGAGGACACTGGAAAATTTTTCTAGTGCACCATTTATCAAGCGTCCTTGACGAATGCCACCCTCTGCAATATTCGTACCCATCGCAAGGTGTCTCTTTATTCAAATGAACGTTGGAGACCAAGGGCGTCTATGTCTGGAGGACACAGAAGACTTTTGTCAACGCCCCCCGCTTATCACTTAAGACGGATCCATTTTTTCCTTGCCGTCAGCTGTTAAGATGTTGCTGTGGTGTGTCATCCTCCTTCTAGCGTCGTCTGGCGATGGCGCTGTCTTCAAGATCGGTAAGACAGCTGCTAAATTACTTGTACTTGCAGAATTGGAGCGCGCTAGGTCCGAGACTTGAATACAGACTAGCTAGCGCAGGGTATATACAATAGGAAACATACCGGGCGTGGGAACATGGCTAAAACATAGGCAGGCCTCTGGCCAAGTAGAACAAAGAACGGCTGAAAAGCAAGTTATATCCAATGTATAAAGGAACAGGCTATGTGGCTCAAGGTACTAGCGTCGCAAGAAAACTTACAAAAGTCTCGAGATATGTTTGATATTTCATATGTTTGACCCTCCATTTAAATGCGGGTCTACAAAATCCTACGACATTGCTACGTTGATATTGCAGTTGATTTGTCAACGGGGAGTGTTTTAAACGACGATTTGCATAGCGTGTGCTTTTGGCATGAGAATATAAAGATAAAGATGTCAGCTGAAGGGACTGGCCATGGAAAACTTCAGACTGGGATATGTCAGAGCGGGTGGGCGTGACGATCATATGTAACTTGCATCAGTTTAATTTGATCTCGCCATCGTGTGGCCGCCATATAAATGTTAGTCGCTTCTTTCTCAGTTTTCATGACATTTCGTAGGGTTTTTGAACGTCTCACTATTAATATCGAGTACCTGTAACTGCACGTTGGTCAACATCTTTACGTTAGAAACTAATTGTCTTTGGTCAGCTAATGCGATAGTCTACTGCCTCTATAGACGTCTATATTTCTAAACTCACGTTGTGAGCAACGGTACATTTTTAGATTTTAATCCCTCAGAATTGATCAGTGTTTAGACAGTCTAAATCGACATTACCAACGGAAGAAAGTATTTTTCTGTGGTATCAGACCTTTGATTAGAATTCGTAACTCCTTAGGCCCCCATTCCACTTGACGGCGATCGCACTGCGCTCTCGCTGCGACCGAAATTGAACTTTGGAATATCATACAGCATGTAGAGGTATGACTGAAAAAGCAACAAATTACACAAAGCGTAAAAAGATTTTTTTTTTTATCTATGAAATTCGTTGAGAGCTCTGTCAAATTCAACGTCGCAGTACAATCGCAGCGAGGCCGCCGTCATTGTGGAGATGCGGTGTTAGGGCCCTGTCACACTTGTGCGTATACGCAAGTGCGCGTGAGTTGCGCATTAAATTTTTTTGGGTTTAAGTAAGGTTTGCGGAGAAAAAGTTGTTTTCTACTTTGACCCACCGTTGTACAGCCTAGTGATCTGACCTAAGAAATCACCTATTCGGCTGCAAACCTAACCTAAACCAAAAACATGTTCATACGCAACTCATGCGGACATGTATATACGCACAAGTGTGATAGAGGCTTAACCGAGCGTAGAGCTGTCAGGTCTATCAAAATCGACCTGTGTCCCTCAATTTCTGCGAGGACTCAACTTTTATGACTTTGAAAGATTTTCGTCTATGCTTGAATCATAAAAGAAAAACGATTACAATCGATTGCGTAATGCGGGGTAAGTCTGAAGGTCCGTGTTTTACGGTAATGTGGTGGTTGATTTGATAATGTGTCTATTAGAACAAGACAATCGCATTTGTAGTAATACAGTTCAACGTGTAGGACAGCCACAGATACTAAGGTCATGTAGATTTGATTATATGGATGGCATCCACGCGCGCATCACTTTTTGTTCATTTCTAAAAATTAAAAAAAAGGTTTCTACCATACTGTAGATTATGCAAAGCAGCTACAAAATGAACAGATATATGCTGTAAATTGCAAACAGATATTTCGGGAAATGGATACTATGTCGTAGAAGGTCAAAGTCAAAGAAGAAGATGTGAAATAACAAAAATGAAGAATCCATGATTTTGTATGCCATGCATTCTCTGTGTATAAGTCATTTGATTGTGCAACCTTCCTGACCACGTAGATTTCATAATGAAGGCAACTTTTTTTTGCCAATCTTTTTTTTTCATTCGCACGCTCGCATCAGTTTGGGGGATCCCAGAGGATGTTATCCATATAATCAAATCAACATGGCCTTAGGCCAAAAAGATTTGATTATATGGATGACATCCTATGGGATCCCCAAAACTGATGCGAGCATGCGAAACAAAGGTTGTGGGAAAAGTTGTGTCTTCATTATGAAATAGGAAGGTGGAACAAATGACTGAACACACAGAAGATGGTATACCTAACAATAAGTTCTTCATTAAAAGATTTTGCTCATTAGTACATGTATCTGTTTTCCGATATTTTTGTTTGGAATTTGCAGCATATATATGCTCAGTTTGCAGCCTCTTTATACGATTGAAACTATTGTCGCAAATTGTTCTTTTAGGGGGGAGGTCAAAAATTGATGCGCGCGCGGATGTAATCCATATAATCCAATCAGTTTGGCCTAATGTGTATCAACTTTCTCGATCTGTAGTGCCTGAATAATAGTACTAGCGAAGCTTTTCTCTAATTCCCCGAAGGACAGTTATATACTAATGTAACAGGGAATATCACGATGGACTGTATTCAACTACGCAGAGAAAGCGAGTTAGTAAATGGTCTATTAGAGGCCTGGGATGGCGACATAGATTGCAAAATGTGATTGGCTCTAATTGTTGAAACAAAGCACAACTATGCCCAAGGATATCTGTTAAACACGTCTGTTTTAGTCCTGCCAATAGAAGAACTAAAAAGAGGGATTCATGAGTCTATTTTATGGCATGTCGCGTGCTCCGAGGCTTGTGTGGTCGATATTATCATTGTTGTAACTTGTGTTTGTTCATATCATCTTTTAAGGCAAGGATACTGAAGAGGCATTGAGACACGCTAGCTCTATTCCTTCATTTCCATATCCCCCTGTCGATCTGATCTTGACCATGAAACAGAATAATCATGGTAATTTGTTTCATAATCACATAAGCAATACCGAGCCATCCGATCTCAAAAATTAATGTAATCATTTCAGAGGTCCCCTTTGAACTTGGCAATAAACAGTGCAATAAAATACTTTTTCCGAATTATGTAATCGCTTAATAAGATGAAATATTGCAGGTAAGTTCATGGATGATTTATAACATGTTATCTACTCGTTTCTACACGTTTGATTACCTTTCACGATAGCGCAGCATTAAGGCTTTTTACTATTATTCCTGCGAAGCACGTGAACTAGCACTGTTTCAATTCCGATCTTATTCGAACGGAATTCTCCTTATATGGTTACACAATGGTTTGTAACTAGTGTGCCATCTGGTGTGACACAGACAAGAAAAATAGAAATATTCATACCTTCAAGTACCACAGTTACCAACGTAGGATTGATGTGTTCAAAAATTCATATTTTCCTAGCATATCGTAGAGTGGAACCCAATGCCACCAAGTACAGTAGGGGTATCCTCACTGGATAGCTAGATGTGCAAAGTTATGGTGTGACAGGTCGATCATTGTAATATGTATAACCAGCTGCTACCGCGCCGCGTGCCTGCGAAGATAGTATGTTACACCGAATGGCGGTAATACCGGCTGTACAGACACAGAAGCTAGTGGGTTACGCCGAAGGGCAGATATATCGGCTTTATAGATACAGATACAGAAGCTGATGTCTTACGCCGAAAGGGGGTTACACCGGGTTTCAAATACAGACACTGTATGCCTGCCGCATACGAGCTTCAATAAGAATCCCAGAATCTCACCTAGTTGAATTAATCGTGTTCCATGGGGATTAAATGTTATCTAACTGATCTCACATTTACGTTCCAATATATAATCTATTCAGACGATCAATCTAATGACCCAGGGGAGGTTCGACCTTTTGGTGATGATTTTCAAAATACGATTTTGTCTACGGTTGCTTAGGCTCCCATTCCAGTAGACGGCGCTCTCACTGCGACCTCGCTGCGACCAAAGCTGGATTTGTGTAACCCTTGATTTCATAATTGGAATATCGTGTTAAATGTAAAAATATGACTGAAAACGCAACAGAACACACAAAGCGTAAAAAGATTTGTTATTTATCTACGAAATTCGGTGAGGGCTTCGGTCAATTTTAGGTCGCAGTGAGAACGTGGTGAGGTCGCCATCTTGCCTAGTGGAATGGGGGTATATCTTCCTATAGCTACCGAAAGGAAGACAAATGATTGAACTCTATGGACGACAATGCTAATCTATAACCTAAACGACATATTCGCCAAGAAAGTACGAGATAGTGTGTTCAAATCGCAAAGAGCTGAATATAAAACATTAAAAACTGTGACACTGTTATTCAGGGGTGATATACAGCCCGGCCATGTCGTCATACAAAGAACTGATAGATGGCGCTATTGAGGACATCAATTCTCGAGGAGACGTTCTCCCGGACCATCAGCTGACGGCGGACCACGTTCTCCTCCCGTCCGCAGACCTGACCGAGCTGATCCTCAAAAGTGAGCTTAAAGTTTCCTTCCTTGCTACTTGTACTTCGTCTCAGTGAGGTTGAGCCAATAAAGTGAAATCAATTTTAGACACTTTCCTTCTATCAGTTTCCATTCTTCCATTCCCTCAATCTAATTCCTTCCTTTCTAATTTCAATGAATCTTAGAGGCAACTAATCCAGGGGGAGAGTCTCAGATGAGGCTTAGAAAATTAAAAAACGTGACCCATCTTGTACACACTTAGTCCAGTACCATAGAATTATAGCCTGATGTCGATCATTATAGTTCTATGTACCATGTTCTATGGTCCAGGTAGGACATCGTGGTTTTAGGGCTCTTTATATGCAAGTCTATGGAAATTAGGAAAATATACCCCGAATTGAAAATAAACCAACGTTCTTTGTGTAATACTTGTCCAAATCACGTCAATGTTGGTGAAAGTTACAAGCGGGAGAAGAGTGTTTATTTCCTGATCATTGAAAGTGCTTGGCATGTTAACGTTTCTATGGCAACTGTTGCTAAGGAAAAGATGCTTCAATAGAATTAATGTCCGTATCCGCAGCTAACAATGTGTGTGCACCGTACTACAAATGTATATGCAGTCCTTCTCCATCAACAGTGACGTTCCTATCTGCATTGTTTACTTCTTTTAACTTGTAGAACAAGAGTTGGACGACGCAAACGTTACAGCGATCATAGTCTTAGACGGGCACCGTGAGCCGGTACACCTGGAGGCGAGCTCTACCCCCGGGGTGCCTCGGCTGTACGTGTCCCCGGGGGTCCCTACGACTCTCCCGACCGGGGTGAGTCTGTATCCGGGGGACGCCGTGTTGGCTACCCTCTTGGCTGACGTCGTGGAAGGGTACGGCTGGAAGTCTATGGTGGTTGTTTACGACGACATTCATGGTAAGATGATGAACCAGAAAAGTCGTAAAGCGTTCTTGATAGATCTATCTTCGTTTTGGGCGCGGTCGTTACATTTGTCGTAGGCCCGTCGTACGATTTTGATGTCGTAGGATTTTCATTTTAGACTGTGACAGAACCAACCACTGACAAAGATCTACGCCTGCCTCTTCGACAACAAGACAGCTGTACGACACATGCTGTACGACTATCTCAGGAATGCCCTAAGTTTGGTATTGTATGATGATATCGTACGACGGCAGTACGACGAATTTGACCGCACCCATGTGTACAATTCAACGAAAACAGGGTCATCGTCACTCTTCCTCAATATTTCGTGAGAACAAGAGCATGATTAAAAGTAATAAATTTACACGCTATTTCTGTTCACAACGTAAGGCAAAATTGCCAACGTGCTTTCGACCAGTCCAGACCAAATTGTTTTGACCCTAAGCCTACGTCACTTGACATGAGCGGACGTATGACGTCAGCAACGGATCAAAGGTGCCTGGAAGTTTGTATCGGGGCCCCCCGTCCCTGTTGAGGGATGGTCGATGGGCCATAATGTAGATTGCCTCTTTCACTCAGTGTCTAGCATTCTGACTGTACAAACACACCGAATGTCCAGGGGACTCGATGTGGATGTGCTGAGATGCTTTAGATTTCAGAAGCTTCAAAGGCTAACCACGGATACTTTTTCACCGGTGTAGGTCTGGATACCTTGGGTCCGTTCGTAAACGCCGCGGCGTTTGCAGGGAACAGGGTGGTGTACATGAAAGTGAAAACAAACCGGGGTTTATCCACCATTCGGCCCCAGCTGAGGGAGGTGCTAGGCAGAGTTCGGGAAACGGTCGAACCGACGATCATTCTTCACTGCGACACATTTGTCACAAGGGACGTGTTGGACGAGGTGAGTATACCGTGTTCAGCAACTTTTGATAGAAGTCCTCAGAAAATAATAATAGTTTTGATTTTAAGATTGCGGGAAAGAAGTGGTTGGCAATGGCAGGGTTTTATGTTTGTATGTACTTGTACTTACTACTTACTAGTACTTGATAAGGTTCCCTGAGCATTTGTCTGAGTTGCCTGCATCAAGAGTCTTTCTTGTTGTATGTGGCCTACAGTAAATTGTTTAAAGCCAGCTTTGGATGTAGATTGTACCACTCCTTTTCTCAGAAAAATGTTTACCAATTTCTTTGGCAAACGTCTGAATCATGCTTGTTTCAAATCAGAAAACAATTACGTGTAAACAAGCGACGACCATAGCAAATTTGATGACTTACACGAAGTCGTGATCTCTTGCCTTCCATTGGAGTGATATCTTTCCTTTCAAATTCCAGGCCAGAAATTTCGTTCTACTGCGAGAAGAGACTCATTGGATCATAACGAACCTGGTGGGTGGCTATTTCCGTCATTGTCGCTAGGTAGCGTTAGAGCACCATGAACACCTGTTTGACATACCATGTTCTGTATGTTGAGTCATTTGTTCAACTTCTTGACCAATTTATTTTGTTTTGGGATGCCCATAGGATTTCATCCATATGATAAATCAGTATGGCCTAACTTGCAATTTAAAATAACTTCGTAACATTAACTGAGATAGGAAGACTTCACACTTTTATCCAGGTATCTAATGGTCAAGTCTGTCAAATAATATCTCTATATACTCGCCTTGACAGGACGCCGGTTCCATAGATCTCTCCGTGTACGAGTTCACGCATGTCACGTTGACCAGCTTTAGTTTGGTGTCGCCCGATCAGCGGAACGCATCAGTACTGCAGGCTCTGGCGGTTGTCGCAGTCATGACAGTCGCACTTGCGCTGGACGAAAGTGTCCGACAGGGGTACGACCTCCAGTCCCAGGACTGGAGTCGAAACGGTACCCTGCTAGACCACATTAAACAGGTACTTTATACAATCACTGCTACACTCATGTGTTATATGTGTTGTGTCATGCTCTGTTATTTCATAAGAATTTCGTTTATGGGTGTGTGCAAGACATTCTGTCCCTCAATAAATGAAAAAAAAATGCATGACCACAAATACCCAACGACGAACTGTAACTCACAATTTAATAATTTTTGCTAACTGATTGAAGACCGTTGTATTACTGTGTAAGAATTGTTCAAAATCCAGAGCAAATATCATTTTTTCCGTTGCAATTCCCCCCGTCGTCGACAGGTGTCCTTTGAGGGACAGACCGGTTGGGTGTCGTTCAACCAAGGCGGCAGCAGGAGAAACGTGTCGGTTGACGTCATAGAGAACGACAGTGGGAACCTTACAAAGGTACGGCCGACAGGCATGCACGGCGCGAGCAGTTTAAAGTAACGTTACTTTTGCTACCAATAGTCTTGGTTTCTCTGTACGTCTTTAGTGACTTGCTAAGCAAGGTATTATTTGAAAGTTAGTGAAGTGATAGCTTGGTTACTAAATACAAAGATTACTCAAGCAAGTGGATATTTTTCAAACGGTCAGACGTTTCAGACAGCATCCGCTGTCTTTCGTCAGTGACTGAACGGAATTTGAAGTCCAACAGTAACTTGGCGTATTATGCCATGAGGGGGTTTACCGGATATGAAAGACAAATAAAATAACAAATAAAATAATCCAACTGTTGTGTTGAGTATCTCATAACCTGGACGTCTAACCTTCAATCGACAATAAGTTACTTAAAGTTAGCTACTGTAAATGCAAAAACGTTCGCGGTGGTTTTATGTTCGCGTTTTTTGCGGTAAACGCTTTACCACGAACTTAAAACCACCGTGAAAAGCCGTTCCATTGTGTGACTGCAGCGCTGCTATTGTATCAAACGCGAACTCAAAAACACCGCGAACACATAATTTTCTACCTACCACGAAATTGAATCCCTGCGAACATTTCTGCACGTGTTTCAGTACGCTTGTCTTAAACCATAGTGCACCTGTATTATCATTCCCTTTCCCAGGCCGGGACGTGGAGTGAGGTGAATCGGACGCTGGGTCTGGTGAAGTCCGGTAAAGACGGACCCTTCGTGTTCGGCAACAAACCTTTCCGCGTTATAACACGTCTGGTACGTATGACAAGTCCAGGGTGTTGAAGAGTTGAAAAGGTTTGGTAATAGCTACAACGGCTACTGTCAAGGAGTACAGGGCATTTTAGACGGAGCGATGGCACTTGTATCCTACCTCTGCACGAATTCAGCCGTCAATAATTGGCCCATGGTAAAACAGAACATGCACATACAACATAGACCCAGAGAAACAAAAATCTATGTACAAAGGCGCCTCCAGGGGTTATGAAGTAGGTGTTGTGGCAGGATGAATCCAACTTAAAGCATATACTGTATAATGGTACTGGATGAGTGGAAAAGTCGATAAACAAAAGAGTAGCACAGTTTACGCAATCTGCCATCAATAGTATCAGTCAGGTCACTTAGGTGGGGTACAAACATTTCACTAGCACTGCCGGTGTTCACATAACAGTCAAATTATTTCTGTTCTGTGCCACTACAATATGGTACAAGCTATGGTACTCTCAGGAACATCAGTAACACCATCGCTTCTTCAAGTGTATTCAATACGCTCCATTCTGTTGATAGATTCAATTACATATACATAATATGAGGTGATGATCCTTACTGTGTTCAGATAGGTAACGTTATATACATCAAAGAAAGTTTGGACATTTGAACAAGCAATGAATTGACACGTTAAATTTCAATATGTTGCTCTATCCCATATGATTTGAGGTAAACAAACTCATTTGTTTGCACTTATTTGTATGTATGTATGTATGTATGTATGTATGTATATATGTATGTATGTATGTATGTATGCATCTATTTATAGCTGTAGTAGACCTTACGAAAGTCGCTGTACTTTTGTGTCAATAAAGATTGTTGTTGTGTTTCTAGAGCCCACCTTGGGTGACCAAAAAAATAGACAGTGAGAGCTTCCATGGCATCGACAAGTACGAGGGTTTCCTAGTGGATCTGATGAAGGTTCTGTCAAAGAGGCTGAACTTCACCATTGACGTTGAGAAGGTGTACGACGGTGAACTTTACGACAAGGAAATCAAACGGCAGTTTGACAAAGGGGTAAGCCTTAATCTAAAAAAACTACACACGGTTAATGAGCATCCAAAATTGAACTCACCGGAATTTTCGAGAGAGTCGCTCAGTCCTCATCAGCTATCTGACCAAATCGTGACTTTCGCAACGACATTCTTTCAACGGGGACACGATATGGACTTCGAACAACATTTGACCTATTGCTGACGTCACACGTGCATAAAGTCACGTGTCCAGAGCGATTGGGCTAGATAGCTGATTCAGTCGAAAATTCCAGTGAGTCCAATATTTTCAGTTGGAGAACAATTTTGATAATGGTCGTATATTATTCCTCGTAGTTTTGGGTCGGGTGTACTTGTTAATCCCTCTTACATGATTGCAGACATAGACACATCTGTAGAACCATGTGTATTCAGAACAAAGACTCTCTTCACAGAGTGGAAAACTACATCCGGGGTCTTGGCCCCTGGGACCTAGTGCGCATGTGCGTGTTACAAAAGGCGGGAAAACTACTGGATAAATAGTACAATGTACTTGCTTTTGAATGAACTGAAGCTTTCTCCAAGATGTTCACTTTACTTTCTCAACAGCATCAGACGAGGAAAACTCTTACCTGTAGTACAATTCGTTTGTGGTGTATTCTAGGTACACCTGGGCATGGTGATGAAGTCCATGCGGGAGATGAGACGCAAGTATTACGAGCTCAGTCCGGAGCTGGTGGAGTTCGGCTACACCATCTTCACGCCCAAACCCGTTAAGGTACCTCGACCTCTAACTAGTCCCATCTTTATACTTGCGTGTCGGGGATTACGGTAGTATCAAGGAACCGAGTCTCTTCCATAGCTTCCTGTCCCTGGTCTTATGTGTACATTCTGGTAGTGGTTCCCCCACTTCATATGTATCTATATTCCATGCACCGTCAACAGGAAAGGAGGCCTAAGCGTCAGATTGTCTGGCACTTTGGCCCCTACCCTACCACCCTCAGAGGCAACATTAGCTTCTGTATTCAAACAAAAACAGCTACTTGACTCATTACATGGCTTCAACATTGTCTTGACCTTTGTCTTCTGCTCATTATCAATCCATGGTATTATTGCGGTACATTAGTAATTAAGCGAACTGTATGCTTGACACCATTTTGACATTCTTTTCCACTCTAGGAACTGACGGGTCTGTTGTCCTTCATGACTCCGCTGTCCCCGCAGATGTGGATCTTCTTCGCCCTGGCCATGGTGGTGGTCAGCCTCTTCCTAACGCTGGTCAACCAGGTCAACCCGTACGAGTGGAGATGGCTGGCCAAACGGGGCCAGGTAGGGATGTGTACCGGTACTGTGCCGTTACCGTACCGGTACTGTACCGCGAAGGTCATTTAGCAGTAATTTCTGGCAGGGGGAACATTAGCAGATACCAATTATGAAAACGTGGGTTTAATTTGCATAACCAATGCGAGAATCCATCTAAGAAATAAGTGGTAAATGATATAAATGTCATACTTGTGACGTGTAAGTTTGTTAAAGCTGTACATAACCATGCATAGATTATGTGAATGTGTTAGTAATTTGCATAGGTAAAATATTTCAGGTATGAATAGACACTTTCGTTGGAGTCATTCACAACATGTGATCCCTGTCGACAGAAAAGTTTCGGGAAAATGGAAATATCAACGATATCTAGAATGCATTTGGCGACTTTTAAAAGTGACTTTGTACTTGACTGGAATTTGTGAATATTATGGAGGAACAGGATTTCTTACACATCAATGGAAGAAAGGACAGTCCTGAGTGTTAAAGGGAAACTTTTGATTATATTCATGACTGACATTGCCTTTGTAACTCAAGAGAATAAAGATAGTTTCTGGTTTCAGGTGGAACCATCGCAGGGGGGTTATTACAACGCCTGGAACAGCCTGTGGAACGTCTTTTCTTCCACGGTGGGTCAGGGCGCAGAGAACCCGCCCATGTCCTTCGGCGGACGGATCATCCTCGGCTCCTGGTGGTTCTTCGTGCTGGTCGTTATGGCTTCTTACACCGCCAACCTAGCCGCGTTTCTCACCGTCAAACCTGTCAACCCCATCCGGAGCATGGAAGACCTCGCACGGCAGAACAAACTAGAGTATGGCTTCATCAAGACTTACGCTATCAAGAGGCTGTTCGAAACGGCGGACTCATTCCCCCTGCTGGACATGTGGGAGAGGATCAGCGCCAATCCTGATTGGTTGGTGGATTCTAACGAAGAAGGCATAAAGAGGGCGGCTAAAGGCAACTATGCTTTCATCACCTTCTCAGGGGTGAAATTTCGTCGTATCAGCGAGCTGTGCGAGGTTGAAATGGTGGGACAGCCCTTCTACAAGTATCATGTCGCTCTTCCCCATTCCCATTGGCTCTCCCCACAAGATTAAGATTTCCTTAGAGATTGAGAAGATGCGACAAGTCGGCGTCATTGAGGAGTTGAGCAGGAAGTGGTTGGACGTCGATAGGGGGCGCTGCAAAGAGAGCAAACGCGAGACCGACGAGGGAGTGTTGGGGATGGAAAATCTTCTGGGTTTGTTTGTGATTCTGGGTGCGATCTCAGCTCTGGGGATGGCGGTCTGCGTTATTGAAGTGATCGTGTTTAAACTGAAGGAAATGAACCGTGAAAATATGGAAGAAAATCAAAACGGTAAAAACATAGAAGAAGAGGTAAATGAAGACGATGTCGTGGAAGAGAGCAAGGATGGGGTTTTGCGGGATCGAGAGAGAGAGGATGGGGTTTTTGAGGAGTCGGAGGATGGGGTTTTTGAGGAAGAAAGTCAGGGAGATGTGTTTGAGGAGGAGAACATTCAGGTAGACACAGTGGTTATAGAGGAAGTGGAACTTCACGTTATAAAGGACTCTGCATAATAAAAGATGATCCAATGGAAAATTTTCTATAAATTATCTATAATGACATTACAGTAGAAGGTAATTTGTGACAATACATGTATATATAAGGTATAAGAAACTTTTAGTTCAGATCTAAGTTTATGATTCCTATTGTTATATCAGTAACCCATGTAAAGCTAGACTGTTGCAGCCATGTACGAAAAAAGAGCCTTTCGAATACGAGACTTTATGAAGCGTTTATGAAGCAACCTCTGTTCACTTTTCTGTTCACTTTGAAAAGTCGCTGAAAACCTAGGACAGGTGGAAAGTATCTGAGATGTATTGCTGTCGTCCTCCAAGTGAAAGCATGCATGTATGTATGATTGTACTGATACATGCATGCCAAGAAAATGTTCCATTTTGTGTACAGTACATGCACAAATGAGTTACAGTAGATACGGCGCTTATATCACGTCATTGTTAAGGTTCAGAAGTATTGAAGGAAACGGTTTCTCACATACATAAGGAACGCCTGTTCAAGGGAAAATGTTGCATCAACACAAAATGTACAAGTTGAAACTAAGGCCACAGCAAGTAAATTTTTATAGATGACATCAGCGCGCTCATTAATTTTCACCTGATTTTGAAATAAAAAACAAGAAATTTCATTGCCCTCCGACGGTGATCAACATGCCAAAAATGGGCAAATATGTCGTAAACGTTGACAGTCTAAGGTGTTTCATTGCATATGAATACCCAGTGTAGTTCCTGCCCATGATGGTATGACAAGCTATTTTCTGCGTTTGTTCTAGTTAATTGAACTGTATACACATCTTCAAGAACAGTTTAATGTTGACAATCTAAGGTGTTTCGTTGCATATGAATACCCAGTGTGGTTCCTGCCCATGATGGTATAATAACAAGCTGTTTTCTGCATTTGTTCTAGCAAGGCCATTATATAAATAATGGGGGGAGGGGGAGTTTCTAGCTGTATACACAAGGCGTTTCATTTCATATGAATACCAGTGTAGTTGCTTCAGATGATGGTACAACAAGCTCTTTTCTGCATTTGTTGTAGTTAGTCTATTGAGATGTAACGTTATACACATATACAAGGACATGTTTACTGTTGAATCAAGGAGGTTTTATATTATATATGAAACCTCATTGGTTGAATACAGGAATAAAAGACCTGTTGGTCATGATATCATATTTCGTCGCCTCAATTCTTATTTAACAAGATTTATGATATCAAAATTTTAAAATATATGAATCTTGTTTTTTTTGGCCCGCCTTGTTTTTTTTTCGCCCTATCTCATTAATTTTGGAGTCTGCGGAGGATGTCATCCATAAAATTTACTTGCTATGGCCTAATGAAAAAGATTATAATGTCTTTTCTAATAAAGCAAGGATTGTGCGTTCTACTGCTACCCCCTCCGACTCTTTGGAAGTGAAAAGTCAGAATTCTTTTCCGAATAGCTTGAGTCATCGTGGGTATAAGGATGGCCAAATTGCAGCTAGATGCAGGTTACTAGCGCCACCTATCAATGGTTATCGAAAATGCACCATGCCAACATTTCTTTCGCATACTCACTCATTCTCGGCAAGCATGATTAGTAATGACCAAGCACAGAGTGTTTAGTAGTCACCCGATATAAACAGACTTACCTGACTAAAGGATATCAAATCTGTCTAGCCACACCCTGCGCTGGACAGCTATCACATTAGACCTATCGCATAGCCCCGCCCACCTCGGTCAAAACTTAGAAATGCAAAACAAAAACATAAAAATGCTAATATTTGACCGACATGCTGCCACTCTCTCATTGGTCGAACCGATAATTGCCAAGCTCTCATTGGTTGAAGTGATAATTGTGATGGACAGTCATGGTCGGCCTATCCCACTGGGCAAATTAACACCTGGCTGACAAGAACCTCAGGTTTGATTCATATGTCAACATCTGAGAACAATAACAAATAAATGTCAGAAAACGATATTGAAGCAATCAAACAGAAAGCATATCTTGGTACACTTTCGTCAAAATGTTGAAGCTCCTTTTCGGTTGAAAGTGTTTGAATCAAATCAGATTCTAAGTGATCTTTTCACGTGAGCTTGAGCTCTTTTCATGCTTTACCTGTATTTCAAAGTAGTATAGGGAATAAAGAAAAACATTTCCATCAAAATTATGAAGTTGACATTATCATAAAAATATTATGCAGCAAAAAATATCATCATTCGGAGCATTTTTTCTGAAACTTAATAATATTGCTTATGAACTTATAGCTTTGTCATTAAAGGTTTGAAAAAAATCCCAGAAAAGTTTTGTTTCAAGTTTATTGATGATTTCTGCATCTAGACATCAAAACTCGACCGGAGATTTTGGAACTAAATATCAACTGAGGACTTCTAGACTCTTTTATTGCTACATCTCCATATTTTAATCTTCTATAAAACACAGTACATAGCTACAAATAATCGTTTTTTGACCCTTAACTTAAAAAATGACACCATATAAACATCCAGTTGGTATAACGCAATTCTGTATAGCTCTTTAAGTACATAAAGCTTGGATTGATCCACACACGCTATTTATTACACTGATCATTCTTGCACACGATAGTACTGGTTTTCTTGGTATCGCTAGTTCCCCATATAACACTGCTCACAGCCTAAGGCTCCAACCAACAGAGAGCATACAAATATATATATATACATGGTGCGCTAGCAATGGGGGACCTCAAATCATGATAATTTTTATACATTTTCTCTCAAAGTAACCCATGTTTGTGTCGCTTCTTACAGAAGTTTTTTTTGTCTTCGTCTTTTCTTTTTTTGTAACGAGAACTTATGTGTCACATCACGTACATGTACTTATAGCAGTCCAAGATTGGGCAGGATAATTCTTTTCTTTCCTCTGCCTGTGCTATTCCTACAAGGAATATTGCTATAGACCTATGTAAGCACACGTTACACGGAAGGAGGGCTCCGCATTACTGTACTGGCTGAGAGGCTACGGTAAGAAATGGTCGTCATTTAGATCCATTTAGGCCTCCACATGACAACAGTACAACTGGCACATCAGGAGACAAGATTTATCAGTTGGAGGAACATGCAGGAACAAGCCTGAAGTAAACTATCCCTGGAGATCGCATTGCGTTTGTTTACACAACTAGCTAGGAACACAACAGAGCCGGTAAACAAATTTCATCGGGGGATGGTAGCACCGTTGTCTTTACTGCAGAGTGATTGTGACATGCCGGAACGCCTACTTAAGATTGTCGAGACGAAATAAAACAACTTTTGGAGGCTCTTTTCAATGATTGTCAGCTATAGCAATATACTCTAGAGAAGAAGCCCACAAAATTGAATGAAATTCATGAACTGTTCCCAGTTGGATGCTAGGTATATGCATCTGTTTTTAAAGCAGTGTAAAAGGCACAAGGCTTGAGTCTGCATGTTCCTGAGAGGACGAGTGGGAATAGTGGAATGTTGACATGTCACCTCACTTCCTCCAGGGAAGCAAAAACAATCAAACCTTGCATGTCCAAGTTCCTTTTGAATTTCGGTTTACAAATTCAGCTCGTCTGTATTCCTACTTAAAATATGGATGATGTGGAAATTAATGGTATACAGCTGATACACGTTTACAGTCCGATACCTAGATAGAATATCAAAATCTGCTTTAAATAAACAAAATATAATATTTGCATTGTAAAATCCCAAATGGGCCTTCCTTACACAAATGTTGATTAAATTACTAAGTCTCCTAGTGGGACACCAAAAGACTGATATTAAATAAGATATGTTGCATATAGCTATTTATGATATCTTTTTTTGGATAAAAGCCATTTGTGAAGGGCTACACATGAAATGCTGACATACACTACAAACCTGCTACAATGAAGTAGGACTACACCGTTACAGTGACATGTGGCAAAAGTTCTCGCTGACTTTGGTCAATTTTTCGAATATTTTTCCCTACGAGCTAACAGCCCCCTCTCTCCATTCTGGCAAGACAAACAAACAATGCGTTTCTGTTGTTTCAATATTCTGTATTCTATAGTGTGATCCTTCAACTTTCACTCCTGGTCTACTGCAACAACTGATACAGTAAGGGACCTATGAGTCGACGGGGAGGGGGAGATCTTTACATTGGCACCTCATACGTACCACTCTTTCGAATCTTTCTTTTTTACTGGTTTATGTGGTTTCTCTTTCGGGACTGAGCCGTTTTGTTGTGCTGGTAATCCACTCGTGTGGAAGTTATAGTTTCGACTTTCATCTATCCGGTAGGAGCCTTCGTCTCTATTCCTATACTTGTACATTGCATAGAGGAGGATGAGGAGGGCTATGGCTGCAGCGACGACGATGCCCACCACCATTCCTGTCGTGCTCGCCGTGTCCGCCACTTGCTGTTCCTGGACAGGGTTCTGGACAGGGCTCTTCCCGTTCCCGGGTTCTAACGTGATGATGTTGGACGGTTTACCGTTCGGCTGTTTGGGGAACAGCGGCGGGATGACGTTCGACACGCCGTTCGTCGGCAGAATCTGCTGGCCGTTACCTCTGGGCCCCGCCACCGTGTTGGGGGTCAGGCCGGGCTGGAGCGGAGGAGACGGCTGGAGCGTGGGGGGCGTCGTCTGCTTCCTTCCGCCCGTTGTCGTGGTAACGGAGAACCTGACGGCGTCCGTGCTCGCCGTGGTGGTACCCGAGCCATCCCCTGAGCCGGAGCCGTCGTCGCAGTCTGGGTCGTCCTCGTCGTCACAGCTGTCGGGACCGGGACCGTCCGAGGGGATGGGAACAATGGGCGTGCTCTTTGGCGGTTTGGGTGGTTTCGGTGTGGGCTGCCCATTGATGATAGGTGTGATGATACCCTCTTCTCCTGTAATAGTGGTACCGAAAGGTCAGGGTTTTCTCTAACCCTTATCTCTTCTTTCATGACCTCAATGAAAAGCGGCCAATTTGATCTTTTTAATGAATAAACAAACAAATAAACAAACAATTGAAATAAATACAGATAAGGCAAATGTGTAGCCATGCTGGTATATCGTATGTAACAATATGTTAGTGGAGCATTATGAAGGTAAAAATTGATAAACAAAGTAGCCAGGTTCATATATACAACACTGTATGGTTGGAAAATGTACGAATAGAGAGATAGAGGCATGTCCTAGGACCTAACAACATACATATATAATGTCTGGCTATTGCACTGATATTGGTGCTCGACATCAACATTATTCAATATCTCAAAGACTGCCAACTTCAAGGACAATGGATGACATGCAAACATGCATTACGATGATGTTAGAACACTTACAATTTGATTAAAAAGAAGAAAGGGTCACAGTTATATATATAAATCATAATGATAGATTCTTCCACGAATACATCAAAAGCTTGCAACTAGAGTAACGCAATGTACTGTTAAGCACTTATGTAAAAGGCTTCATGGCTTAAATCAGACATTCAACCTTACCTTTCCCTCCCACTGTATCATGTAAGCATTGTGAGCAAAAGACAGAAATATAGACATATAGTTCAGTAAGAATGGTGGCAACACGTAGTACATACAAATAAAATCGTTACAACGCCAATATGAAATACAGTCAGAATATGCTTTCACCTAGCCTGGTATCAGAACCTATTATACATACAAACGTAGCTGCTGAGTCTCTATAGTCCTCCCTGAAATATTTGCAATATTTGTGGACAGGATGAAGGAGACTTTTCAGCTGCAATATATCTTCTACCCTAATACCAGACCCTTGGACTGAAACGGCTATTGAGTCCAAAAGTGTGTTTGTATTACTGTTCGGAACATATCCTCTGCCAGTCAACGGACTAGTTTTAGCACCCCCCCCCAACATATAACTAACAAGAAATCAAAGATCACAAACGTCAGTGAGTTTTTGTCAATTTCTTGTTTTATTCATTGTAATGAATTTCTTGCTAATGCTGTCTGTATTTGTTTGCCAGCCTGGGGACATATATATATATATATATATACTTTGGACCCCAGCCAGCCACCCCCCCTCCATCCTGCCAGTCTTCAGTTACACCATCTTCCGCCACACATCCTGTCACTCTACAGCATTCAAATAACTACGGACACACACCAAGACAAACAAACATACACATATACCAAAGAAATAATTCCTTTTCCACGGAGGAAACAAGAATAAGTCAGGAAATCATAATGATATTCAGATGGCTAACATCTGACAATTCAGCACCAAGGACAGCATCACACACTCACACCTGACCAAAACACACCAAAAAAGGCACCCCCATTTTCACGCAGGAAGCAAGTGCCATGCTCAAGGTTGACATGATGTAGAGGATTCTTAAGGATTCCAATTTTCACACTATTAGAAGACATCATCGATGTGCCAAGTCCCGCACCTCGTGCCGTTAATCTAAACCCATTACACACTTGGTGGTTCCCAATTATTGGACTTCCCATCATTTAACATCTTTTACAGCAAATCACACATAATCAATGATCTGCAATAATGACCTCATTTGGGACACATTTCAGTTACTGTTTAGTAGAGCTACCAATTAAAAACAGGACATGCTGAGTCTGGCACTGTGGCACTTAGCATTGAAAGCCTTGAATTTTGTATTTAATTGCATGCCATACCATGCAATTCCTCTATAAATAAATCAATTTATGGACTTCACTCTGTACATGGTGTTCACGGTGAACAAATCAAATGAGAATGATGTTACTTGATACAATTTCCACAAAAAAATGTCAAATAACATTGAAATGCAAGACATTTGTTGATAAAAATGTGGTCTTTTAGAAAATAACACTTCCTTTCGTATTCAGAAAATAACACCTGCTTCTGCTGTTGAGTGCCCCTTGAAACATTTCAAGAGACAGAGAGTAGGGTGACTGCTAGTGTCAATGATTGAAATCAATGTTATCTCAGTCATTATCCCTTCTTACTATTTACAGTTTTTACTACATGTACTTTACTCTTTATCGTTGATTTTTCAATGAAGTCCTTTCCAAGCTTTGAGCCTGCTGTCAAGAGTAGTCCTTGCTTTGTTATCTCAGACACAAGTGAAGTAACCGGGACAACCATGCAGGATTGTGTTTAACAGGGCAGAAATAATAGGCCCGACTGTGTCAATCACACCCCATGGAGAATCCATCTGCCTGCCAACAAATTATCACTGGAAGACTCATTGCCATAACACTTCATTTTATCTGGCTGACCCGCGCACCCCGAGCATTGATGGTGGCTTTAATTTCATGCTTGGCTCATCAAGCACGCACGGGGAGCCCGAATCTGGGTGCGCGAACAATCTGCTCTGCATTGGGGCCAAACTTTGCTGTCAGTGATAAAACTAACAGTTAGCTTCTGAATCTACATGTTCTGGAAACCAAGGATAAATGGTTACACTTTACTCCTATTTTCTCACTTGAATTAGGTGAAAATGAGTACCTATAACTTCAGTTAGGGATGTCCTCTCGGATGGGATGTAAAGCAAGAGGTCATGTGTTTGAGGAGAGCCACATATCGAGCACGCTTATCCAATAGAGTAGGGGTTCATCTCAGTGTGAGTGGATCAAACCTTACGGTCTGTTTTTGCACAGCTTGTACCAATATTATACAAAACTGGTTTGTTATGCCTAGTAAGAGCAGTTCACTAGTTATGTGGAACTAACAAACACAACTTCTAATGTGTTGTGACAAGTATTACACTTCACCTGGTAGTCTTCCCTTTAAGACTGTAAGTCAAGTTGACAACTCCTTCTTCACACTGTTTATCTAATTATCTACTCCTGTGTCTAGAGAGAGATTACGTGAAGAAGCAGATATGACATTGTGGCAAACGATTTTAATCTGAGCTGAGAAGTCCTGGGTTTAACTTAGTTCTATTTGACAAAATATGATTTAATTAACGCTTTGGCAAAATCCTACCCATCTACCAAATATTATCCATGACTTTTCGAGTTATGTTGGAGACATACACAGCCACACACCCACAAATAAAACACACCCAAAACACAATATTCTTGGCAAAGGTAATGAATGAATAAATGTGACAAGAACTGTATGTCTGACCTGAGCCCAGTGACGGGTCACAGTCATCCTCGTCGTCACTCTGACAGCCGGATCCTGACATCACCAGGATGTCATCCTCATCTGACGGCTGCAGGGAACAACATGAGATGGAAATAAGCCTTGTACACTATCCAACGTTTTGCCATCAGATAATCATACTCTTTGTACACATACACTTTATGGCTGTATACCCTTTAGTTGAAGCATATATCTTAATATTAATGCTACTATTTTACCATGAAATTGATTATCTGTGCATATTTTTCATTTCCTTTTCCCGCAACTTTACAGTCATCATATTCCATCTAAAGAAAGGCTTGCCCCCAAATAATTAAGTTGCCATCTACATCACTGACCCTCCCTCAACCGAGACAGGGGCTGATACAGACTACCAGGCACCTTTGACCCATGCAACATAGGCTTTGTGTCATTTTGACTTCAGAAGGATAAGAGTACGGATGGATAGCTTATTGGTGAGTGATTTACTTTTGTACAAAAATATATTAATAGCGTATAAAGATTTTCAAGAATCAGATAACTGAGGTGTTGCAATGGATTACTTACGGGCACAGGTTTGCGAGGCTGTGGCGGTACGGGGAGGGGGGGTACACGGGTGGGCATGGATGGGGGCTTAACAGCCTTCACATCTCCCTCCACTTTAACTCGGGGATCCTTCTGACGCGCCAGGTCCAAGACCTTGATGTCGTTGTAGTAGAAACCCGACAGCATGCCGACGAAATAGGGTTTATCGACCCCTCGTCTGGACCGGCCGTTACTGCTGCGGCCTCCAAGCCTAATGTAGGCCTGACTGTTGAAGACGCTAAGTTGTTTACCTGTGCAGAGCGGCGGGGAGAGAGGGCGCCGTCAGTACACAAGATTTGGCTGGAGAAATGGGGTCAGCATTGGAGCTGTAGTTAGGTATTACGTATAACTACGTCGTTTCAAAAAGGAACTTGAACACAACTGTACACTCACACAAACAGTAACCTTTAGCACTCTGAAGTAACTGTTTGGCACCCTATTGGTTACAGAGTTAGGCAGCAGGGAGAAGGTTGAGGAAAGGAAATTTAACTGGTCATGACAGTGCTTTTGAGAATCTCACAGGCTTCCTAGATTCTCAAATCTAGTTGAAAACAGAGTAAGTGCAAGCTGGAACAAGTTCCTTTCAGTAAGTTACATTGCAAGTCCCATCTCAACTATGATATAGTTAAAGTATCAGATTAATATGATGGATTCAACAAATTGAAACTGAGTGAGTTGGCATTTATCCAGAGACATTAAGAAATGGAGACATCCAATCAAACTGATGAAGTATGCAGTCACTAAAGATGAAAAATGCCCAAGTGGTACAAGGTAACATACTCTGCAAAATGAGCTGAAAAAGGTATCATCAAAATAGATCAGTCATAGTCCCTGTTGCAAATTTGATGTTAGATTTATTCACTTATCATAATGAACTGTCAGTGTCTTGTTAAAAATGTCATGTAGAATCTGCCAGTAAAGCCTCACACAACCACCCATGGCCTCCCAACCTTCTCCAGACCATGGCTGGGAGTTAAGCCCGTCATGCATAACCGACCACGGCCTCCGAACCCTCCCCTGACCACGGTTGGGAGTAAGTCGTGAGCAAGGTCATCTGTGGTTGGGAGTTGGTCAGCAAGGTTAACTTGTAGTCATCTGTGCTAGCCAACTACGAATTTTGACAAATCACACTCAGGAAAGTCACATTCTCTCTCTAATAGATGTGTTCATATCAAAGAACTGGGGCTAGTATAAGATGGATTGCCGGCAACTCCCAACCCAGCGCTGACCTTGGTTTGGGAATGGTCTGAAGCAAAGTCATGGGAAGGTCCTGGATGTGTGACGGGGCGTAAATCAAAGGATGCTGCCCCTAAAAAGTGCCTTCCGATGGAATAGGGGAGTGCATGTTAATATATATATCCTTCTATGTGCATCTATTGACATAATACAGCACTTGTATCACACAATAATCTCTTTGTTTCTTGTTTTATCTTGCATCAGTTTCCTTATTAGTTTCACTCTTTTCTTCTATATTTTGAACTTTTTCCTCATAACTATTTCCTCCTAGGTCCACATAAATAAAACCAATTGAAGAAGGACATAAATGAAGGCAGGTAAAACATGCCATTCAGCAACAGGATTGAAAGATAAAAATTAAATATCTGCTTGAAACGATGAAATGGGACTTCTTACCATAATTTAAAATAAAAGACACCACACTTCAATACTAATACTTGGCCTACAAGTAGGTAAATTGGAAACAATTCAGTTCAGCGGACCTAAGCTGCAACTGCCAAAATTGTCTATCAAAGATTCTGAAAATGCCCAATTTTGTGGGACTCCAAAGAGGCACTGGAGGCAAGAACTACTGTTTGGAGGTGTAGTCTATCACTGGAAAGATCATACAGCTCATTTTTCAGTTGCTCGCCCCCATTCTGTCAAACTTCATCTGCTAAACAAGTCATCACGCCTGGGTGGTATAATGTACACGCTGACATGCCAAACTGGGAGGGAAAAAAATTCACTTGAATGTGGCATATATCTAAAAAAGGCAACAAAAGTACCTGATTTCATACTAAAAATGTTGACAGAAACATACAAAAGGAAATAAGGTAATATACTGTAGGAATTCTCTGAATAGTTTCATCGGGTTGGTAAGTCACTGGACAAAAAAATGCTTTATACACAACAAAGGGTTTAAATAATAATAATAATAATGGTTTATTGGTCAGAAATTACCCGTGCAATGGCAGCCAGTGCTGAATTGCTTCAGGGTTTACAATCACATAAGATACAACAGATACATATTTGCTCCGCACTTGTACTTTGTGGAGCTGTCGCAAGGGTCTGGGAGGCTGCCATTCGGCGCCAGCAGGGGACCTCAATACGACCTTCCCCAACCGAAGTCAGGTACCCATTTACACCTGGGTGGAGTGAGGAAAGTCATGTTAAGTGCCTTTCCAAAGGACACAACATCGGGGGCATAGCAGTGGTTTCGAACCCGGGACCTCTGGGTTCTGGGCGAAACACCCTACCAATTGCGCCACACGATGCCACAAAAATGTTTTTTTTACCCAAGCTGACATTTTGGTGACTGCCTGTCATCTTTTACATAGCGAGTCAGTATCGTCCTGAGGAAGGTGACAGGTGGTCACCAAAAACGTTGGATTATAGATAAAAACGCTTGGCTTTGTATAGAGAAATCTGTTATCTAACTGCAGGAACTGTTAAGAAGACATTCAGACATTTCCAGTTGTCAAGTCCGATTATCCATACTACAAAGATGATTCAGTCTATTAAAAATGTAATGTATTTTAATCAATAGTGCGGCAGCTCCTGAAAGAGAAATATGGGATAAAGATAATTCTGCTGACTCTTTTTCTGCTTTGCTTTCAAATATTTTGCAGGATAGCAAGACGGGATCTACCCAGAATGCAGAAAAAAATACTGTTAGATCCTGAAAAAGACTGACACAAGTAAGCAGAATCATATAAACCTTTGTTGAGGCAAAAGTCCTTAGGTACAGCCTTAAAACAGACTTTTATAGTTCAATGTACAAAATTAAAGTTTCCCTGCACTTATTAACAAAATTATATCTCTTACTTACATGTTCTAAAAGTCTGATATTTTTATCAGAAAATTTGGATCTACTTAATTGAGCAAAAAGCTCACTGAAAGATGTCATGTGATACCTGGTAACTATAATCTCCAATATAATAATAAAAATTAATATTTGATGCCAAATAAGAAGGCTTCAACCATTACTGGAGGGTTTGAATGATCTGTATTGTCTTCTTTGTTCACTACTGAAATAGATTTCAATGCAATCATAGAGTGACAATAGTTGGAACTGAAACTGAAACTTTACTATAAAATCAGCTGAAACTACTGAGCTGATTTTAGAATAAAGTCTCAGTTTCAGCTGAATGATTAGAAAAATTCTTTGTCTTTCTTCTTCAACTGAGTTGTCAATAAAAGAAACCTTTCATCCACTTTTACCATTAATTTGGAAAAAAGAGAAGAAATTGAGCAAAACGAAAACAATTCCAGTCTGTTAAGAGTAAGAAAAATGGAAAAAGATGTAAACAAACATTACACTTAAAGCACTTAACGTTTTTGAGATTGGACTTGCAATGTCAATCAAAGTTAACCACTATCATCAATTAACAAGATAATTCTAACTGTTTGATTTACATTCACACAGTGTCCAGCAATGTTTTAAAGAAAACATTCATGTTACAGTTCTGGAAACATATTCAGTGGTTGTGTCAATGGGAACAAGCACTGATCCTCCTTTGGTTTCAATTCAACATTTTGTAGTTTCAGCCATAGACTGGACACCATGTGGCAAACTTTCATAATTAGATCAGCATGCAATGGCACTTCATGCACACTGTTCAAAAGAGTTGCCTCTCATATGTTTGCCACTACTTCCTGGTGGCCACTCAGTACTCATAGTCTAAACAAGATAAAGACACAGACTTTGCGTAACAACACAATAACAATTCTACCACAAAGGTGTCACAAAAAGATTTGGATATTGTAACAATTGGGGCAAATGTCAGAATTGAGGTTTTCAAATGCTGCATTTTCTTGAAAACCGTCAGGCAGAAGTAGTGAAAAACATACGGCACATGTATCTGGTATACAAAGTAGAAAATTCAGTCATGAGTTACTTCAATGATACCATTCATTCAACCTGTGGTGTCATGCCTTACAAAAATGGCAAAGTGATAGTTGATGTCCATTCATTCAGTCTGTATGCACTTACCCGACATCCAGCAAGTTTCATTCCTTTTTTTATGAATACATAGTACTATTGTTTGGTGTACAAAAACATGGCATACACTGTGTCAACAAGGGTAGGTGATGGTAGGAAAATGTATGCAAAAAATGGGTTACTTGACGTACTCCTGTCCTCAGAAGATAAGTAGCTAGGAACTGCTCATGCACAACAATGGCATCCAAGATGGCAGCAGAAAAAGGTGAAGAAAAAGAGCAAAAATTCTTCAACTTCAAAAATTCCTGTTATCAACTCTTCATTCAAGGCACAAAAAGTCAATGGTTTACCGCCATTTCATCAAAGATGTGTTATCAAGAAGGAAATGTCACAAAAAGTGATTTTCTTTCTTTACAAAGTGATTCTTGTCAGATTGAAAGGAGGGAGAAGGGAGAGTTCTAAGTTGGAAAAATGTTGCTGTGCAAACGTTTAGCATGCAAAAAGTGTCGACTGACGTTAAAGAGTCTTTCTTTGTGTGTCATGCAAGGATGGTATAGAGGACTAAGAGTGTCCACCGTAGGGCATGCAACAAGAAAGGTGGGATGTCTGTGTGAGACCAGTGAGATGCATACGTAGACAGGAACAGAAGTTGGTAACGTTGGTGTCCCTAACGTTACACAGTTATACACAGATTTGGACTTGGGACACATTTAACATGCTCATATACTACCTGTATAGTAGACTAACAAACCACATGCAAATAAGACAAACAAACAAACAAGATGCTAGGACACTACCAAGGATCTTGGCCGAGAATAGATGGGAAGGTCCTATCAAGTAAGTTTCACTGCATGTACGCCAATCACCCTTTTCCGAGTAAAAAAGTACTAAGCGACAACTTCAAGCTGTGTTGGCTTAATAATGGATGAAATTGGGGGCTGCTAATTTCTAAAAGCTCTTCTCTGCCCGGGATGTATTGATTCCACTGTTACCGGGGAATTAGCATTGATATGCCCATCTCCAGCTAGAAGGCCCGCCAACAATTTGGTAAATGACCTGCACAGCTGGGGAGCACATGAAAGCAATGTTACTTCTTGGTCAGCTTGCTTCGGCTATCAAAAACCAATGATGGTCTGCAAAATATGGCTAGTGATTCCATTACTGGCTTAGATAGCTGGCATTAGAATGTAAACGATCACTTTACCTTGAAATTGACCACCTAGGGCTTTCCGGTAATGATATAGGGGAGCTAAAGGTACTCTTAAGCTCGGGCCTAGTATTGATCAGGGTGGTTTTACCGAGGTTTCCCTGCTGACAACTGTTAGGAACACATTTGTAGGACATATCTATCACATCAAGGAATCGATACATAACCTCAGGCCAGTATGTAACCCCTAACAAACCCAAAACATGCTTTCTCTCTTTTTTTGGTTCTCTATTCTTGCAAATTTTCTCCTCTTTTTAGAGGCTTAGCAATCGTTAAGAAGGACAAAGTACTGTAAAATGTTCATACTTCAATATCTTGCGAGGGAATGATGACTAAAATGTAGAATTTAGAAATGTTCCAACAAGATGAACTTACAATGTACATCCCCAATGTTTGCCACCAAATGGTAGTGTGCAATGGCAGTATTTCTTAGAACCTTCCCATCTGTAAGATAATTCAATTTGTTTTGTTTTTTGCCAGATCCATGATGTTGTCCTCACAGCCAACAGTAGCAGAGAGGAGACAAAAAGTCACAAAGGTCGGACTACATTGAACAAGACCTGTTCATCAAAGAACTTTCCCTGTTAATAAGACAAACACATCATAAACAAGAAATATGTAACTGTTAAAGCTTCAATGACCTACTTTGAGTTGTAATTTGGTCTTAGCATTCAATACCAATTAGTAATTCTCAACAGACTTTTAACGAATTCGAGTTTTGTTAAAGGAATCAGACTGTGGATCAGAGCTTGGCTGAGTGGTACGGAGGAAAAGTTGCTTGCAGCGACAAAAGTTGTCATCGACAGTTGGTGCAGCACTGTTGAGTTATTAAAAAAACAGTCTGACAAGTATCACAGACCCAAGCACATCTCCATGTCTGATTCCTTCCAGGGATTATATGTGTCGGAAAATTTCTTGCGATTGTTGCGATTGATTAAGAAAGCAGGTCAATAGATAACCAACACATCCCTAAAACAAACACATCACAAAGAAACTATTGTACTGATCATTAAGTTTGATATCAAGTTTTCTGCAATGATAACTGAAAACTGAAAACTCATAACTTTTTATACCACGCAAAAGTTATTTTTGAATTTGTTCTTAATCCTGTTCACAGTTACTGTAACACTTCATTGTAAGTGACAGTAAATGATAGTAACTGAACATGCATCTCAAAAAGTAAAAGCATCTTTACAATATCATGGTATACATTGCCATCCAGGAATTTAAAACCTGCCTCTCTCTACTGTATGACTGCTCATAAAAATAGGATAAAGGGCTGTGCCCCTGTGGTGTCGCCAAAAACAAAAGAAAACATGGCGTCTGTGATGGATCTTGGACTGGCCCA
The DNA here is from genome assembly GCF_035083965.1 of Branchiostoma lanceolatum. Classification (NCBI taxonomy): domain Eukaryota; kingdom Metazoa; phylum Chordata; class Leptocardii; order Amphioxiformes; family Branchiostomatidae; genus Branchiostoma; species Branchiostoma lanceolatum. The sequence continues at coordinate 10,082,492 of NC_089725.1, forward strand.
CTCACCTGGCGGTTTCTTCTCGTTGAGAGGGAGGTTGTCTAGCTGTAGGGACGCGTTAGCCCCGATACGGGAGAACCGTACAATGTGGTAACTTCCGTCGTTCACTTTCTTGGATTTTTCGGAAACGGGATGGTCCTGTGTGCCCATGTTATAGGTGGCAACAAGGAGTCCATCATTCTGCATGGAGGAAAGGTCATGAAAGGTTAAAGACACAGGTGTAATAACTCCTTGATATGGCAGACCTCAAGCACAAAGGACAAGGTCCTCCAACAACTGAAGAGAAAATCTGAGAACTAAGGGAGATACAGTACAGAACTATGAAACTTCTTGCAAAGGCTCCGATATCAACTTCATGTTTGAGTTTTTAATTGTTATCAAATTACCATTTCCAATGTACCACTCTAATGTCAACAATTACGACAGGCTGCTAGAGTACTGAATCAGATATATATCATTTTCACATCATACATCTTACACACAGTCATTGTTGAGAATAGAGAAGTCAAGGTTGTATTCTGTAGTCATACACACATGCTCACTACTAAATTGAGTTAACAGAAGACGTCATCTCTGTTTATTATGAGAGGAGATTGGGGATGACATGCACACAACAGAGGGATTGTGGCTTTCTCACGACATTTCCTGTTAGCTCTAAGATCTGGCCCCAGGGAAAAGGCGGAAACCATAAACTATAAAAGGAATGTTAAATCAAATGTCCACCCAAATTTGTAGGCATGCTCACTGTATCATGATCGGTTATAGATCTATGTTCTGATAGCCTTATGTTCCGACAGCCCTATGTTCTGACACAACTACTTTGGAGACCACCTAACCCTAACCCTAACCTAGGGGTGTTGAAACGTAGGGGTATCAGAACAGAGGGGGGTCATAACGTAGAAGTGTCGGTACCTGAAAAAAACCCAACTGGACCAACAAATCCACTTAATCCAACACCAGGGACAAAAATAAGAGACATACAGTGTGTCCAGGGAATCATAGGATCATACAGGGATGGATTGTAATTCTAGGACTGTTAGAAGCAAATTACCAGAATCAGATAGGGTGCTACACTGACAATGAAGTGTTGTATGATGTAATGTGGTGAGATGTACCATTGCTGGGTGAGCTACATGTACTTGCCAAGGTCACAGTTGATTATACAATGTCTTAGGAATATTCTCTACTAGCTAATATGCCTACAAATGTGTTTCTAATGGTATAACTATATTCTTATAACACTATTTTTGTTTAAAATTATTGACCTGAGTGACCAATAAACAAAGGCTGAGAAAGACTTCCAAAATGTTTAAACAGAAATCAATTTGGATTTAGCGTTTTTTTTACCCATTTCATATCAAATTTCAACTCATTTTCACCATAGACTCAGAGCCTGCAATAACTGAAGTTTAATACTTTATAAGATTATTCTAGACATCTATCTAAGATAATTTACAGACCTGCCACTGATTTTAACAGTATGAGACAGATGTGGATTTCATGCTTTTATGGCCATTGTGGACCCGCAATATTTGTCTTTCCTGGCTCCTTACAACTGCTCAAAAGTAACAAACTGTTCAAGCATGCAAGATTTAGGTGTGGTCTGCATTTCACGAAATGTCAATCATTTTGTCATTAAATCAGTCATTGAATGTTTAATGTGAGATGAAGTGTTTACCATGCAACGTTTGGGGTTACAGACAGCAGAAACAGACTTCAACGAGACTACATTTATACTGAGGGAATCAGCTGCATTTACTGGACGATAGCTTTTATAATGACTGCATTTTCCACTATGTTGAAACATGAAAGGCCAAAGGTCATAAAGCCATTTGCCAACTCTACTGCATAACAGCTACTTTCTAGCTATGAACAGGCATGCAAATAGAATAGATGGACACTAGAATTTTGGGTAATAAGAAAAAGACATTTGGATGGTCGCCAATGCTGCAAAACACTGTTCTTTGTTTTTGCCAACAAAGGCCAACCAATTTGTGAGGAGTCATAATGTGGGTGAAATTCTTCTAAAATCTGCCAGAGGGCACAAGGAACACAATGATGATGCAACCTTGGGGTCTTTTTGTGTGTTCTTTTCTTAAAACCTTTGGTGGACTACATATCCCATGCACTTTTACTGTTACAATAGCAAACGAACCAAAGATATCTTAAAAAGGATAGGTGTGAGATGCTGTAAGAAGACAACTATTTAATAGTCAGAATGCTCCATTATAATTAAATTATAATGGAGCATTCTGACTATAACAGTTACTACAAAATGCCTCAAGCAACTAAATCAAAAACAAAATGTTTCAACACTAAATCTACCATTGAATGTGTTGCAATGAACTGATTATTGGCACTTTCATCATTGCCATTTGGCAATGCCAGAAGCGTGGACTGTACATGTGCTACATTGAGCCATTTGGAACTTAAAATGTTCAATATTAGATTTGAAGCCTAAGGGAGTCAGTGCTTTTTGAAGATCATCATATAACTGATCATATAGTGCATTTCTGTTATGTCTTAACTGTCCTTATCGCACAGGTGATGGCACTTCTGTGTTGGGTCAGTAAAGAAGTAAACAAAACATCAATCATAATGATTATCGCTAATATCACAATTCATTTGGGGCATATCAACAAAACGGATGTCATCAGACCATGTCCAACCTGGCTGAAGCTCATGCCTTGTTATCAACATAAGTTAACTTCAAATTTACTACATACAGTTTACTTCCATTTTGTGGTTTTGATGTCCATAAGTTATTTTCATGTGATTGTGAATGACTGTCTGTGAGTACATATTTCACACAAAAACTCTGTGGGCCCAGCTCTGTGCGATTTGTCAGCTTGACAAGATTTTGTGCGATGGGAAATTGGATGAGACCATGCATGAAAATGGTTTCCCACAGCCAGGTGGCACGCAGGCCAAAGGTTAATTACCTCTCATTTTGCCCGATTTCGGCGAGAACCAACCAACATCTCTCATGCGGATCTGATTTATTCCATCGCTTTATTAGAAATGAATATCATTGTATTCAATTTAGTGCCAACAGAATGAAAAAAAAAATCTACAAAATTGCTCATTCATAACTTTAGGAATCTTCCTAACAATAAACCTTCAGATGCTGGTAAACGTTTAACCTCCTTGGTGCAGGTAATTTCACTGTTGTAAACTTTGTGACGAGAGATTTAGTGGTTCTTATACCTACTTCTTGTCTGTTATTGTAAAGGAGTAAACTGCTAGGGGAACTTACTTTTTGTGGTAGGTTGATACTGTCATTTACTGATAACTCATTGTGATATCTACTGCAGCTTTAATAAGTGTTCCACCCTCTTGGATTTTTGGTCACTCCAGAATTAAACTGGTACAGACTATTGTTTCACAATTATGATCATATAGATGGAGAATTCTGCATTAGGGTGCAGAATTCTGGACTTGGGTTTCAGAATTCTGCATATGAGTTGCAGGATTCTGCATATGGGTTGCAGAATTCTGCATATGGGTTGTAGAATTCTGCAATCAAATACAGAACTCTGCAGAACTGACCTTGTCCAATGTTACCTACGTAATTGGTGACTCCAAAATCAAACTGGAGATTGTTTTCATCGGTTCTTGACACTTTAAGGGTTAAGAGGAAAATCTATACTCACAATCATGATCTCCATGAAGTCGTCTGACGTTGCAGAGTCAATGCGGACCAGGACGGCCTGGGTGACCCTGGTGGTGAATCCAACAGCCAGCATATCAATCCTGGTGTTGGGCCGCGCCTCATTAGGGAACTCATAGGTGATGAGGCCTCCCGCTGGTCCAAACTCATACGTGGTGCTGACTGTGGGGCAGGAAAACAACGCTGGTAACCGGGACTTTGCAGGAATCCTTGCTCATTAGAATAGCAAGAACCTTAGGTCAAGGAAAGAAATGTTGTGTTTCTGATTACCCGGCCGACCGTAGCAAGAACCTGCTGACCATTGCCTTTTTCAGGGGGAGGGGGGTTGAAAAGGATATCAAATTTTCTATCAGACTGATCTGAGGGATGAAAAAGTTTTGGATTGTTTTGCAAGGTCTCCTCATTTCTGTTGCAATAAAACATTGTGCTTGAATGATGCATATCTGTATAAGGTGTTGAAAATACCAGAGTTCTGAAGCATTTTAGTTTTCGTTGGATCACCTCAGCCAACATCTGATTCTAAAAAAAGAGAGAATCCCTACCTGGTAACATTTAACTTTTTAGGACTGTAATCAGAAACACAACATCAATTTTCCCAGGCCTTACAGAAAATGTCATGATCAATAGGTGGGCAGAATTCCAGCCGGTTTGGCACTCTTTGGATCAAGATCATTACTGTAACAACATTCTGCCTTGAATCACAATGCAATCACCATTCTAGAATTGTAATTCAAGTCTAAAATTAATTGTAGATATAGCCTGTTTTTGCACATAACAGACAGATGTGGAAAACAGCACAGCATAATATCCAAATGTCATAACTAAGAGAGAAGTTTTGCACAAACTCTGCTGTAACAAAAGTAGCTTGTTATCAAGATAACCCACTTACCAGTACTGCATTCTTCAAGTCATCATGGTACCCAAGAACATTAGGGTTTACAATGACTACCAAATGTAACCTAAACCGCCGGCAACTAAGCTAAGTTTTGCATTAACTATTTAGTAGGCTTCTGAACATAAATGAGGAGATGTTGATTCAGTAGGACAGAAGTTTAGGACATAACAAGATCAATATACTATTGAGCTAGTCCCTGAGGCGTCGCCAAAAACTGGGACTGATAGGACACATACTGTTCAACCAGAACAGGAAATGTAAAATACAATGTAATAGCAAGTGATGCTCTTCTTCGTTCTCACTCTGTTGAAACTTTGTGAAAGGAACATCATGAGGCAGCCACACTTGATGGTAGAGTGTGTTCTGAGTCAGTTAAAATATAACTTTCTGGGCCTTAACTTACAAATGAAGTGCGAAATCTATTATAGAATGGGTAATTTCTTGCAATGTACATAAAGATACATGTATCTCAGTGACATCGTATCGTGTATCGTAGGAAGGTTGCACAAAAATGGATCCGGTTGCACAGTGCATGGAGGTTGCACAGTGCAACAACACAACCGTGGAACTTAAATATGCTGCACAGACAAAGCTGAATCTCTTTGCATAAATCGTAAGACTGTACTTATTTTGCAAAGTCTAAGAGCTCTCCACTTTTGAAGGACACTTTGTGAACCATACGATAAAGGTCTAACTGGAATACATTACTGTCTTTCCCCTGGACACAATGACCAATTAACCTACTTCCCCTGGAGACTTCCAACTCATTACAGATAGTTATCTCAGTGGCCTTCTGTCAAACCATTAAAAAAATGGACACTGTGACCCTATCGGTCATGACAGCCTTATCATATCTCAGATAACATATGTTGGGGGTGTTTGAGGTACATTGTGTTGATAATCAGACTTAGGAATCACGTTGGAATGATGTTCAAGTTAAAAGCTAGTTGTGTAGTTGAGGTCTGTTCTAAGAGTTTGTATAATGTTAGAATGGATTGAATGACAAAATAATGAAAAAAGGACAACTTAAGCACATGTAACCAGTGTATATTTCTAAACTCATGCAACAAAGAAGCAAATTTTCAAGTGTGCCAAGTTGAACTGGCCACATCAGGATTTGGAGCCTACCATGCACACATAACCCTTACAATTCAATACCTTACATCAAATATTTACCTAATATATTACACATAACTATTACAATACTTATAGTACTGCAGTTAAGGCTACAACAGTGTTTTTTCAAGGTGCACAGAAATTTAAAATTTTTTTCAACTATCATTTCAAATCAGTGCAGAAGCAATCAAAACTGGTGTGGCCTAAACTAAGAAAAGAATCAATGAAAGTTAGCTGACGTGGCCTTATAAGAAATTAGAAGTACTTATAGGGATCATACCTATTCCTTCAATGATGTGATAATCATTTCGACCACGCCAGCAATTCTGGCAATTGGCAGACTTCCAGACTAATATTTCCACTTGGCACCACTTGGCATTTGCAAATTAAAGAGAATGAAAGCAACAAAAAGCTGTGGAGGACAAGCAAAGTTTTTAGTGTAGGCTAAAAAGTTTGACATCAGTGTGCTTCCACCTTAGATATGACCTTTTTTATATATTATGCCATCTTGACAAAATGTTTAGATAGCAAAATTTGGAAAAGATGGTGACTGTATCTGACCAGGAGCCGTTAAAACATTGTTTTTCATTGTGGTTTGTAGCCCATCAAGAACATTCAAGATTGGGAAAATGTTGTCTTCTACAGAGCAGTCTGCTGCTTCAATGTATGCCTGGCTTTGGTATCACCCTCCACTAAACAGCGGTAGACTGTCCAAGACCAGTGTAAGGGGCAAATTACTATGTATCGTTTTCCGTTCTAAATTGGTATGCAAACAGGTGAAAAATCTATGCATGCAAAAGGTCATGGCTGATATTTCCTCAAGGTGAACTTATCAGAATTCACAGCGTGCCACAGGTGCTGGATCCGAACTTGCTATACATGGCAGAACCTTTAATTTGCGTCTCCGACTCCCGCCACCACAGCATGATTCCATCAATCAGCCAAGCAGATGAGTTACTTTCTCGCCAAGAAGTCGTCCCCTCAAGACGTAAATGTAAGTTCAAGACCTAAGTCCCTGTCCAGACACTCGGCAAAGCTCTTACAGCGTGTTCCAATCTGCTAATGTACGTCCCATCACCCCATCAGGAGAGCGAGAGGAAGACGTGTCATTAATCAGATATCCGCATCTGCCGCTCCGCCCGACGGTAATTGATTTTCCTGGTACAGGATTGAGCCCCGCATTAAGACTATCAGACAGAGAGGGGGGTCAGAAATGCAGCAAAATGTCTCCATGGCACGTGGTGGCATTACTCTTCTTTGTATTGTTTTTCAACATGGAAACAAAGGGAAGAGAAGGGAAAGAACAAACTAAGGAAAATTTTACTACCTAAAGCAAATCAGGTAAAGCCAAATTATTCAATTCATCTTCTTTGAATTATTTTTCAATACGGAAACAAAGGGAAGAGGATACATAGAGCGAGGAAATTTTACTATGTAAAGCAAGTCAAGGAAAGCCAAATTGTTCAATTCAACAGACTGAAGATACTTTGAATGAAGAGGGAAATAAAACGTGGTGGCATTATTCTTCTTTGAATTATTTTTCAACATGGAAACAAAGGGAAAAGGATACAAAGAACGAGGAAATTTTACTATGTGAAGCAAGTCAAGGAAAAGCCAAATTGTTCAATTCATCAGACTGAAGATATTTTTCAGAAAAAAATTTGAATGAACAGAGAAATAAAACATGGTGGCATTACTCTTCTATGAATTATTTTTCAACACCAAAGCAGAAAGAAGTGAATGAAAAGGAATGGAAAAATTTTATTATGTAAAGCAAGTCAGGTGCAGGTCAATCCATTGGACTACAGATTTTTTTCAGAAGAAATTTTGAACCAACCGGGAAATAAAACGTAACTGATGAAAGATGCGATAAGGTGACCAAATTTGTATTGATACTTGAGGAAATGTAATAAAGGCAATATGAAATGCCACTGCCACTTACACTGGCCTTTCTCGTCTAAGATGAAATAATCCCACATTGAAACAATGGCAGGTATCTACTAATAATAATAATTATAATAAATGTTCTGTTCAAGTTACACTGACAAGAATAAAGTATGCACTTTTTTGTTGTTGTTGCATCAAACAACAGAATTTAGGATCAGCCATTGCAGAGAACCAAGAGATGAAAATTATAGGTACAGCATTGCAAAAGTACATGTACCAATTCTCCAAGTTATCCCTACATGTCTTTTGAGAAACTCTGACACTGTGTTCAACCTGTCACTGCTGCAACCAAGATCAGGGCTCAAAATTCATTTTGGGGAATAAATGCACTGGTTTGCCCTTAAGATCAACGTCCATGGAAAAACTTTGGGTTCACGTATGTCAGCAAAGCCTAACTACAGCCTCTCTTTGTAGCTTGAATATGAAATACTGTGGCTAACTTCAGAATTTCTATTATTTTTCTGATGATTAATTATCAAGAACATGCTGTATACTATTGTACAATGATACCTTCATATAAAACATTTGTATACCCCAACACAAATATAGGTGCACCAGGCGAGAGCTCTGATTTTGGGTGCACAGAAGTGTATATGCACCCAGTATTTGGAACCCTGAACATTTATGCATTCTAAGCATGAAAGCAATGATTTGCACCATGATTGGATTCATTGATTTCATGTAGTTTGACCTCTGTCCTCGGGTAGACGCTGTAGTTTGACCTCCTTCACTTCACCGTACTAGATTTCAGTTCACCCCAAGACGGGTTTGGTCACAGCCTACCATTACATGTGTCAACTTACAAAACCATAGCCTACACACATTGTCAACATTGATGCTAATGAGCTTCGTGTGTCATAATGGCAGGGTGTTTGGCTCAGAACCCAGGTTTTGAATCCCTTGACAGGCCCCAGTGCACGAAGTTTCTCACCTCACTCAGGTGAAGATGAGTACTTAGTTTCAGTTAGGGACATCCCTTGGATAGGACATTAAATGGAGGCCCCCTGTTTGAGGAGAGCCACACCTCGAGCATGAAAAGGAACCCTCCACACTTATTGAAAAGAGTAGGGGTTCTTGCCGGTGTGAGTGGTTAAGTCTGGATATGCAGCTTTTATACATGTACTTCAGTACAAACCTGGTGTATTATGCCATGAGGCACTTTACCTGGTTGGTATGCAATACATACATACATACAAACAAACAAATCTCGGGACCAGTCTTTTGCTTCAGACAGGAGAGTGTACCTGTTCCACAGACAGCGCATCAGACGCCTACCGCACATTACCTGGTATGAACAGTGTAGGACAACCCTTAACAGTGACCCTAACAGTTCAGCATGAATTAGCTAAAAGAATGACACAATCATGGGTTCCCAATGAGGCACTAAGGAACAACTCCATCAATAACCTTAGATGAGGCACTTGTAACAACCCCCAGTGGAACTCTGCTATGAGACCTCATTGCAACGAGCCCTACCAATCATTCCAGAACAGCTCCTGACAGGGTCTTAAGAATCAGCGTGCAGATTGACATTTACAACTAATTCTCAACATATTGGCATAATTTTCTTTCCTTCCCAGCTTTGGTAAACAATGATATGAAAGCAAGCCATCCCAAGTCCCCTAGTTTTCCGTAGGCTACCGAAAACTCCTCAGTTAGACAAAATGGCTGACAACTTGAACAGTTGTAGTGGTAAGTGTGCATATTTCAAGACATTCTCACAACACAACAAAGTTGTATTCATACTCATGTATGTTGTGAATATCACTGTGTAGTGTATTAAATTTAAAGGTAGATTCAATGTATGATGCAGAAAAAAGATTTAAAAAACAGTGACTTTGTTTCAATGTCTTAATGGGTTAAATTTAACCATAAATACTTTAAACATATCAACAAAATTTAATACAAGAGACAGAATATGTTCATAACAATCAACAGTTATGCTAAAAGCGCAGGACAAAAAGATCAGACAAGCATGAATGAACACAAGTAGAAGATGACAGGATATGGCAGTTTCATGGCAAGAGAGGGCCGCAGGGTGGGGGTTGGCATGGCAGTTGTGGTGTGCGTGTGTAAAGAAAAGAACACGAATCGTGATCCCACAGTTATCGTTTGTGACAGATTCAAGAGTCAGTGTCATGCAAGCAATTTGCCTTCAGGCAGCCAGTCCCTAGCAGGTCAGCTCAAAGGGCATCATCGGTGACCTACAGGACGTACGACTATTCCTTAGCAGGTCACTACCATATTCAGCCCCCCACCCACAAAACAAAGCTGTAAAACCACTCAAAGAAAGGTACACTGCAAGTAATGTAAATGCATTTAAGTTTGCAGTTATTCAATTTTGCAGTAGGGAGAAAATAGAGTGTTCACGGTGTTTTTATGTTTGCGGTTCAAACAATGGGGAATACAGGCAGAAGATGACACAAGCGTTTTAATGGTGATTTTAGTTTGCGATTCATGCATTTATTTGTTTATCAAGATATTCTTTAGTCGTATCACGTCTAATCTTAGATGGTTCTTTATACTAGTACATACAAAAGTACATACAGATTGCAAGATTAGAAACAACACATATACATATGAGATGTAGAGGTCAGCTCAAAAACTGTGAACATTCAACCACCGCAAGCTTACATGCATTTACAGTCGTTAGAAAAAGCCTGACAATCCCTGTCTTACACTTTCCTCCTATTCTATCATGCTTCCCCATGTTTAACATCAATAAACTTTCTTTCTTTCTTCCTTTAATGCCCACGGTCTTGTTGATGACCATTCTGGCATGTTGGGAAAGTCGTGTAAAGTGCCTTTCCAATGGGCACAAGATCAGTGACACAGCAGGATTCGAACTCGGAACCACTTGATTCTGAGTCGAACATGCTGCCGTTGCACCACACGGCCCCACAAACAAACTAATCCCTTTGACTTAAGCCTGTCAAATGCTCTCCACAAACTCCCAGTAACAGCTCCACAGGGTACCAGTAACCGTCTCCAATAAAATGTCACAGCCCCGGTAGGACGTACCTGCGGCTCCCAACAGGGTGCTACTTTCAGCCGTAAACTGGGTGTTTACAAGGGGGTACTCTACATATGGCCCCCAGCAGGGAGCTATCTACAGTATATAGCAGGGCAGTACAAATGACAAGTAGTAAATCGATAGACCCATCTTAATTTGAAGTCATAAAATAATCAGGTTATGAAATCTTTTCTGCTTCATTGTAAAGACAATCTTTAGTACTCTGAGATACACAATTTTCCCTCTCTCTTTAGAAATATATGCATGTAGACGAGAAAGGCAGTAATGTCATGTTACTCCAAGGCTGACTGAAAATTACTGTGAACGGGAAAATGTTAACAGGGATTTAATTTCATGATAGGCAGAAAATTCGCTGTGATCTTAAGTTCACAGTTAAAACTGCTTGCAGGGTTTTACTATGAAAGGGGAAATCTTTGTGGTGGTTTTTAAGTTCGCAGTGAAGTAGAGGACAGTGAAAAACGTGAACATAAAACAGCCACACACATTTCTTTTTACGGTATTTTGACTGCTAGGAGAACTTTAGAGCAATATGGTTTTACGTGTGGGCAGTCTGGACCCTCCCAACATGCTGTGTTGGCTGATTGTGATTAGTTATTGTTAGTGCCCAGGTTCTTGGAGATGAGCCAACACAAACTCATGATCAAATTGCACATGGTCTATCCCTCCCAGTGTCAGGGCTGATTAAGAACAGGTTTTGTAATCAGCCTGTGACACTACAATGGGTGTGGCAATTTGGCACCAAACAAAGAAGCATGATAAAGTTCTCTGTGTCAGTTCTATGCAGGCTAACAAATGACTATCAGATCATTCAGGTATGCTAAGAAAAGAAGAGACCCTAGTATTCTCCCTTGAGGTACAAATGCTGTTGTTCTCTGTGTCATTTCTATGCAGGCTCACAAATGACTATCATATCATTCAGGTATACTAGGAAAATAAGAGGTCCTAGTATGCTACCTTGAGGTACAACTGCTGTTCTTGTTGTTGTTTCCCAAGATGAGGCAACACTTTTTATGACAACTCATTGTTGCCAGTCCATATAAAGTAACACATGACTTGCTACTATAAAAATATTATAAATACAGAGAAATGATTAAGGGGTGCAGGGGACAACTATGGCCCAGGTACAAAATCATAGACATGTTTTAGTTTGAGTTGTTATGCTCTTAAAAGAACTGTCTACAAGCAAAGCAAGATGCAAGAACTCCAACCCTGTCTCTCCATGCCCTCTATTAATGGTAGGTCATTACAAGTCCCATACCCTTCCTTTTGCAAATCTCACTGGTGCCTATTACTGGTAAACACTTTTTCTATTGCCCCTACCTGGCCTATAAATTCTTAACATAAGATATTCTCAACCTCCCCCTTGAGGAGTAGTGCTTTCACAAGACAATCAATATCTTAAGATCAATATGCCACTTTTGTAATCATCCGCTTTAACATCAATTAACAATGTCAATTCAGGTGTAGATATCAAGTCTTGGCTACTTGTCATGCTGCTACTGAAATTTTTTTTACAGATACAAACACACTATGTACTGCACAATGTATCCTAGCTAACATTCCTATCAGATACGTTTTTAAATTGATCAATGCAGACATGCACTCAAGGCTCGCTAGAGACCCAACGTCATGGCATACTAACATCATATATGACCCTTTGTATATTTTTTCCATATTACTGATTGAATGACCTATTTCTTGATGTTGAAGAGTGATAAGCCGTGACTCCTTTTGAACGAGATGATCTCCCTCATCTGTTAGGTCCTGTCTGTTAATCCATAACAGCCACATATTCAACCATCCATGGTGCTGAAAAATTGTTTACTTGTCCTTGGTGCTGAAAGTGTAGCAGTTAGCAACATTGGAATTAAACATCAATTGATCACCACTATTATCCCATAGATGGACAACCATGAATGACATTGTAATTATAGCTCTTCAAGCCACATATTGATCACTTGGCCCATATCTCCGACCGCCTGTCTGTTAAGAAAATGATTTTTTCTGCTTTGCTGAATTTCTAGGTGCTGTGGTCTAGACCTAAGTCGTTTTAACTTCACAGCTTGTTATTGAAAAATATATAGGGACTTATGAAGAGAAAATTCCTTCTAGAATAGAAACATGATGTGATAAAATTGAAACCAGTGCATATCAAAGGTAATTCACCAGAAATATAGTAATGAAAATAACAAACCAGTTTTGTATTATTCAGCAACTGAAATAATGAGCAGCCCAATAGCCCAGAAACAGATCAAGTTTGATACTTCAATGTTGACACCTTTTTTCACATGTAGGCACCAAATTTCTGTGTTAGAAGTTTAACAAGGCTTTAACAGGCTTCAATGGAGCTAATCCTATTCTAATACATGGATTACCAGCAAAGAAACTCAGAGAGCTACGGCTGCTTGCAGAAAGAAGACACAGTGGAAAGAAATGAAGAAAGACTGAATGCAGCCAGAGGCTGTTTCCACAACCTCCGAGCCGCAGAATACAGAGGATCATCATCATCATTACCTGCTTTCTTTCTAACAAGTGCAAACAGTGAAATGCTGGAGTGACATGTCAAATGATAGAATATCAATCGAGGTGGGGTTCCACAAGGTGGAAAATTAGGCCCTCTATTCCCCTCTAAATGCAAATCAGTTCTGTTGCCTCCTAGTCATACAAATGTATATACTAGATAATTTGAATGCTGGCAGAGTTGTCTTTGAAGTGACTTGCCTAGCCACTAATGAATTACAACAGGGTGGGATAAAAATCATCACCGTATTTAATGAGGGCAGAATTTTACATGTTTATTTCTATCACCAATCTACCCTTCCCCACTTCTTAAAGTAACTTTATTCTGTATATATAAATACAGGAATAGTTCTTATAGTTAAGGGTTGAGTTGACTGCTCAATTTAGTTCAGAACAAAGCCATCTTGTCCTTGCTAAATGTTTAAAAGCCAGAGATGCATCTTTTCTCTCTTGACCTCCTCCCTGCGATTGGCTTCTTTGTTAATTGAATTTGTATTGATTAAAGCAGAAGCTAGTGGGGCAAAGGTGAGATGTACAAATTTATGACTTGACCCTCTTCCTTTTTACAGCTGTCAGATCTTCCCTAAATTGGAACATCCTGTGCAAGGTGACCATCGGGTCAGTGGTTGCTTTCAAAATCATTCTCTGAGAAGAATATCTAAAAAAGAACAGTTGTAAATTTTACTCTCTGTCACATATCTCTAAATACAATATCACATTGTCTCTCTAAAGCAAGTGGCAAGTTAACAGTCTCAACAACAAAGTTTCCAAAGAATGAACATCTAATTTCAAAACCAACTGAAACAAGACTGTAAAAAAACTTTTATTACATTGTGAAATTTGCCCTCATTGAAACTATTTTGTAAACAACCTGCCCCTCCTATTGCCCCATTTCATTGATACTAGTATTTCTAGTTCTCTCGTTTGTTTCCTTATCTATGTAAACAGATGTTTGAAGAGCTCATTCTTTGAGCAAAACCAAGCAAATTTCCAGGCATACAAAAGCCTGATTGCACAGTATACCATATTTACATCTCAACTCATCTGAGTGAACTTACTTCCATAGATATCAATTATTGCAAAGTAGAGCACTTCATGAGTCTTTCTGTGACTGAAGTATTCATGAGATGGCCACTAATGGGTACAGATGCATCTGGTAGACATTTTAGCTATAATGGACTTTTCCTGTCCCTCCACTTACGCAATATAGAACCTATTACATCTAGTTTGTTGCCAATTCAAAATCAAGCCTATGCTGACGGCCGTAAAGGGCATTCAAGTTTAGGAACATTTGTCTTAACTGTGCTAATGGCCATATGTAGGAATGATGCTCATAACCAATACAGCTACTCGACAGAGAGCCATCAGGCAAGGCATAAGCCTGTAAGCCACTTACGAACAGGCAACATCGTTCTGCTAACTCTCGTAACAGATACAATACCTTAATGACACAAGGCAATTTCTTAAGTTAGCTTCATGAGATATACATCTTCCCTTGCACAGAGTATTTTTTCTTGATTGAATCTTGCCACATTAAAGCTTTGTTAATGAACAGAACTTACTGTCCTTGAATACTACGTGAGGCTTTAGAATAACAGTATCTTTATACTGTATCATAAGCACATTTAAAAGTTATCAGAATGATTATCTAACAATGAAATAAAAGGCTTTTATTCCCTTCCATCTAGAAACTAAATTCTCATGCTCATATCCTGGTAATGACAGTTAGTGACCGATACTAACTATAGAATAGACTAATGGGGTTTAAGGGGGAGGGGGTATTGGTGGGGCCATTATAAGGTAATGCACATTCATTGTAAGGTAATATACGTTCAATGAAAGAAGTCCCAAATGTTAAGATAAGACACAAATCATTTGATCTAAAGTTTCATCTCACATGGAGATTGGAACCTTAAGAATCATTGCAGTTTCATAATACATGTAGATATACAATGCTTCTATCAAGGCAAGGGAATTGTAAAACACTTGGTGTATTTCTTTTTGGCTCAGTTCTGAAAAAGCCTGAAAAAATCATATCAATGCCTCAATCAGAATGTATCAAAGCTGAAATCACTTTGCTTTTTTGCTGGTTTCCATTTTGTCATCGATCTGCATAAAACAATTAGCAAAGGCCATAAAACAATCATTATGGACTTATGAATATAATATCCGCAATAATAAAACCATAAGGAGAAAAAAACAGTGAATTTCAAGAAAACAGAATTTTTACAACTTGTTTTGTGATAGCCTATTTAGTAGAAAATTGAAACAATTGTTTGATGGCTTTTAGCTCAACTTAATACAGTAAAATCATAACAAGACATATTAAAAAAAACGATAAGAAACAAACACGTAAGACTAAGTAAACCCAGGCACTGATACACCAGGCATCAAATGTCAAGATGAAAGTCATACAGTATATAGCATAGGTCAAGGCACACTATTCTAATGTTATACATAATATATGAGAGGGGTCAAAGCTACAAATCTCAATGACAAGGTGTGTCTTTCATGCAAGGAAGGACCACACCTATTATTACCTTGCTTGGTTTCCTAAAGCTGTTCAGGCCAAAGTAATGCATTTCTTAGGTTCTCAGACAACTTAAGATGAAAATAGAGCAAGCAGACATCATAAAAACAGAAGGCAGGGAGGGAAACTTGAAATAATTACTTCATATAACTGAGCCTGTACCAAGTCAGGCGTTTTTTCATTAAATTTGTCCAGTTAAGCATATATTTTTAAAAGAACCGACAAATCAAATTGGGGTGGCATCATTCAAAGTTTTCACGCACACTGTTAAGAATGTCAACTCTGAGAAAAACTAACAATGAGAAATGGAGTATTCTAATTGCAGTTGTGACAATTCTGAAGCTTTTGATATTGCTGAAGTTTCTAAAAGAACAACTGCATTTGTGATCAATAGCTGTAAGTTACAATTTCATTGACTTGTTTTAGTACAAATTTGTATTTCACATCTAAAAAAAACCTCTTTTGTTTAAGTGATAAGCGAATCTAGGAACCAAACAATAAGATGGATATAGTGCTGTAATAAGAGCCACATGCTCATATCATAAATTGACCTTCAAATTTACTCCCTAACTATCCGTTTAAGAGCAAAAACTGCCGAATAAATATCTGAATTATCAATTTTGTTCATAAAGTTTTCTTAGTGATAAAGCAAGCATCCCTGCTTGTCTTGCATAATTCCAAAACTGTAGGTAGAGGATGAAATTAAAAGAAACACTCTTAATTTGTTCCCCCATAAAATTTTGATTGAATCCACTCCTAGTTGTATATCATAGGTCTCATGTTTCAGTTTACAACCTTACAGCTTACAAGCTAAAAGTATCAGGTATAATGAGCCTTGAAAAGGTCACTTTGTCTTGAATGAGACTGAAGTGATTTTACAACATGGCCTTCTAACAACTCATCATGATACCACTTAGGCTATGTCAGTGTTAGTTAACCTTCAACCTGCTAAGGTAGCCATTTGGCAGCAAATTTGTATTGGTTATGGGGTTAGGCAGCAGAAAGAAGGTTAAGATTGGGTAACAAAAGATGCTTTACTCCCATCCATCCAAGCTTGCATGCAGTCCAGTTTACAATGATATAGCTACTCCCTCTTCCATGATGTTTTAGACAGTGCATTTAATATGTAAGGCACACTAATTCTGAACCAGAACAAGCTGCTAGGGGGTTCAAGACACAGACACGCACACACACAGACACACGCACACACACACACACACACACACACACACATACACACACACACACACACAGGAAAGCTACCAAAAGTAATTAGCTAGCAAAACGGGGTTCTGCTGCCACGCCCATGCAAGCACAGCTGAACTGGGATAGTCAACAGGGTGTGGTCAGAAAATGGTTCCGATACACTTTCAAGGAACCTACTGGGTCCTAATATACGTATTCATAAATTGCTTTGTTGGACACCTATGTTTTTGTCTTTAGCTGCAATTCATGCACATACAATGTAAGCATTGTTTATACATCTTTTCTAACCTACAATTTGCACATGTTCTTCCAATGTAGTACTGTCACTGTTCTTTGTAACATCTAACATAATTCTACCACCCTGAAAAGACAAGCCCAAACATATCTCCAACCCAACATCCCCCAGTATAATGCACTCCTGTATACCTAAACTCAGTGCATACCTGGGGGGTGCTTCACTAGAGATCTCTTAAACCCATTGTTTTTCAAAGTGGCAGATTTACGTAACCTGGTGGATTAATGTTAATGGAGGTTACATTTCATGAGGTAAGAAACAAAATACAACTACATCTTTTCCAACTCACTCATTTCATACAATGTGGGGTATTTCATATTCCCCAGTCCTGACAGAAGAATTTAGACTCAACAACAGCTGACGTACAATTTACAGCAGAATTGTTACATCATGCTAATTTCTTTGTCCCTTCATGTAAATCCACCAAGTGTAGGCTGCTTTGTTTGTTTGTAATCAGCTTTTGGGCAATGATGTGATACAAAATTGAATTTAGATGCATCGCTGCTATGAACTCAGTTATGATTGTTATGGCAATTAGATATGATGACATGTTATATATAATTACGTTTCCATTCATTACATATACATCAAGTAAGGACTATAGCGTACAACAACAGCAGAATGACTAAACTTCGTAATTAGCCGGTCATGTCTGTGCAAATTTCTCATTTTCCAGGAAAATGTAAGATAACAATTAGTGGATATCACCAGCAGAATTCCTAAACATGGTAATTAGCCAGCCATGTCTGAGATAACAATTATTCTATTTTCCAGGAAAATGTGTCTGAGCAAATTATTTGATTTTCCAGGAAAAAATTTGGGGGAAACAATGAATTAAATTGGTGCCGGCAGAGTCACCTACTGTACCTACATCACGAGTCTGGATGTTTCTATAAGCGTGCACATCTGTTGGATTATAGCAGAGACAGTCGGTCCTCCCGGCTTAATCACTGTCTAATCAGACTGTGCTTTATCAATGCAACCTGTGCTTTCATTTGAAATGAAGGACGGTCTGATAGTTTCCCTGGAAATAAGACTAATTTAGGCATAACATTTTAAATTTGCAGCAATAGCGGCATCACCGCTTAGGGAATTGGAAATAAATGTGTTGGTTTAGACTGTACCATGTATGCTGTAATTATCATGGAAGCTCATCTGTGTTGGTAGTTATCATATGGTACAAGGCTAAACTTTCTTCCAACATTAAGGTATACACGGATCAAATTTTCAAAGACCACTGTCGCCTTCTTCAGGATCAACAATGTACGCTGGTAATTCACTTGTGTCAAAGAACTGCTGTTTGTTAGTTAGTTAGTCCGTTGAACCGGTTGGTGCATAGGGAAGTGCCAACGTTTCAAAAGCCCTTGGACCACACAGTTTTGAACAATCATACAGCAGGGTGTTCAACTCCCATATTCTTTCCCAAATGCTGAGGGCTAAGCCAAGAAATCAGTATGTACTATTTCAGTATGACTGACAGCCAGGATCAAACTCGCAACCTAAAGAAAGCAAGTCAGACTCTCTACTCACTTAGCCATTGCACCGGTTTAACAGAAAATGAATAATGGTACATTCTGCAAAATAAGTCTTTAAGCCTGGCAATAAATGGTTATACACCAAATGATTTTTGTCACATATATCTAGTCCATAACAAAATTTGTCACAAAAATGCCTTCTAAGCAGATATATCAAAGTTTGTCTTGATTTTTCAATGTTCGTTTGACATAACTATCCAATCCATGCAGGTTACTATCAGTCAAATCGAACTGACTGCTTTCTAAATGATTAACATTATGTATCCATTTGTCTGATGAAACAAGATCACTGGAAATAATATTTAGTTTTATTTCGTAGACAAGTCTGACTTAAAACACACAAAAATACATACCTCCCCATGGGTTAATGTAAGGTAGCGACCATTTTATCATAAAGGCCTTGCTCAACAGACCTTAGCCAACCGTTTTCTTCAGCGTCCACTCAGGGGACAGCCAATGACTTTGCACAGTGAGTCCCAAATCTATATGATAATATCATGGCCTTTTGGTATCAATCTGGGGTTTATTGATGGCACCAAGTGAGACCTATCATTTACAATCACCATTCAGTTAGCATAAAATTTACTGTGGTTAACAGATGGGCCATGAGAGGGCCAGTACACACACCTGAGTGACAGAATGTTTGACCCTGAGTTGAAATCTAAAATGTGCTGGAATTTTCTCTGAGCACCACATAATGTTATATATGCTAGTTTATGATAATGAATGCACATGGCAGTTGATGGCCCAGTAAATGAGAACAGCATGCCATGCTAACAGTATGTCTGTGCAAGGTGTTTAAAGTTGGCTTACATTGTATTAGTCTAAATTCAGGCAGCCATTTTGAGTGTCATTGTGCAATATGGCAGGAATAGTTTCTTTCACAGTCAATTCAATAAAAAAACTTGGCATGGATAATGACTATGTTTATGGATAATGATTTCGAATTAACTGCACAAATCTGTTTTTGCCCTGCACATATACAGTAACAGTTGTATTGGTTGTATGTATGTACCCAGGGCCTCTCTTAAAAGTAATGCTCAGCCACTGAGAGCCACCTTGGCAAAATAAAAAATGAATGAATGCCTTACTAGCCTTTCAATTACAAACATTATACGTTTTTGTAGTGGAATCTAGCTAATTTCAACACTCTTCCTTGAGCCCATGAAAAGCTGTCTTGAGCAAAGAGTGCACTCGAGGTTAAACAAAGGTGAACACAAATAAACAAAGAGATACAAAATGTAGTCTTAATTTCTGGGGAAAATTACTTGACCAGCACTATTTGTTATTTTGATTATAAAAATGCACTCCCTCTCTATTGGCTTCAAAATGCAATATTTTGCTCAATGTTACACTGCCTGTGTTCCGACTACAACCTTGAATAATAACAGTATGATACACATCAATATCTTGTGATACTTCAGTAACTGTTGCAGATCCATCATTTTTGGTCATTATCAGCCCTAATGCAAATCAGTAGGTGTACCACCTCTTTGTAACGTGAATCAGTGTGTTTTAACTGTCATTTTGTAGACTTAAGTTTAGATTATGTGCTTCTGTTTTCTTTCAATCTGACAGGGTCTTAGTTTCAACCTTAAGCTGCTTAACATTTTACGTATTGACTACTGGGATAAGATGCCTTGGAATTATGAGGCTAGATGTCAAATTTGTACATGTACGTTGAACTCATTCAGTTTACAAGCTATCCTTAACATAGCTGTCAGAGAAGAATGCATCTCAACAGAGCGGTAATGTTAAGTAATGTTAAATACAACATTCCATTGAATCAAGTTGGAAATGCTGCTAAACAACACGAAAGGGAATTACAAATGCATGACTGCACAAAAGCACAGATATCAAATGACATGGTTATGTCCAGCCATTTCATAAGAAGGTGGTGGGACAAATTTATTAAAATAAAGTGGGCGAAGGAATATGATCATTTTGTGAAAACAAAAGTGACATGCAACTTTATGAAGGAACCTCATACTAAATAGACAGATAAAGGAGTTTGCTAGGACTTTGATTTTTTTACCTTTAGGGTGCATACAATAACAACTGAGCTTTAAAGACAAAACATTGACCTGTATTTCTTGTAATATTTCATGTTTTTGGAAGAATATGACACAAAATGTCGTACTTATAAGTTGACAAGTTCTACATTTTGCTGAGAGTTTTTACTCAACCAGTACAAAGTATTCTTTTTTTACACAATGATGGGTACACTCATAAAATGCAAAGTCAAGTGGTACATCCTGTGAGTTTGCGTCACACAGACTAAACGATTGATGTTGTTATGAGAAAATCGTGCAACCAGAAAACTCTCATCACCCTCTGAAATGGACAATTTACTCGTTTGATTTGATGCCGTTTTATTCTAGCCTTTCATGTTATCAATATGGCCATTATAATATTTAGAAAAAGTCCTTCCAAACAGCTTAGACTGTATCAGATTTTTCGGCATGACTTATGAATATGCCTGAGGTCTAATCTAGCCTCATCTTTTGAGTAATTACAAAATTAAGTTTTATCAGATTAGGCCCACAGACTGTCCCATCCACAGGAAGTGAGTTATCTCTGCAGCATTACATAAGATTCTAATCAGTATAATAGACCAAAAAACCTCTATCTTTCCAGCCAAAGCTGATAACTGGAGAAAAAAGGACATCGCCCGAAGTGATGGACCAATCAAGTTCATGCGACCATGCAAGGGATATCAAGCGGACACACCCACAGAAAAATCACCTCCAGAAAGTAGGGGTTATCTGTGCCATAAGTCATTCATCTACCGCACATGAAAGAGTCCTGGCGCCATTACCAAACTGTCTCTAAATCCCTGCACTGGCGGCACCATTCTCTTTCAGCTGATCGCCACAGATAAAATTCATCGGGTAATTCAATTTCATTCCTTTCTTTGCAGCATGGGATGAAAAATTAGCTGCCCTAAGAACTGTCTTGATGGAATTATGTGCAATCATAAAACCCATACAAAGTGTTATTTATGATTCTGCTAGTTCAAGTACGCAGATGATTTCATGCAAATGTACACACCACTCCTCTGTCCTGCTTTTTAGGGAATACGTCAGCTTGCCGCTCATGTATTCCATATTCTTCCTAACAATGGACATGAAGAAAGCCGAAGCTAAAAGCTTCCACAAGGGTGCAGCCATGCATGAAAAATGTGTTTTGAAATCACTGCCATCACAGTATACCTGTCTCACTCAAACAATGGCCAAGAATCGTTCTTAATAATTGACATCATTAAAAGTTATGAAAAACCTTCCCGAAATCGTAGCCCGCGATCCATTTTGTCTATATATACGGGAGGGAATGAAATGAAATGACGACATGTGGCCCATCAATATTGACTGCCCCGTAATTGTGCCTGTTTGAACTGCTTTCATGCAGTTTCAATGTCCCGATTATGAAAGAACAGGAGATATTGACATAATCACAGAGGGGAATGGGCATCAGCCATTTCTGTCCCGTGGACCCTTACTCCTACGCACTTGGGGGCATGCAGTTAAGATCACAGTAGGGTACCTACCAAGTGAGTCATCCCTCTGCGAGCACGCCTGGTGGGAGGACAAAATCTCACTCAGGAAGAACAAGACAAAAGGCAACATTTTATCCACGCATCCTGCTTTTGCCAGCTGCTGGGATATCCTCACAAGCCAGGCCAGCCACTCTCTCCAACCTACAACTTGCCCAACAATGTAATAGGTCCACTAGCAGGAAATAGAGATTTAGATATTTGGATGGTCAATAATGCATAAAATAACTGAATAATCTCAACAATAATTTGATAACGATTATTCATAATTCAACAAGTCAGCGGCCCCGGGCATACGCATTCCCTAGCTGCTCTGGCTGTCAGGTTCTGCTAATTCAATGAAATAGTCTGCACATGCGGGTTGTGTTCTTTTACATATCTTTGACCATTGCAATTTTAGTTCCACATGCCAACACTGATATGCAAATGAAGGAAATTGTATAGACCTATCCAAGCACACCGTATGGCTCGGATGATACTAATCAGACCTGAATTGCACTCAATAGCCCCATTCCATGATCTACATAAACTGGGATTACTGTAGGTCCCGGGGGGTCTGGCTAGAAACACTCATGTGACAGCCGCACCAAATGGGCTGCCCCTATGGGCAATCGCCCAAGTTTCCTGCCAAAACACCCCACCTGCAAACCTCAATTACCACCAGGCATAATTTATTCACAGCAGGTTGCGCCACATGCACACACGCCCAGCACCTGCATGCACCTGATTTCATTGCCAGGCCACCTGATAATCACCCCCATCAGCTTCCCCTGCCCGAGTTTCCGAGCGGGAGAGAGATTTGGGATAATGTGCAAGGTGAAAATGGTGTTTGGTGGACAGATGGTGCTTTTGTGGCCCTGAAGAAATCACGGATCAATACACATTTATCTGTAGAAGTTTCCTGGTGGAGTTGCCACAGGTCCAGTCATGAAAAATTCATGGGGTTGATGCAGGCTAATGACTCAGTTGAATGTGGGCTCTACTCGGCTCCGAGACACTGCCGGCAGCTAGAATCAAGTCTAGGAACAGAGACGATTGTGGGAACAGCTCAATTTGCAGCATCTACATTCTTAACGACATAATCCCCCTTAGTTATGAAGAAAATTTTATAAGAAACTTAGATCTCCTTATTTGTGATAAACATGTTGTTCTTCAAGAGTTATCGTCTTCCTTGATTCCCGGCTGTGCTTCTCAAAGGAAAGCAGTCAAAAGTGAGAAATGAGGGTAAAACAAAGTTGCTACGAGAATCTTCCAGGTAGAAACAGCTTAGGCTACAGGTTACAATTGATGCAATGAGGGCAAACTTCTTAGAGCACAGGACCTTGACATAAGGCCTGGCTAAGGTGGCAATTTGGTAGCTATTAAAGTTTAACGCATTGGGAAAATATCCCTAAACGGTACCTACAAAGGATGTTAAAAAGTTTTGTTAGGTGCATGGGACCCAGAGACTGGCAATTTTCCAAATACTGCAGTATGGCCAGTGAGGAATTGGTTTTCCCACCTCTACTATGTATATATATATATATATATATATAAGACCGATTGGGAGATACATGTACTTTATGACAAAGGTTTACAGTATTTAGCATCAAAGCCACATACCTGGTACACTCATTTGTCTAGCAGGTGTAACTCTTCTAAAATGGATTTTAACTTGATTTAATCCACAGATACATAAAAGTCCATTGATTAAGCAATGCTTGAACTGTGATAAGGTATTGGTCAGGTATTAAAACAAGAAATTGAAAAGCACAAAGCCTGGCAAAATCTATGCTTTTGAATGGGGTACCAATAGCCAGCACCATCCTTCAGAATTAACAAATGTACTAATTTTTCTGTCAGCATTGTCAAAAGCTGGCAATCCAGTCTACTACTTTACATAGAGATAATCAATTTTCACAAATGTTCTAACATTACGATGTGGGTAATAAACAACCAATTTTGTAGGTGCTGTCTTAAAAGCACATTAATAAGTTAATATCATAGCAAATACATGGATGTCTTTCAATTAATCCATGTAGAACCCTCTGTCAGAAGCAGCTAACACTCGGGAGGATACCATGGGTATGGACCAATTGAACGATGCCGTAGCAAAGTGGATGTAATTGGAAAGTGTAAGGGGATATCCACCATCAATCAGGACCTAAGTTGCGTGCGGTTTGACACCAGATTAAAGGTGTAGTCTCAGGTTAAAATAGCACGGCACTACAGCTCAATAACCTATTGTTTGTACGTCGGTGCCCGGAGCTACGTTGTGTCAATAGAAGGGGGGGTTTGGCTTCTCGGGGGAACGTTGGATGATCCTGTTACAGTTTCTCTAAAGAAGCTAATTGATGGATGGCCCTTGTTTTACGTGGAGGTATGGTGAAAGTCTTAGCAAGTCGATAATGGCGTGTAATTGGATTTTCACAGGGTTTATGTAGCATTGTTCCTGTCACGATTCACAAACGGAAACATTTTCGAAATGTGGCATTATCTTTCCAAAACAACAGATCTAACATTTGCGTGTACACAACTATAACAAATAAATCAGCGACGGAGAATATTCTTCAATTATCACACAAGTGAAATTGTTGAAATCACTGGTTGAAATTTTCATCATTGCCAACTGAATACAATAATTGGTAACAACAGCTGTCATTTTCATATCTCCCCCACTATTGTCCCGAGACTTTCCGCCATTCCGATGTCTTTGTTGCGAGTAGACAGCAGATAAATAGGATTATCTCTGCCTGACTGGACGACTTTATTTCATAAACTTACCGGCACTAACAGAATCTAAGAGCAATTACTACGGTACGTTTGTTTTGGATTGCCCATTTCATCCATCTTGCCCACTGATTATGCCTGACCTCGGTGCTGAAACAGCAGATGTTCTACATGCTGTTGGAGAGAGAAGTGGTCCCCGATTTGGAAACATTTGGAAATCTTCTTTCAAAAGAATGTTTTAGTTAAAAAATGTGCAAATATGAATAGCCTTTATAACATAGCTGCTATTTATCAGAAAAATGTCAGAAACTATTCTGTACCTTATGAATGATACAATTGGAACTTTGTTTTTATTTGGACAGTGTGGGCTAGTTTGGATTGCCAATTTCATCCATCTTGCGTATTTATTATACCTGACCTCGGTGCTGAAACAGCAGATGTTCTACATGCTGTTGGAGAGAGGAGTGGTTACCTTTGGAATCATTTAGAAGTCTCCTTTCAAAAGAATGTTTTAGTTTTCCAAGACAAAGAATTGAGCAAATATGACAACCGTTGGCTATCTATTGGATAAAAAAATGTTACAAATTATTCTGTGCCTTTAAATGAATAATACAATTGGAGCATTTCTTTCCGTTTCAGACAGTATAGGCTACTAGTAGTTTGGATTGCCCATTTCATCCATCTTGTTTGCTGATTATGCCTGACCTGGTGGTGAAAAAAACAGATGTTCTACATGCTGTTGGAGAGAGAAGTGGTTCCCTTTGGAAGTCTTCTTTCAAAAGAATGTTTCAGTTGTCCAGTACAGTCCTATCCCAAAAATTGTGCTACTTTTTAAAGAAAAAAATGTCAAAAGCTGTTCTGTACCTCATGAGTAGTACAATTGGAGCATTTTTTCTGATTTAGACTGTGTTGGCTAGATTACAACTATGTTTTTGGTAAACAGGGTTGTCTCCAGGACCCGTCCCTCCATCCATTCTAGGACATAAATTTGCATGTTGGGACAGACAAAAATTTCCCTTGTACGTCCAAAACATCTAAACTCCATTAAATGAAACTAATGAAAATATGTTTTTCGTAAATGACAGATTTAGCAACGAAAATCAACAAAATGGGCTCCCAAACGATGAGTGGGACGAAGAAAATCTAAAGCTGGAGACAGTCCTGTTGGTGTAACATACCACAGGGCACATAAGCGGGAATACCGCATTTATAACAGATCAAGTCTGTACATTTGTCCTTGACTTAAGGCCAGTGTAGCCAAAGGTCTAACACCCTATGGGTTGCTACCATTAGACAATTCCTCACCCATTATAGTACACCCAGATGCACTGTTTAAGAGAAAGACAGAAATGTTTGGGCAAAAGCGTTGAATAAATCACATTGGCTGGAGCAAATTGAACAATTGCTCAGCCCTTATCATGTGTCAGGAGACCCATAGCTGCGTGTGAAGCATTGATGGTGGCTACATGGAAATTAAGATCAATGAGGGCCATTGTGGAATGGACATCCCAACGATACTCTACTCTGTACCCCTGGGACAGCGGTACAAAAGTGTGTTACATTTGTTTGAACCGTGCACTGACAGCAGCTGAAGAAAGGCATACAGTAGGACTGACTGAGATACATGTACCTTGTACATGTACAAAACCTTGACAACAAATATTCACATTTTCTCAACCAAGCTTATTTTTCAGACATCATGACCTCTTTTGATTTCCCAGACACGTAATGACCTCCTAAAGCATCAAAGCTCCAGGAAGGTAACTTTGAATTTAGTAGAAACGTTATCAATAGAGAAAGTGGAAAACCTATGCAATTAAGTGGGTGATAAATGAAAATTATACACACTTGGGTTGCCTTCTGTCCTGCCATATATGGATAACATGACTTACATTATAATTCAATGTGACAAGTAAATGCACAAAATCTGCACACTGATAAAATTGTTCTTTCATGTCTAGGCAGCAGCATTATTGAAAAACAATTCTCTGCAGATAACCTTATGATTTGATAGTCTCACAATCTTGCATCATTAGACCCACCTTTTGTCATTCAGATATAGTCACATTTTTTCACAAAATCCACAAATATTCAACATACAGCTATATTCAGCAGCCTTTGTTGACAACTATGTCATAGAACGACAGTCATGTTCCAACATGTTAATGTTCACAACTAAGTCTCAGTCATCACTTAGTGATTTTTTCAAGTGAACAGAGTCTACATCACTTAACCTTCTCCCTGCTACCTAACTCTGTAACCAATAGAGAATTGGTAGCCAAACGGTTCAAACAGAAAACAGTTTCTAAAGTACTGAAATTAAAAACGGTTTTGTCCTTCCAAGGAGATTAAGGAGATTGGTGCCAATGCATAAAAATGCAATTTTTCAAAGGCTGTACACATATATGTGTATCCCGCAGAAACCAAAGCATCTGGGAATCTTGGACACATCCATCAAATTGGACCACACCCATTTTGTGAGAAAGGTATGAAATTTAGACAACAGCTGTTTAACCATAAGGTTTGGTATGTCAATGAAGGTAAGACATCCAGGATAGACATAATATTTGCAAGAAAACGCTCATGCAACTGGATACTTAGAAACAGTCAGACCCACTACCTTTCGTCAGTGACTGCATTAAGAGTAGTATAGAACACCCTTAAGAAACTTCCTTGCATAAGGTAGGTTTGCTGGATGGTATCAAACAGACACAGAGTGATTCAAATTCCCAGAGGTTAGATTACTTTAAAAGTGGAAGTATTGAACTCTCACTGGCATTTTTACAACTGGAAACCATAAAAATGATTTAAAAAAAAGGAAAACTAGGGGTCCCAAAATCTAATCATTTCGAGGTGTCACAAAGACCTACCCACAGAATAGGTATCAAGACAACCTGTCCAGGCATTCTTTAGTTATCGTGCCGACTCACACACACACACACACACGCACCTAACACGCACACATACACACACACACAGAATAGGTATCAAGACAACCTGTCCAGGCATTATTTAGTTATCGTGCCGACTGACACACACACACACGCACACATACACACACACACACACACACACACACACACACAGAATAGGTATCAAGACAACCTGTAGTTATCGTGCCGACTGACTCACACACACACACACACGCACACACACACACACACACACACACACTGAAGAAAACATAACCCTCTTGGTGTAAATAATAATACAATATATGCTACATGTACATTTCTAATAATTCTCACAGACTCTGTTTACTTGTTCCTTCATAATTTAGTATCATCACTAGTACTGCATGAAGAAGGTCAATTTAATTCAATGTAGGGTTGTACCCTGACAGGATTACCATGATCTGTCCCACGGGTAACTTCCATCATTTGCTGTCATTATATGACACACTTATGCAAATACCTGGATTGCCATTAATATTACATTTCCATGACACTTGATTAACCTTGTCCCTGCTAACAGATCATCAATGAGCTAGACGTATATAGGCTTACGGGGCTGTAGGTAGGAATGGGTTAAGAATTTGTAAAATGTAATTATGGGTAATGCACAGTCTAATGCACAGACTGGTAAAAGTTAGAACGACGTATGGAATAGATGCTAGGAAAAATATTATAATACTGGCAAACTCTTACAAAAATGAAAAAAAAATGCTAAGAACTAAAGAAACTTGCTAGAAAAGTCTTTAGACTATATCCTACATGTAAGTATTTATGTGCATGTCATCATACAGAAAGATAGTGCACTCCAAGAATGACTTTTTGTCACCTTTGACTTTCAGTTCTTTCATTCCGACATCCATACATGACACTTGGTGCCATCTTCTAGGATATTGCGGCACCATATTGTCTGGACTATTCTTTTAAAAACATTATGTTTCAGCATTGGTCCTACATGTACATGTAGACGGAGCCTAATGATGGATGCAGTGAGCATTCTGACGTTCTGGTTCCTCTTTTGAAACACTTTTTGCAACACATTTGTATTCCGTGACATGTTTTCCTTTCAGGTATCTGAAATAGCTCTCAGACTAGCTGTTGAAAGCAATGCATCACACATAAATGAGCTTTAGGGTAGGAGACTTTAGATGTAACTTGTTCTTTTGTATGGACATTTTTGCATGTTTATATGTGTAAATTCTGAAGATGGATTTTATCTTTCTCTTTTGATACTGAAAGAAGCACACTTCCGTATTGAATTGCTAACCAACAGATTTTCGTCTTAATTTATCTATCTTTATTTGTTTGTTTCAGGCACTCACTGGCCCATATTTAAACAATATATACACATATTAAGAACATAGAAGAGTTAATTGAGGATCATACCAACTAATCTTGATGTTTAAAGAAAACACAGAGTTACTAAACTGTGTCACAGGCATATTTCTTAAGAATCTGACATACATCTACAGTCAAACCTGTCTATAGCGGTCACTCAAGGGACTGGCCAAAACTGGCCGCTAAGGACAGGTGGCCGCTATGGAGAAAATGTTGATTAATTGACCACGAGTGACACATGTTTTCAGTACCCACTGAGATACATTTATTCACCGTACAGTACACATGTTAACAGGTAAGGCACATTTTCGAAGTTCGATTGTTGTTCTTTTACTCCTAGTTAGTTAAGAACAAAATACATGTTGCTCAGTTGTCACTTACTGTTCGTTTTCGACCGTTTTCAAACATAAAATCGTGGCGACAATTTTCCTTAGTCTCTTGTGTTGGTTCGGTTCCCGCGTGGCTTGTGTTGATCAGCATCTACCATTATGCTAATAGGGTACTCAGAGGAAGGTCGCTCTTTTGGGGGCTTTTTGTCTTTTCAGAAAATTGCAACAGCCCGAATTTTACACAATTGTAATATTGTCCACATTCATTTTGAAGCGTTTGGTTTAGTAATTATCCTCAGTGATACTTTGCAGCAAAATGAATTTGGTATATTATACCTCCGTAACAGTGGTGTCTTCCGTTGACCTTTATGCTGCTACCAATCCAGTTTGTATCAGCGCCATTTTGAAAATTGCGCGAAACACGTTTTGAGCACAATTTGAATGAATTCCCGGTGAAAACGGAAATTGGACCGGCATTCAAACATTTCGCGAACTTATCGCATTAGGTACATGTGTGGGTTGTATTTTCCAAAAAGCTGCCGTAATATTTGTCCAGTCGAAATGCACAGAAATGGTCAATTTTGCCACGATGTACAAACGCAAGCCATGTGAAGAAAATTATACTTGACTTCGCGTCAAACCATGGATTTTCTAACAAAGATAAAACATTCTGGTTTTCTTTATTATGATCCTATCCAGTTGAATCCACATAAATTTGATAACTGCGTGAAAAAATGAAGATTTTGAACCCGGCGTGCGGTGGCGATGCGGCTTCTACCGGCGCGCCGTGGCCGTTATCGGCAGTGTTACTGTACTCGCGGGACCGAAAATCGTCTGGCCGCGACCGCGTTGGACAGGTGGCCGCTATAGCCTAATTCTTAATGCTTATGTCAATGGGAAAAATCCAAGGGACCGACAAAAAGTGACCACTATGGGCAGGTGGCCGCTATGCAAAGGTGACCGCTAATACAGGTTTGACTGTACCTGTCTTACCTAGACTGAAGTTGTAAACTAGTGGCAACCAGAATACCCCAGTCCCTATATATGCAAGTCATCTTCTATTGCACAAGAACTATGAGAAAAACTTCTGACTTGGGAACAAAAGTGAAAACTGATGGGCAGATAATGGTAAAGAGACTACCTCTTGGTGACATTTCTGGAGATGACTTCCTTAATGTCTTAGAAAGCAGCTATTCTCCTGTCATAAACCCTCTATTTTGTGTGACCCGCTGAGCTCTGAGACACATCCCGGGGTGACAAAGGCTGTTAAGACCACTTGAAAGCTCAACTTATGTGGTACGCAAGGCAACATGTACATGTACATGTACATGTACAAGAGCTAATTTGGTATTAATTTGATGGTACATGTATTTTCTTGCGACGTGGTGCTGTGATATCACAAAAAGCAAACAATAATGACAACTTTTCAATATGATGGTACAAGTATATTCTTGCCAACTTGGGCTGTAATTTCACAAAAACATAATGATGCCAACTTTTTCAAATTCATATTGATACAGCTCCAGGTATTTCTTTTGTCCTATCTTACAATGACCTTGACAATGTCAAAACTTATTGAAGATCTAGACAACATAGATGAGATGGCATGGCTTGGGTGAGCCTGCTCTGAGCGATAAAGTTTGGAAGAGGCAAAGATACACCAAAACAATTAACACTATGGATTAGCCTATCACTCAAGACGCACTTGACATTTGACTTGTCATAAAATTGGGAATATTGTCTGTCAAATCTGACTTACTACAAAGTTTTCTGTTGAAACAAAGGAGCCTTTGATACAAAATCTTAGCAAGGTAAAACAAAAAATAGTTTTCCATACGTGAGACAGCTGATGAAGTGTATCAAGGAAGCAGAAATGGCAAAAGCAAATAATCAAATCTCCATGAAATATTTAGATTTTTTGTGTGAATTTTGTAATGCCTAGCCCTAATGTTACATGAAGCCATCACAGATGTTAGTGATCCTCCCCTTCCCTTACTCGATTCTAGCTATATCTCCCTCCCACAAGGGGTCATTCATTGAACAGCTGTCCATGGACTATAACACACTACTTTCAAGAAGCGGGTGTCTTCCTGTTCTGACGCAGTACCTGAAATTACTGCAGGGGGGCCCAAAATCACCATGTTTTTTCAGGACCCCAATAACTAATCACAACATGACAAAATTCATGCAAATTCATCAAAAGGATCTTGAGTGATAGGTGCAAACACACCAATCCAAAAACAGTACCCCCATTGGAGGTGAACCTCCTTCCCAGAGGTAGTTATTATAACCAAGGAGGTTAAGGCCAATCTGCTATCTGCCTATAACCTCCTTGTTATAACTTTACCACAGTCAAAACTTTAACAGCTTATACCATCAGATTGTATATATCATCATGATACATACAAGGCAAAATTGATAAGTCCTGAAATAACAGGGAATTTCACTTTCTCTTATCATGAATGAGTCATAAAATTTCAAAAATTGTAAGAGGTGTAGAAAAAAATATTGAAAAAAGTGAGGAAAATGCACACAGCGAGATCCGTCAAATTTGAATGCAGAGGATGAAACCAGCTGGGAAATTGAGGTCCCCTTCATTTTCGCCAATAATATAAAGTCATCCAATTTCACAGGTAGGGAATAATCACCGCTATCTCCACATCAACTCCGGCCAAGGCAGATGGGCAGAAATCATCTCCATTCAAAGTCAACGCCATTCAGCACCACGGACAATAACCGGGGGTCTCCACATTAAATGGATGGTGAGCAGAGCATTGGAAAGTATTCCAGGGATTTTTGCCAGCTAGTCAGAGTTCTAATACAGTTCTAAGAACTGCTTTATTTTGATAAACTTACCAGAATAATGCAGCCGTGATTTATGCCAATAAAGCCGTTACCTTAAGCGTTTTCATTCAGATATTAAGTGTTATTACGGACTGGAAAACTGACCCTAACGGCAAGATGTTTTAAACTTTAATGTACCCAGTACAGCAATAAAACCTGCATAATGAGGGCATTTTGTCTCTGTTAAGTGATAAAGGTCAATGTTAAAGGCCACCTGGGTGAAGGCAGGGCCCCTACGTACTTGGCCTTGGGGGGGTTGGGATATCATTCGATTAATCATTAAAGCGGTCTGTCAATCGTATTGAACAGCCAGGCCTTTGACTGCGATAATTATCACGGTAGGACTCAATCATTGCTTTACAGTTTGCTCCTGACCGTGGAATAATGAGAAACAGGAATGAAAGATACTGTACAAATCAACAACCAGATACTTTTTTTTTGTTGTGCAACCTTACGTAAATTTATCACTGGTTTTAACCTTATACATTGTAACATGTACTAACATGATTCCACCAGGGTACATAATTATGCCACCCTGAAAATATAGGTCCAAACAGATCTCCAACCCAACGTTCCCCAGTATAATGTCATGACTCCCGTATACTATTAAACTGTGCATACCTGGAGATCTCTCAAATCCACTGTTTATCAAAGTGGAAGATTTATGTAACCCAGCGAATTAATGATAATGGAGGTTATCTCTCTTTGTGTAATTCACAGCAGGCCTTTAGTACTAGTTCTAAACTAATTTTAAAGGTTGAAACAGTAAAGTAAAACAGTAAAACAAAAAGATCACTTTCAAATTGGTAACTTACTGGTCTTGAGTAAGCAAACTAGCCGGCTTAAAGCTAGCAGCTCATCACTTTTTCATCACCACAACTTGTTAGAATCAGTAATGATATCTTATTACTCCTTCATGAACCTTTTATCTCGTTTGACCCAACTTCTATAAAACCACACATAAAAACCCTCTTCACTTCTCCCTAGTGTTTTTAGTGGAAAAAAGAGAAGCAAAAATCCTAAGGCTGCCATTTTAATTCCTTTCCTGACATCTCTGCAGAAGGGTTTTGATTTTTGATTTTATTAGAATTGCAACAGTGCTATACACATGGGATACAGGCAGCTATTGCTGGTGTCGTGACCCATATACATAATATACCCGTTTTAGGAGTGAGGAAAGTCGTGTAAAGTGACTTTTTCCCAAGCTTGTGCCAGGATAGTCCACTGTGTTGACAACCATGTACTCAGGACTACCTAAAGACTGCAAAATATTAGCATAGATACTTGTTTTGCAGCTGCAAGAATTTAAACTGACATTCTTTTGAACATCTGCAAGCTGTCTACTATCCCTTTTTTTCAAAAGTGTGTTGCATTGCAGATAGTTATGACTGCAATTTTTTTGCCCAAAATTCTTGTAACCATTATACTAGTAAGTTACATTTAATTCCATAGTCAAATCATAGATGGCCTACAAAAGTAAAATATGATGATTTGGATTACATGCACATGCATCCAGTCCCCACCACCACCACCACACATATTTGCCGGGTCGGTTAACACACTGCCCTGCTATCGTGAAAGAAGAGCTGGGGAAAATCACTTCCTCCAAGAGATGACTTGTGAGACTTATGGTCCTGAAATATGGCACGATGGACCGCGGCGTGACAGAGATGGAGGGACGGAGTAATAGAGTTGGACCGGGGACACAGATAAACCGGCTTCAGCTGACCCTTCCCAACCCACCCAGTCCGCTGCAATCTGCCGCATGTCTTCAGGCTCTCAACTTTCTTACAGAGAAGCCTCGCTGTCTGGGGGGACATGAACTTGTTATTTTTTTTTTTTTTATACAGGGAAAAAGTACACTTCCAGTGAGAGAGTGTTTTACATTACAGACCCATGATTTTAAGCTACATGATGGTTCAACACTGTTGTAGTGATTGCACAAAGTTGTGTGGCCCAAGGGTTACTGAAACAGGGATGGGCTTTGCCCTACATGTATGCACCATGCATAACTGAAATGAGTTAGCTAACTAGTTAGGATTTAAAGAGATAGTCAGAGACATTCCAGTTTGGACATATAAAATGAAGAATGTTCCTTATGCTTGGGTACGGTACAAAATATTGTATAAAGAAAGCCATCATGATCAGTTGGCTGCAGAGCAGTCGTTCACAAGTTCTGTCCACAATGTACGGTCTGCAGCCAGTGCAGCAATAGAAAGCCACAATTTTTTGACACAAACTGAATTAAGACGATGCTTTTTTCTAAACTTCAAATTGTATAAAACAGGGCATGATGTTGTACAACTCGCTATAGATCTTACATCCTCTTCCTAAGTACAGCACAGAGTAAATATCAAAACATTCTGATAAACGCTTAATGAAATTTCTTGTCAAAGAGTGAAAATTATACTTGGTACACAGCAAAGATTGATGAACCGATAAATGTGATCTACTTCTTGGACAAAACAAAGCATTGAAACCAAATATCGAATAAAAATGCTCAGGGGGCAATGATTGTTTCAAACATTAATCTCCAATATCTAACCCTGCCATGCTTAAAAAGGAACGGTACTAGGCAAATATTGCACACATTGTGCCCTCCCAGAGGGTCTGGCAAACAGCCCTCTACTCCCAGCTGTCTTGAACCCCTCAATCTAGATATTTCAGATCATCATTCAACAATATGAACTATGATACATGTGAAACAGAGAGAAGTGTATCATCCAGAATAACAATGCTTTAATAGACATTATCAATAACCAGTGAGAGGAATTTCAAAAGCAAACAAACAGTAAGTGACTGAAAGCACCTTTGGGATCATGAATTTTTCCTGGAAGAAGGCCTTCGTGGTGTATTTTCAGTACCATAAGTTAGAGTATTGATAATCAGAATTCCCCAGACCTTCCATAGAGGTCATCGACTTTCCAATAAACCTCATTCTTCTTTTCTGTCTTTGATGCTGTTCCAACCTACATATTTATCATTATACAGAACCTGTAGCAAAAGAACTTAGTATGTTTTGATATTAAATGATGACTGCTTTACCATTTTTACTATGCTTTTGGCAAGATTCTCATAATTGTGAAGAACTTTGTTTCCGATCCTTTTTCAAAACCATCGTCCCCATTGGCTCTCAATCATTCAATCACCAAAGCAAATTGATGGGTTGCCAGTTTCTGTCCGAGGAATGACATTGGCTTCTAATCTCCAAGGTCAAGCAACAACACTGATGAAGGAAAATGTTTTTTCAAATTTGTCAGAACAATTTTTGATTGCTCCTAATCTTTTTATGCAGGATCCAAGAAGGGGGGATCTTTAAACCTGCTAATCAACTGCTAATTGGTTTGTGGGTCTCAGCCAAAAGTAGTGAAATTGTTAACTAGTAGTTTAGTCATCTTCAAAATAATAAGCCAGGGTGTTCAAACATCTGAACATCTGAATAGTCGTTGTAGCATGTTAAAAAAGGAAAAGCAAACTTTTGATAACTGGGATCAGATTATACAAATCAGTTTTTGTTTGCATGATCATGTATCCAGAAAAGTCAGTGTTTTACCTTTCAACCTGTCAAAATCATATGGAATTTAATAGATTTTCATAGCTGTCTATTGCTTCTAGAATCCAACAGATTTCATAGTTGTCCATATTGTCTGGAATTTAACAGACTTTTGTAGATGTCCGTATCATCTAAAAGTTTAATGGATTTCCACACTGTACTTTCAGCACCAGGGACAGAGCCCAATTTTTGTCTTAACACTACAAACAAGACTCTATCCTTCAAAATGAGACTACCTTTTTTAAATTTCAGTTTATATGAATCTTAATTTGGCAGAAAAAAACTATGACAAAATGACCAATTTTCCCTTCATTTCATGCAACATTGTAGGCCATGCTGATGTAACATCAGTTTCTTTATCCTAATTAATAGTTAGTATTCACTAGGTGCCATCAAATGTTGATGCATCCCCTATTACCTTATCAGGAATTCTACATCATGTGTGATGTGGTGGTATGATCATGAGATTTAATTTCTTTTCCTGGATGGAACCCTTCAGTACAATCTCCAAGCAGATTTAGCAGTTGGACATGTTTTGGGCATATTTTCCTCAAGAAATATGCTCAAAACTTTGATTACTCAAACTGTGATTTTAATGTTGAATTTAATGTTCATACATATGTAGATTTTAATGTTATACTGAATATATGCTGTTTTGATGACTATTATTTGTTAAGTTGGACACTGTATAATGTCCTAGCACCAATCCTGTCTGTTGTTTGCTACTGTTGGAGCCGACATACTTTTGGTTTTATTCAATAAACCATTATTATCAAACAAGGCTGACTGCTACATTTGCTTGGAGATTATACTGAAGGTTCAACTTTAAGAAACAAATTCAAGAGCTCCTGATTGGTTTGTCCATGGCATTTTTCCTGAGAGGAATCCTCCATCAGGGGAATATATTCCTCCAGAAAAACATTAACACCACCAAATATGCTGAAAACAAGCCTAACTGCTACATCTGCTTGGAGAATACCTTCGGATCAACTTTAAGAAACAAGTCCAAGAACTCTAATTGTTCCGTCCTTGGTATTTTTCCTGAGAACAATCCTCCATCAGGATCATATTTTCCACCAGAAAAACATAAACAACACCAAATACGCTCACAACAAGCCCGACTACTACATCTGCTTGAAGATTACCTTCAGCACAACTTTAATAAACAAATAAATCCAAGAATTCTAATTGTTCCGTGCTTGGGATTTTTCCTGAGAACAATCCTCCATCACAAGCATATTTTCCCCCAGAAAAACATAAACACCACCAAATACGCTCAAAACAAGCCCGACTGCAACATCTGCTTGGAGATTACCTCCGGTTCAACTTACAGAAACAAATCCAAGAACTCTAATTGGTTCGTCCTTGGTATTTTTCCTGGAAGAATCCTCCGTCACGAGCCACCGGGGAGAGGTTCTACCTCCCGCTGAAGGAGAATAATCTCCTCCACTGGGGTGATAAATAATTCAGGGCCGTGTTCGTAGCCGGGAGTGGTGTCCGCGGCGCTGGTTGAGCCATCAGCGCACAAATGGTGTCTGATCACGACATTACCGCCTGCGCTGGATCAGCGCGTCCCACCGCAGGATAGGCCCAGCTGGGAGGATACCCCGCAGCACTTGTCACAGGGGATCCTTCTACACTTGCTATTAGCAACCATATTGTACCATGTTACACCACTTTAAATCTATGACTAGTACTTAATTTTTCTCATGCGTTTTCACCATCCTATTTTAAACAAACCCATTTCAACCTAATATACTTAACATCACCAAGGCAAAAAGAGAAGCCAAACCTATGCATTAGAGTATGTTTTAGAATCCATGTTTTTGATTAGTAAGTCCTGTCACCATTTGTACAAAATCACTTCATTGTACTCGTATGCCAGTACTAAGCCGGATAGGGCATGAATGCACAATAAAGGTTATCATTATGAATAAATAAAGTATCACATTTGTTTGTAATTATGAATGCAGGACGCTTGCACAACATGCAAACAGCCCCAAAATTCCAGCCTTTTCTGTCAGTTCAATTCAAAATTCTTATTTGCAAACAATTCATGCAATGCATTGGATAATTGGACGATGCTCTCTCTAATCAAAGCTAAGCAAACTAACTGCCAAAAACATGTCTAAAAAAATCAAGCATTCTAGCCATAGTGTAGTCAGATGGAGGAACCTTTTTTACCACAGCAACGAACTACCAAGTTCCAACTTGGATGAGCTAAATCAGTCCCACCACACATGTTAACATGTTTCGCATGCTTTACTTGAATTTGACACCCCTTCAGCATAGCAAGTGGTCACTCGCAGCCTTAGGCTCAGTCTGACCTAACAACCATGCGGATCAGCATGTATGACAGGGAGTGTCTAAAAAGGGAGTCCACGCTTGAGCATGCTGATACAAAACAAGACAAAGGTGAGAGAAATCAGCACCAGGGACAGAGCCCAACATTTGCTTTGAACACTGAAGGAATTGCAAGTTTCTGGGATTTTCTAAATCATATTTCTGCCGCCATACTTCTACCTTCTATATTTCCCAATCCAAATATTCACTTCATGAATGACCTCAATGAAAAGCGGCCTGCGTGCCGATTTGAGCTTATCATGAATAAACAAAGGTTCAAACAAATGAAGAAGGCAAACCGGGTGTGTTATTGTAAGACCAGGTCCTATAAACATCACCACAAACAATTTGGATGAAGTTCTTTCATTTTTAAACTGTTTACCCTAGCTCTAGGCATTGATTCGTATGGACCACAAAAAAAGATTAGTTCGAGATATTTACAATCTTGATGTGTACCTAAAATTGCCACAATATAATAATGCCACCAGTCAAAGTGAAATTCAACTAAATTTGCTACCATTACACAGGAGGGGAAAAAAATTCTCCGTACTGTTGGAAAGTTGGACTTAGTGCAGATTGATGCAAGAAGAGAGTTGATTAAAAACTTTCTGGGCTTTCACGACATTCGGGGTGCTCGTTCTATTTTCTATTTTCGAGTTGACAGATCCACAAAGGAATGACCGCACACTTTGAATCTGTTCCGCCATGTATCTTCTTGTTAAGCCCAATCAGTGCACACCCATTACCACAGACATGAGCGACATTGTCGCGAATCCATCTGCGCGGGATTTTGGTATGCACGCCATTTGTAGCAAATGGGTAGGAAGAGATGCAAGCCCATAATTTTCCTGGCCTACATTGGAAATCCATTTCATCTGGAAATGGGTCGTCGATTTGCAGTATGGAGGGAAAATTGGAAAATATGGAAGTTGGGTCTACACCCAGGTGACTCCTAGCGTGGCAAACACTCGCATCCATCATTATCGAACAGCGGGCTGACAACCACGGTGCATGCATGGGCAGAACCAAGAAGACATCATCACGGATTAATCTTCCACTACGCAATATTGCGTCAAGTGGCTTCATTAGCAGACGCAATCCACTTTGGATTTGCAGAGTGATACTCCTGAAAATCCCAACCCGAGTGAGACAAGGCGACAGAAACGCTAATCTCGGCGCGGGGGAAACTTGGTGAGCCGTCCAGTACTCTCTCAAGGTGACCCAGCGTGGATATGGGCTTGTGAATACGGGACATGATTGACGGATTTACATGCATCGTA
Source organism: Branchiostoma lanceolatum (assembly GCF_035083965.1). Taxonomy (NCBI): domain Eukaryota; kingdom Metazoa; phylum Chordata; class Leptocardii; order Amphioxiformes; family Branchiostomatidae; genus Branchiostoma; species Branchiostoma lanceolatum. Next base: position 10,122,137 of record NC_089725.1, read on the forward strand.
CGCAATTTTGCAGACTTCCAGCCCAAATTAATGGACTACAACAGATGGCGAGCAGCACTACACAAAATGAAGGGGAGGAAAAAGGATCAGCCAGACGCGGCGGCTGGATGCACAGCGCAAGACGTCGACGTTAACGCAGCCAACAAAAGGCAAACGGAATCCAGCGGGGGATACTAGAGAGGAATAAGAAGTTGTCATGACGACTTAACGCTCTTGTGGGAAGACGTCGCCATTTTTGCGGCTAACCCTGAGGACAAGCCCGCTCGGGTTTCAGGTAGGAAGAGGGGTATAACTGGTAAGCTGATAGGCACTTTGTAACGTTACATTCAAATCCGCTTTCAATCGTCTTAACTTGCCTTAAAGTGCATTATGGAGCAAATTACGTAGGAAGAACAGTGTGTAACATTGCTAAGTGTATGTTCATTTGCGTTCTCTTTTGTTTACATTGTGTAGTAAAGGCATCTGCCAAGGTTTTCCCAGCAAAATTTGAGACCTGGATTTTTTTCAATGGCTAGGTGAACCAAAGAAAAGAAACAAGTTTTGTTAATTGTACAACTGAGTGTAACTGAGAGACTGGTTATACCACCTTTTGAATACGGGTAACTTCTAACTAGATGCTTTTTTAAGTACTACACTTATACTGATAGGGGAAAGTATTCTTTTAATGATAGGGGAAAATGTTTTTTTTCCTATTTTTCTTTTTCCTGCGAAACAGTTTGTGGTATTCATCGGCATTACGGGCTAACTCCATAGTGATGAAGTAGAACGTCCACCCAAGCCAATCAGTTCTACTTCACACCACGTTGTTAGCCCATCAATGTCAGAATAACCACCCAACTGTTGGGACACTTGCCAAACACCCCTGACCAAGTGGGACAATGCGATCATATTAAAACAAAGACTCTATAAGGTGATAAATTGATGGAGATATCAGTACTCCTTAAAGGTCTGGAGAGGACCCTCCCTGGCAAGGTGACAGTAACCGGCAACGGAACCACTTAATTTAGCGATAAGTCAGCGCTAATCCCCCGCATTCCGCTGAACTTGCACAGCTCCTCAAGTTTATTGATTGGAATTCAGCCTCCTCTTGTCAGCTAGAGTAATCACGTTGTCGAATTCCGAACTGAGCGCAACTTAGCTAGATTCCACTCAAATATTTCAGTTTTTGCAGTGATATCTTTTGTGATACTTGCACGGAAAGAGGCATCCTAGAGCATATGCAAAATGTAACCATTGGCCGTAAAATCGATCAAATGCTCAGGCAGAAATTTTGCTGGGAAAAAAATGGCAGACGTCTTGAAAACCACAGCACATAAAGGAGAGCCTATCTGTTTTCTAAAGAGACCCAGTAACTATATGTACATATAGGCTGTATGCACTACTAAGTGTGTCTTCATTTTCCCCTTTTCAAAACGCTTTTGCCTTCAACTCAATGAGCAATGGGAAGATTTGTAGATATCATGGAGCGGTTAGTATTTGATTAATCTATACCCTAAGTGTATTCATATATTTTGTATGTTGAACGCCCTCTGTGGGGTCGATAGATGGTAGCAAAATGTGCGGTCTGACATCTACGTCGTTTGTCCTCCCGTACTTTGCGGATCTGATAATGTAACGTGTAACGGACACATTGCGTGAGCGGCAATCTGTCTTGCAGAGTTACTGGTTATGTGTGACTCTGCAAATTTGCAAATGCACAATTTCTTCCACACCACAGAGACAATACAGAAGTACACTCACCTTTTCTTGATGGTTCTTCAGTGACAATATTCTCTAACAATATTGTACAACGCATACTGTCATATATATATGATATTTAAAAATCATGTAATTCTTTTCCTGGCCTTCTTTGGTACATTTTCACAGGTGCAGAGACATGTTAACTGCATACAAACCTTTCAATGTTCAACTCTTTACATTAAGCAATACATAAGTGTGAGGATTCCAACATGGCAAGTCTCTGCGAGGTCAATGACATTTTGCAGATGTCGCTTGCTTTAATTATAAGTACCATCAGTGACAAGATAATATGGCTGTCTCCAGTCTTGTTTTTCAGTGTCTGCCATCTGATGAGACAGCAGACAGCATAGCAAGTGTGTCTCATGCAAGCCGGAAGGTCAACTTACCTGAACATTTCATTTAAAGTCCGCTCTTTGTGTGAGCAGAAATTCACATTGATGGTTGCTGTACTGTTTGACCTAATGTAATGTTACAGCACTGTCCCAGTACCGTCAACGTAGGGCTTACTCTAAGTACTAGCTGTCAAGTTGATTGAAGTTTCAATACAATGTTCTTCCATGCTAAGCCTAGTTTATCCCAAAAAAGGCCAAACTCAATTTGCACCTTTATTGTTGGGTCCATGGTGTAAAATGTGGATCACAGTGAAAGGATCAGAATTGTGATCAGAAAATGACATGTACATGCAGCATATATATCAGCATGTGCACCAAACACAGTGTACTTTCCAATAATACAGGACACTGGGCAACTCTGAAATCAAGAAATCTTACTTTACTTCAGACCAAACGAATAACATAAAAACTTACAGGAAATAGTATTTCTCCTTAATAAGATAATGGGTCTGTGTTGATTTGTGTAGTGCGTTGCAGAAGATGGGAAAGATATGTGCAAATAGTGCAAACAAAGATATAATCAAGTAAACCCTTTATGGGCGGAACTACAATCTGAGTGAAACATTAGCAGATATGCGTCGATGCATATCCTGTGTTACTTTATCTCTGCGGAACGATCAGTGAACCTGTTTTGGGCGGAAAAGTGGATTGAGAAAGTAGCCATGCATAATTCCTAAGGGAGCCAAGAGTCGCCATGATTAATAATGGAGAGGGCAACTCTGTGACCTCCTGCAGTGCAGAGCAATTCAGACAGGGGGCTCTGCCACAACTGAGGGCAGGTGTTTTTGGCCATATTAACCCTCCAAGTGTCATGGGCTGATTTATAATTGCCACTTGTAAATCAGCCCTTGCACTTGAGAAGGTTAAACTTGAATGCCAATTCATGATCAAGTACCTCATAAAAGTGTCAACTAGAACACCGAGAATTCAACAAATGTTTGCGGCTTGGTACAATTCTTGGAAAAAAAAGAAGAAACCAGAAAGCATCTGTACTCACCGTTTTCGCAAGTTGGTCCGGTGTACGTTGTCATCCCGCAGTCACACTCATACCTGTTCCACTGCTGGCTACACTTCCCACCATTGCAGGGGTCGCCCGCACACGAGTTGGTCAGATCTGCAACCGCAAGGACGCAACTGGTCAGTCAACGACAAAGCCATCATACAAGCCATTGGGCAGACTGACCAACAGGTAAGCGTACAGATAGTTGTTCTCACAATTTTTCAATAATTGATCAGTATTCTATGCAACTTTGTTTTTCAGCAAACTAAATACACTAAACGTCTGGAGAGAGAGGGTGGACTTGGTCCAGGCAACACGCCCGGATGATGATGATGAGGAAATAGATCAGCATCGTAGGGGTTGGAAATTCCAACTACCGGTACATTTACCTTATGATTTTTTTTCATCACTTTATTCACCTCCACCGATTTTTACAACTAAGAACAAAATCATAACATCATACTAAAATTGGAACAATATGTGAAAGTAGCATTACAGACTGAAGTGTACCCTTATGATTACCACATGCCACTTTTTTTTCATTTCAATTGTACTTCACACTGAACTGTAATGCATACATGGAAGGGAAAAAAACTAGTGACTGTATACATGTACACCTAAACATTATTTAACAATATTATAATGTGTATCTCATAGCAACAATAATTGCCGTGTATATGTCGTATATTCTAATTCAAACTCTTAATATTCATCATCACAACATTGTGTAATATCAACATAGGAGTCAAGTACATTTTCCTTGTATACAGATCAGAATTGTTATGGAGTTGAAAAGCTCAATTTTAAATGAAACTGTACATTTGCCTTTACAGAGATTTCATTAAAGATATGGAAAAATGCAAGTTGTAGAGTGTTCGCTTTGTCATTTATTACATTGATGTGTATGACGGAGTTGGAATGTTTCACTCTATTACAGATTGAAATAGTTGTGCTGTTTTCTTTTGTAGGGTTAAGCAGGTGAAAGGGCATGCCTAAGATATGTTACTTAAGGTCTACTGAATCAGGTCCTAATGTGTTAGAATGTGTTATCTGCATGCATGAGTAATGACATATTAAGAAAATCTATAACTGGGGGTCGACCCTCTCTTTCATGTACCATTTGAAACTTACTGCTGTTACAGAATACAAATCAGAACATATGGGACTAATAACCACTTGAAATGTAACTGTATTGCCAAACTCAGCTACAACATTGAGAAATTGTTCTTGTTTTGCAAAGGTCGAGACCTCAAAAGAATTGGCAACACTAGCTTGTCATGTTTTAACCAACAGAAGTAAGAGACACTCAAAAATGTAAATTAAATTATATTAGACATAAATTCAAATTCATTGTAGCAGTACATAATTATCAAGTTAAAAATGACTAAAATTCAAAGAGATGAAGAAAATTCTGCTTTCATTCGTTCTGGTAACCCCCTAGTACACCCTCTTAATTTCAATGCTTCACCTTCAACTTTTGGTAGATAAAACTAAGGAATCCATGCTATATGGAAATGTAACACTTATAATCGTATCTTAATCAGAATTGTCAGGGTAGCCATTGCAATTCTAGTTATTTTCAGCCATAAATTGTTGGATTTTTGAGGGTCTTGCAGGGGGGTCCCAGAACGCCATAACAAAAAATAGCTGGAGGGTTTTGATTATATGGCTGTTCATAGTTCCACATACCTATCAAACATACAAAGTTTGGGCCGATTTGGCCGACCCCCATCTTCCCACCTCTGCCTGGCTTTCTCATGCAATGACTCTTAATGATGAATTCAGGATTAAAAATGACATGCTATGTATCATTTAAGCAACCAATTATGCTTCACAAACAATTCACCAACAATGCTTAATGTTGAATTAGAGCTAGAGATCTATGATTAATGCTGAATAAGTATCAGAAAAAGCTATCAAACCTTTGTTGTACTGCATGTGTATGATGTATTACTTAGAATTTTGAAGTTAGCTATAGAATTTCAGATTGAAGTTCTTGAGAGGCAGCGGGGTTTGTAAATACTTATTATTAATAAGTAAATACGTCATCCATTTAATCGAATCAACACTCTAATAGTTTTACCCAGCCCAGTCATAATAAGCCATTTATTTTGCATGCAGTTTTTGATAGGACAGGCAGATGTCTCTTCTACATGGGCTGCACATGCACATGATATAAGAAAAAGATTGTTAGCATGTAAAGCTGTTTCAGAAGAACAAAAAGCTTTTATTAAGGTTCATTTCAACCTTGCCACTCTATTTCTTTTAGTGATACAACCATTGACAACTGCCATCCCATTGGCATTGTAGTTAGGGTTGTTGAGTAAAGAGGTTCTCAGTCCCTATGTTGTATCAGAATAATGTGTTTAATGTAATAAACAACCTATCAAAAAACTCAGCTGCCAGTCAGTGAACACAAAGCACACATTGCTTTGATTTGCTCAATATTAGCAGTTTGTGTCCTAACTCCTTCCATGATCTTGGCATTTGTCAAAAGTTTGGATCATCACACATGCATGGAGCAAAAGCTACCCCTATCTGTTCAAGTCAGAACTGCAGGTGTTGCAACATTTGAAACCAGATACGGTACCTGTCATAGGATTGAAGCACACTGGACAAATGTTTCCTGTTATCACCAGATGTGTTTAAAAGATTCTGGTTGACAATTATCTTGTCTTTCAGTTTTAATATACTATGGGCCAAAAATTGAAAAAAATGTGGTATGCTTTGATTAACAACTGTGTTGGAGAGGGCCAGCACACTTTCTATATAATGGTACATGCACATCAAGTCTATAATTCCATACATCAGTCTTTTTGGTGCAGTTTTGAGGTATCATTAATGCATTGAATAGCCAGATTTATCTTAAAGTTTCTTCATCACATGGAGCATGGTATATGTACCATAATGTTGTTCAGTGATAATCTTTATTTCATTCATTGGCTCTTGGCCCAAATCCAAGTTATTACAGAGAATTTTGACTTTCCATTGACTTTGGCATAAACTGGCAAAGACATAATCATGTCTTAATCTGCCAAAATATAATTGATAATTGCTGATAAGAGAAGAAAAGATGATATCTCCCTCATGTGAAGGCACCATTTCTATAAGGAAACAAACTGCAGTGTCAAACATTTCTGATAGGGGGTGCTTTTGTGCCATGTCTGCTCAAAAAGGATGATCTGCTATACTTACACAATGTTTAATCTCATGGCACCATCCTGTACAAATCTAAACACAGTTTAATACATTGCCAATCTTTCATTACCTGACTTTCAAAATAAAAGACAAAGAATGAAAGGTTATATTATCTCCTAATGATAATTTATCCTTTGTACTAGGCCATGTTTTGAATAGAAAAAAGACTATGTGGTTGCGGTATCTATCTTTACTGGTACGATGATCTAGAGGATGAGAATAATCACCACTAAGTGTAGACCCGCCACACCCAAGTGTTTTAGCGAAAATCTTCCTAAAATCCAGGTTACTGTCATAACCATAAACCTACAACTACCTGTAAATAGAACGTTGGGAAGGGCTGACCTCATCAAATGAAAAATATGGGAGACTGTCGCAAGGAGCGGGTCAGTTTTGACATATTTCAAATCTAAGGCAATTCTGGACCACTATAAATAGACTTATCAGCCAAATTGGCCATCAAAAAGTCATGAAGACACTGAAATATATGTCTACCTCTGCCAGTATGGATGCAAAGGGTACCCCAGGGAGATGTCTGCAACTCAGATATATCTGTTGGATCTGGCAGACAATTGCCTTGTTTGAAATCCGTATCGAAATGGAAAATAAGGCTGGTATTACAGCTGTGTGCTATCTTGAGAACTTTATGTTCAGTTTGGGATTTGTGTGATACAGTATGGCCGTGAAAATGGCTACTGTACATCTGGGCGATCAATAAAATGTTCTTGTGTTTCACAAAGAACATCTCTGATTATTCACTGATATGGTCTTTTTACGGTCATTTTTAGATGTAAAAATGCAGGCATGTTTCTACTTGTTAAAACGGGAATAAGGTTGTTGTTTTAAATTCCCTCCTCACTAAAGCTACAAGTAGCTGCCTAATGTGTAAAGTTTAGTTTAAACAAATAAAGTTTACCATTCCAGTACAATGTAAGGTATAACAATTTGCTCTGCAACTAGAAAGCAACGGTCATTGTATGTATCGCTGTAGGTTGAACTGCAGAGGATGTGAGACGAGTGTGGTTCACAAGATGTGGAACTGCAATGACTCAAACTGAACCAGTTTATAAACAAAAAGCACATGAGACTCAACTGCTTGCTTGTGTGGTGGTAACAACAGGTCATTTAAATCTAACTACAATTGAATCTGAGGCCATCCAGCGGATTAGCGAGCATTTCAGTAAGAATTTAGTTCATTGTGTAGGGTGTTGTCACTAACTACAATGTACATTTATCACTCTTCATTTTTTCCTGTTGTTGCATGATTCTGCTCTTGGTTGCTACAGCTGTTCCTTACCCACCTTCTCTACTAAAGACAATCGTCCTGATTTTTCAAATACACACACAAGTCACTGTCAATGTTACATGATCCTTACCTTCACATCCAGCTACTATGGATCCGCTCAGCCGCTTGTTGTCCTTCAGTAGATCTGGATATTTCCCATCGAGGTTGATGGACGCCAGACAGCCCTGGTAGCCCAGCTGTTTGGCCCGTGCCTCCACCATGAGCGGCAGTTCCTTGTACTTCTGCTCCGGGTACCCTCCCACGTACATCTCACCCTTCAGGTCCAAGTTCTTGGAACCCTTGGTTGTCTTCTGCACTGCCAAGTCATCGATGGTCAGCCGGTGGTTCAAGTTCTCGTCACGAGTGATCTTGACTTCGTGCCACTCGTTGTCGTTCAACATGTCCGACTTCCCCTTCATCATGGTCGCCCCATCGCCCAGATTGAACGCGTACTGTAAGTACCCCTTCACCAGTTCCAGGGCTAAGAAGTCGTTCCCGTCCCCGCCGTTGTACATGATGAGCCCGTCAGGCTGAGTGGTTTTGAACTTGAAGACCAGGTTCATGCTGGAGTACGCCTCCAGAGTCTGGAGTTTCACATAGCTGGCCTGGTCTCGGAATGTGATGGGGTTGCCGATGACCTTGGTGCCCTTGCCGAACTGGGCGTTCGTCTGGATCATGTCCACCCCTCCCGACATGGCCATCTCGATGAAGGGGTTCCCATTGAACACAAAGTTCTGCATCTGACCCTCAAAGCTGGGCGGCGAGGTGCCGTCGGGTTTGGCCTTCTGGAGACTGCCAATGGCTATGGAGTTGAAGTCCAGGACAGCGCTCGACTTGGAGACGGTACCTAAAGACGGGGACGTCAGGACAGGACAAAGTTAGCACGGCAGACATTAGAATCTTCGTCACCCAGACATCGTCCCTGCTAGATTCTTAGTCACGTCGTTTAAAAACTGATGATCCTTTAAATCTGTGTGCTATTAAAAAAAAGTTGGTAGCTTCTGACATACCAAGCTCGTGAATTTGAATAGTTTTTAAAGGTCTTAATGAAAATTTGTGATTTCATCACTTGACTAGAGGTTTGTGGACAGTTCACTTCTGAACCCTCCAGCACTCCCTCCCCAAGTGAACTGGCCACAACCCCAGTTTACAATCTAGCAGGGAAGTCAGTAGATCTTTGTACATGCAATGCAAATATTGCTGCCTCCTTCAACCAAGAAATATATATGATTTGATTGTTCACAGCAACAATTTAGCCATATTAGCAAACTGTTTAAAATGTTAGTCACGACGCCAAATATTTGACACAACACAGAAGCTGTAATTAGACATGGGAAGCAATATTCCAAGTACGTACAAAGATTTCCATGACATTTGCATTGTACACCGGACAATGAACAATACGTGTACACCAAGTGAACTGTGGACAGAATATGGACAAATGGTCACAACTATGGTCTACATCCACCAATTTACACCTAAGCAAGACAAGTTTACACCACTTACAACACAGCACAACACCAGACGACACAGCACAAGACGACACCAACGTTACACCACGACACGTTACAGGCTACTACAACACAAGACGACACCACACAGCACAACACAGCACCAAGACAACACCAGCAATGATATGTAACACCACACCACTACAACACAACACAACACCACACTAATGTTAGCAACACCACATACACATGGCATTCCACCACCTATATAAAACTCACTGGGTATCACACACACACACAACAACACACGACACTTGCACATTCAATGCAGCATGCTAACAGAAGCTCTCATGGGCAGGTTTTTTTTTATGGCAAACACGAGCACAGATGTATGTGTATAATAATATAACATGGTTTCCATGCTTATCAAGTTCGAATGATGAACAGTATGCTAGATGTCCAGGGGCATAGCTCACCAGGTTCCGGGTATTGTAACATTTGGAAGCTTTCACCAAAGAAACCTGGAGGCATTACAAAAGGCATTGTCACCACCAAGGGTACCCCCAGCCAGGGAAGGCTGAGGAAAGCATACCCTTGGTGGAGGGAGAAAACCTGAAACTGGAGAAATTCTTGCACCATTCCCAACAACCTGTCATCTACAGCATCGATCCCTACAGCTCACAGGTAGGGACTGGCTCCCCGAGAGACTTCGTCCAGAACGGCGCGACGATCTCGCACGTCATGACCTCCGGGTCAGCTTTTTCGTTTTTTTTCTTTCGTTGCTGACATTGTATATATTTCTTGCAGTTCATGGGGGTACATTGTTTGTAAAACGTGCTATATCTATATAGCAGATCTACGTACCCTCACCACTCCTAGGTCTGGGGAAGATTTCACTTTAAAGTGAACATTTACATCACCGGGGTTTCATACGCTATGGGGTCTATATGAGGCGGCTACGCATGCCTTCTATTGGTTTGCTGTGATGTTACAGGGCAGGAGGATAGGTTCGGTCCATTCTCTACATCCGATACAAAATTTGGGGTTTGAAATGGCAACTGTATTTAATCTGTACTTTGTCAATTGCAAAGGCAGCATATAGCTGATTTGTATGACAGTCAAGATACAATACATCCCAGTTAATTGCACAAAAATAATAATACAAACACTTCAAAGTTGTACGAAACAGTCATTTACCTAATGATCATTTTCCCTTTAGATACTTTATTAGTTCATTGCTACTTAGCATCAGATTTCTTATTTCTGGCGGCGTATGCATGTATGCCATCTTTGGTCCAACCTAGTTGTTGATCAACAACACCTGATGATCTTACAAAAACAGACTTTGACAGCTTTTAGGATTGCACAAAGCCAACAAAATTTCAACTGAAATATCTGCAAAGTGGTTTCTGATATCACCATAAAAGATGGTCTTGCACAGAAAATCTCAGACTTTATTCATACTGCTGTCACAAAGACTAATAATATACGGTGGACCAAGCTTGGTTGACTTCAAGAATCACTTGGCATATGTAATTTTGATTTACCGTGTTTTCTGTTCAATATTGACTAAAAGAACAGTAATTGTTACACAAATCTAAGACTAAATGATTTACAAAATCATACGAACATAATAGTTTATTATAAGAAGAAACAAGAAAACACAGTCTGGTAGAAAATACTCACTTGTCATGGTTGATAAGCACTCTCTGGATTAGGAATGACATTTTGGTTGTTTCCCACACACTTGGCAGTTGTCTTTTTGCAACATGTTTCCAAAAATGGTCATCATTTCTTAACTTGTGATCTCGCCACAGCTACTAGATTTGTAGTAACTGGGCAGCTAGTATTTCCATATATACAAATGTATTGATAACAATATCGGTGCATAGACAGTTTTTTGTTTTGTTTTCTTAAAATGTAGGAAACAAAATGTTTGAAAGTCCTCTTTGTGAAACTGTTTTCTTGCACAATCTCTTTCTGCCATCAGATATTCTTCTCCATTCATTTGAAATACTCAGATGTTGGAAGAAGTAAGAAGTAAGAAATGAAGACTGCAATTAACTGGAATGTGCTGTATCTTACTCAATGGTGTTTGTGCCACTAGCTAAGATCTCCTTCGGAAGATGCGCTAAGGCTACAATGGTTAGTAGTAGATACCATGCAAGAAGCTATAAGGCGCAATTGGTTATTTTACGACACATCACAGCACAAGGGTAACACAGCACATGCAAGCACAGTATGATGAACTTATGGGGTATATCGATATATAAGGTATGTATTCTACAACACATAGGAGTGAAGCACATGAAACTGTTTACGAACAAACCTGACCCCAATGGGAAAGGATATATAGCTGTAAGCATTAAAAAAGAGAAAATGCACACCGTTAATCAGGAAACTACCAATACAGGGATCCATCGTGATGATTCTTTGATTTTTACAACAATTTTTCTTTTCTTTACAATCGTAGGTAATAAACCGTAAACTTGCCTTTTGGCAAGGACGGGTCCAGAACTTTTAAGACAATAAGAGGTAAACGTAAAGACTTAATACGAAGTTAAACTAATTCTTCTTTACATATCGAGAGAGAAATAGGAAAGCAGACTGAGAGGTTTGCTCGGTAGGCTGGAGAGCGGTCCTTCACCCATGAGGAAGACTTTCTTCAGCGAGAGAGCGTACTATGGAGACTCTACGGAGGGTCCGCCGGAGCGAGAGGAATAGTCCACCACCTAAAGCCTGGAGGGGGGAGGAAGAGTAAGTTCCACAGACAGAAGACAAGGAAACTTGCATTACCGGGTACATCTAAATCGTCCACCCGAAGATTAAGTTGCCGACCGCGGCGCCTGAGTTGCACGGTGTGCCAGTTGTTGTCGTCCAGACCTTCCCCACCGTACAAGAAGTCTGGACCAGGGCCTGTAAGGAACCACATAAATCGTCATGAGTGAAAGAGATCTTGAACCAGTTTATCTTACTGAAGAACTAATCTTCTATTGGTCGTGACAGAGAAGACAGGTGATAAGTACAATATTTACAGTTTCATTGTATCAGGGAATATAATGAGTCCCCTAGCAATTTTTGACAAGCAGAATTAATAGTAGACTGCGGCTTAACGTCCCATCCTAAGAACCTTGACCCTTTCCAGCTAGTAGCATGCATGTGACAGAGATTTATATTGTTTTATTTTTGCAATCAAATATGTAAAGATTTTCTGTTTTATCAATAATACTTTATTCTGTAAGTTGTTTATCCCTCAAGTACAGATCAATTATTGAACAATTGTTGAATGGTGTATAACGATTCATCATGATCGTTAAGTTGTGAATCAATCATATTTAGTCACTTTTTCTATTGATTTTAGGATCACTTTGCAGCACTATTGATTGAAAATTCATTTATCACGATACATTGCCTCTGGGCTGACTACTCTCCTTACAGCCATGCAGTTGGATTGGAAAGAGCACGCAATTGATGAGACTGAGGCAGAGTGGGAAGAAGTGGCTGCCACTTGGCACCAGTACAGCTGACCTCAATATGACAGTAATTGCTTCAGTTGAAGCCGTAAGACTGTAGGTTTACGATACACTGACAGTAGGGCACATCCCTGCTCTTATAAAGAAGTGTGGATTTAATATGAGGCCGTTGGCTTCACATTCTTCTTCAGAATTGCAGTCTCTACCTGTCCGGTAGCATAATGTTGTATATTGGTCATTACAACTTTGGTTGGGTAGAATTGGAACCCCCAAATCTCGTCATGGTGAGTGTAGGAAATGGACGAATTTGAACAACTGTTCAAGCTGATGTCCTCATAGGGGGGATTTTACTCACAAACTGCCATGTCATCCGGGCTCCGTGACACTGGTCGTGGTTTGGCAATGTCGTTCGAACGTGTTCTATTCTTAACGGACATGCACAATTACACATATATATAGACAGTTTGTGAGTAAAATCCCCTCCATGACCACATGTCATTCAAATTCGTCTATTGTGGATCCAGATAAAGTCAACTCACCAGGATTGAAGGTGAGCTTCAGCCTCCCTGCCTCTATCTCCATCATCAGTACGTTCTCCTGCGGACCCCCCTCGTAGGTGACGGCCAGGAGAAGTCCGTACGACGAGGCTGTTCTGAACCGCAGCGTGATGTCCTCCGCTTCCGTCTGCACCGGCCCCAGGAGCGACACCGTCAGGTACTGTCCGTCAGCAAACGTCAGCATGGTCGATTCTGTGGGAAGACATTCAACATTTAATTCAACACAAAATACAAGTCATGTAAGTTGAAGGATAGACATCCAGGTAAAGAGATACAACTAGTACTCAAGCAGAAGATAACATTTCATAATCATTATAAAATATTCTTCCATCCCGAAAAACACCATACAACTGGTACTTCAGTTCAGGTCACATGACAAACTAGGCTTCGGGTCATTTAAACTTGAGAGGGATCAGAGGATTGATCCATTGCTTGTTGTAAGAGATTTACTTTGCGTACAAAAATGGTGTATAAAATCTACAATGTTAATTACTGTCACAGATGAACTTTCAGGCTGATACATTGCATGCTACCATAAGTTTGTAAGTGGTATCTAATTAAAAATTGTCCAAAGTTTTGTATGGTTTTGTCTCAAATTACATGTAGTTACATCTAACGGGGGGCGCCCTAACATGTTACGCGCCCTAACATGTTACGGATTTTTTACTGATCTTATTTTGCATAAGTATGCCGTGTTTGTGTCCAATGACTATGCTGATAAGGAAGGTAAATAACCCAAGTTCATGCACATAATTGTCATTTGCATTCAAAACATATCTGTACATATTCATTTCTTGTTTTGTCAAAAAGTAGTATTTTGACAATAATGATGGTAGCGCTGAGTAGAGGGTCACTGCGTAGCTAGACGGCCCGGCACCTAAATATACGACCTGTGCCAAGCAGATACACAAGTCACACAACTATCATACACATAAGAAATATAACTTCATAAAACACTAAAAATTTGGGTCTTTAAGTGTTTATTGAGAAGAAAACTGACCAAAGAAAAACAACGTAAACATTGCTGTCGTCTGGCGACTTTGTTTTCCCGCCATTTATTTGGGCCGCGATGGTGGCGGAAGGATTCAACGCACAGCTTTGTTACGCTCTAACATGTGATTGGTATACCGTCCATGAAAAGGAAACTGAATACAGAGATGGCGAAGATATTTCCCAATAAGTAGACGGAGTATTGTTGATGTAAGCGATGTCGTTTTTTCGGAATGATTTCGTAAGTCGGGCCGCATTCAATACGTACGTCGGGCCGCGCGCACAGTGCAGGGTAGCCTATTTCCCATGAAAACATGAGCTGGAATGCGCTGGATATAGCCCTTCTCACAAGACGTTAGAAGTGTACACAGTCAAACTTTTCCGGTCAAAAGAAAGCTAGAATATAGTAGACTTCAAGCCTTTTTTACATTTCCATAACTTCATTACCAACTTCCAGAGAGCAAAATTACCAAAGTGTAATAGGTTAGGCACACTATCTGGCGTAGCACTAAATCAGACGGCACATTCGTGAAAATGTCTCACAGCGTTTTCCGCCTGTAACACGGAGCGTGAAGGGCCCATGAACAGTATGAATACATTTCTTGTCCATGTATGTTCTTAAGATGAATGTGTTCATTCATCAATTAAAACCTGACCACTCTCTGGCAACCAGCAATGGACCGCCGTGAGTTCGAGCGCGTAAAAAAGCGTAACATGTTAGGGCAGCTCCCGTTATGATTATAATTACTACATGTATTGTCCCAGATTAGCAGTTCATTGGTATACCTCTGTGCATACAATGTGCCAACATAAAAAAATGCCATCACAATGATTCTTATCACAGTCAGCCCATCTGCTAGGACTTCCTTTATCAAAAAACCCTAACAAGTGGTAAATTCTGTATTGTGTTTCTATTCTATATGTGCACACAGCATCAAGCTTACAGTTGGTAACAATGGTGTTAATGACATGTGCCGAGCACAGATGGACGCACTATTACATTCAACAACGGTAATGTGATTCAGGGAGGCTAGATATTTGCATATCCTCATTAATCCTGTTCAGTTATATTGATCTGACCCAATTTCATCCGGTAACACACAAGAGTCTTGAAAGGGTTTCCTAGTTTTCCTTGAGGTGAGCTGATCGTTGATGAATGTTGTGCCCGGTGCTACCACGACACATCATTGATCAATCAGTCCAATATTTCGTGTATTTTAGATTTTGGACAAAATGCCCACGGCAGGAGCTGACTGTCAAAACATTCTGTACTTATATTTATCACTTTATTTAATCCTTTTATGCATCAATATCATATCTAGCATGTTGATCTATCTAGGGTGACTACTTGGATGGTAACTAACTTTCTATAAATCAGGCCACAAACCCTTCTGACAAACATACAAAATAAACATAAGTTGGTTCATTCTCATTGAGACCCTTGTAGAGCCTCTTGGCATATAGGTCAGCAAGTTTCCTCTCTGTTTCTGTAGCAATGTATATTTTAACAGGGAGGGGCTGCTAGCCCTTACCCTGTAACATGCTCGAGGCACCTACTCAAACACGGGACCCCCATTTTATGTCCCTTCCAAAAAACAGTTGCAGCCCCAACCAAGATGCCATGTCCAGGAGTCTCCCAGTTAGCAACTAATTGGAACCAGGAGCTCAACTGTGAGCCTGCTACCAGTTGAGCTGCAGGGACACGCCCGCTGGAACATAAGGCTGTCCCGGAGTTTGGCAGCCCTACATTATGACAGATGAGAAGGCCGTATGTAGCCTGTGTCTGCTGTCTGTAAATGTCTTGTGGTGTCACAGTAAGGAGCTTCTGATTTATAACCAGCCTGGATGGTATGTTGATTTCATCCAAACCTCATTATACTGGGCAGGAATGCCATCCATATAGCTTTCTTGTTCCATCCAATTGCATATGGATAAAGGTATTCGGGTATATATATGTATAACTCATGACTGGAGATTGATAGAACTAAAATACCAATTGTGCGTCATGTGTAACATCATCTTTACATAACTACATCTGTTCAATACTGTACCAGCAACATGATATGGATTAAGTCAAACAGAAAATTAAGGTTTGATGTCATAATTCCTTCAGATCCTTGTAGTGTCTAGTGGCCCATAGGGCTGCAGGTTTCTTTGTTGTTACGGTAGCAAGGTATATTTTACAGGGAGAATTTTTTAGCCCTTCCCCTTTAACATGCTCGAGTCACCTGCTCAAACATGGGACCCCAATTTTATGTCCTTTTCGAAAGACGTGTGCAGTCCCAACCAATATGCCCTTCCCAGGATTGAACCGGGGTCTCCAAGTTAACAACTAATTGGAATCAGGAGCTCAACTGTGAAGCTGCTACCAGTTGAGCTATAGGGCCATCCCTGGACATCATAATAATGGTGTTGCCGACTATTGCGGATCATTGCAAACCAACGGGTATGCAGAGTCTAACACATATTCGTACGTGAAATAAAGGGGCTCTGAGGCTTGCAACCAATTTCTGATCCTTCAGAAGTTGTTACCCGGCTGTCAGCTGCTGACAGCTCCTGGAATAATGTCTGCCCTGTAGGCACCAGACTCTGATTCAGTTCTGTCCACGAGTTGCGCCATGTTGGCACCTGTACTCCATCAGGACACTAACCAATCAATCACTGATAGGACAGAAGATCTACGAACTCGTCCAAAGGAAAACATGGCTTAGCTGAAACCAGCATCTAATATTGGGAACCCCAGATTTTTCAAATGTTTGAGTCACATATTTGTAGACACCTAATTGAAAACTTTTTTGGTTATAAGCATGGCTTGGACATAAATGTTTCAAACCAAAAAAAATCTTGATGATGGTATTTCACAACTGTCACAGTATGCAGTACATGTACATGTATATGTACATGTACATGTAAGTCAGTTCAGACAGAGGAAAATATTATAAGAAGGCATTGTTTATAGATATACACAAACTATAAACACTGTGCCATATCTACATGTAAGTAATACATATAAGCTGCTAATGAGTAAATTGGGTCAAAATATAAAAAGGGACCTCTTCCTATATATATGTGCACTTATGGTAATTAATAATATAAAGTCGTTTTCATAATCAGATTAACTGCAAACAGTGTTGATAATATTTACAAAAAAACACCTGCTTAGAGATTGCTAGTCTCTCTTTTAAAAGAGAAAAGACAGAAACATTTAAGAGCCAAGAAATCCAGTGGTCCTGGCCTCTGAGGCAGCACTGATCAGGCATAAGGCTCCAAAGCCCCGTTGATTGACACAAATTGCGGAACAGTTCCCACCAGCCCCTGTAGGGCCTCATGTGATGAGGGAATGGACGAGGTCAAGCAGCCAATCTCCATCGCTCTTTTTATGGCCGTGTGGCTCCGAGCACCCCGCGCTTTTCTTTCAACGACCCCTCAATGTAATTTTCAGAATCTTTTTTGAAAGTAGAGAATTGGAATAAAACAACTATTTTTTTGCAGAGCAACCAAACCAATGATCTGAAAACAGATAAAATGGTAACAGAAAATAAAAAGCTTGAAGAATACTCAACGTAAGAAGGCATATCCAAAGTGTCCAGAGCCATCTAGCAGAAGATCCTAAAATTGCAGTTCCTTGCTATACCAGCATGTACATGTATTCAAATTTCCCTACAAAAAAACAGCAATAGACAATTCCAAGCAGCAACTGCTACATTCCCAAACTGAAGAATCAACTTTGTGTAACCAACATGTAAAACATAAAAAAGTGCTTAAGAGTTGTCATTCCTACAATTCTTAACTGTTCTTCATTAAGTACTCGTCTGCTACTGGCCTTGAATTCGAGAATCACAGGATGCTTAAACATTAATGACATTAGACATTTGCACATTGGACAGGATGTGACTCCGGAGAAACCCTTTTTTAAGTGACACATGGGAATATCTCAAAATCCCGACGGAAGTCACGCTGAGAAATTTGTATTTTCATCAGGGATTAGCCTAACCATTAGCTTCTCTTTCTGTCCAGTCAAATACATGTCACATATCTTGAAAAACTGTCACCTTCTGAGAGTTTTCATCAGGAACAGAGAACATGTAGATCAGTCTACATGAGATAAAAGACCACAGTCCACCACAGGCTGCTGAAGGTAATCTTTTTCTGTCCAATCACGCGCCCTCTTCAAAGGCGGACCGTTCACGTTCTGACACCAAATTTGTACTTGTGCACTGTTAAGCTAAAGTAATTGTGGTCCTTTGCGCACAATCCTGATATTGATAGAGTAGCTGACATATGAGGACTTTGTACCGCCTTACTCTCCGTGCTTTGATAAATGTATTTAATATCACAAGAAACAGAACATGTCCCGTGCTTGTCTGGGTACTCAGTCAACGTTGTTATGATGTACTGTTGCGAAGTAATGGTCCATCCAAGTTAGAAACTCAAAGACAAATTTCACACTGTAGTGAGCCGGGGCTTGAGGAGAGCAACCCAACTATAGCATCGGTACAAAGAATACTAAACTTGCTCCAGATTTTAACTCAGTCAGACTTTCAATAAAGCTTTGGCGATGTTACAAATTGACATGTTAAGCCTTGCAATGTTTTACTTTAGATTAAAAAGAAGATGAAAAAACTTCATTTTAAGGCCGGAGCCCATTTGTGCATGTAAGTGAGATGTTCAAACTCTAATCACGCAACTTTTCTTTGATGATGTGCCCATGTTCCTAATAAAAAAGGGATAAAGACATGTCCCCAGAGTGATTACACCAAGCTTTCAGATTTCTTGCCCTACCGGGTGATTACACTACATGAGGTCACTGTAAGGCCCGGTTGGCAATTAGAGTCCCCCCCCTCCCAATAAGTATTTGACCTTGGTAACTTCCAAGCCAGCTGAACTCCTCACTTCAAGGTGACAAGGACTTCTTTTTGCTGAATGACATGTGCCCTCAATATAAGAGGTGGTAGAAGATAATGGTTTTCTGTAACAAATGAAGTCATCATCTTCGGCTCTTGCTGCAGCATTCTGAATTTTAATCTAAAGTCATAAGATGTTGCCAAAAGATTTCAAACAATGTAAGGACAAAGATTAAACCATAGCTATATACGTTCAACAGTATTAATTGCACACATTGAATTGTCATCCTCACCAACAACAGCATACAAAAAAAAAAAGTTTCCTTAACCTTCTCCCTGCTGCCTAACTCTGTAACCAATAGGGAATTGGGTGCCAAACGGCTACTTCAGTGTGCCAAATGTTAAAAGGTTAGTGATAGCTCTGTGAATGTTTCAAGTATACAGTAGGTCCATTCAGTCAAACGCTTCTAACAATGTCAGAAATAAAATCCCAATCTGTTCAAATGGCTTGTTACCTCCTTGAAGGAGGCTCACCTCCTACGAGGGTATTGCGGTTGACTGTGTCTGTGTGTTCATAGCTATAACTCAAGATACGTTTGATGCATTTTTATGTACTGTTGCATGTTGCCTGCTAGCATAAGTGAGATGATGCACATCAATCTTGGGCCTAGCAGTATTTCTAGGTAATGTAATATTACAGAGCGCATAATTTCTCACAACGTAAAACATCATAATCCCTTCACGGAGGCTTGTGTCCTACGGACTCTTATTGTGATTGAGACCAGCAGCACCATTTTGCACACTGTGAACAAGCCCTAACAGCTATCTGAGCTGGCTGTGATAAATTTTTGTAATTTGAGCTCTATTAATGACAGACCTGACCTTCGCCTAGACATCAATCCTTCTGAGATCATGACAGATCAGTAGTCTTATCACACCCTCTCTTTCAGCCTCTCTAACAATAGTGGCATTGCGGCAGGGTGTGTGGCACAGAACACAGAGGTCCTGGGTTTGAATCCCGGGTCCCCTGATTTGTCCCATTTACGTTGTGCCCTTGGAAAAGGTACTTTACACAACTTTTGTCACTTCGCTTAGGTGAAAATGTGTACCTGACTTCGGATAAGGATGTCCCTAGGATAGGATGTTAAATGGAAGTCCTGTGTTTGAGGAGGGCCACACCTCAATCACATAAAAGAACCCACCACACTTATCAAAAAGAGTAAAGGTCCTTCCCGGTGAGTGAATCAAATAAATCTGTCCGGAAATGTAGCTTGTACTCTTCAGTACAAATCTGGTGTGTTATGCAATGAGGCGGTTTAATAAGTATGCAGTACAAACAAATAACAGAGCATATTAATAACAAGTTTCTAATGCATATAAGTATCTCCAAGTACAACCAGTGTGGTAGTTCAGCATGAAGATACATCCAGAAATAAAAGGAACAGTTATCACATAATAATCTACGTATGAAGGGCATGTGAACAGATGGGAAGGGGGCACAGAAAGGTTCATGACTTGCCTGTGTCCACTTGGGAAATGAGGGCTATGAAATATTGAAAGGACAATTTGTCATTCTCAACAGGACTTGCTTTGTATCTTGAAAATACACGGAGATATGCATTGTATGTTTCACACTGGAGGTGACAGCAGGAGAGAGGCTTGTGTATTTTCTTTCACGACTGATTAGTTAACATGTATGTAAAGTTTAGGAAAATGATACGGCAGGTTAGTGTTCCAGTAGTCAGCTTGTATATCTTTAGTTTTCTGTGTCACTGTGATATGTAATTTAACCTTCCTCCTCCTGCCAAACTGGGGAACCAAATGAATACAAAATTGGTGCCAAACAGCTAAATTGGCAGGTTGAAGGTTAAAAGCTTTGCCTGGTAACTCTCTGCAGATGGGAGCAAGTACTGTATCAGTCCTAAACCCTACACAATATTTTCAGAGCTGATTGCATGCAGGTACACCAAGAGGGTGGGTGTACCTGTGGTGTAGTGGTCTGCACTGCTGTTACTAGCAACATCTGGTTCAAATTACTTGCAATTTTGGACCAGAAGGCCCGGGTTCAAGCCCCGGGTAGGACGCCTCTGGACAAGA
Source organism: Branchiostoma lanceolatum (assembly GCF_035083965.1). Lineage (NCBI taxonomy): Eukaryota > Metazoa > Chordata > Leptocardii > Amphioxiformes > Branchiostomatidae > Branchiostoma > Branchiostoma lanceolatum. Next base: position 10,143,164 of record NC_089725.1, read on the forward strand.
GGCGCATTGAGTCATACCGAAGACTTTACAAAAATGGTACGTACTTCTTAAACAGTATGGAAGTTAAACACATTCCACTGCCAGTGGACTAGCCCCCTGCTGCAGTAATTGCACCACAGTGTGGCCCAGGGCTATGAAACGGAGATGGGCACCGCCCTATACATCTCATGGTGTGGGAGGATTTTAACATTTTAACTAACACCAAGAGGGCGAAATTTGGTGTTCATTACAGCTAGTTTTTATCACTGAAATTCATCCCACAGAATGTATGAAAAGATCCACATCAGCTAGCCAGAGAAAACTTGTTTCCCGAAAGATAAAGCTCTGTGAAATTACTCTCCACTACCAAAATTGCTAATATTCAGCCTTGCCAATTTAAAAAGCATTTTACAGTACATTAAGCCACCAGCATTACAAGTCTAGACGCTGAATGAACTAACATGGCCTGAAGCCACAGTACAGACGCTTTCATCCATGAAGGTTAAAGCTATACTTGAGCTTCACTTGCAGCAAGCTACAGGATGGGAATCCTGACAAAATCTATCCTCTATTTACAGACCTTAGCTAAAGTATCAGTTAATCCTATGTAACTCAAATGCAATGTGATACCAAGGCATATGTAAGAACTTTTAAAGCTTGTTGGACTTGGAATTCATTAAAAAGATATGGGATCACTGACCATTTATTACACTTATACAACATGTTGGGAAAATAGACTTTTTCACAATGCCCTATGTATATAGAATATTCCAAATGATTTACCTTGAACTAAAAGTTTTAATTTTATGATGACCAATAATTGTCAACTATATATCAGGAGAAAAGCTGTAAACAGTTTGATTTCAGTACAATAAAAGAAGCTTTCCGGGACTAAAGAAAATGCATTCACAGTAACAGTTTCAGCACCAAGGACAACAACACACCAACACCCAAGGATGATGTAAACCGTGGTCAACAACATCTCACAAGATTAACAAAACTTCTTTCAGCTTCGATTTCAGCACCCTGCACAGTAAATTTAAGAAACTTAAGGTGGTGTAATGCATTGATTTTAGAATTCAAGCATGCAGCACTCCAAGCAAACTTTTACGACTGATCACTGACATTGCAAAGCGATAACTCAGCACAACAGAAAAAACGTAATAGCACAAAACCTTTTTCACATAGAGAACTGCTGGGCTGATATAGATGCCATCCGTATCAACACTGTGGCAAGTTATTTGGATATTCTACTAAAGCATACGAATGAGTCTCTATGTAGAACACATACTGAAGAGGGGAGCTGACTACCCCACTTGCAGCTGTAATCTACATAATCAGAATGGGATATCTAGGTCAGCAATCTCTTGAGTTGATTGAGACTGAGACCGAGTAAAGGCAATGGTGTCTTATCAACTAAGATGAAATTCAGACTGACCTGATTATAACAGTAAGACAAATATCCCCAAGAAAGGGCTTTGGAGTCAGCAAACATTGATTTATCAAAGAGAAAGCAGAATAATAATCATGCTCATGCAAAGGAAGTAAAAAAGAATGAAGAAATTTGATAAAATCAAAACGTGTCTCCTTCTGTAACAAACTAATATGCTGTCTACACAGTTTGGCTGCAAATATGTATAATTTGTTAAAGCATTCAAAGTTATACAAATTTCATACAGATCTTTCACAAATGTATCTGGCTGCATCCGCCCAGTGAGCTAAGGCACATTCTGTGTCATTCAGACGAATCAGTGCCCTGTGCATATGTGAGTGCAGGAGAGATATACAGCAGATGCAACACGGATTTGCCTCTAGAGAATTTTCCCATGAATGCAGTCTGAAAGTGTCATGCATCAACGTCTACATCAGATATTGTCAAGACTAAGTGCGCTTCTAATATGGCTTCAAAAGAAAGTCAAACAGACCGGAAGTCACGACAAAGCCATGTGGGAGATCTCTGTCTGAACGTGTTTGAACTTGGGCGGGGAGAATAATTGACCACAAAGAAACAAAGAAAGAAGAGTGAATCATCATCGATATGGCGTGCGACATTTTGTAGTTCCACACTAGTGATATTTTAGGCTTCACGTCTTTACAAGCTATTTCTAGTGTTCTGCACAATTGCTCCTTTTTGCAACATATCATCAAAATTTATGACAAGATAGGAAGAATATGTCAGTCGCCAATATTGCTTTAATATCAACTTGTCAAATTTGCGAGACTGATATTGCATCCAATAAAAGCTGAGCTATAACTTCGGCTACATGTTGATCAAAAGACTGAACATGCTTCATGACCATTAATCAAAAACCTTTTGACTGACAGTTACGCTATTTCGATTCAATACCATGTTACATGGATTCATCTCTTCAATTGGCCATTTCTAAGCACTGAAAATTAACTTAAAACTCATCTGAAATTTCATAAATCAGATTGTTTCTTTTACCTACAATGCAAACCTGATGGGCCTATCATAGAAAGTGTATCAAGCCTCATGCAGGCATAAACTATAAAATCATGCACTAATTTACAATTATAGATTTTGCTTCTTATACATGTGTGCCACTCTTTAGCTTCTATCAAGGATGCCTGATGATTTCATTTCAAGAATTCATGATTTCTTGGAAAATTAGACACTGCTTTAAGTCTTTCTAGGTATCGCAAGATTCCAGGGCACCATACTGAAGAATATTTGATGACTCAAATGATATGATGAACACAGTCTGTATCATTTTTGTGGTGTTACAATCTGCATGAAAACCTATTCTAAGCTGCTGAATATCTTGTGAGCAGCAAAAGCTGCCTGGCAAAGATGTATAGTTGCACATGAAGGTATGACCTGGTCTGAACTCCAGCCGTTCTCCATAAACATCTGTGTAGATATGGTGTTTTCTAAAGGCTAGATATCTTGAATGTACATGATGTACTATCGCAAGAAGAACTAAATTAATCATGAAGGACTTTAGCTCAACATTTTCTGTACAACATAAGGATTGTCCCCAGCAGTTTCTCTACTTCATGCATTCCAGGCAGCTCATGGGTGGTACACTCCTAAAGCATATTTTATCACCCCTGAAAAATTTATACCTTCCCAGGCAAGCTGACGCCGGGCCTGAAATTAAGTCCCGTCATTACGGCCCGCTGCGCCCAGGGATTGCTTTTTATTACAGACATTCTTGATTCACTTCCTCATAATGTGATAAAATGCATGTACGCTGCGATTCACTTCATTGTGGAAACCAGGAACTAAACAATTTGATGCACTGCGCGGCAGCAGCTAGTAGTTCTGGCTGGGCCGGCTTGGGGTCCGTCGGCTTGCATGTCCAAGTGGCGTGCCTTGCTGCGGATATCGATCAGTATCGATTGCTGTACGCCTGGATTTCTGCCTGGAATTTTCCTCCTAAACAAGTGCCACTGGCAAAGAACACAGGATGCGGGCTAACAAGCTCGGCAGCCCCCCTCCACTTCATTGATTCGGAATCCTTAAATAGTCTGCCATTGATCAACTGGAAGTCCTTGTTCAGTTTTCTTGTTTATCACGATTATACATGGGTCATTACAGCGGTCTGATTGGTCATTGTGGGTAAAATATCGACATGTGGAAATTGGTCGTCAGGACGTGGAAATCAATGGAAGACATGCTCAGAAACTAGGGGACAAAAAGGTCACGTAATCGCTCCCAGTAGCCCTTCTTTTCTGATGAAAGTTCTGCCAATAATCTGTCATCGTTTTCTATACATAAGCCCTCTTGTGGCGCCATGTCAACACACAGGACAAGGCAGCGGCTACGCAACCTGCTGCTAAATAAGCATAAAAGGCATGAAAAATGGCCACCTACGCTGTCCTTTAAACTCAAATGGCAACAATTTTTTTACGTAATGGTGATTTACAGCGCCCGGCCATCTGGGACAATATGCCATGTCGTAGAGTATTACTTCACAGGCAGATGGTTGAGATGAACAGGGGAAACTACGTGGCAGAAGGACTTTACAATCTGTCAACACCTTCTCTAGGGACAACCGCCTTGTCTGCGCTTCCCAGTCTCAAGTTTGGGGCACTTTCTGAGGCAACAGTGTAACGTTATGCAATAAAATAGGGAAGCTGTGCAACATACAGGTACAACTGTCAAGGACAATCTTAGCCTTTTCAAATCATAATTTCTGAGAAGATTGGGAGAAACTATGTGTTGTCTAAGACTGAGACAAAATGATAAATGATAACGATATGTGTGTGCTTTTGGTTATATCAAGAAATATGAGGGTTTTAATACCTAGTAAGCCTGTGCAACAACAATCTAATTTCTTGTTTGTAGCATTTTTCAACAAAAAGATATTGTTTGGTTACCAAACCACTGGAATGAATCTACTTATAATTTACCTAGTTTGACTGCAACACAGACTTTTGAGTCCTTAGTGATGAAGATCTACCAGAGTGAAATTATACCACTGAATAAATGATAGTCATGGAAACAATACACTTTTGGTGATGCATTCTATACAGTGAAATGATCTGTTATGCAAACTTTTCCTTTTAAAACCTTCCAAGCAGAAATTTAGACAAGCACAGTACATCCAATGTAGGCTGTAAGATTTGATCCACTCACACCCGAATGGACCCATGCTCTTCTCACAATAAACGTTTGAGGTGTGGCTCTTCTCAAACATGGGACCTCCATTTAACATCCTATCCAAGGGATACCTCTAACCAAAGCTAGGCATTCATTTTCAGTGAAGAGAGGAAATTCAATGTAAATAGCCTTTCCCAAGGGCAAGAGCCTATCAGGAGTTTTAACCCAGGACCTTTTGATTCCTCGGGCAAACACTCTAAACATTATGCAACACAACATCGAGTTCTCATAGCAAAGGTGCCCACCCACAATCTTATCAGTGGGCACCACAGAGCACCCTTTGCAATTCATCTTCACAGAACTTAGCAATGCTGACAAAACAACTTCCTTTCAAGCGGTCCCCCGAAAGTGCGAAATGGAACGAAATGGAACGAAATGGAACGAAATGGAACGAAATGGAACGAAATGGAACGAAATGGAACGAAATGGAACGAAATGGAACGAAATGGAACGAAATGGAACGAAATGGAACGAAAATGAACGAAATGGAACGAAATGGAACGAAATGGAAGAACGAAAACAACATATGTAACATTCAAATGAAATTCTTCGTTTTCACGTGACGTCACAAACGCGTTCGAACCGAGTGGCGGCCATCTTGGATGACATGTTGTGATCCGCCTCCAGCTGCGCACATGTGCTCTGGACTCATTTCGCTGTCATTCTTCTAATGCTCTTCTTTCCGTTCGCATTATGCCAGTCCTGTGCGCAGTCTATGGCTGCGGCCATAATAGTAAACGAGATAAAGGGTACAGCTATCACAGGATTCCGAAGATGATTGAATCCCAAGGAGAGAAAACAAGACTTCTTTCAGAAGAGAGACGACGGGTATGGCTGGCAAATATCAACCGGTCGCTAGCCGACCTGACGCCGTCCAAGTCTACATTCTCTCGAGTATGCAGTCTTCATTTCATCTCAGGTAAGACATGGAAGGGAGTGGGATTTCTGATGAAGTTCCCCCTGTTCTGTTACTAGTCTTAGTCATCTTTTCTGTTTACGGAATAATTTGGCGGGCTCATTCGCAAAGTTCGGCGGCATCTGTGTTGTTAGTGCCCGCCTGCCATTGTTCCCGCGCCCCGGGTGTTTTCCGTGCCCCCCAAAACATGGAGTAGGGTTGTATTCGGCCATTCTCTCTCCTTTTTTTAACATTAAGATTGCTGTTCTTTTGTTTCAGTTACGCAAACTATGCCAGGTAATAATTTGTGTCGCCTTTTTATGTGTGTGGCAGGTAACGTTACACTGCAAGGTTTAAATATACCCATTACGTTATAGTTTTACGCTCCTTGTAAGCATGCATCCCGTTAGCTCAGTTGGTAGAGCGGAGCTCGCTAGTGGTGTTTACAGAAATGAACAGGACGTGAATGTTCGATCCCGGCCGGGATTAAACCTTTTTATTTTTTAGTAGAATCAAGAATTCTACCTCCATTCAAGTTTTCATTATATTAATTAATTAAGGCTATATTTTGCACGACTTTACAGGGCCAAGGTACTGTATGAGGGTTAGAGTTGACAGAGAAAATATTATGATAGGGTGTTATTTCAAGCTTATACAATGAAACATCCTGTCAATAGTCAAGTATAAAGAAAAATTCTTACTGACTCTAGTAAAAAGCATATTGACACTGACAGGAACATCATACCAATAGCCTGATTTTATTTATTTTTTCTATAGTGATTTTCCACTGCTAAAAGTCTCATTTCATTTCACTCTTTCAGGGAAACCGGCCAGTCTGTACTCATTTACAGACCCGGACTGGGCCCCAACTCAGCACCTCGGGCACAACAAAGTTGACATCACCCTAGGGGTGGCAAGGAGTGTCAGGGCTGCTGAAAGAAACAACAAACGAATAAAGATCGAAGAAGATGGATATTCAAGTATGTCCCTGATGTTTTTGAACAAAACTTTCTTATCTTAACTTGTCAATCAATGCTAGTTGGAACATTTGTTGTTGTTTTTTTTCACGAAATTACATGTGATAAGATGTATTGGTTTATTTTATTTTATTTTCAGCTGGTGGCATTATTGATCCACCTAGCCCTGTAGTGCCAAACATACATGTAGCAGCAAAGTGTGATGCAGGATGTCAGACAGAACTGACAGGAGAAGATATTGACAGGATGCAGTGCACAGTCCAGTATCTCACCGAACAACAAGACAACCTAAAGACACAGCTCCTATCACTCCAGATAAATGAGAATAGTTTTAGTAATAGGGGAGATGATAAGGTTAGATTCTATACTGGTTTACCCAACTTTCTCATCTTGATGAATGTTTTCCAGCTTGTTGTGTCCCATGTCAAGTGTACATCACAAAATGTTATCTCACCTTTTCAACAATTCATTTTAGTTTTGATGAGGCTAAGGCTTTCACTCTCTCTTCAAGATATTTCCTATCGATTCGGTATATCACTGTCAACTTCATGCAGAATTTTTGACAAATGGATTACAGCAATGAATAACCGTCTCAGTTTTCTGATCCTGTGGCCCCAGCGTACAGAACTAAGAAAAACCATGCCCCTTGTTTTTAAGAAAAATTTTGGTAACAGTGTATCTGTAATAATTGATTGCTTTGAAATTTTCATTGATCGCCCTTCCAGTTTGATCGCTCGAGTAATGACATGGTCAAATTATAAACATCATAACACTGTTAAATTTCTAATTGGCATTTCTCCACAAGGTTGTATATCTTTTATATCTAAGGCATGGGGGGGAAGGGTGAGTGATAAGTATTTAACTGAAAACTGTGGGATTTTAAAAAAGTTATTACCTGGGGATATTGTTTTAGCAGATAGGGGGTTTAATATAGCAGATAGTGTAGCATTCGAAGGGGCAAAACTGTACATACCAGCATTTACTAAAGAACACCCTCCACTTTAAGTTCGGAATTCCACTTTTCCCATTTTGACAAGTGCTTATATTTTCAATATAAAAGCATTTAAGTGAAAAATGTTTACATATAGTTGATGAGTATGATGTACCGTTATGATTGATAACAATAACTTTCATGAATATTCATTTTGAAAATTTTCTTCCTGCAGGAATTCCTGCAGAATCTGCAGGAATTCCTGCAGGAAGAATTTGTCCTGCAGGAATTTCTGCAGGAAGATATTTTTCCTGCAGGAATCTCTGCAGGAGTCCCTGCAGGAAGAAGTTAAATTCCTGCAGGAAAACATATTTCCTGCAGGCATTCCTGCAGGAAGTACCTTATACGTGCATGTATCTATATATAGCTAGTTATTAGCAATGTCTGTAGGATATGAGTCCTTTATATTTTGCATTAAGTTATGCCACATCCATGGTTTCTCAGACCAATTCTTTTGAAAGAATCTTGTTTTAGAAAATTGTTTGTTTCTGTATATGGTTCATCAAGGACATTATTTAGAAGATATAATGTCCTTGGGTTCATCAACAGACACTCAAGGGTCACTGTGCCTTTTCGTTTATCATTCACTTTGTACATACTCACAATATCTCTCAACATCATATGATCATATATACATGTATTCAATTTTATGTCGTGAATCTTGCATGCATGCATGTACTGTAACAGGAGTTTTCAAAAAAGACATCCTTAAAAACCCTGGCATATGTATTGAATCATAATGAATCATTGCATAATCATTGCCTCTGGCTACCACGATCCATAGCTCAAAAGACTAGATAATATCATCATGATAATACATTTGAGTTGAAATATGATAGAATGCCAAACATATGAGATGTTATGACTCATATGAATAGAAAGTTTTCTTCCTGAGAATATATCCTCTCCCTCAGAGGTTCAAAATCCTACCATATACATGGAGACCTTTATAAACAAGGAGTATCCATTCCTCCTCTTGATGGAAATATTTAGTAATTATTCGCTCCTTTCATATGCGGGGTCAGCCATTGTCCTACAAATGCTGTCCAATTATCAAGTCCTTGGTTGAACAGAACACACATTTTCGTATTGTCAAGGGGCTGCTGAGCTAGCCTGAGTGTCATCCTGTTTCAGGAGCCTCAGGGAACTGAAACAGGATGACACTCTGGCTACTGCTGAGCATGATCTTGCATGGTAGTTTGTGTGCCTTGACTTGGATCTGGGGTCCAAGCAGTGGTTTGGTTAGGGGGCTAGGGGTGGCCCTCCCTTCACAAAAAAGGGAAAACCACGGTCAGTTTTAACACAATCATATACCCTCCTTGGTCAGTAGTAGTGGCCGACATTTTTTCCCCTCTTACCCCCTTGTCTATTATTGTCTCAAACATGAACTTAAAATCCCAGTGAACACTCCATTTTCTCCCCACCGTGAAATTAAAACCACATAAACTTAAATGCATTCACAATACTCTATACACTATTAAATGTTGTGTAGTTGATGGAAGGATATTTTCCTCCTTATTTGAAAATGGAATTTACTTTTCATGTGCAGCCACACCTTCGTGTCTTATCTGTCGTCTCCACAAAGCAAAGTCCTGAAGAGACTGGCTATTTTGTACTTTTTAAAGTCCAGCGTAGAGTTGGTAGACCCTATGCGTACATCAGGGGCTGACAAGTCAGACTGACCAGTGATTTTTTGGGCGCTTCAGTAGTGTTTGCTCTGTAAAAGCGCCCAGCATACTCACAACATCTGCCGGTCCCCTTTAAAACCGGGCAGCACACACACACACCTCCTGACTGCATCGATGACAGCCAAGGAGATTCTATCTTTCAGGTGCCTGATTGTTGTTGCCTCTTATAAATGTAAATCAGGGCAATTCACACCTTGACATGAATCAAGGCGTTCAAAGCCAGTGACCAGGCATCCCTGAAACTGAAAGGAGATCTCTCTTCACTCCTGTGTGTCTCCTATAGCCACTACCAGTCTCCGTGCGATTGCTGGGAAAATAGTAGAAATAGGCCAAATAGAGTGAATAGTATGCCAGGGGTAGTTCGCTATGCAGTGAAGCTCAATAGGCTAGACCTTAAGCTTCACTGTATACCAGTATAGCTATTTTCCCAGCGATCGCGCAGAGACTGGTAGAGGCTAATCTCTCCTAGGAATGGAACCTCCTTTATTATTATTTTTATCTAGCATCCTTCACAGACTTCTAAGAGTGCAAGCGTTCACATTTTGAGCGCTGATTTGCGATTTTCAACATGGGCCTCAACACTTCAGCGTTCTCACGAAATATTGGATTTATCCAAGTTTATTCAAATAAATAGAATACAACTTCCTTGGTTTACCCATTTTTAATAGGTTTACCCAATATGAATACAGATAAGTATCCCCATGGATCACCCCGACCAATCGAATCACGTGAATCGCATTGAAACTCAGATTCGTATCAGCCATTTCCCGACAAATCGCTTTCTAACTTGTGTTAACGACTTAACATCTGACCAAACAAACTCGCCAGTGAGATGGTGGAAGGTATCAGCTTCCAAAAGACGTTTTCAGATTGACAATTTTGGCACTTTGGAAGTAATTGAATCCGCCCGCGATTTAACGTTTAGAGAAAAGTAGTAGAAACTATAAGTTAAATCGCGGGCGGATTCAATAACTTCCAAAGTGCCACAATTGTAAATAAATAAATAGAATACAACTTCCTTGGTTTACCCATTTTAGGTTTACCCAATATGAATACAGATAAGTATCCCCATGGATATCTAGACCTCCTTGGCATCCCAGAAGTGAATTTTCAGGTTTCTGCACTTGAATATAGACCTGCTCAGCTTACACATTGACTGATACCAAAGACAAAGAGGCTAAAAAATATTGACCTCAAGTTTCTATATACAACTATAATCGGAGATTACGATAGCCCCGACCTATTAAGAGTATCTTAAAGTAAACTTAAGGCCTTGACTTGACTTAACTAGACTTGTCCTTTCAGCTGATACCTTAGGCCGGGGCTATCATATTCTCCAGGCAGATGTGGGGAAGAACTTTCAAATTTTTAATATTAAGTATTCTGATCAGCCGGGATTTCATTGGACCATGAGTCCTCCCTAGTACTGTTCTCCAAGTACTAGTAGAGGTTTTGTCGGTGGGCTTTAGTGGCGGCCGCGATTTTGTGAAATTAGGGAGACGTAAAAAATTGCAGCCACCCCTAACCTCTGCTTGGGCTTTTATTTTACAACAGCCCCAAGCCGAAAGCACACAAAAAGCCAAGATCATGCATGCTCAGTCAGCAGCCCAAGCAAGGACTTGATAATTGGCCAGACAATAGCTGACCTAGTTTGACCCGCATATGAAAGGAACGAATAATTACTGAAAAAGGAGAATACTCATTGAAAAAGGAGAATACCCCTCGTAATTGGAAATATTCTCTGGGACAAACTTTTGCCAGAAGTTTTAATTCATATGTCAATCTTAACATCTTCATGTGTTTGGTATTCTATCAAATTTCAACTCTATGTCATCATGTGACAATTGCTGGCTCACTGTGATGAGGTAGATTTAATTTTGTAAAGGGATGACAAAAAAAGACTTTGTTAGAGACCATCAACCCGTATATAGGCTATTGGTCAGATTTGGGTATTTTCAAAACTTCAATCATGCATGCCTTGATGCAAGGTGCTTGATGCAAGGTCAGGTACTTTTAAACTCTGCTTGATAGAAGTGTATTTTAAAAAAATGCAATATTTGTATGATAGATATATTCAAGGAGGTTAGAATAGGTTAAAATCCTAATTTAACCTCGTTGATAATTATTCTTGATTGTTGAATATTCAGGCATGCATGCTCACACTCTATTTTAAAATTGGCTGGTGGACAAAAACAAAAGCTGACAAAACAGAAAGCCAATATTAAAGCCAAAACATCAGCCAAAAACAATGGATGCATGCATAATAATACTTTACCACCAATGTGTGAAATCGGCTGTTGTAGGTGTGATATACAATGTACAAGAGGGGCCCAAATCTATTGAGGACAAGTGTCTAGCATGTGGTGGGCAAAGATAACACACTTTAAGTGTAACTTTGAAGTGATTTTTCAATCTATCAGGGTTATTTAGTTGCGCTTTTGTGCTTTTGCATTTCAATACCTGAGTCTAGTGACATGCTAGTCACTTAAACAGGCCTGGGGTAGCCTCGAAAGAAGTAAATCTTAAAGTACTTAGTAAAGTACTCTTTGCTATAAAAGAAGTAAAGATAAGAAAGGGTTGCTGAAAAAACTATCCCAAGGGTACTGCAATATTACTACAATATTTACTAGTAGCAGGTTAGGTCATTTACTAGAAGTAGGTTAGGTCAGTCAGTTCAAAACCTAAAGGATTGTAGTCTGAGAGGGACATGTGAGATTGTAAACTACTTATCACCTGATGAAACTATCTTTTATCTTTTCTGATGACCTGAATTACATATCAGTGCATGCATTGTGGCTGCTGGCTAACATCTGAATACAACGAACATGGAGATCATAGTCTCTTTAAAGATGGGCGAGAAAAGGGAGGGGAGGTGATTATCACACCCAGGTGATAAAAAGAGTTACAAATAAACCTTCTTGTTGCAGTATAACATCCTATGACCACTACGTGCCATTCTTACACATTCTGACCACTGGCTCTATCTTCAACAAAATCAATAACAATCAATAATCAATAATCAATAATCAACCTTCTTCCCTCAGTTTAAATAGACCTTGATGACATAAGAGGTTTAATGATTTAACTGAATTGTATAATAAGGAAAGCCACAATCAGCAATTGTAAGCCATTATAGATCTTGGTAGCCAGAAGTTGATGATTATGCAATGATTAATGACTATTGTAATTCAATGCAGGTAAACTTGAGTTAAAAAGTAGGTGTTTTTAAAGATGTCTTCTTTAAAAACAATTGTAACAGTTAGAGTACATGCATGCAAGCTTCACAAAACAAAGTTGAATAAATAGACAATTGTGTATCATAAAATATATCATGGAAAACAATTGATTGATCAAAAGGTACCTTCATTGCAATTTTCATTGTTGTGGCCACTATTGTTCTGGCCCAACAGTTGTAAAACAAAACTGCACAATATGACTCATATTCTACTGACATTGCTGTAGATATAAGGCAATTTCTGCAGGAATTCCTACAGGAAAGATGTTTTCCTGCAGGAATTTAACTTCTTCCTGCAGGGACTCCTGCAGGGATTCCTGCAGGAAAAATATCTTCCTGCAGAAATTCCTGCTGGACAAATTCTTCCTGCAGGAATTCCTGCAGATTCTGCAGGAATTCCTGCAGGAAGAAAATTTTCAAAATGAATATTCATGAAAGTTATTGTTATCAATCATAACTGTACATCATACTCATCAACTATATGTAAACATTTTTAAATTAAATGCTTTTATATTGAAAATATAAGCACTTGTCAAAATGGGAAAAGTGGAATTCCAAACTTAAAGTGGAGGGTGTTAAAGGTAAAAAGCAATTATCCGCTTTAGAAGTAGAAACAACTCGTAAGATAGCTAATGTCAGAATTCATGTAGAACGTGTTATAGGTCTTGTTAGAAGAAAATATACAATTTTGCAAAGTACCCTACCCATCCCCTTAGTAAAATCTAAACCAAACGATGCTCTAGCACCTATAGATAAGATCACCAGAGTATGCTGTGCTCTAACAAACTTGTCAGACTCTATTGTACTTTCTTAACTTGATAGATAATGGCTGTTTGCTTTATGTTCATCTGAAAATCCACGCTTTGTTATCACTCTGACATATTACAGTAGGGTTGACGATATTTATTGTATAAGTATTCCTGGGCATTGCAATACTTGCCTAATAATGAAGACATACAAACATGTATGGTTTTGAAATACACCTGATGTATGATGCTATATATTGTTTCAATATTTCCTGACTTTACAATACTTGATAACCAGTGAAGACAACAAACATGTGGTTTTGAAATACATCACTATATGATGCTATCCATTGTTTGAATACTTCTGGTCATCGGACAATACTAACCTGTATAAGTGATTTTATCTGTTGTATTTCTGAGACAATACTGGCTTAATAGTGAAGATATTCAAACTTGTATCACTGTATAAGCAAGTGATGCTATCTGTTGCATCAATATTTCTTGAACAAAACTTGTTTGATAGTGAAGACATACAAACTTGTATGGATTCTGAATACATGTGCAATGTTTTGTATCAACTTCTGTGATTCAGGGTAGCATACCTTTTTGATGATAGACATTGATGGTTTGTCGGGATCTGTGTGGCATGCTGATTTAAGATTAGATGCAGTAATGCGGCCTGCACGTTGTTTATACCACAAAGCTGATTTTGACTGTAAACGAGTGTTTTCTTCGATGGACTGGGTTTCATCTGGTGTGAGAGCAATACTGATTTCTTCACACTTCTCACACAATTCGTTGAAACTCAGTTCAGCACAGTTTTCATCGTACAGATCAGATAGTGGTGTTGGGAGTACAGGGACTGCCTCTCTGGTTACATAATTGTCATTGAAGGGAGGTACAAGTGAAAGAATTTGGGGGTGGGATCCTGAATTTGAGATATTGTAGAAAAACTGAAGCTGTTCAGCCTTGTCGGTTCCAGCCTCAGTGGTCGGTTCAGGCATTGTGCGAGTCGCAGATGGTGTTACATTGCTTTCTAGCAACAAGGTATGCTTTCTTTTGGCAGACTGAAAATCCATCTCTGTGGCGGGCAGATAGGGGATGTTGCGGACATATGATGGTACTGTCCACTGGCTTTTGTCTTGGGTGCAGGTTCTTGAGTCTTTCAACCGTGCCCCTACTTCTGCTGCAAACAGTATTGCGCCAATGTGGGAGCATGCCTCGCTGACACCTGCCATGCAGTTGCAGTGGGCCAAGATGACCTTGCCTTTCTTTTCGGCCAAAAACCACGGGTTCAGAGGTGTTGCACTGGCTCTTTGGGAGTGCTTCACCTATGGAAAAAATATTTTGATTATGCAAATGACTTCCTTATTAGCATAATTTTTGCTTGGTCATGTACACCTTCGACCAACACATGTCATAATATTAACAATTGTAACACTTTTGCATTCATTATGCAAATATATTTGTATAATTTGTATCATCCATATGACACATTTATTTGAGACCTATAATCTCTTGAGGTGAATAAGCAAATTCCACTGTCTCGCAAAAAGAAGCTGAACGCAATAAGCTAGAACTTAGTGTCAGTAGTTAAGACTAGAGTAGTCATATGTTATATTGTTCATCATTATCTGTCTGTCCACTCTGTTACATGTACATGTACTTGTAATTAGCCTACGGGCAGGAATTTGCAAATAAAGTTTCAGAGTCATGAAAATCTATATTTGCAGTGTTTTCCATTCAATGCTGACTACAAAAAAACACTCAAAACAATATCCCCATTTTTCTAGCTAGTGGAAAATATATGCTAATATATGCTGACGTCAGTCTGATATACAATTACTCTATTACAATTACTTCTTAATTCTAGCCTGAGTGCCAGCCTTTTTAGCTTCCGTACGCTACCCAAGCTCCGCTGTTGGGTAGCTTACGGCACCTCCTTGCTTACGGAAGCTAAAAAGGCTGGCACTCAGGCTAGAAGTTGGCTGAGGCTAGAAGTTAGAAGGCCGACAGTAAGAGGAAAGGATTGCGCAATAGAGTAATTGTATATCAGACTGACGTCAGCATATATTAGCATATATTTTTCCAGTAGCACGTTTTAGGGCGCGCGTCAAACGAATGCAAGCCATCCGGATTTAATTAGCAACTAGAGCGATAAAACAACAACAATAGACATGGTGGTTGGTGCCAGACCAAGTTTACGTGTGCTGGAACCGTGGGAGAAAGATGTTTTATTCAGAAACGGACTGAAAGTTTGTCGAGGTAAGTGCGGGCCCCAGGAGCACAGGATATACGGTCGACCCGTAATAATCTAACGACACTGGAATAGAAGCGGACTCAGAAATTCTCTGTTTCATGGCAATTGTCATGGACGTCAGACAAGACGGAATTGTTCGCCGACTTTTGTTCTTGATATATGTTGGGGACGATGTGAGGGCCCCGATTATACGATCTGGGACCCAGGCTTCACTCTGACATCGCTTGAAGCTGATAAACCCGCGACATCGGCGTTATGTGTGAAATCAATATTGATGGTGTTAGGTTTCAAAACATGCAGGGGATTCCCCGCGGGATTTCCTTTCCTTTACTTTTAACTTACCCGTGCTGTAACAAGGATTCTGTCAGGATCGACCAGCTTCATGTGGAGGGTGTCCACCCAGCCGGAGACGAAGAAGTTGTATGCCTCCGTTGATTTGTAGGCTTTCATCTGCTCGTTTGTCGCCCATGACGCCGAAAGGACAAGATAATTAACAATGTCCGGGTACTCCACCATCGGCACCAGCGCTAAATCGGTCTGATACGCCGATTTTCGCAGAGCGTAGGGATCGAAACCTATTGTGGCGACCTTGTCCTCGTACCTAGCCTTTGCAACACCATTTAAGGACTGACAATACGAAGACAAAACACTTGGACCCGCAGTAGTTAACTTTGACAGTGCCATCTTTATTATGTTCTATTTGGGGGTTATCATCCAACATGGCGCCCATGCGTGACGTAGCGGTTTTCGAACGTTCTGTGAAAACGAAGAATACCAGTAGATAGCGAATTAGAAATGTACAAAAATGTCAAAGCAGGACACTTTTATATACGTTGATGAAGGTTAGACATCCAGGTAATAAGATACGCCAAAAATAATTACTCAAGCAACTGGATAAGATTTTGAAAATCTTATCCAGTTGCTTGAGTAATTATTTTTGGCGCACTTTTATATACCTAATATCATGTAAGAACGAACATATAATGGACAAAGTATGTAGTCATATCTCCAAATGTTTCAGAAAGAGAGAAGAAACTAATAGGTGATCATCATTTAGCTTAGCAATAGCCCACAGTTTGCATGTTTTTGAGTTGTTGTTTTTTAATGTTAGGCTGCACCAAGTAATTTATATGGATGACGTCCGCGCGCGCATTGATTTTGGTCTGTTCCCAGGTAAAAAACACAAGAAATTCCGCTTCCTGTAACTATGACAGCGCCGCAAATCGTAAGATTAACGTGAAACTCAGGACGATCCCTTCAGCAGTGGAAAAATCTGCATTGCTGATCATCCTGTCAGCAGTAGAAAAAAATGCACTGCTGCCAGGGTTGTGGGATATGGAAAGAAACAGGACAGGACAACAACTGCTGTTCAACTTCAACTGATTTATTGAAATTATTGCTGTTTTCATGATGAATAAAAGAATTGTTAGTTGTTACACTGTGTTCTCTCATTCAATTTGTGTCCTAACATGTGTCGTCGACTATTATATTTCAAATCTAGGCATCTTGTTTTTTTTCGACCCTTCTTGTTTTTTTTCGCGCTCTCGCATTAGATTTAGGGTCTCCAAAGGACGTCATCCATAAAAATTACTTGGTGCAGCCTTAGTGTAGCATTTTATCAACTTGTGTTTTGCATTATATTTCTTACATGTGGTCATCTGTGCATTTAGCCCTTCTGGTCAGGAATATGCAATAAAGACTATTATTATTATAAGGAGTAGACCGGAACAGGAAGCATTTTAAATACAATTCCTTGTCGCTGACTAATCCTTACAATCTACTGAGTCAGGGTAAATTGAGGATATTCCCCGCTGAGACGTCCGGTGTCCATCTGACCAGGGTGCGCTATCACCCACGCCTTGGTTTCTCAGAAGCCGAGGTCAGGAGTTCAAAACTTAAATGAACCATATCCATTTTCACGATAAGATTAAATACAACGTTTTTGTCACGTTTGTGTGGCTAGATTCTTTCCTGAATGGAGGCGCCGCGTGCAAAGAGACCCGCCGCTCTTCCTCGTTTACCAACGATCTGCAATTGAACTGCTGCAAATAGCAGGGAAAACAAGCAAACGGAACTGAGTATCGAAGTTAGGACTAGATTATACCGTTGGTGGTAACATTGCATCTCATAATTCACCAAGAGGGCATGAGGCAAGCGTTATTTTATTATTCATACAGAGTGTTCAGATCTATTCTCCCCCAAATGGGGCACGGCATACAAATAAAGCGCCGTTGTTGCAAGCGCGACGGAACTGTGGGCTGCGCTCTTGACAGGTTGAATCAAACTCCGACTTTCCAGTTATTTACATACGGTTTTAGTCCATAACTAATATGTAGTAGCATATGCCTATCTCCGCAACAAAGATTTTTATACAACCAATTGTTCGGCTCAAAGTCAGACCCTTGTCGGAGAATGGATCCCTCCGTTAATGACATGCAAATGAAGCTCTGCGCTGCGTCACCAATTTCACACATTTCACACTCCATTCAAACACGGACGTGGAGCCTTCTGGAGACATTTCTGCTTCCTTCTTCGCGACAAAACAAAGGGAGGTTGTGAACGAGCAGGGCATGTATTTCACGGTTCACACAACGCGCCGACACGCTAGCTGTATAAATGATAAGATTACGCTTGCCTCATGCCCCCTTGGAGATGCAATGTTACCACCAACTTCTGTATAATCTGGTCCTAACTTCGATACTCAGTTCCATTTGCTTGTTTTGCTTGCTATTTGCAGCAGTTCAATTGCAGATCGTTGGTACACAAGGAAGAGCGGCGGATCTCTTTGCACGCGGCGCCTCCATTTTCAGGAAAGAATCTAGTCACACAAACGCGACAAAAACGTTGTATTTAATCTTATCACATAGATTCAAGAAATAAAACACGTTATATTATGTATTTACCACTCACTTCTGTATTTAAAATGCTTCCTGTTCCGGTCTACTCCTTATAATTCGCTATCTACTGGTATTTCATCTCATAATGTTACATATGTTGTTTTCGTTCCATTTCGTTCCATTTCGTTCCATTTCGTTCCATTTCGTTCCATTTCGTTCCATTTCGTTCCATTTCGTTCCATTTCGTTCCATTTCGTTCCATTTCGTTCCATTTCGTTCCATTTCGTTCCATTTCGTTCCATTTCGTTCCATTTCGCACTTTCGGGGGACCCCTTTCAAGCGCATTCTCTCCTCAATCCCACTCGCTGAATGGCCATGAATGGAGCCATTCCCAGGAGCTCTACACCACAGGAGCCAGCTCAGCAACTGTTTAATCACATCTTGTACTAATACCATCATTACATTGTTACACACTAGATTACTTCCGCAAACTGTGGAATACTTTCAATGCAGCAGCCATGAAATGTGTGCAGTCCTTGGGCATTGCCATGAAAATGGCTCTTCTGTTCAACAAGATACTGTATGATGTTCGATGTGTACTTGAAATGTAAGAGAAAGAAGAAAGATACCTTTCGGCAGTTATAGACACTGTTACAACTTACAAACTCCAGTTTTGCCACACAAACTCCAAATTTACTGAAATGTTCTGAAAACCCCAACACTTATACAGATATAATGTTTGACACTGACTTGATATGCAACTGTTACAGAAAAAGGAAGATACTTTTTGGAAGTTTGAACCACTCTAGATCTTACTCAAGTCTTGCCACACAAACTCATTGTGTCAAATCTACTGAAACATTTTGAAAACCATAACACTTATATACAGATATAATGTTCAACTTGGACAAGATATAATGTTCGACATGGACTTGATTTGTAACAGAAGAAAGAAAAATGCTTTTTGGCAGTTTGAACCACTCTTACTCAAGGCTTACCACATAAACTCCGTAAAGCGATTCTACTAAAACTTTTTGAAATTATAACTCTAGCACATATTCTACATCCAAACATCCCCAACAATTCTGTTGGTGCACACAGACCAGTCATTAGTATTCATCTGTAACGGCAATTGCATACCGGCTCCCCATCTTCAAACAGAATTAAGCCCCTGTATCCCAGCTGCTGATAGAAGATGTTATTTTCTCCCTATCTAAAAGTAATTGCAAGATAAAGGGTTAGAGGAGTATCAAAGTTCATCACTGTTGGATTGTACCCGTACTGATTTGCATGTGGTATGAGATACGCATTTTCTATTCCCCTACTGTCCCAAAAGAGCCCCCCAAGTCATGGTTGCTATTCTCTGGGGGCCCTATTGGGTCCTCATCACAAGAAGGGCTGTGGTTGCCAAACTTCTGTCTACACTATACGCTCGTTCTCATTTAAATGTACACATTTTGTAATTTCCGTTACCGATTGAAATAAGACGTTCCTTGCATTAGGATGTGCCACATATAAGATGTCAAACTGTAGTTTTTATGACGACTTAAAACTGTTCTAGCTTTTGAAAACGGCAGTTTGGTACCTTATATGTGGCATATCTTACTGTCAGGAACGTCTTACTTCTAACGGTAACAGAGATTACAAAATGTGTACATTTAAATGAGAACGAGCGTATAGTGACCCTATTGCAGGAAAGTTCAAAGTATATCCAACCACCTGGTTTCCCAGTCCTTCCTTTAGGCACTGATGAAAGACAGCAGATGCTGTCTGAAACGTCTGACTATTTCAAAATTTTTTCCAGTTACTATTTTTGGCGTATATCCAACTACATGTTTAGTTCCTCGTTCTGGGTACTATATGAAAAATGAACTGTGCTGTGTTGCACACACGACCTCCTTCAAAATTTACAGACTTTCTTTAATGAAAAAGTTCTGTGCAAGGTTTTAGGTCTCCCATTTTGCAGATGTTCTGAAACCTGGCTATCCTGTGCAGGATTACTGCTCGAGGTGTTTCTGCTATAAGGTGTGGCTGTGGCTGTAGCTGCAGTTAATCTCCCTATGTTGGGTAAACCGCATCGCTGAATAATTTCTTTGTAAAGATTAGACATGCTTCCCGGCTTCTGGGGGGCCTTTTCTGACACACAAGATGAATACAAATGTACACATAGGAGAACATGCATTGTGCAGTGCCTTGTTTAAAGTATGAAGTCCTGGTGATTTACTTCTTGCATCAACGGTACTAGTCCCTGATCTCCAACCCTGTCTGCAGTGCACATAAAACTACTGCAGCATGTAATCCCCTCCTCGACAGTTACATAAATACTTCACCCTCCCTTTGTGTTTGTGTGGGGAGACTTTTTTTCTACTCCTCGTGATGAACGAGACCATTACGTGTACGGAACATACGCGTACGTGTGCGGTACCTCCTTGTCAGCGTAATCAATTTCATGCATTACCATTCGCCAGTCTGCGACATGGATCTAAAACTCAGTCGGCATTGAACTTGAAACAGTGCTGTATGTATTCCGCTCTTCAACCGTTTTATGAAGTGATCGTAGTTTCTGTTAGATTCTTGAAGCGGATTACCTTGGGGCCCCTATACCGTGACTAACTGTTGTCTAAGATTGCATATAAGGCAAAGAGATGGTTCATACTAAAAGCCTTGCATATAAAGAATGATTACAACATCAAGAGTTGCACTAAACCTCAATCTTTCCTTAGGTTCAAGTTCCCAAGTAATAGAACTCGTCTAGGATTCTCCCCGCAGTAAATGGATCTGTCACGTTAGGATTTCCCTGCTCCACTCATTGCTGGCAGCAAATGACTTCGGGGATCTCTTCGACGTCGGCGCTAAAACCCGGCTCCGCAAGGAACACAGCCAAGAAATTCAATCTTACTACCGCTACCATTTCCAACTGTCAAATGAGCCATTCTGTCTTCTGGTAAGACGGAATCACAGCAGGTTTCCCCATTCCTCTGGCATTTGTAGAAATGACGGGACCTTTCTTTGCATTGCTTTTCCCGCACCTGAGAGTCCCATCCCAGCTTAATGGTCACCTGTCACAGTCGCTATGACATCCATTCAACCTCCTCCAAAAGTGTTTAGCATTTCTTCATTCACCAAAATCTAGAGCTAAGCTGGAAATGGTTGACCTTGCAGAATCAGTTGCATCCTTGTTGGATGCTAGCAGAAAAACCTTTCGTGCATCTACTCTGCAGATTTGCTGCAAATCTGGATTAAGGGCTGATAATCCTGCCGGGAACTGGGATTATTGAGTTTTCCAGTGTTTCAATCTTTCTCTTGGAGGTAAAGTTGGCATGCAATCAAGGATGTCAACATGACGAGAGCATATGCGGAATGCAAATCTCTGTCGCACTAGCACGGTTTCCCTTGTAATACTTGTAATGTTCAGTTTGAAAGGCATGACAGAATTTAGAAAAGGGCATAGTGACAAGATGTAAGATGCAGCCATGTATCAGAAAGTTGATCCTGTCTTGTGAATAGGAAAATATGGCTGCAAAGTCAAGACCATGCCCATCACTAGGATGTACATGAATGGTACAGGGGTGTAAGGAGTATCTTCAACAGCTGCTGCTGCAACCTGTGCTGCAGTGAAATTACAATGCAGTATTACAGTTCAAGGCAATGAAAAATGCAATAATTTTACACTGATATTGCTCATATGAAGGATACATGTATATCAAAACTACCAAACAACACAAAGGGCTGCATTAAGTGTGTCATCTTCCCTGAACACCAGATGAGTGATCACCATTGGAAGGAAGTGGTAGCAGACAGGAGACCAATGTGCAGAAGTACAGCAAGTACTGTCTACATTATTATGCAACCAGTCGACAACTTTTAGCCTGTAAGCTAGGGGATGGTATCATCAATATTGTTTGTCGTTGTGAATCTTTTGAACAATAATGCAGTAAAATTTCAATAAAAATTTGTGAATCTCGAACCTACAAGGGATAAAGAGGTCTTCTTCTTTTGGAGATGTCCGACTTACATTTTGAAGAGAAAATGAAGGAGGGCAAAGGCAAATGTACATGTGTATGGTCTAGAAAATTCAGAAGGACAGACTGTGTTAGGTGTCTATTGAGCAACAAAGGAAGGACATACACCGTAGTTGAAAACTGTAGACAGTTGCATGTGGCTTGACATATATGCCAGGTGCCAGTCCTCCTTTGCCACCCGAACCATCTTTGCAGCCCAAGATAGTTCTAGTAGACAATTGTAGACAGAAACTTCAGGCAAATGAAACCAGGCATCTTGTGGGAACACCATGTCTGCTGGATGCTGATGAACCCTGTTGCTCTATCCCAGGAAGGCTCCTCGCAAGGGAAGTGGAACCTTGTGAGAGCATCGTCAAGCAGTCCTTGGGGGGACCCTACTGATCAGGGGGTGAGGCTAAGCTCTTTGAGAACCTGCTGAGGGAATAATCTCATTGATGTGGCTCAGATATTTTAGGCTGTCATGATGCATTATGAGTGACTCGTCCGACCCTAGTAGCTGCCATCATGTTACATGTCACTGCTATAATGATTGAGAGACACAAACCGAGATCTTTGATCGAAAGAGTTGACAAAACATGCAGGTATGCCGACTACCTTTACTGAATGCAAATGGGAATGCATGCGGGTGCATTAACAAGATTTTACTGCCGACTAATACATGTACAAGCAAACCATCCCCGTAATGCGTAATCCCCTATGAAAGCACATGGACATTGACCTGAATGCACAGAGATATCATCATGAATCACACTGCTTTTCTATCTCGGCACCACACAACTGGCACATGCGTCAATCCATTGAGAACGCAAGACGTACAGCCCCATGGAAATTTGTGCTGGATAAAGCGATAAGTTAGAAATCTTTTTGCTACAGAGTGTGAGGAGAGTTTTGAATGTAGGTTGATGCTGTCGCCGAGCTGGCTGGATTATCGTTATCTGAGCTGTATCAGCCATGTTGGGGTCAAAGAGATGCGACCTTCTGCCAAAAGAAGTCATACATTTGAAATGGTGACTATCATGCATCAGTTTGTGTTTGACTTTGAGTATGTATAGGACAAGGGGAATGAACCAAACATCTATTAGTGTGGGCGTTCGCAGTGCAAATCACATTTGCCACCATCAACTGTAGGAAAGGTATCTCCTCTTAGAGTACATTACCGTATTTGGTTACCAATGACGTATGAACCATTCAGTGATTTAATGAATGAAGTGACTTGAAAGTGTCCCCTATCTTCTGGGAATGTATTTTACACTGGCAATTATCTTATTTCATTTATGATTGACGTCAAAGGGAAATCGTATTTCTAATCAAAGGAAAAAGCAGATATGAAAAGTAAATATGATTATGAAAGTTGAGAGATCAGCGAGAGGATATTCAAATCAGTAACAGCACATTCAAATCTTTTTCCAGTTAGATTGAAAAGAAACAAAACAAGACCATTTGAAAATATTTTCATGAATTTTGGTTTGTGCCTAGACATTGGACAATGAAAGTTGTTGCAAGCTTTGGACCCCCTTTCAAGCAAATATTTTGCTTCTGGGTAGGTCTTCCTCTTTCCTCAGGAAGAAGATTTTGGCCTCCTAACAGCTTCCTTTCAAACTGCAAATATCTGTCGTTCTGTAAGAAACATCATCTTTAATCATTTAGTCATCCACAGATTATAGCTGTGTTTTTTTTAAGAGGCTTTGTTATAAATCATGTCATTATCACTATCCCTAGGACACGATCATGTTGTTTATGACATTGTCCTTGGTCTCTCTTATCACTGATAATGCTAATACTGTGAATAACTGCCAACAAGGGAGGTGCAGTGACCCATAAACCTATCTGACTGATGGGACTTAAAAAAAGCAAAGTCACCATGATGATAGGTACAACCATCGATCATCAGTTCGTTGCCCTGCTACTACGTAACTATCTAATGGCAAAGACAGGGAAGAGGGAAAAGGCCATGTTTTGTTGTTTGTTTTGTTTGTATTGCATATCCGGTAAACCGCCTCAAGGCGTAACACACCAGGTTTGTACTGAAGAGTACAAGCTGCATATCCGGACAGATTTATATGATCTACTCACACCGGGAAGGACCCCCTCTCTTTTCGGTGGTGGTTTCTTAAACATGCTCAAAGTGTGGTTCCCCTCAAACACGGGACCTCAATTTAACGTCCTTTCCAAGGGACGTCCCTAACCAAAGTTAGGTACTCATTTTCACCTGAGTGAAGTGAAGAAAGTCGTGTAAAGTGCCTTTCCCAAGGGCACAACGTCAACGGGACAAATCAGGGAACCCCGGATTCAAACCCGGTACCTCTGGGTTCTGGGGCTAAAACCCTGCCAAGAAACCACCGCAACAGCACCAACATGATGATGATAGGTACAACCATCCGTCATTGGTTCATTGCACTGCTACTACGTAACTCTCTAATGGCAAAGATAGGAGAGAGGGAAAAGGCCATGGGACAATAATAACAAACTAGGAGACCTGTAGTCATCAAACTTTGACTTCTCTGATACTCCCAAAGAGTGGATATAGAAATGGCTGTCAAACCACATATGTGCAAGACCATGGATGCTGTCAGAACGAGTTAGAAGCAGAACCACTAAGACTAGTAAGAGACTGTTCCATCAGGGAATGATGATCGCGAGTCATTATGTACTAATCATGCATCTCGTCTCAAGTCCCTATGCCTAACAACAATAGACAATATATCAAGTTCGTGCTGCTCCTGCCCTAGGCTATGCAGACAGTCAAAGAAGGATGATTTGAAATGCTAAGTTTGTCGCAGAGTTTGAGTGACAGCTCATGAAAGATTGAAGCTCGAAGCTGCCTGACTCCAGCATATGATGCGGATCAATTACTGTGGCTTGGTCATTCATCAGAAGTCCTGTCTTGTCCTACATGTGGCCTAAGGATTGCACTTGTAACAAACCAACAGAAAAAGGTGACAACATTTGCATTTCATTCAATTCTCATTAAGGTAAGCGGGACGTGGGTATTGATTGTTCGGCGGTCGTTACCGTGGGTAATCTGCCCGCAGCCCTGATGTTACAAGGCTTATCGGCTCGCAGCAGCCATGCACCGGCACACACGCCCCGATATAATTCCAGCTTCCATCTAAGCCCCTAATTTCTTGCTAATGCATAGAGAGGCAGCTCCTGCTACGTTCTCCTGAAGATCAGTGTACTTGGAAATAGCAGTTGAAGACAGGCAAATGCTCCTGTAGCATTTTCACTGACAATTTGAAAGTGTCTAGACACCACATGGTCTTGGTCCTTAAAATGCTGTATGCAGCAGAATATATTTCAAAGCATTGAATGAAATGTTTCAAATACATGCAAGGACAGCGACAACAAAATTTGAACATGGATGAAATGGGTCTAAAATCATGGTATTTTTTACCAATCATCATAATATTTACACTTTTAAAAGTTTTGAAGAGAACGAAAAGTACATAATAATTGTTACAGTAGTTCTCTCTCCTCCACCCACGACATGACTCCACACATCACTTGATATAAGCTAATTTACACACTAAACTGATTCACTCGTTCCACTGCTATAGGTGAATCAGGTTACCTCTGGGTTAATTGATTGACAGGAGCAGGGATGATTTGCTCTGATGGGCACTGCACGGAAGGTGCAAAATCTGTGATGGTAGGATGACGTATCACAGTTACGTCAGTAGGTCATGTGACCCGTAGTAGGATCACTAACAGGGATGGCAATGACAGCAGTTATTTATTCAGCACCAGGGACAGGGATTGGTCTTTGCTGAAGGAAAATATCCTTCATAATGTTGAATGAAAGGTTTGAAATTTTGTTGACTTTCAAACTACCAATAAATTCAAGGCAGTGACAATGGCAGCATAACTACCACTGTTATTCAGCACCAGGGACAGAGATTGTCTTTTGTATCTTTGTATGTCACTCGCCGTCACTAACAGGGATGGCAATGGCAGCAGTTATTTATTCAGCACCAGGGACAGGGATTGGTTTTTGCTGAAAGAAAATATCCTTCATAATGTTGAATGAAAGGTTTGAAATTTTGTTGACTTTCAAACCACCAATAAATTCAAGGCAGTGACAATAACAGCATAACTACCACTGTTATTCAGCACCAGGGACAGAGATTGTCTTTTGTATCCTTGTATGTATTTCTTGCAGCAACATATTGGACAAACGTAACAAATGTTAATTTTCATGTGGAATGACAAGAATGAAAGAGTGAAAAACACTGACCTTTCTCACAGTTCTTGCCCGAGAAGACTGTCTTGGCGCAGTCACAGATGTAGCGGTTCCATCCCTCCTTGCACTTCCCTCCCTGCTGACATGGCCTGCTGCTGCACTGGTCGACCATGGGACGGCAGTAGGACCCCACCCCTACCGCACCCTGCTGCTTGGCAATCGCTGCAATATCCAGGCTGCGCCCATCCATGTAGATGTCCCTCATGCAACCGACAAAGCCGTAGTACAGCTTCCCTGACCAGATCTCTTTGGGAAGCTGTAGGGCGCTCCAACTGGTGCCGTATCCTCCAACGTACAGCTTACTGTTGAGCCCTAGATTTGAGCTCCCGGCCGGAACGGAAAACTTGCTGAGTCGTGAGTCCACCACAACCATCCCGCTCAGGCCGTCTCGCTGGATGTCCACGTGATGCCACTCGCCGTCATTCAGAGGTTTCTGCGTAGCCTTCACCTTGACCGGCCCCGACCCAAGGTCAAACATGACATAAAGATGGCCGTCTAAAAGTTCGCAGGCAAAGAAGTCGGGTTGTTCTACAGTACCAAAGTTGTACATCAACAAGCCATTGTCCTCCTTCGTGCGGAAGTCAAAGGATATCGTCCCAGTCTTCTTCGCCGTCCAGGTGGGTAGCTCGAGATAGGACTCAGGCGTGAGGAAAGTCACGGGGTCGAGGGGAGACACCTCGTTGCAGGTGAACTCCAGGTTGCCGTAGGCTTTCATCTTGGGGCTGTTGGACTTGGCCAGATAGGAGAGGTCAAGGTTCGTCTCCTGTGGCTCGATAGTTCTGTATACCACCTGGAAATAAATAGAGCATGTGCAAATATGAGTAAGAAAAACAACAGCTCCACACATTGAATGCATCAGAATGTTAAACTTGCACCCCATGCTGGCTATTTGTTTGTCTTTTGTATTCATGAATAGTTATTAATAGCTCTGTCAACTACATTGTTCTTCCTAAAATATTTGAATACAACATCATGTGTCAAATCGAGTCAATCCAGTGTACGAGTACGCTCGATATTGCGAAGATAATATTCACAACATCTAACTCAATTAATCAACATTCAGTGACATTTGGGTAACCGAGACAGAGGCTACATGTTCTAATCAACATACACAACTCAGATAAAGGTTGATAAGGTAGAACAGACATCTAAAGACTAAAGTGCACTTGGCAAACCTCCAAACAGAGGAAGAAGAGTTCAACCTGTATGCCAGTAAGGCTGTAAGGAGCTTGGAAAGCTTCCAGTCTGCAGCTTATAACTGATAATTGCTAATGGCACAATTTGGGCTTTTTGGTCCCATAAATTGAAAACACATGCATCTTTGATACCTTTGAAGCCATTATAGCCAGTTCCAAGAAATATGAAGTTGACGCACATCTCATAGTCGTTTGCCACCTTTAAATGATGAATAACTTTTCCCATGTACAGTATTTGCTTCAAAACCTCCAATTGCAGAAGGTTTGCCATCAGCTCAGACCAATCAAGCGCAACGAGACAACTGTCTCTCTACATGCCCCACAGGATCTGCATGTGAAATCAATGCCCCCCCCCCCCCAAGCAACATTTTCACCAGTCTGTTTCAAACTAGCCAGAACCATCTTGTAAATGGAAGCAAGCTATTACTTCAAAACATTTAACTGACAAGCTTACAGACCTACAAATCTAGGTGCAAGTACAACCATGTTACTGTCAAAGACCTTGAAGTTTAATGTATTCATTTCAACAGATGCAGTAGCTTCAGTTACGTAAATGAATTTTAAATTTGCGGGGGTTCAATTTAGCGGTAGAGAGAAAATTGAGTGTTTGTCATTGTTTTAAGTTGGCGTTTGAAACAATAGTAGCGCTACTGTGACATAATGCAACACTTTTCACGGTGGTTTTAAGTAAGCGGTAAAGAGTTCACAGCAAAAATTGCAAACATAAAACCACTGCAAACATTTATGCAGTTACAGTATTGACTTCATGAAGGCATTTGACACAGTGTTAGAATGTACATGTACTGCAATATATAATATGTTGATAAGGGCAACTGGCTTTCATATTCTGGTTCTGTCATTGCTTGTCTAAGCTTGAAGGATGAAGTATCAATCCTACCTGCCTGAATAACAACTATCGACTTGTATTCCTAGAAATTATTGATGTTGCAGTCAAAACGCATGATCACAGGTGGAAGTACAACAAAAAAGGCAATGTCTACCACCTGCTGGGCCCGTGCAGACCTTGTCTGTAACATGTCCTTAATGACCTTGAAACACATGCAACTGAACTAAAACTCTAGCCAAGGTGCCTTGTCTGTACTGAACTATGAGTTTACACTTGACAAGGCATAGAATATAAGGATTGGACAAGATTCAGAATGACAGTAAATGTAGGTGAAACAAGACAATGGATACTATGGTTAAATAGCAAAGTGGTGAAGTTGTCATCTTGAGCTTTCTTATGCAAAATGAATTAAGTATAGGTCTTTTAGAGTAAACAAGCTGGAACTTTTGACTGGCATCAAGCTCAAAACGGTAACAGCATTTTAATTCTTATCTCCTGACAGGAAATGCATTGCACAATTGTTAAATTCATTTTACAGCAGATATCTGCTGCATATATATGGCCTCCGTCGGTCAGTATTGACCCTGATAAAATCATGGTACAGTAGATATCTGCAGTATGTATAATATAAACATCAGTATATAGTTCATTCTACATGTAAGTAAGAAAGGGAAGTACACATACAAATCAAAAGACTCAGGCTATTAGACCAACCACTTTTAACTGTGTATCTTATACTGTGCTTTTATAGGAACCAGCCAATCATATCTCATATGTTAATGAAGAGAATGCAATTCAAATCTTGTAATTTGAGAGAGACATGTACAGTTAATCCTCTTATCAAAGATTGAGAACATAGGGAGTATCCAATTTCCAAGCCTCTAATGATAAACATGAATAACAACATGACATCACCGGGTATTAACCTATTCTTGTCCATAGACCAATGGGGCGATAGTTGCGTGCTGTGTGCTACAATCTCAAAATTACTGACTGCAGGGGTAATCAGGCACATACAATGTATGACACTGCTGGAAGCAACTGTGACCCCCCTCCCCCTCTCCTTCCAGCAAGAACAGGTCAAGATGTTCCATCCATACATCAGTGTCAAACTACTGTTTTTCACCTCATCAGGAACACTTTGAACAATGGCCAGCACTTCCAAAGCATTTGCATTTTCATTTGTTATTTGATCGATCTGGCTTCCCCTCACCCCCGGCAATTATCCAGTACATTCCATGCATCATGTTGAAATAAATGAATGCACGGGCTATTCCCACCAGCACAAGTAATGGGTCTATCCGTCTTGTCAAACAAACAGCCCATCACCCAGGCTTTTGTCATGCCGGTTCCTTGTGATAATTCAGGACAATAAAAGCAGTGTGATTCCCAACATGCTCACACGAAAAACACCTGGTAGAGCAATTCTACTTGAAACAGGTGCCAACAATGGCAGGTGCATGTTTCCCGCCTCATTTTCTCGTGTACGCGTAGCGCTGATTGGAGAGTCTATATGGCGGTCGGCAGAATTAGATGGCAATCACCCTGATGAATGAGGTGAGCTTTGGCAGGATTAATTGACTGCGATCATTGTGCTTGCTCCGTGACATACTGAACAAAAGATTAGCTGGTCAGCCTTCATCACTACCCGGTCCCTCAGATATGGATAGGTTCCTCAAAACGGGGATGCAAATTTTTGGGCTGTATCTGCAACTCCTGAATAGAAAAAGGTGGCCTATATCCATACATGTATGGCCTGGCTGATTTATAGATCTATTTTTTTCTTCAGTAACGGAGTAGAAGACCAAACGCTGGGGCCAATATCCC
Source organism: Branchiostoma lanceolatum (assembly GCF_035083965.1). NCBI lineage: Eukaryota > Metazoa > Chordata > Leptocardii > Amphioxiformes > Branchiostomatidae > Branchiostoma > Branchiostoma lanceolatum. Next base: position 10,173,531 of record NC_089725.1, read on the forward strand.
TTGGTGGCAGTTTCTCTTAACCCAAACCAATTTTGCATTTTGTCTCAAAAATGTGTTCTAAAATGTACAACTTTATGTAAAACATGGGCCGGTCAACTGTTGGGTAATCGGCCCCGCGGTCTGGTTGATACCTAGTATGATACATGTATGGTGTTGCCTTCTATATTCTCTACTAGCCAAAATATACATCAAATAGCTTTTGACCTTTGAAATCAAAGGAAAAACCTAATCAAACTCCATTTTGTTTTGACAGATTTTCTAGTTCCGCTCCGCTCCAAGCAATATTGTATATGATTACATGTCCTTAATTCGTTACATCTACATTATAATCGGTTTGAATAGTAGTATACTATAGTATCAATAATTACAAATAGTAATACAATTAATAATAGTATCAATAATTACATATAATGTAAAATGCAGAAATGTTTGCGGTGGTTTTATGTTCGCAGTTTTCAAGGTGAGCTCTTTACCCCAAACTAAAAACCACCACAAAAAGACGATCCATTGTGTGACTGTATACTATAGCGCAAACTCAAAACCACCACGAACACCCCATTTTCTCCTGAAATTTAATCCCTGTGAGCATTTCTGCATTTACAGTATTTTGGGTTAAGACATTCATTGATTGAAAAGATTTGTGCAAAATAATTTTGACTATTTTGACTTCTTTTCCACAGCTGACCTTATATATCTTAACTTCTTATCTAAGTTTATCGTGCTGGTAGATCATTGACATTGTTTGGTACTTGGACTCCATTTCTATAACCTGTAAAATATCTTCAACTGTTATAGTTACTGGACAAGGAAACCTCAGCAGAAAATAAACGCATGCTCAGATATCAAGTTTGTGCACAGTCCCCAAAGTCATTCTTTTCTTTGCAGGTGTTATGCAAATGTATTTGCCATAGTCGGAAAATAATGGCACAAAGCAATTCTGGGCTAATGGTCCAGAAAGAGCCAACAACTCCTAGGTATTTCAAGCAGATGAAAATCGATATAGACCCTCTTGAGCACTATGATTAACAAGGGAAAATTAGATTTTCATGATTTCTTCCACCTCCTCAAGAGATTCAAGGGATTTCCACAAGATTCCCTTGTTTCTAACATGACCTGTTTTCTAAAAATGTATTGAATACACTAACGGGGGCCGCCCGAACCTCGCACGCGCCCGAACATCGCACGGATTTTTTACTGATCTTATTTTGCATAAGTACGCCGTGTTTGTGTCCAATGACTATGCTGATAAGGAAGGTAAATAACCCAAGTTCATGCACATAATTGTCATTTACATTCAAAACATATGTGTACATATTCATTTCTTGTTTTGTCGAAAAGTAGTATTTTGACAATAATGATGGCAACGCTGAGTAGAGGGTCACTGCGTAGCTAGACGGCCCGGCACCAAAATATGATCTGTGCCAAGCAGATACATAAGTCACACAGCTATCATACACATAAGAAAAATAATTTCATAAAACACTAAAAATTTGGGTCTTTAAGTGTTTGTTGAGAAGAAAACCGACCAAAGAAAAACAACGTAAACATTGCTGTCGTCTGACGACGTTGTTTTCCCGCCATTTTTTTGGACCGCGATGGTGGCGGGACGATTCAACGCACAGCTTTGTTACGCTCTAACATGTGATTGGTACCATCTATGAAAAGGAAACTGAATACAGAGATGGCGAAGATGTTTCCCAATAAGTAGACGGAGTATTGTTGATGTAAGCGGTGTCGTTTTTTCGTAATGATTTCGTAAGTCGGGCCGCATTCAATACGTACGTCGGGCCGCGTAGTAGCCTATTTCCCGTGGGAACATGAGCTGGGATGCGCTAGATATAGCCCTTCTCACATGACGTTAGAAGTGCACACAGTCAAAATTTTCCGGTCAAAAGAAAGCTAGAATATAGCAGACTTCAAGCCTTATTTACATTTCCCTAACTTCATCACCAACTTCCGAAGAGAGCAAAATTACCAAAGCGTACTAAGTTAGGCACACTATCTGGCGTAGCACTAAATCAGAAGGTACATTCGTGAAAATGTCTCACAGCGTCTTCCGCATGTAACGCGGAGCATGAAGGGCCCATGAACAGTATGAATACATTTCTTGTCCAAGTATGGTCTTTAGATGAATGTGTTCAAAATTCATTCATTAAAACCTGACCACTCTCTGGCAACCAGCAATGGAGCGCCGTGAGTTCCAGCGCATAAAAAAACGTCCGATGGTTGGGCACCCCCCGTTATAGACTGAAAATACATACACAAAACTACAAAGGGCTGAGCAAATTTCTGAAGAAGAAATTTGATGCAAATTTATTCTAATATGCCATGCATGGCGTGTCATGGTCCCGATCAAAGCCAACATCTTACTGTGAAATCTACAATCATTAACGAGTTTGTGGTCTTGTCAGAAAATAGGATTAGCTCATTAAACGGTAACTGCGCAGCACGGGCTCCCATGCCTACTAATGCAAAATGTTCCGCACTGAACTGTGCTTCTCAAGTCATAAATCATTTGGTACATCTCATTGGCAAAGCTTTCATCAAGGAACATCATTGCGAGGTAACTGCTCCCTCGGTGACTGCCGGTATAATTATAAGTGACAGTTACAGAATCTTGCACAGCGAAAAAACCATTTCACATTCAACAGGGTGCAAATGATACATCTCTCATTATTATGTCGTCATTCTTCCTTCAAAGTTATGGACATTTGAAGTAGAATCAAGCATGCAAAATGCAATTCTTCTTGTCAACATCAAAGCTTTCATTAACATGAAGTATATTTCTGATTCAATCTTAAGTTGTGCTTTTGACAGTATTTCAAAGAAACTTCAACACTTCTATGTAAAGATATCACAAACTTAATGATATGAAACGTGTTCCTTCATTTCCCCCAAGAGTTTAGTAAATGACTTGAAGAACACAGTTGCTTGACTGACTTGGCAAGCACACAAATGGTAGAGCCGGTGCACACAGTGGTCATGAAAGACAGATGGGTTGAAAACACACACACTACAGACACTGGGGTCACTGTCCGTACAGTACAATCAATCCTCACATATGGCACAGTTAAAAACTCAGCACGCTGGGTTCCACTAGGACTTGACAAGAACCTGCCCGATTTCCCCGGAGCTCTTACATTTAGGTCATCTCCTGGCTAATTAGGATAGCTCTCTCGAGAGAACTATTAAGACACAGAATGGGAGGTGGGTTCACCACTTTGATCTTAAAACAAGGCAATCTAGACTATAAAGGACCCACTGGGATGTCATCAGAAGTTCCCAAATCCATCATCATTGGCTGCAAAGCTCATGATCATGGACACTTTCAAGATCAAAACCTGTTTGCTTGGTAAGGCCAAGGATTTACAGTTAAAACTTCATTACTATTAACTCTCGAACTATAACAGAAATGCATACGCTCTGATTATTTGGAGGATTATTTTGAGGCAGAAATTTCTTGAATGAAGCATTGGATGGTTATGATATGGGCTATTGAGAGTAAATTAGTATGTGGCCAATGCAATAGAAAGTAACATACCGGTATTCATTAGGCAACAGCTAGCTATTCAGCACTAAAAATGTCTGCTGCAGCAACGTAGAAAGTCTCAAGGGGGCCCAATATCTAATCATTTCAATCTTTCTTTTGCCAACCTCTAGTAACATACAAAATATTATAAAGATCCATCCAGTCATCTTCTCGATTTATGCTGTTCACACACACACAAACTGACAGAAGCACAGGCCAAAAAGCATAACCTTCTTGACGAAGGTAATAATATCATTCTCAGGCCATGGTAACGCATTAGAAGTACAGTACATCAGTTGAAATATGACAAGGTGTACTGGTCCAAGAAACCTAAATTGGACGGACTCTGCAACAATCGTTAGGAAGATGTAAAACCCAATTCCATGTAATGTATTACCATTAGTGGCGTATTGAAATGCAGATTTCTGCCAAACATTGTGTCAACTGATTAAAATGAACATGGATGGTGGAAAAATGTTTCTGAAACGTGCAATGTTCTTTGTGCAAAGTGCATCCCCTCAAAGATCCTTACAAAAGATCAATTTGAAACTGTGAGCCTTGGTCTCCAAGTTGCATGTATTATCAGCTTGTATTTCAATGCATGCAAAAATCAAGTAGGATAAAACTAAGGAAGAAATCATGTTAAATTGGTACTTCAATCTATATCAATATCACAAGATCAAAAATCTTTACAAAGGTAACAAGGCTTAGGACATTGTAATTTAACCAGCTGCTGTCGCGCCACGTGCCTGCGAAGCTGCTGTGTTACGCAGAATGGCGGTTATACGCTATATAGATACAGATACAGACATGAATGTAACTGTACTCAAAACAACCAGGACAGTCTGAAAGACTCTGAATGTCCAAACATTACATGCTTCATAATATACATGATTTCCTTCAATTTACAACATGCAGAAGTGCTAAAAAAACAATTGGCATTTACTACTACCATAAAACTGTTCAAACGACATGCGATGACAGTATTTTTTAACCAATGATAATAAGGAAAGTTCAAAGAAGCGAGGTATTAAATTAAATTGATCTGCCCTGAGGTGATTTTGTCAACATGAGCTGGAACAAAGTTAATGCCTTCATCAGTATGCACTAAGCCGACAGGTTTAATACCCTATCTCCCTCCCCGCGTTTTGCAGCGCTCTCCTCTACCAAGGTCAACCAATCGCTCGTCAGGAAAGGAGGCTGGCATATTTCAAAGAGCAAACGATCTACGATTCTTATCACAACTGTAAAATGCTGTTAGCGGACTACATGTAAAATTCTTTGCCCTTTTCTTTCGTTTCAAAGTCTGTCTGACTAGGGTGTAGTACGCAACGTTAGGCTTTTCCCGCATTACACAGCTACTAATGCATTCAAGGGCGATTGTACAATGAATCAGTAATGAAATAGTTATGGGAATTACATTTCTCTGGAGGCTGGGAGCATATGTGATAGGAATCAGCCGCCATGCTTTAATGTTAAAGTGAGAATAACTCAGAGGCATAACACGGGGGAGACGGAATTTGATGGCAATTTGATGCTCTATGTAATTACGCTAATTGACAGTAGATAGTGCACCACAGTGTCGTATGACCTATCCTCGCAGACTGTACAGGTATCAGTTGTCGCAGTTGGCAAGACTGAAACACGAAATTGGTTATGCATAAAGTATATCACTGACATTTACTGAGCGTGTTGAAACTCATGTTTTGTCAGTTACGGATAGAAAAACATCAACATCAACCATAAGTTAGCAGGCTAGGTTAGTCTGATATACATGTACCTAGGATAGGTACACGTACATTATCTCAATCAACATACATTGTAGTCATACTGATTTTTTTGTATCAACAATGCAAAATTCAGGTACAATTTATATTCATCATCACCTAATACTACCTTTGAACAGAGTGTTTGAAAATATCTCTTGCCAAACTGAGCGCCCCTCTGGCAATCTTTTAGTATGCATTTACAAAGTTTTGCCCTGTAAGAGTTGTCACTTCTAAAGATATCTTCATATCTGATTATGGTATCAATATACAATTGATCTGCATACTTTCTGGATGTGCATCTAAGGGAGGGTGGCGGGCACTTCAAGAACATCTTTGAAAATAATGAATGGATACAGTAAAGATGTTCCAAATGACAGTTACTCAAGCAATTGTATGAAATTTTGAAACAGCCAGACATTTCAGACAGCATCCGCTGTCTTTCGTCAAGATGTATATAAAGATGATGTGTTACAGATTGTGTTGAGTACCTTTGGTCCAAGATGACATTTTTGCTTAACCCTATCTTCTGTCAAGTCCCATGAAGACTGGTGGTATGATCAAGCTGATGAGTAAAGGCCAGGACTGAATAATACATAATTTGCCGATAGCTCGTTAAACAAGATGTAGTATATGAAGATCACCTTACATCAAAGGTGGCACAGTGGCCTTGCGTTAAGGGTTGTCGACTTTGGATCTAAATTTCCTGGGTTCAAATCCCCGGCAAGCCCCCAATGTTGTGTCCTTGGGAAAGGCACTTTATACCAATTTCCTCACTCGACTCAGGTAAAAATGAGTTGTAGCTAGCTTTGCTCAGGGATATTTTCTTGGATGGCATGTTAAGCTGGAGATAAACACCTTGAGCATGTTAAAGAATCATTGCTCTTATGGTCCTTCCTGGTGTTATTGGTTCAAAACCTACAGTCCTATGGCTGCACCTGGGGCAATTACTGTTGTACTGAGGTCACCTGAGTTATTGCGGAATGGAAGTCGCTCCAGACCCTTGCGATTCATCCCCGCCAATTGTAAGCTCCTCGCAATTCAGCCGAAGGCAGTAAAGAGAGAGTAGTCAGCCCACCCAATACCTACTTGAACTACACAAGGTCG